>NC_069657.1:160046856-160671856 GCF_027244095.1 Hemicordylus capensis | reverse complement strand
TTGTGGTTATCATGTAGAAAGTGGACACATATATGTTCTTTGTTCCTATTTGAGGAATCTCCTGTGTGCACATCTATAGCAGGCTAACCTTGGTGCATGATTGTGTAGTTGGTAGTCTTGGACACTCCTTTTGGGAGAGAAAAGGTATGGGATGCTTTTAAAAATAAACCAATAAGAAGATGCAGCTTCCACAAGAAAATACAAAATGGACAATCTGAGAGTACCCTCTTTTCCCCATCCATAAGTTCTTTGGCCACTGACAAGTTGATCTTCTAAAGCATTTAGAGTCCTTAGAGAAATCTTTCCCTTTGTAAATAGACTTTCTAAACACAATGACTCTCATAAACATTTCAGCATTGAATTATAAGCTCTCTGAGCCCATCCACACAACCAAGAATTGGAGGATAGGAGGCAGCAATTCCAACTAGTATGTCCAATGAGAACCCACAGGAATCCCTGCAGCAGCTGGCTCAAATGTGGGTAGCCCAGGTTTCTGGAGTAGGACAAAAAGAGGAGCCATCCTACCTCAGTGTTTGCTCGTGTGTCGGCACCTCCCTTTCTCTGCAGCTTCCGGTAGCTGGCCGCCACGTTTGTCATAGAGTACTGCAGCTAGAGTGGCCAAGCAGAGGAGAGCTGTTGGTGCACTGAAGGCTGCCTGTTTGTCTACTGGGAGTGCAGTTCATGCTGGAATACTTTGATCCTTGAAGGACCCAGCTCCCTTTTTCCATAATGGAGACCACAGCTGCAGTGATCCTCTGGGTGGTGAGTTTGCAGACCCAAACAGAGGGTCTGCTTGTCTGTGGATGTCAGGGTAGGAGCTCTTCCCTCCCACAAACCACCACTAGATGATTGTGTGAAAGACCTTTCTGACCGTAATCTGAGAAGTTTTTTAAAACTGATATCTGCCTATCAGTTCCTACAAGTCCAGACAAAAACTGGTTGTGATTTCCATACAGCAGTAGTTTGTATTCTGCTCCTTAGTACATTTATTTGGAAAACAGTTGGCATTAGTGGGACCCACTTCTGAGTCATGGGATGTATCCTAAGATTTCCTATCTGTAGAGAAAGGAGATTCTTCTGGAGAAAGGACTCCTTGCTCTGGAGTAAGACATTATTTTTTCTTTGGGGTAAGAAGCTTTCTCTGGAAGCAGCGAACCTTAGGATAAAAGTCATAATCTTTAAGTATCTAAGACTACAGTTTCTACTGTTCAACTTTTTATATTGGCTAAAATGAGTCAGTATAGAGAAGCATACTGCATTTTTCAAGAGAATTATGACCTTGTATGTCAGCAATTAAAGTTAAGAGAGTTTCTGCAAACAAGTTTTACAATTGACAGTTTGCAAGTGTGCTCTATTTAGGACAAGCAGCTAAGGCCTGCAGAAGCTGCAAAACATTTTCCCATACTGTATTTTGTTGGGAGCTGAAGTATACCTAAATCAGTTCATGACCCAGTATGTGCCAGATTTCAAGAGTTGTTTTTCTGGACTTGCATAGTTTATTATTTCATGTTACCATAGCCTCAGATGTTGGTTTTTGTATGTTTTTGTTTTCTGCACTTTTATCTTGTCTTAGTTACATCCTGTACCAGAATAGCTGATAAACTCAAAGTAAGGGGTTTTTCTTTCTGCCTCTGAACCCCCATTGCTAGCCTACCCCTTTTCCATTCACTATTCAAGCAACCAATCAGCAGTGTTTGAAGCTTAATATATAAATATTAAATGCTTAATAATAAGCTTAATCTTTGAATAGTATTTAGTGAATTGTGCTTGTTCTTGTATTTTATTTATTTACTTATTTATTACATTTCTATACCGCCCCAAACCCGCATCTATTACTTGTTGTACATCGCCCAGAGCCTTTGGATGGGGTGGTATAGAAACTTAAATAAATAAATATACTAAGAAACTGGCAGTTCCCTTATAAGATTGTTCACTATATAAGAATTTCCCCATATAAGTTCACCATATAAGATTTGCATTTATGAAATCAGTGTATCATCTGCTAAGAATAGGGCCTTTACTGAAACAGCTTAGGGCCATTGGAATGACTTTCACTGTACTTCCCTCCTTGCTCTTAGAAAGGGATGTAAGACCCTTTTCAATAGGCCTTCAGATATTGTCTCAATTTCATTAAAATTCTTTGACAGAATCACAGTAAAGCAACTTAGGGTAAGAATATGAAATGCAAAATGGAGAAAATGGAAATCTATCTATCTATCTATCTATCTATCTATCTATATTAATTATACCTCCCAAAACTTGCTTCTCTGGGCAGTTTACAAATAAAATTATTTGAAACAAAATCAATTAAAATTAAAATCATTTAAAAGATTAAAAACATTTAAAACAAGTATTAAAATTATTTAAAACTAACTTAAAATCCTCAATTCTCATCCAGGATTTGGTGAATTTAAGGCAAAGGAAACCAGGGCTTTGGCTTAGTTTGTTTAGTCTGATTTCACGTTAGACTTTTCAGTTTATTTTGTGTATGTTTGGTATATCCCTGATACTGGTCTATTTTTGTTTATCTGCAATGCAGTTAAGCTAAGAAACACTAACTTATGCCAGCCAGGATGTTGTAAAAGACCTTGTAAGTTTTAATTGTGCTTTTGTATTTCCCTACACACCTGTTCCTTCAAATGAGTAACCACAATTTTTAAAGTGTACCACCCCAACTTCATCTGGGGTGCTTTTTGAAGTAGTCTTGTAACCTACTCAGTATTTTTACCTGTAACTAAAAGCTGGGAAAGCCTCAGACGGAAGCAGTCTGTGGCATTTGAATAAAACTGTTTTCTTTTTTGTTCTTCTCTTTTACACGCTTCATCCGAGTGGGTTTTTAACTCAGGAGAGAGGGGGGACTGAAAGGGGGTCTTTTCCCTGGTGCAAAACATGTCTCAATCGGTCAACGGCTATCAGTTTTCTCCCTATGTGTAGGCTTGCTCATGGAAGGGTGGCTTGTTTGTTTGTTTGTTTGTTTGTTTTTACTTTTCAAATAGCAAAAGAAAGAGAGTTTTCCCTGGGATTTCCACTCCAAGCCCAGGGAGAGTAAAGCTCTGTAATAGAGAGCAGGTGGTGGCGGCAGCCATTTTTGAACCTACCAAAAGTAAAGAAAGCCCTGCAGGGATGAATCAGCATTTATTTCCCTCATGTGAGCTTGCTCTGAATCAAAGACTTTAATCAGCCACAATGTATCTAGTGTGCACACAAGCCTCTGCAACCCACATATTGTCAGTTCTCAACTGGACTAGTCTCCCACTTGTCTGCACGATATCAGTATTATTACTTTACCATAATTAATAATATTTATACACCACTTTTCAACAAAGTTCTCAAAGCAGGTTATATAGAAAAAGAAACCAGGTGGTTCACTTTCCCAGAAAGGCTCACGATCTACAAAATAAGACAAATTAGACACTAGGAACCACCACTGGAAAGACACTGCACTAATACTAGATAGAATCAGTTGCTCCCCCCCTGCTAAAAATAAGAGAGCCACCACTTCAAAAAGTGGCGCTTTGTCCAGTTAGCAAAGATAGTGGGACCAAAGCAGCCAATCCAGTGGGCATGGTGGCAGGAATGATGTTACATAATGCTCTCTGGGGTCACAGCAATATCCCTCCAGTTATAAGGCAGCATTCCTGCTTTTACAGGATAAAATTGTGGTGTTTCACCTTCTCCCACTTCAGTGAAGTTACAGCAGCAGAATGTGGGGCAAATCCTAAAATACAGCAACCTTCTAAAATAACCATTGTCGTCAATAATAGTTTTTATGTCATACTTTTTTCTAAAAGCATATAATATATATTATCTCGGAATTGTGATTCATTATTGGAGCAAGCTCATGGCATGGCATCTTTTATCTCTTGATATGAAGGCATTTACAATGTAGTGAAATAGTTTCCTTTTATAGATCTTAAGGCTAGATTTATAGTCACTTTTTAGATAACTGCTGGTTGCAAAACTCCTAGCTAAGCTATAATAAAATGTACAGACAATGTCACTTTTGTTATTGTGGGCAATAAATACTTGGTCACAGATTACTGATTTACTCTTGCTTCCCTTTTTTGCCATCTAATGAGTCATATTTTAAAAATCTGTAGATATGGAATCAGTTTCAGCTGGAGGGCAGAAATAGATTAGGAATGTAAGATAACTTCACTGTGGCTACTGAGGAAGGAAAAATGCCAACCAAATACATAACCAAGTGACTTCATTTTACTGTATTTTTAGAATAATTTGAACCTTTGTGTGTGTGTGTGTGATTATCCAGTGCTTCCTTAATATTTTCTCAGAACAAGGCTGTAGTTAGAGCATCTTGAACAGTGTTTGTTGGATGCAGAAAAGAGGAAGAGATGGTATTTGCTTCTTCTTTGATAATCTTTATCTAATTTGGCTCTTAAACCTTCACGGTTATTGTAACTATCCTTCTAATAAAGCTGAATGTTATGGTGAAAACACTTCAAATATTTTTTCCCATTTCAGACATGCAGAGGTAATTCTTCTTTGCTTCAGAAAATTAGGAAATACCATGGGGGTGACTTCTAGTCGCTTCTCGTCTCTTGTTTGTAACCAGTAGAAGTCTGTCTTGTTTGTCTGTCTGTCTGTCTATTATATTTTTATACCACCCCAAAACGTCTGTCTCTGGGCGGTTTAGAACAACATAAAACAAATTAGAACATAACAGAACATAGTTATGTTAGTCATAAAATATAAAACCCAAATAAATGGTTCGCACCAGGGCTACACAACTTCGGCCCTCCATCATCCCTGATCATTGGTCACTGTGTCTGAGGATGATGGGAGTTGTAGTCCAACAACAGCTGGAGGGCTGAAGCTGTGCAGCCCCTGGTTTACGTTATCAAGAAATGTATCCATCAATATGAAGCAGTATCCTTGGACTGAAACCTCTGCTTGTGCAAGCCAAAGCAATTCTATTTGTGCACAGGGGGATCATTGGTTCCCTTCCAGAAGAGCATGTGAAACAGCACAGGGAATTACAGCCAAGGAAATAGTGTTCATTCCCCCAGCCTTGCACAAGTGGGGCGCTTCTGCTTGCTCAAGCCGGAGTTTGGATCTAAGCAAGATTTGTTAACTTAAAACATGTAAGTCGCAGCACACCAAATGCTGTGATTCCATTCCATGACTGAAGTGGAGTCCTTTTGTCTCTCCAGCAAGAGGCAGCAACCATCCTAGCAACTGCTAAAATGAATGAATGAGTGGATCCTATCTGAATCTGTTTACTCTGAGATTTTACTATTACTGTTGCATTAGCAGCTGATTGCCTGGTCACCTTTGAGTACACATTGTAGTATGTAGATTAAGAAAACAGTCCTAAACTCTCTAACCCAGGGAACAGAACTGGACATTGCAATCAGCATTGACAGCCCCATGTTGAGGTCTCCTGTAATTTGTAGACACACTTTGCCTGTGTTGTTTCCCTGTAATTCTCCATGCCATGAGCAACAGCCATTTATGTGGACTGAGAGCAGAGAATCGCACAATGTATTAAACAAGGGATGTGTGACTAAACATTTGTGGACAATTCAACGGAAGGTTGCCATTTTTGGTAGCAGTCCCGTGTCAAGCTCTATGTTTATTTTTAGACGGTGAGCACTTTGGGGACAGGGAACCATATCTATCTATCTATCTATCTATCTATCTATCTATCTATGCAAACTGCTTTGGAAACATTTGTCAGAAAATGGTATATAAATAGTAGTAGTAGTAAAGCATAATGCCTCATTCTGCCTTGAGAGGTAATAACTGAAATTTCCATCTGACCAAGGATGGCTAAACTTGTTTTCAGGGACCATACAGATATGTTTGGATAATCCAGTCCCTCTGCTTGAATGACACAAGATGACTGTTGTCTTTGTGAGGGCAAACTCTAAGGCTGATACTGCATGTGATACTCAGTTGTGTATGTTTTCTCCTGACTCTTTGAATTGAAACCAAAAACAGCTTCAGGGGGCTGTAATAAAGGACTGGGGATAACACTGCTTAATCTCCCCACCACCACCATTTTCATTCTCAAATACCATGTGAAACCCCTCCTCGAGCTGCTGACTAGGGGGGAAATGGCTGGAAAGGCAAGAGTAGGCCCTTCCCTATTCCCACTGTATGAATCCTTTTAGTTTTTGACCATCTTTATTTTTCAAAAGAAAAATTTGGAGGAAACAAATGTTGTTCCAACCTAAGCCTCATCCAGTTTCTAATCCACTGTTTCTCCAACAATGTATTAAAATGTCACATCTCTGCAAACTCAGATTGCTTCAGCAACACTCTCTTCCAATAAAATGAACAACTCCGTATGTCCTATTCAGATGCCTCTTTTATCTACTATGCACTTCTTCTTATCCTTGCTGTCCTCTGTGCCCTCCCCGTCTCTAGGTCTCTTCTAACCTAACCTGAAAGAGAAAGAGAAAAAACTATAAGAATCTGCGTGCTTGCAAGCAGTTCAGTTAAAATCTGCATATGCACTCACATTTATTACTTTCTGTGCAGAAACAATTTTTTTTCTGCTGCGTTGCTGGGATTTGTGTGATGCAAATAATTTTACAAGCTGGATCATGGACATGTGTTTCAGACCCAGTCTCTGGAAGTCTTGAAATTTATATTTGTGAGAATACTAGCTAACATCCTAAACATGAAGCTCTGATGCTCCATGAGATGTGCCAGTGCTGTGAACAGTTTCCAGACTAATGTGGTTCCAGTGCTCATGGGGAGAGGGGGACAATTTTGATTATGACCTCTCCTTCCCCTGGCAGTCCTCTGTGTCACCTGAAAATATGTTCCTGGTGGCTGTGTAACCTTCAGGAACATATTTTTGGGTCACACAGAGGGCTTCTGAGAGAAGGAGAAATCACCAAAACCTGCCTGCCCTGCACACACGGAGCCGTGTTAGTTGATCTTGTTTGCAGCAGGGTGTATCTCACAGTGTATCTCACAGCTTTGTTAGAATGTTGGCCATTGTATATATTTACAGTTACTTCCTGGGATGATGGACAAACAGCGATTCCAAAATGATCAGACTGAAGTCTCCTTGTAGCTATCTTATACACAGGTTAATATGTTGGTGGTGGGCCTTAAAAAGGACAGAAACAAGATTATGTTTAAATGTGTCCATTGAATTTCAGTATTTCAAAACATAATCTCTGCTTTTGGTGTCTTCTTTTAGAAAGATGAGAAAGCGACGATAGCCAAAATGAACCGTCAGCGCACTAATTCCATTGGCCACAACCCGCCACACTGGGGAGTGGAACGTTCCTTTTATAACCACCTTGGCAGTAACCAGGTCTCCAAAGAGATGAAAAGAATGGTAAAGATGTTCTGCCTTATGGAGCGTATATTGCAAGTGTTGACAAGTATGTGTAAGTTGCATATGTATATGCCTGTGTACGCTGCTGTGGCATAATTGAGGCATTAAGGAGGGCTGGGGATACAAGTCAGACCACACTCATGCACTAATGGGCTTATCTAGAGAAATGTAATCTAAGGATAACATTTTGGAAAAGTAATTTCTTATAGCATTAAATCAGATTTAAAATAACCTCTATTTATTGGTAGATCTGATTATTTTATTTACATGTAATGTCCATTCAAACCTTTGTCATGTGGAATATTTTGCAGTAACAAAAGCCTTCATCCAGTAAATTGGGTTCTTTTTTAATACGTACCTATCAAAGTCAGTTATTTGCCACCTAATGGTGCAGCGGGGAAATGACTTGACAAGCAAGCCAGAGGTTCCCGGTTCGAATCCCCAGTGGTATGTTTCCCAGACTATGGGAAACAGACTATGGGAAACACCTATATCGGGCAGCAGCGATATAGGAAGATGCTGAAGGCATCATCTCATACTGGGTAGGAGATGGCAGTGGTAAGCCCCTCCTGTATTCTACCAATGACAACCACATGGCTCTGTGGTCGACACCAAGTCGACGGCATACTTTACTTTATCAAAGTCAGATAATGATTTTAACAAGATGCATCTTCGTTGTACACTGGAACATCTCTCATATATTAAGTACAGCCTTATTTTGTTGCAAAACGTAAAGTAAAATTTAAAGTGTTTGAACATTATTAAAGTACAATGGAACAAGCAAAGATTTTTACTGCAAGTAAACTGAGAGGGTCATACTGCTCTTGTCTGTGCAGATATATTCCTATGAGTAATTTTGTGTGCACAGTGATGCAATTTAATCAGCTTGACTATCCATAGTAATATGGCTTTGAAACAAATGTTGCTGGTGCTATTTTATTTTAATTTTGTTTTAATGTTCATGTTTTCCATATGCAGTTCTGTTAAGGAGGCATAGCACAATGTAAGTCCAGCTGCAGTTCTTAGCATTGAATCCTCTCTTGGCTTCTTGGTCATGCAGACTCACAAGGCATGACGTGAATAAGAGATTCTAATCAAGCTAGCATATAATTATAATTAGATGTTTCTTTGAATTGGCGTTAGAAGAGTGCTTGCATCATCCTATTCATAGACAAAAGGTAGTTGTGCCAAGAGGTATTACGCATCATGTTGTTAATTAGAGTTTGCTATGTCTAGCTGGTTGTGCAGAGGGAAAACATTATTATTTATTGAAATATCAAATGTAGGGTTTTAAAAAAAATAAACAAGCTCTCCACTTCTTGCAGCCTCTCAGTAGAAGGAATCTTTGGAACACATGAAGATGGTATACCTTTCCTATCCATATATTATTCACTTGTAAAGGAGTGGTATTTTTCAGGAGGGGATAATGGCAGAATCTGCCTGTGGTGTACTCAGAAGGATGTAAGGTACATGCCATGGCCTTTGTTGCCTACAGTAAGAACAGTGGGCACTTACAGTGAGTGTGGTGATATTGGGCTGAAAATGGAACTTGTACAAAGAAGGGGTTGTTTGCTTCCTTTAGTTTACAGCATTTCAACTATGCTTGTTGTGAGTGAGTAATTTTGCGGACTGGATAGTGTAGTGATCTTCACTATTTTTCAAGCGGGGGCCACTTTGGCAAAAATGTTTCAGTGTGATAGCCATTTCCCATGGTGCTGACCGCTGTGAGTGCTGCACCTTTCTTAGCAATGGGCAAAGGGGAGGGTTAAGAGGAAAAGAGCCTTGTGAAGCCTCAGCACCATCTGTGAAGGAATGCACGCATTGCTGGGAAGTGTCGGGAAGGGTATTTACAACTTGGGAAGGGTCATTACAACTTGAAAACTACCAGTTTGAGTGGTCTTTTATCCATTCACTATGTTACAAATTAATTTTATGAAACAACGCAGATTTCCCCCCCCCCCCAGACATTTTACAGACATTTTTTTTGCAAACATTTTCTGGTTCTGAAAAATACAACACACACAATCATGAAGGGACATGCCAAGAGCATGCCCTTCATGATGTCCTCCATAGGCATCCTGATGCCCGCCCAGGGTGTCTTTTTATCGGGGGGGAGGAGCAGGGGCTGTTAATCTGACAGGCCTCTATACATTCGCCCCAAATACTTTAAGCATTGTTTAAAGTATTCACCATTAGCACCATCAATGTTATTATTGATGCAGTACTTTTCAGTGAAAACATTCTCAAAATGATTTACATAGAAAAATAAGAAGAAATCATACCTGAGCATCGCTTGAGACAAAGTTTCCATAGAATAACCTCATACATAATTATTCAGAATGTGCTTCTCATTCTGTACTACAACCAGAAGCAAGTGCCTTATGAGCAATGCAAATTGAACAATTTATAGAACCTAGGGTGCAAAGTAAACATGATTTTAGTGACAGTTGATGATAGTTAGCTAGACTTTTTTTAAAAAAATCTTAAGTCATGAACACGCAAGTGTATGAGAAAAATGCCGTACTTAGCAGCCTGAGAGCTGTTTTCAAAGGCAATGAATATTACCCCAAAGCACTTCACTGTCTCTAGTACCATTGAGATGTGAGTACCTGTCTCTAGTACCACTGATTTAAACACAGCTCTAGCTGCCATTTTGAGGTCACCCTGTGTGTGAGAGAAAATAATTAGTATTACATTTGTTGCCTCTATATTTTCAGTGTTGGAAAAATTGCTTATTGAGTTCAAAAGAAACATGGGACTGGTTCTGAGAACCCAATGAGCCATGAATGCAACCCAAATTCCCCACACATTCCATTATCTTCCCCCCACACTTGCGCACCACTGACATCCTGGTTAATTTAAATAACAGCTACAAGTGTTGTCTGAACCCAGATCTGGTGTGTGTGTGTATATTCAATTTATATAACCACCCTTCCTACAGTTTACATTAAAATCAAAAACACATAATGAAACAATTAAATTTAAAAAACAAAACCCAGATTAAAACTCATTAAAATTAAAACTAGATCTCAATTAAAAGCCAGTCTAAAAATATAGGTCTTTAAGGCTCTGTTTGACTGTGGCTCATAAACCACATTTGAGCAGCCATTATTTAAATGAATTTGGGATGTCAGATGTCAGAGCTCCATGTCAGAGCTGAAAAGCTAAGGAAAAGGGGAGGAAGAATTAGGCAGGCTCAAAATGACTCTAAGCAACTTTCCTGCCCCAATAAGCTGTGGTTTATTATGTTGTATGAGTACCACACAATCAGTGGGAAATGATCTGAAACTAAGAATTCAAATCACAACCCAACAGATCCAATAATTCAATAAAAGCAAAAAGAAAACGCATGAGAAATGAAATATATTAACCTGAACTGTATCATAAATCATAGAATCGTATAGAAATAGTGATAATTGATCATACAAAGTAAAATTACTATTTAAATTATAGGATACTCTAAATAGCATCCAATCCAAAAAAACACTATATATAGTTCCTAGTATATGCAAGAATAACACATGACAGCTACCTGGTAATAACTGTTTCAGACTGCTTTGTCAAGTGTCCATATATATTATTTCTAATGAAAATCAACAATGTCTTCACTGTAACTCAAAAACCATGCTGAAAAAATGTTCGAAGACATAAAATAAATCCTCTTTGTAGGGATCTTCAAAATCTTCTCTTGTAGTGTAATATATCCAGATTATTTTGCAACCTTACTCCTACCAAGTCTCTGGGACAGAGGTGCACCTAGGTAATTTTGGAGGCTGGGCCTAAAGGCCTTTGGAGCCCCCCACCCCCCCACTGCAAATTAAGCATCATCATGCTCTGCCAGGTGACCACACCACCCGGGACAGACTAAAGAGGATTTGTGGAGGCCCAGGGGCTGTGGAGGCCCTGGACTTCAGCCCCGAAGTCCAGTAAGAATGCCTCTGCTATGGGACACTGACCAGAGATACTGAGCTCATCCTGTAATATCATTCATATATCTCTGGCTTCCTTCTTCCTCACGTTCTTTCTCAGTGCACTATAAATGTTCAGTAGCAGCAGAGTTGGCTCTGTATCATTGGATGATCCTCCTTCCTATTGAATTGCCTGTGGAGCAGAGGCGTAACTAGGGAAAAAGGGGCCCGGGGCAAGCACTGAAATGGTGGCCCCCGCCCCCCCCCAACATACTACATTATACTTAGGTTTTTCCTCACAAGTGCCTGCCGCCGCTGCCAAGCCAGGCCACTGACTGGCCGCCAGGCGCCAGCAAAGCAATGGGGGGGGGCGGGAGGCGCGGAAGGGACCGCTCGTGGGGGAGGGGTGCCGACGCGCTCCCTTGACTGCTGCAGCGCTGCTGCACTGAGCAGGAAACATTTGTATTAACAATTTTTTTATTTAAAAAAATTAAAAAAATTTTTTTTGTCATGGCGGCGCCCCCCACATGACCAGAAAAGATGGCACCCGGGGCACGTGCCCCCCCTGCCCCCCCTATAGTTATGCCTCTGCTGTGGAGTGGTCCACAGTGTTATTCCTCTTTGGGCCAATTCACATTGTTTTGTTGGTTTGCTTGTTTTACATTATGGTGGAATGGTGAAGTCACAAGTGGTGTGGTAACTGAAGCCCTATTCAGTCATTACTCTTCTATGAAAGACCAACAGGTTAAGCGGGCATACAGAAGCGTACTGGTTAGCCAGATCCTCTGAGTCCAAATGCTCCCTGGAAATGCCACTAGACATCCCTGCATTCAGTGCTTGTTTACAGAGGACAGGCACTGAACCCCCTCCATTACTAAGAATTCAGGGTTCTTAATCATGGGGGGAAATTATCCTACTGTTTAGCACCTGCTCTCTGTAGAGAAACACTGAACATAGGGGTGTCCAAGGGGCACTAACCAGCATGTGCCCATTTGCCTTGATGTTTCTCTGTGGTTAGACTAAATGGGCCTTTTTGATCCTCTGCGGAATACTTTGGCATACCTGAGGGCCCATAGCAGGCTCTGGCCCTCAGGTGTCATATGGCAAACACATTCAGACTTGCTTGGCCATGGGGTCTAGACTGACCAAAACCTATCCCAACATATCAGTGGCATCTCTAGTGACATTCCTGAGTAAAACCACTGCTCTCCAGTAAGATTCCTGAGTAAAATCACTGCTCTGCCCCTAAAAAAGTAATGAGAAGGGAATATCCATCAGTTGCATGTTTGCTGCTGCAACAATAATCTTTGCTTCCACATTTTTCTTGCTTGAGATGTGTTGTGCCTAGTTCTGTTTCCTGGAGTTTCAGCCCAGAACAATTAAACGACTGTCTCCTTTGAATTAATTAGCCAAAGTGGGAAAGATTTGGATGTGATAGATATTAGGATTGTGCACCACATATGAGAGTGGCTAGAATCTACCAACAGCTTTAGGGAACTCTCTTCTCCCAGCTGCATTCAACTGTTTATTGCTTTTAGGATACCTTTTTCTAATCCAAACAAAGTAAAATGGCCATAGGACAAACTAATATTTACTAAGTCACAAAGAATCGTATTTTTGGCATATGTCTGTGAGATATACAGAGGAGCCTAGTTCCCACTCCTCTTTATTTTGGCTTCTTTTAAAAAAATAGTGTAATGTTTCTGGATTTAATCATGGAGATATTTTTTACAGTCAGATTTCTTAGCTATGAGCAACTGCTCTTTTAAAGATAACTCAGAAACTACTGGCAACTTTGAATGTTCACCTTCTACCCTAGGACCATAGCCAGAAGTAGTCCATTGTCACACCTAGAGCACTGATTAACCTCAGTGCTTTATTGGAAAATAGGTCTTTTAATTTGTGAGCTTGTTTTGAAGAGAGAGAAAATTCTGATCTCTTGCAAAAGGCATGCGTTTGCTATTCTAATGCTTTCTTTTATTGGCTCAAACAAGCTATGGAGGAAGATCATGCGAGGTCTGAATACTTTGACATGCATGCTGACATGCAGACTAGCACTGTGCTAGTGCAGTAGTGCTGACATGCAGACTAAGGCTGCCATGTCACACAGGGGAGGAGGGGAGTTTTCTGTACTTTTTGCTTCCCTCTGAAGCCCACTGTGCCTCCTGAAAATATGTCTGTTGGTTTTATACAGATATACATTTCTTTCATATATTATTATTATTTGGATGACTAAAGAGCCTTTGCCATACAGTACTTCCATTACATATGCCACCTAATGGCACAGCGGGGAAGTAACTTGCCTAGGGAGCAAGAGGTTGCTGGTTTGAAAACCCACTGGTATGTTTCCCAGATTATGGGAAACATACGTTCCCCATATGTTTCCCAGACTATGGAAAACACCTATATCGGGCAGCACTGATATAGGAAGATGCTGAAAGGCATCATCTCATACTGTGCAGGAAATGGCAATTGTAAACCCCTCCTGTATTCTACCAAAGAAAACCACATGGCTCTGTGGTCACCAGGAGTTGACACTGACTCAACGGCACAACTTTACCTTTATTTTACTTCCATTACATTATTAGATGTTCTAAAGAAGGGTTTTCTCTAGGGATAATTTTGAGGTGTTCTCAGAATTCACTGAATGTTACTCATGGGGACATCATTTGTCTGCCTTCGGTGTCACTAATGTTTTCAAATACATTGCTTTACAAATATATTAATTAGAACATGGAACATTTCTATTGATTCCTATAGCACTGAGTCACTGTGAGGCCATATTAACTCATATTGCTAGTTGTGTGGAGCCACTTACCTGAGGCAGATTAAGTGAATGTCAACGAGTGTCAACGAGTGTGTGGATCAAGGTGATCCAGTTGACATAATATACCTGGACTTCCAAAAAGCTTTTGACAAAGTTCCTCCTCAAAGACTCTTGAGGAAACTTAGCAGTCATGGGATAAGGGGACAAGTACATGTGTGGATTGCTAACTGGTTGAAGGACAGGAAACAGAGGGTAGGTATAAATGGAGAGTTTTCAAAATGGAGGGAAGTAAGAAGTGGGGTCCCCCAGGAATCTGTACTGGGACCAGTGCTTTTTAATGTATTCATAAATGATCTAGAAGCAGGGGTAAGCAGCGATGTGGCCAGATTTGCAGATGATACCAAACTCTTTCAGGTAGTGAAATCCAAAATGGATTGTGAGCAGCTCCAAAAGGATCTCTCCAAACTAGGGGAGTGGGCGACAAAATGGCAAATGAGGTTCAGTGTTAGCAAGTGTAAAGTGATGTACATTGGGACAAAAAAATCCAACTTCAAGTATATGCTGATGGGATCCAAGCTGTCGGTGACAGACCAGGAGAGGGATCTTGGGGTCGTGGTGGACAGCTCGTTGAAAGTGTAGCAGCTGTGAAAAAGGCCAATTCCATGCTAGGGATCATTAGGAAGGGGATTGAAAATAAAATGGCTAATATTATAATGCCCTTATACAAAACTATGATGCGACCACACTTGGAGTACTGCATACAATTCTGGTCACCACATCTTAAAAAGGACATTGTTGAACTGGAGAAGGTCCAGAAGAGGGCAACCAAGATGATCAGGGGCCTAGAGCACCTTTCTTATGAGGCAAGACTACAACACCTGGGGCTTTTTAGTTTAGAAAAAATGCGACTGCGGGGTGACATGATAAAGGTCTATAAAATCATGCATGGTGTGTTGAAAGTGGAGAGAGAGAAATTCTTTTCCCTCTCACACAACACTAGAACCAGGGGTCACTCCATGAAATTGATTGCCAGGAGGTCTAGGACCAACAAACGGAAGTACTTTTTCACACAACGCGTGGTCCACTTGTGGAACTCTCTGCCACAGGATGTGGTGACAGCCAACAACCTGGATGGCTTTAAGAGGGGTTTGGATGACTTCATGGAGGAGAGGTCTATCAATGGCTACTAGTCGGAGGGCTGTGGGCCACCTCCAGCCTCAAAGGCAGGATGCCTCTGAGTACCAGTTGCAGGGGAGTAATGGCAGGAGAGAGGGCACGCCCTCAACTCCTGCCTGTGGCTTCCAGAGGCATCTGGTGGGCCACTGTGTGAAACAGGATGCTGGACTAGATTGGCCTTGGGCCTGATCCAGCAGGGCTGTTCTTATGTTCTTATGAATACCAGAAACACATAGACAGGGCTAGCTGTATTGTTCCTTTCCCCTGGCCATCACTGCACCACCCCCAGCCCTAACTAGATCTAGTGTGGACTCTGAAGAATTCCATTATATCTGGAACGTGATCCATTGAATCTATTAGAATGGGTTCTGCGTCTGCACGGAAGCCTCTCAGTGTGGTGTTCCACAGCTCCTCTCGGCGCTTGCGCCCCACCCCACATTGCTATTTAAGGAAGTGCCAGCACTTCAGTTCCTTTATGACTGCCGTAGGAATCGGTTCCTCGGTTTCTGCAGCTCCTCATTTTGGTTCCTTGCTTATTTGAAAGTTCTACGTATTTATTTTAGTATTCCTGACCTTTGGACAGCCTATGGACTAAGATTTACGTTTTATCAGTCTAATTGTGATGATGGATTTGACGGATACTTTGTTAATTGACCTTTGACTGGCTTATTGGACTACGCTTGTGAGTAGTGGATGAATTTTGTTAAAAGATTGGACAGGTAGTTTGGTCATGAATATGGAAAGGGAATGGATACTGCTAAATGGATTGCGGGGGGAAGACATTTAAACGTTGCGCAAAATGCAAGGCTAAATTGCCCTCTCAAGATGGCCACGATTTATGCCTTTTCTGTTTAGGAGAGACCCATAACACTTTGACATGTAAAATTTGACAGTCATTTTTGAAGCAAACGCGGCACAGTTGTGAACTCCACTTGAGAGCCGCTATCTATGATGATTTACTGGCTGCCCCCAGTACTTCAAAGGAGGGAACGACTCCTTCTCCTGAGAAGAATGGCTTGAGGGCTGTGGCTTCGACCCATTCTAAGCCACCTTCAAAACTCCAAAGGCCTCAAAGAGGCAGAGAGACAAAATCTCTACGGACGCCTCACTCATGGGCTGGGGTGGCCATTGCAATGCCAAACTGACTTAAGGCAATGGTGTCCAGATCTCTGTGTGCATTGAGCATACAGATTTGGCACTGGGGCATCAAGAACAGCATCACCTCGTTAGCCATTTACACCAAAGGACAGAGAATGTCCTAGCGGATGTTCTGAGTTGCACGTTTACCACAGAAGAATGGCACGAATGGGAACTGAATGATACTTACCTGCTGCCTATTTTCAGGCTCTGGGGCTTCCCCAAAATAGACTTATTCGCAATTGCTCACAGTGGCAAATGTAAACAGTACTGCTTAAGGACCAGCCACAACCTGCAGTCATTAGGAGATGCATTCCAGATGGACTGGTCACAACACTTAACCCACATGTATCCCCCACTACCTCTAGTGGGGAGGGTAGTGGCACAGATTCTAACATTCCAAGTAAAATGTATCCTGATCACTCCATGGTGACCACGGCAACCATGGTTTCCACATCATCTCAGACTATCAGCACACACGTACAAAAGGCTTCCACAATGTCAAGACCTCCTAATTTAGGAAAACGGACAAGTATTGCACCCAGAGGTGCCCACTCTACAGCTAACAGCATGGAGGATCGGCTACTGAATAAAATATTACTGAATCAGAGAAACACTTCCACCAGGAAGAACTGTGTAAGCAAGTGGAAAAGATTCACTTTCTAAGCTGTCAAGAAAGGCTTCCGGCATCTTCAGGCTACTGTCCGGCAGGTCCTCCTGTATCTTACCACACTGAAGACCTCACAGCTGTCAAATCCTCTCTAATAAAAGGCTTGGTGTCCGTCCGTGGACAACCAAGCGTCTGTCCGTGCCTCCCTCGGCCGTTCTGGGCATGCGCTCTGCGCATGCCCAGAACAGACCGAGGGAGACACGACTGCCGACACCAGGCGGCCATGTTGGGCGGCCAGAAGCGGCCACCCAGAAGAAGCCGGAAAGCCAGGGAAGAGGAAGCCAGGGAAGAGGCGAAGCCAGGGAAGAGGTGGTGGGGGAAACTGGCCGAGGCGCAGCCGAGGCGGCGCCAGAGCCATGGCTGAGGCCTGGCTGCACCGCCAAAGCCGGGCAGGGGGGAGGAGGCGGCAGGGGAAGCTGGCTGAGGCGGCGGCAGAGCCGCCGTCAAGGCCTGGCGGTGCCGCCGAACCCGGGCGGCTGGGAGACCTTGGGGCCCTTGCCCGGCCGGGGAGACCGGCTGCGGCCTGGAGACTGACGGCGGCGGGAGGGGGAATGGCGGCGGGGGCCCCGGAGTGCACAACTCCACTAGCGCCCATTATTTAACGGGCTTAAAAACACTAGTATCTCCATAAAGGTCAACTTAGCAGCGATTTCTGCGAAACATCCATGGTGGGATGGGAAGACGGTATTCTCCCACCCCAGCTGCAAAAGTTTTCTAAAGGGCCTCACCAACCTGTACCCTCCAGTTCAGCAGCCACTGGAGCAGTGGAGTATTTCTCTAGTTCTATCAGCGCTAACAGAGGCGCCTTTTGAACCCATGAAGACTGCTAGCCTAAAGCTGACTTCCCTGAAAATAGCCTTCTTGGTGGCTATTACCACTGCCCGCAGGGTGAGTGAACTTATGGCTTTGAGGATGGATGTACCTTATACTCATTTCTACCTGGGTATAATATTGCTACATCCAGACATTACTTTCTTTCCAAAGATTTTGATGGATTTTCACATAAACATAAACATCGTGCTACCCACCTTATTTAACTCCCTGATCATGCCTCTGGAAAAGGCCCTGCACTTCCTGGATGTCCAGAGGGCTCTTTTGTTCTACCTATCAAAGACAAAAGCAATCAGTAAGTTAAAAAAAGAAACCTATTCATATCTTACAAGGGAAAAACGATGGGACAAGCCTTGTCTAGACAGAGACTGTCCCACTGGCTTGTAGAGTCAATCTTAATGACCTTTTGTATAACCTGCAAAAGGTGCAGCCGCCTAAGTCTATCAGGGCACATTCAACTAGAGCTTATGGTGCCTCTGCAGCTCATCTATCTGGCATATTCTTTTGAGACATTTGTAGGGCTGCCCCCTGGTCCTCTGAACAGTCCTTCGTCAGACATTATGCCATTGACTTGTGTTCTGCAGTGGAGGCGAATTTTGGGAGAGGTGTTCTCAAAAGGGTGTTACAGTAACACTTCTGCTCCCTCCTCCTAAAAGGAGCTAACTAAACATCCATTCTAGTGGATTCAATGGATCATGCTCCAGATAAACAGGTTGCTCACCTGTAACTGATGATCTGGTAGTGATCCGTTGACATCCATTTGACCCCACTGAACCTGCCCTCCGCAGTAGTGCTCAAGTCTACGTAGTAGAACTTACCTAATGCTCCAAAGATGCTTGACTGCTCCAGCAGTCTCCAAGGAACTGAAGTACTGGTGCCTCCTCCCGCCTTAAATAGCCATGTGGTCACGTGGGGTGGGTCGCAAGCGCTGAGAGGAGCTGTGGAACTCCACACCGAGAGGCTTCTTCACAGATGCAGAACCCATTCTAATGGATGTCAACGGATCACTACCAGATCATCAGTTATAGGTGAGCAACCCATGTATCACCTGTGCTAGTATACTCTCTGTATCTTCATATATCATAGAAATCTATATATTACAGGACCTCCATCCCCCTATCCTGACATTTGCTAACAATTCTGAAAGCACTCTGTTAAATGCCGATTGGGTGATTGGCTGATGTTAGTGATGATATTCTTGATGATCAGTCATCCAAATGTACCACCAACTGGTTGCCATTTTGTCTCACTTATAGTAAGTACACATACACATGTGACAGCACTGTGTTAAGTGCTCAAAGGTCTTGGAGCATGATCATAAGGACATTTTAGGAAATTTGGCACTTCTTACTTTCAAATAAACACTTATGATCATTCTCACAAGTGTAGCTATGGGACTGGGAAGGGGGGAGGCAGGAGCTTATCTGCCGTCCCTCCACTCTGGTGGCATCCTTTCGGACTCCTCTGCTCCACATGCCCACGTGTTCAGTGTGATGACAGAATCCTGAGCTGGAATGTGGCGGAGGAAGTTCTCTTGCATCCCAGTGTTTGCTGCGTGAGCAGCAGAACAGCTGCTCTCAGTAGAGAAGCTGCTCTGCTCTGCTCTGCTCTGTGTGGCCACTCCTCCCCCCTCCCCGGCTCACTACCTAAATTGGTGGCAGCCGGGTTGACACCCAGCTCCCCAGCTGTGATTGCGCACACAATCACCTGCCAAGATAGACAAACTGTTGGTTCATTCTACCTTGGAAAATGGCCAAGTAGAGAAGTTGGGCTCTGCAAGTCTGGAGCAGCTGGCAGTGGAGGGCTCCCAGTGCTCCAGACAAGACGAGCTGCCGGGGTAACCCAGGTATCTTGTGTCATGAGAATAGGCTCATAGTGTTTTTATTGAACTTAGTCGAGAAGCTCTCCCTATTGAATATTACAACTTACTCGTGGTACTCAGAATATAGATTATATCCATCACTCAACTTACTTTCTGAGAAATACTGGAAGTCACATTCGGAACCATCCAAAAGGGAATGGCTGCTCAAAGTTTAAGAAACTAGTCAGATTAACTACTCTGTTAAGAACAACAACAAAAAAACACCCTGCTATTTACTAACCAAACATGGAGACCAGTTTTGTAATATATCAAAAAAAGAGTATAAATTAGAATAGCATTTTGCTATGTAATTTTTAAAATTAGTTTTAGAAGTTATTTAAGCTTAGTAGTGAAATGATAGGAGAGATGAAACACATTTGTCTTGTTTATGTGTGTTATGTGTAAATCCTGTTTTGTCTTCTGTACTATTTTTATATTTCATTTTTTTAAAGTAAGGACAGACTATGAAACCTGGACTAGACAGTTCCCATGAATGATTTTTAGACTGCCCTTGATATCAACATAAATGATGGGTGGCAGGACAAGCTAGGAGACCAGATTTGTTCCCTTTGTGTGAACTTCCTTTATGTCCTCCTTTAATATACTGCAAGACACAGCTCTGTATATTGGCCTGTTATTGTTGAATACTGTTTTCTTTGCAAGACTCTGTCAACTTGGTGTTGACAAATGGTTGTTCCAAATGCTTCTGTATTAAGTCCAATGCTTCAGAATTCTTTGTGCTCAGGGTCATCCTGCTGACTAATTTGTATTTTTTTTTCTAATCTTCTTTTCAGGGTTTTGAAGATCCAAAAGACAAGTAAGAAGTGGCCGGGGGGGTGGGGGGCTTTATCAATTTTTTAATTGCAGTGTGAAATTTCTGAATATTGCCATCTGCAAACTATGGAGAGTTTAGTTTTAATGTTTCCCCTAAGTCAAAACACTTTCCTCATTAGGTTTTGGAACACAGTACATGTTTTAAAGGCCATTTGATAAACACAGAAACCCTTATATCACACCATTCTCCTGAAGAGGTGGATTCCAGACCATGATGTGAGGGCATATAATGCAAGCAACTCACTGAAGCTAAGCAGGCCTGGGTCTGTTCAGTGTCTGGAAGGGAGACTGCCTAGCAACCTTCTGCATCACTTTGAGATCCATGATAGAAGAAAGGCAAGATTTAAATGTAATTTTAAAAAGCAACTACTTTTGCGTTCATGAACAAAATTAAAAATGTAGTTCATGTAGAAAAGCTCTTGAGTTGTGTAATGATGATATGAAAAATCCAAGTGAGCAACTATCTGGAAAAGTATGCATAAGGAAAATAAGAGGAGAATGCAGTGGGGTGAGGGAGGAGGACATTACAGTGGCTGACATGTTGTGCAAGGCAACGCAGGCATTTCTGACTCTCCAGGGCTGCTGCTGCACACATGAAATCCTGGTGGTGTTGCACAAGAGCACCATTGTGCAACTACTTAAAACAGCATGTAGGCACTTGCACAACCCTACTGGTGTTGCTTCCAGTGGAAGTACATTAATTGTCTCCAATGGAAGTAGCGCCACACAAGTTCCCATGCCCTCTTTTAAGTAGTTGTTCAATTGTGCTCTTGCACAACACTGCCGGGACTGGCTTTAACATGTGTAGGAGCCCTGGTGGGTTGTAAATGCTAGCATTTCCTTGTGCAACATGTTGGCCAGTGACTTTGGTGGAGTGACAACAGAATAAGCAATGTCTAGACTGTAGCCTTAGCAATTAGCTCATATCTGGGCCTGTGGCGGTGACTACTGGCTTTTAACAAAGTGTTTGCATCCTATTCAGTGTAATAGAGTGCAATTGCAGCCCTCAGCTAGTCTTCAAATGAATTTTAGGAAATGACTTGAAGTTCAAATGCCTTCTCGGCTGTTATGAACTCTGCGTAGCCTTGAGCAAATCACTCTGTCTCAACCTTGCCTAACTTGCAGGGTTGCTGTGATGATAAAAGAAAAGAACATATCTCAAGATTGAAGCCCAAGGAATGTTTATTTTCAAGTCCTCTGACATACCTAGAGGTCAACTAGAACAACTCACTTGTTTCCATCATATTGTGTACAAAAAACAAGGGCAAGTGGAGGTTAATAGGCAAGAGAAGTGCAGAGCTCTCTTGATTCCTGTTGCTGTAACCTCCAAAATGTGGAGATATTGTAGATTAATAGATTAATACACGAGAGGGTTCTGCTCATTGGCCCAGGTTATTAAGAGAATGCCTTCTTCGTTATGAGCCCCGCCGCTTATTGAGATCATCTTAGGAGGTCCATCTGCAGTTGCCACCATCTTGTCTGATGGCTACTCAGGGATGGCCCTTTCCCATTGCTGCCCCGAGGCTTTGGAATTTTGAAATAAGAGCCTCCCCATCCCATCTCTAATAACTTTTAAAGAAGGCAGTTAAGATGCATTTGTTCACCCAAGCTTTTAATTAGACTTTCAGATTTTAATATTGTTTTTAAATTGTAAATTATTTAATGTTTTAACATTCTAATTTTGTTTTAATTTGTGCTGCTTTATTGTAAATAGCCCAGAGACATAAGTTTGGGGTGGGTAAATAAGTGAAATAGATTGTAGCCTGCGACCAGAGGCGTAACTAGGGAAAAAGGCGCCCGGGGCAAGCACTGAAATGGCGCCCCCCCCACCACGCCCCCCCACCAGGTTTTTCCTCACAAGCGCCCGCCGCCGCCGCCAAGCCAGGCCACTGACTGGCCGCCAGGCGCCAGCAAAGCAATGGGGGGGCGCAGGTGGCGCGGAAGGGACCGCTCGTGGGGAAGGGGGCACCGACGCGCTCCCTTGACTGCTGCAGCACTGCTGCACTGAGCAGGAAACATTTGTATTAACAAAAAATTAAAAAAAAAATTAAATTTTGGTCATGGCGGCGCCCCCCACGTGACCAGAAAAGACGGCGCCCGGGGCACCTGCCCCCCTTGCCCCCCCTATAGTTACGCCTCTGCCTGCGACTGCCTGCAGAGATTGCCTCTTATAAGGTGCTGTGAGAATACCTTGTTGTGAAAGAGGGAGTCCTTGTAGTTCTCTGACTGTGGAGAATGTGATCATTTCTTAGATTTGCCAAAAGGGAACTGTCTTGTAGCCAGAACAAGGATGGCGCTGCTACTTGTGTGGCTGCTGATCCAAAGTGTGTGGTGGTGGTGGTGGTGGTGGTGAGAAATGGGGGATGTGGCTTAGTTATTTATTACCAGCTTCTGTCGGTGCAGCTGTTGACAGAAGTAAGAACGATACATAAACAGAATGGAAAAGCTAGATGCCTCAGTTGCAACTTTCCTTTTCCAGACGTGGGTGCCACCAATTTCAGAGAGTAGATCTATTCTACTCTACAGATTGTGACAAACGTTCTTTTCCTTTCCCTAGGAGTCCTAGTTTGCACATTCAGCAAATGAGATGGCAGGGTCCAGGGTTAGTAGAACTCTCTAACCCTGGTTAGTAGGACTGTACCACTTCAGGCTGTGTGTGGAGGGTTTTTGAATTTTCTCTTGCATTAAAAAAAAAAAAAAAGAAATCCTCTGCAAATAGAAAACTAGTACAGCAAAACAGCAGACTGTACTAGAACATTTCTTCCTGATGTGCTAGCTTTTTTTTTTTTCTAGCAGGGAGGTTATAGGTAGAGAACAGGCAAAAATAAACCCCCCACCTGCAGTCTGAAATGGCAGAGAAGTCTTTTTTTTCATCTGCTGCAGGTGCATACCAAGCCTGTGAACTGTAGTTCTGGGTGAGGGGGGAAGTAGAAATTTATTACAGAGAATTCTTAGCATCCTAACTAAAGTGCAATTTGCAGGATTGTATGGGAAAGCAGGACACTTAAACTGATATAGAACCAATGGAAGTCTATCATGTAAACAGGCCCAGAGGCTACCAACTGAGGAATCAAGGGAAATCTAACATATGTGTTCTCTTGATAGTAGTGATATGTTTGCCCACATAATTAACAGCAGAGAAGGGCTACAAAAGGGAATTGATTTAGTATATTATCTCCATGGTATATAGAAGGAGGAGGAAATGTGAAGAATGGGCATGGTTTAATAGTAAAGCTAGCACTAGCACATTGAAAAGCAAAATTAAAGGTGCCTCAGAATGACCGTTGCAAAATTTATCCAACTCCTCATTAAAAGGAGCAATTCCCTCTAAATGTTTGAATCTGCTTGGGACTTTTGACTAATTTAGACTGTGCCAAATTAATAATTGTATTTTTTGTTTGAGGGAGATTGCTTTTTGGACCAAGAATCTTCCTTGTGAGATGAACCTTTCTTGTTGGTATTCTTCAAAAATAGCTTCTGCTTAAAGTTCCTGGCCTAATAAAAGCAACACATATAAAAGTACCCAAATTCCATCATTTTCTCAGGAAAGAGCCTTATCTGAGATTATATTACCTTTTATATAAATTTATTTCAATTAGATTTATGAACAATAAAGATGACTTTGATACATAGAGATCTAGTGTTTGGGTTGCTGCTGTCTATTAAGCATTGAGCACCATCTAAATTTATAATGGCATGTGAGGAATTCAAGAGCCCAGTTATATAAGGAGGGAGAGGGAAGGGGGAGAGAGAAAGAGAGAGAGCACCAAAATTATCACCAGTGTTGTTTCCTAATTAAGGATATTTGTTAAAGCAGCATTTTTATTGCAGAGATGCTAGAGAAGACAAAGTGAATTTTATTTAGCGATATTAATCTGAGATGAATAATTCAAGATCTGGGCTGTGCAATTGTTCCCTGCCATCTATTAAGATACCAGGTAGTTTTTGCTAAAAAAGAACCTTCATATGATGAAGGTAAAATGACCTTGGAGGCTCCATAAAGGACATGAGCCAGGTGGTGATTGATTCCCTTCCATGTAAGGTGTGTGTGTGTATGTGGGGTCTTTTTAATACCTTCCCCTGCATAAATCAGTGGGCCTTATAAGCCACACACCACTCTTATTTACCCATTGTAGATTTCTTGCAAATAGAGCTCATTTTGAAGGCACAGAGATTATCAATTAGATCATTTAGAAAGATGTATCCATTTCTGAATCCAAGAAAATTATTTTAAGACTGATTCCAATTATGTTTTTGGATATGGTTAAATCACTGTGCAGTGATTTTACTAATTCAGTTCTGCATGATAAATATTTCATTGAAGGTGATGAGAAAGTTAATGGTATTATATTATCATTACCATTTGGTCTTCTTATTTGCTGCTGGTTTCTGAACCATAGCACCTAAAATCATCATCACTTCATAGATTATGGGGACAGCATGCCAAGTAGATACCCTGACACTGTTTTGGATTGTTGAAGTCTGATTTTATTGCAGCTGAGCTCTAACATAGCATTTCTGTTCCACTGGGTGGGATGGTGAGACAGACGCTTGTCACAGAGACTACAGGACATCATTTGAGAAGTGCAAAGATTCCATTGACTAACTCTGGAGTTATAGACAAGAACTATTTCTGAAAAGGGTTGGTACAGGTTAATAGCAAAACCTCTTTAGTTCAAGAGACTGACAGATGAGAATAAGCCACTTCTCCTTTGATACTGTATGTAAGTTGCTACAATGAAATTGACTATTTTGATATGGTCAGTTGCCTAATTAAAAAATAATGTTAAAAAGGGAAATTTACTGGGATGTATGAATGTAAATGAAACCCAAGGCTACTGCAGTGTATGTAGTCGCTGGATTCTTCCATTAGTGTCTGTATTATGCAAGGGTGATAGAGAATTGATGACACTTGGAAAACTCCCTCATTTAGAATTGAAAAGTTATCCTATACTGCTATAGAATGAATGAATGGTTCCAAACTGACAGGAAGTGGTATTCTTCTTCCCAGAATGTCAGTATGAACCTATAGCAGAGTTCTTATAAACAAACACAATGAACGGATTAATCTTTTGGTGGCAAGTTGGAGAAGACCCTAGCCAGCCTGACTGGTCTTTGTTGCATGCTGTCATCCCAGGAATATCCAGGAAAGCATGAATCCAGAAGATGAGGTGGATGAGTTTCTAGGCCGTGCTATTGATGCCAGAAGTATCGACCGGTTACGTTCTGAACATGTTCGCAAGTTCCTCTTAACATTCAGAGAGCTCGATTTGGAGAGGAAGGTAATGTGCTACAAGAAGATGTGTGACTGTGGGGCAGGTCAAATTAGCCATTAAGAGCATGATGCAACTACGCATGACAGCAGTCTTCAAACATGAGCCTACTCTAAACACTTGTACGCAGAAGAGCCATTTAAAGCTCAAAGTGGGCACATGGGTGGAACGTGTTGGATCCTCAGTATCCACCACTCTCCCCCTCCCCCGCTCCAATTGCTTTTCTCCCCGCAGAACTCACTTGCAGTATCTGAACCCAACACAGGAATGGAAAATAACCTTGGGCGATGGGCTGCAGGAGGTGGGAGTGCTCTGCATCCCCTAGATATGCACCCTTTCCTTTTTCCACTTTAAATTGCATCCCTATATTGCACATGACTGGAAGACATCCAAGTTTGAAGACATCCATCTGTCACTACGACATCTACCTTTGGTTCTCAGTTTCTTTTTTATCCATTCTACACATTTGATACTGTTTGCTCCCTATGAATTGATGTAGATACTGCTTATCACCTCTATTGCATATTCATGGGTTGTGCATTGTATTAAGAGAGTACATGGGCTGCTTACATATACTACAAACAGTATACGTAATTGTTATTCATACGTAATATGAATAACAAACAGCATGTAATTAAATAGAGTGTGTTGGGAGAAGTTATTCATTAATTTGAGCTAGTTTTCAGATTTACTTATTGCATTTGCCTAGGCCATCATATATTTCAACAGGTAAGGAACATTGAATAAGTTGTTCTTTTGAAGGTTTGTCTATTCCTCTATCATTAGTCAGTATCCTGTAATAGCAATAGCAATAGCAATAGCACTTACATTTATATACCGCTCTATAGCCAGAGCTCTCTAAGCGGTTTACAATGATTTAGCATATTGCCCCCAACATTCTGGGTACTCATTTTACCGACCTCGGAAGGATGGAAGGCTGAGTCAACCTTGAGCCCCTGGTCAGGATCAAACTTGTAACCTTCTGGTTACAGGGCAGCAGTTTTACCACTGCGCCACCAGGGGCTCCTAATTGACTTTTGCCCATTTTCATCATTTCTTTACCGCTATTAGAAAACAGTTACTTTTTAAAGCTTGTCAAAATGTTGTGTGTAAACATCCTCATTATCTGGTTATTTTCTGAAACATGCACCAGAGGAAATATTCAGGGGATCCTTGAAGCAATTGATTCAGGGTGTGTGTGTGTGTGTGAG
Organism: Hemicordylus capensis; assembly: GCF_027244095.1. Taxonomy (NCBI): domain Eukaryota; kingdom Metazoa; phylum Chordata; class Lepidosauria; order Squamata; family Cordylidae; genus Hemicordylus; species Hemicordylus capensis. Next base: position 160,644,870 of record NC_069657.1, on the reverse strand, counting down.
TGTGTATGTTTGCTTGCTGTTTACTGTTCTCCTTTCCAGCCTCTTCCTCAAAAATATGAATAGTTGGGGTGCCTATAAAGATAATTTCAAATTATGTCCCTATTGCCATTCTGAAATATTTTTGCAGGTGACCAACGAAAGCAGAACTAACTTGGTTAAGAAAGTTGTATAAAGGGATTTACTGTAAAATGTAGTGGGTGACATATAGTTTACTTCCTTGCAGTACTCCAAGCAAGTGGATGATCGATTTGGTGCATATGTGGCTTGTGCCTCCCTAGTCTTCCTCTTTGTCTGCTTTGTTCAAATCACAATTGTGCCACAGTGAGTACATCTTTATACCTTTTCTTGAATGATTTGACTTCTTTTTTAAATCATCTCTGGCTTTACTGCACTGCACTTCAGTACATGGATCAGCCCTCGATGAGGTGGTATCAGTTCTCCTGAGCTGGAAGTTCCACAATCTGGCACTACCACCAAGAAGGCCCTGACCCATGTCCTCACTCTCTGCATCTCAGAGGGGTTTAACAATGTGCCTAGCAAAAAAAAAATAAATCTGGTTTACATGTTATCACATATTTCCCTTTAATTTCTTTGTTTAACTATATTTGGATTTGTGAATAGTCTTTCCAATCAAGGAGGAAGGTCCTTGTTACCTCCTAATACAGATAGACCAATATTTCCAAATGGAAAGGTTCTCAAAATAATCTTAATTTTAGAAGTCTTATGCACTGCAACTGTACATCAGTTCAGTATGGCTTGTACAGGAAATGATGCTGTGAGAGCTCTGTGCAGACATTCATTTTGATTATTTTTTTCCACATGGGGTGGGAATCATAATCCTATACCCACCCTCTCTCTACACCTGACATTCACAAATTTGGCCAAAACATGTGCAGAGATACTTACTCGCACATTCCAACCAGCGCATAGGTATTGGGTGCACAGAGACTGGGCTCTGCCACCATGACTATGCCTGAAATGGTGTGCTATTGTGAAATTGAAAGGAAAGGCTCATAGGCATAGTCTTTATTGTTACCGTCACCGACCAGCACAATATAAACAGTACATTAGATAAAAATCAAAAAAGATTTAAAATACAATTATATCTAAAACTGGGAAAGTTAAGACAAAGTAGATTTCGTATTAACCAACCACCGAAGGCTGTACAAGGCTTTAGTGATATTTTGCGAGAAAGGCTTTTGGTTCTGTTGGTATTGTTGCAGCTAGTTAGAATATATCTTTTGTACAGGGGAACAGGAACAGGCTAGCCATCTCCCCAGCACTGACATACTTAATGGCCATGTCCCTGGGTTCAGGGTTTTTTTTTGAGGAGGGGAGGGCAGCACTGAACACAGAGAAAGTCATATTTGCAATTTAGAACCCTGGGAGTTACAGTGCACTAAATTGCACTTGGTGAAATGTCCCCAGCTCCATTGCTGAACTAAGCCAGTTTGGACAAGATGCCCACTGTCACACACAATAAGGTTGGTATCACACCAAGAATACACTCACCATGACATCAACATGTTGCAGTGCGCTCTCTGTGTGTCCCTTTATTGTGTGAGGGGGCTGTTCATCTGAATGCTTAACTGCATGTTTCAACAGGGACTATAGAGGGGCAGTTCAGATGACTAAAAGGACACATTGAGAATATGTTGGGACATTCTCTGTTGATGTCATGACGGGCACACAACCCCATCCTTACTGCATATGCTGGCAGGTCGCGTGTCTGAACTGGCTGCTCCTTCACAGATACTGAACCTGGGTACACAAGGGGCATAGCTAAGTAGTATGTTGACACTGAGGGCAGAGCTAGTTGGCACAGTCTCATTTTCCCTGTACCAGGGTACAGCGTACCCAGGTTTTGAATCAGTTATTTTATTCCCTCTGGATTGTGCTTCAGCTAATCTCATTTGTAGTGTTGTGTCCATTAAATATCCTCCAAACTTTAAGCCACATTGGGATGTCTATTATTGTATTAAATTGCATTCAGTTCAAAGCCAGTTAACTGTTGAGAAATGTAGGGTATTAATAAGATGACCTTCAAGAAGGAGAGTTTAACTTCTTGCATTTCAAGAAGGCATTTCTATTTTAAAAGGGACAGGAATGAAGAAAGGCCCTTCTCATACTCCATCTTCCGGTCTCTCACCTTTTATGGTCTCTTCCGGTCCCTGCCCCTTATGTAGGAGAGACTGTGCTTAAGCATGTCAGAGTGAAAAATCAATAGCTCTAAAAGCAACAGTGCTCTCTCTCTCTCTCTCTCTCTCTCTCTCTCTCTCTCTCTCTCTCTCTCTCTCTCTCTCTCTCAAAGTGTGACAAAGTGAGGAGGCAGCTGGTTATCAGATATACTGCTTCCTTCCTTGCCCCATATCAGTTCCTGGGTTGGGAGATGGGGAGGAAGACTGAGAATACTTCATGCCCTCCCAACTCAAGAGTGGGAAGGAAGCAACACAGAGATGCAATGCCTCCCTTTTTCCCCTTCCAAAGGCAATTCAAGGGTTGTTGGGATGAGAGTGGATGGAAGTGGTGTATTTACACCATCTTTCCTTCCGCTTCTACCAACCAAGGAAACAGGTTCAGAAAAGTGCAAAGGAGGAGATTTGGGGAATGGTGAGGTTGAGTAGAGGAGGGGCAGATGTAGAGGAAGCAGGAGGGCTAAAGCCAGGAAGTTAGGACAATTGATGGTAGGGAATTGTGCATGGAAAGGGGAAGGACTTGATTCCACCATCACCAAATAGCCATATGGTCCACCCAACTCTGTGAAATGTCACAGGCCTTTAACTAGTGCATTATAATCTTGGCCTGTTGTTCTTGTGCAACAAAAGACAGAACTGTTCTCACAAAGTAGTAGGAGCCAAAAATAAATAATCTACAATGTCGCTAGTTCCATCTTGGAAAAGTGAAGGGAAATCCAAAGGAGGGTTGCAGCTACATTTAGATTGATCTCTGCCCTTTAATGTGTGATTAAAAGCTACTAAAATTGTTCGCTTTCACTGAGCTCAGCATCTAGGCGGCTTAAGATAATAAGTCCTTGATTTCCATTCAATTCTAACAATTTCACAGGATTTTTCACTTTACCGAGGTTTTTCAGAAACTGTCCAATATCACAGAAAGAGAGATACTTATCATGTTACTTACAGATGCACACAGCCATCTTAGTAATATTGGAAAACTATCTCATTCATCTGTTTCTGATACAAGGTCTCAACTTATTTTTCTGGTGTTTTCTCTACAAAACAGACACTCTTTTCTAATTGCAGTTATATTTGTGCGAGTATTCAAACATGGATATGTACTTCTCTGATTTTTAAAATATCATAAGAACTGTCCCTAAGAGCAAAGCCTGTGCCCAGATTTTTTTTAAAATGGAATTTTTCCATTTGTGATGAATGACAAAAAGCATAAAAGTACAAGTGGTTCCAGTAAGAACTAATCTGCCTAATTTCCTTTTACTATAATTTTAATTGATAATTAGCATCTTTACAAGTTAACCCAGTTATGCCTGAAATGGTCATACATCCACGATCTTGAATGGGGTGGATGACATAATCACAAACGACGCTCTTGAGGTGTTCCTATGTGTCCCTACAGCTGTTCCAAATTTGGTCCAAATCAGTTAGACGGTCCACAAGTTAGCTCTCTTGTGCCTCAAACATTCACACATCCGCAATCTTTAACTGGGGTGGATGACATCATTAAAAACTATACTATAGAGGAGTCCCTATGTATCCCTATAGCTGTTGCAAATTTAGTTCAAATCGATTAGGTGGTTCACAAATTAGCCCACTTGTGCCTCAAATGTTTCCGTGTCTGCCATCTTGAATTGGGGTGGATGACATCATCACAAACTGTGCCATGGAGGTGTCCCTATGTGTCACTACAACTGTACCAAATTTTCATATTAGTCTGGGCATTGAGAAGTTGATTTGGGCGCGCATGCGCACACACACACACACACAATGCTGGCTGATCTCCTGAGCTTACTTTCCTTAAGGAAAATAAGCTAAAACTGAAGAATGAAGAAAGAAAGAAGTATAATCTGAGACACTGCAAGGCCGTCATTGATAAAATGCAAATTCATCCACAGAAATAGTAAGGGTTGTGTTCTAATAAACCAAACATTTTAAAACTCCATATTTTTAGGATATTTAGCTAGTTGTGACTTGAGCCTCCCTCCACATAAAACAGAGAGAGTTGCCAGGAGGTATAGAATGCATCCAGTGTAACTGGACCCTGGGCCAGTTTGTGCTGATACAGTACCCATAAATGTTTATCGTGCATAATTATTCAATGCAAAACAGCAAAGCAGCAATACATGTGGCCTAGGATGTTTTAATTTAAAGTTATATAATATATTTAATAGGGTTTTTTTAAAGTAAAAGCAGTAAAACTAAATGCTAAGTGCAGACTATTCATCATTCCACTGCCTTCGCACAAGCCATCCAGAACACTTGAAGTAAAAGTGGATTTACTTCTTACAAGGCAGTTTTGATGGAGTGCTCCTTGTACTTTTGATCCAAGAAGAAAAGCTACCCAGTAAAGGGAGCAGCTTCAGAGGTCTAGAGGAGCCCAACTCTCAGCAGCAGCAGCAGCAACTATGTTCCTCGCATCTTCTACGCAAAGACACTCACTTTGTCACACCCTCCTTCTGAAACAAGGAAATATTCTATTCCTACAGCCAATCTAGTAATCCGCCCCAGCCATTTTATATAATGATCCCCTCTAGAGACTGGCTTCTTGCCATTTAATATTCAGTGTGGAAAAGACAGAGAGGGTGGAGAAAAGTAAAGGAAACTGACCCAAATTCCATGGTCTGCAGGCATTAATCTAGCTATGAAAATTATTTTCACCTTTGCCAGAAAGCCCTCTTGAAACTGTTTTTGTTCTCCCTCATAAGCAGCCCCCAGGCGCTTCACTTTCACTAAAAAAAGATCTGAACAAGGGTTGCAAAGAATGAGTGGGTATTTCCCAATGTAGAAAAGCCAATGTAAATGTGAAAGGACTGCCGTCGTTTTTTTCAGTGTATGGACTGGACTTCTCAGGATTCCTGCCTAGATAAAAAACAGTGGCTGATATGTTTTGCAGCAAAATGCAGGAGGTACAGACCTGTCCATGCCACTGTGGGGCTCTAACACAGATGGAGTTGCTGCAACCTAAGAAGGCTGGTTCCTCTTAGATCACCCTTGTATGACTGTAGATGGTGCAGTACTTGCATCAGGAATAACACAAGTCTCATGCAAGCTACGAATACAATCCTGCAGGAGTAAACTGTACCTAAACAGCCCTCTTGTGCAGCAGCGTCGCCATGTGTGTTAGAGCCCTGCAGCAGTGTGGCCAGGTTTGCACCAGCCATGTTTCGCTACAGAACATGTCAGCCCATGTTTCTGAGGCTCTGTTGAAAATGCACGTGCTTCAAAATGACTCTCTTTCCCGTGTGCTGCATTTATCTTAATATGCCAGGATGTGATGGACCCTAAGCAATACATCTTTGGTAGACTCATCTTCACCTCGACTCTTTGCCAGAATATGTCCCATGCGTAACTTCACATAACACTACTCATTTTGAATGAATAGGCTTGAGTGCCTCCCCTTGTTGTCTGGAGGTTCAAAGGTAGCTTCATAAGTGCATTTAACATGCTGAAGTTCATAGTTCTTGTTTGCATGGTGCTCTCCACCATAACTGCAATTTTATACCTATTGCACTTACTGGCAGACATTTCCGATTACCTGGGTAGAGATAGAGGGATAGAGCTTAATCTGCATCCAGAGCTGATGCAGACCTTGAGGCTTTGTGGACCTTACAACCCGCAAGTCCCCCAGTGGCCTCCCAGTTCCCATGTTGCATGTTGGATATAGTTGGCCAGTTCCAGCAGCAGCCAGGGACAGGGTAGTAGATTTGATAGATTGTCTACAGCCCATGTTAATCAGTAGCCCTGGGCACACTTTATCAGGGATAGTGACTAGGGATGTGCATGCATGGAACCGTTTAGCTGTAAGGGGGTTCTTTAAGGGGCAGGGGAGGCACTGCCCACCTGCCAGCCCCCACCCCGCCGCTTCTTCCCCACTGGCACTCTTAGAAAAAGCGGGAACACAGGGCTGCAGCGTGCCTCCCTGCAGCCTTGGTCAGCATCGCCACAAGTACATGCGTGGATTGCTAACTGATTGAAGGATAGGAAACCAGGTAGGGATAAATGGAGAGTTTTCACAATGGAGGGAAGTAAGGAGTGGGGTCCTCCAGGGATCTGTACTGGTACCAGTGCTTTTTAATGTATTCATACATGATCTAGAAATAGAGGTACGCAGTGAGGTGGCCAAATTTGCAGATGATATTCCTTCGGGTAGTGAAATCCAAAACAGATTGTGAGGAGCTCCAAAAGGATCTCTCCAAACTGAGGGAGTGGGCGTCAAAATGGCAAATGCGGTTCAATGTTGGCAAGTTTGCAGTGATACACATTGGGACGAAAAACCCCAACTTCAAGTATATGCTGATGGGATCTGAGCTGCCAGTGACTGACCAGGAGAGGGATCTTCAGGTCATAGTGGACAGGTTGTTGAAAGTGTCCACTCAATGTGTGGCATCTGTGAAAAAGGCCAATTCCATGCTAGGGATCATTAGAAAGGGGATTGAAAATAAAACTGTGAATAGTATAATGCCCTTATTCAAAACCATGGTGCGGCCACATCTGGAGTACTGCATACAATTCTGGTCACCATATCTAAAAAAGAACATTGTAGAACTGGAAAAGGTGCAGAAGAGGGCAACCAAGATGATCAGGGGCCTAGAGCACCTTTCTTATGAGGCAAGTCTACAACACCTGGGGCTATTTAGTTTAGAAAAAAGATGACTGCGGGGAGACATTATAGAGGTCTCTAAAATCATGCATGGTGTGGAGAAAGTGGATAGAGAGAAATTCTTCTCCCTGTCACATAACACTAGAACCAGGGGTCATCCCAAGAAATTGATTGTCAAGAAATCTAGGACCAACAAACAGGGATACTTTTTCACACAACGCATAATCAACTTGTGGAATTCTCTGCCACAAGATGTAGTGACAGCCAACAACTTGGATAGCTTTAAGAGGGGTTTAGATAACTTCATCGAGGAGAGGTCTAGCAATGGCTACTAGTCAGAGGCCTATAGGCTACCTTCAGCCTCAAAGGCAGGATGCCTCTGAGTACCTGTTGCAGAGGAGTAACAGCAGAAGAGAGGGGATGCCCTCAACTCCTGCCTGTAGGTTTCCAGCGGCATCTGGTGGTCCACTATGTAAAACAGGATGCTGGACTAGATGGGCCTTGGGCCTGATCCAGCAAGGCTGTTTTTATGTTCTTATGTCTAGTCGATTTCGCCTCTTGGCACCCACAGAGCCCTGTGGTTTTCTTTGGTAGAATACAGGAGAGGTTTACCATTGCCTCCTCCCATGCAGTATGAGATGATGCCTTTCAGCATCTTCCTATATCACTGCTGCCCGATATAGTAGCAGCGGGGATTTGAACCCACAACCTTATGCTTGTTAGTCAAGCATTTCCCTGCTGCGCCACTGAACTTTATGCCAAATAATCTGTAAAGAATGTGTACAGTCTGGTGCATGATGACGGCTTTAGCAATGAGGCTCCATGTACCCACAGTTTGCCTTGGTCTTTCAGTTGGACATTGGGCTAGGGAGCGATGCATCGAGGCAGACATTTAACAGGTGCAGTTTCCCTAATCACTTCCTAGAGATGCCCCTAATGAATTTCTGCCTGATACATCTCTGATCAAGGCAAAGTGTGGGGGCATCGAGCTTCATTTCTAAAGCCATCATCATAGACTGCCCAGAGACGCAATTGTAAACCACCCAGAGATGCAGATTTTTGGCGGTATAGAAATATTTTAAATAAATAAATAAATATACCAGACTGTACGGCTTCTTTATAGCTTATATGGTTTGGAAGTTATGATGGGCACCTTAACCTGCAATTTCCATTCTTTTTAGAACAGGAGTGAAAAGTGTAAAGCAGCTTGACTCACATTTTAAACAGAAGGTTTTTGTATTACTGAATTTCCAGGTGTTTTAAAAAGGAAAATATGATTAGACACAATGGGGAAGAGCCTAACCAAACCACAAGGTAGAACTTCCTGATGTTAAGCAACAAAAACTTTGTAAAGCTTTCAACTAAGATAAAGTCACACTCCTCTCCACCTGGAAAAAACACAAGTAAATGAAATTAGTAGATGCAGTAATAGTAACAGTATGATCCCACCTTATTCAGCAGTGAATAAGGATACAATAAGAAACAGTGTTCACTTTAAATTTATACTCCAATTTTTTCTTTTTCTTGAACATACCCACCCCATTAATTAAGAATAACAAATCCTTTAACAACCATGTCCAAAACTACCGATTATCTTCCCAGAAATTTCCCATAAACCTCACAGTTCTGCTGCTTGATTTAATTTCCTACAGGAAGGTGTTATCAGCAAAATAGTGTAAAAAAGTTGTGCACAAGTGACATAGAGACGCACAGGCACACATGCACACAGGCATGCACCGAGAAATGTGCACAGGTACACATACATAGGCACATCCACAGAGGCACACGCAGACACAGAGGCACATACACAGGCACACACAGAGGCACACTCACACTCTCACCTGTTCGGGTCCGTGCATCACCTTGGCCCCTGGCAAGCCAGCGTTTTCTGCCAGCTGCCCTGATGTCCACCCCCAGGAATCCAATTGCCCATGTGCAGACTCAGAGGCACACACACAGGTGCACACAGATTTAGAGGCACACACACAGGCTCATGCAGAGGCACACCCACCCACCTGTTTGGGCGTATACCTCACCCTGGCCCCCAGCAAGCCAGCATTCCTTGCTGGCTGCATCGGCCTCCACCTCCAGGAATCAAATTGCCTCTGTGCATGTGCGGAGGCCATCTGAGCTCTGGGGTCAGAGGCCGGGACAGCTGCAGGGAACACCGGCTTGCCAGGCCCAGGGACCAGGTCAAAGTGCACTCCTGAATGGGTGAAGAGAGTGTGCTGGAATGGAACAGCGGGTGGGAGCTTTCCCTGCCAACTGCCCCTCCCACAGGGCTCAAATGGACTCCATGCGTGCGTGGAGGCCTTCTGAGCCCTGGGGGCGGAGGTTGGGGTAGCCAGCAGGGGCGAGTGGAGGCGGGAGCATGGCAGTCAGCCACCACATTGCTGGGGCGAGTGGAGGTGGGAGCATGGCAGTCTGCCACCACATTTATTGTGGGCAGCACTGTGGGCACTGTAACCTCAAACTTGCTACTGCACAGACTCCGATAGCACTAAAAATGATTGTTTCGGCCTCTTAAACCCCAACTTTGAGGCACTGTAACCTTAAACTTGCTACTGCACAGACTCCGATAGCGCTAAAAATGGGTTTTTCGGCCTCTTAAAACCCAACTTTGAGGATCAATTGTAAAATAGCAATCAATTGGGTCCCAGAGGGATATACAAAAAGGCACTTTTTCTGGCATGCAGTCTAAAGGCTGAAATGATGCAAATAGACTACAAAATCATTTAAATAGCAGTCTGAAAAAATGTTGCCAACTCATTAAACCCATGTTCAAAAGAGAAAAATCGAACTGCTCTATCTAAGCCATTTCCCAACAGATCTTCACCAAATTTGCAGGGGAGGTGTCACTTGTCCCCTAGTGAATGTGTGCTGATGGCCAGGCAGATCACACAAATGGTTTTGATTTTATAAACAATAGAATGTTCAGGGCTTATAATGGTGGAATGTTGAAAACACTCTCCAGCTTAACTACACTGGCAGTATTGTGCCAGTATAATTCAATGAACGCAAACGATTTTTATGGGTATGTGATCTACTGTGTAATCCCTGCACTTCCACTTTTGTAGATGCTTTTAACACTTCATTTTCTTCTTCTTGCCGTTAGTTTGCCAGTTAAGGTTTTGCCATCCTATCCATAGTGCTAGGAAAGATATACCACTAGAACTGAAATGTGATAAATGTTGCAGCTAGTAAAGAATTCACTGAAAGTCAAAGAGAAATATTTATCTTATTTTGTTTGTTTGATTGGTTGTTTAAGTGATGTTTGGATAGATTTCAAGTCATCTTTTTTTTTTTTTTTGACAAGCTGTGCAACTTGGCAGCACAGATTTGAGAATATTTGCTGCAAATCTTGCATACTAGCTAAGAGTCAACACTTGGAAATTCTCACTTGACTTGGGCAGAGCTCCCATTTTGAAGTTCATCTCAGGACTTGTGTTTTTGCCTGATAAAGGAATAAACACAAATCCAGGCAGTGCCAAAAGATTCAGTCTTAATATCTAGGAGGTGTGTGTGTGGGGGGGAGAGATCTTCTGAGCCTATTGCTGCAGTGTGCCCCCTGATTTCTGCATGTGCAAAATAACACATATACCAGGCATTGCACAAATAAAAAATTGTTAATCTTCATCCATTTACTTTAACCTTTGAGAAACAAACATAAGCTGGGAGGTTCATGATTAGAACTCTGGAAGATGGAAGAAGACCTTTCCTCCTGTGCCCTTTGCCCTACAGAAATGTCCTTCCCCTGAAGCTGCTATTAGGTTTTCGAAGAGGAAGGCAGGAAGGACATCTGTACCTGTCTCTCCCCCACTTTGTATTGTAGTTTTGGGGAGATTTATATTGGGGAAAGGTCAGGGGAGGACTGGATTAAATGCTCTCTCCCAGAGCATCATTTCCCCACTCTTCATAACAGATTCAAGAGCTGCTGATTAGCAAAACAAAAACATAGTACAGATCTCCTTCACCACCTCCAGTTTTGCCCTGAGAAATGGCAGAATATTCAGCCATTGTTCAACATAGTTCAACAACATCTGGAGACCAAAGGCTGAGAAACCTTTTGTTCATCAGATCTATGATGTGATGGAATCTCAGGGAAAGGGTCCTGCTGCTAAGACTGAATGCAGCATTAGACCCTTCTCAACAAGGGTGCCAGCGTCACGTAATATGATCAACCCTTCCCACTAGTCCCTTGAGTATCAGAAGAGCAGCATGGTTTAGAGATTGAGCTGGATCTGATTCTCAGCTTGTTGAGAATCAAGAATGGTAGTTCAGTCCCCAAATAGCAAAGCAAAACTAGTTTGGTGAGAAAGCAGCAAAGCAAGAGATCTTGAGACAGTTCTTCAGTACTGAAGAACTACATGGATTTATTTAAAGAAGGGGTTACAAATGAATGTGAAAAAGCCTGCAGCTTAATTTCAGCTATGGCTCATGGCTGAAGAGAGAGACCAAAACAAACAGCCATCTCTGGAGAGACAAAATGAAGACTGGAAGAACAAAGAGGGGAGGAGTTCAGCACTTTTATCCATGACCCTAACCCCTCCCCCAGTGGTCACTATGAGACATTACAGCTGAGAGCTGATGCTGCCAACTGCTCCAACAGTTGGAACCCTCAGATATCATGGGCTACACAGCTGCCTGTTGTCAGTTGCTGGCTCACCTGACCCCCATAATAAGTTTGCATAGTAAGATTGGATGTACCTTAGGCATTTCAGAGCAGTGCAATGGTGATGATGCCCTATGCTGTATCCAGTTCTGCAGGTAGCCAAGAATGCTGCAAGTTTTTAACTAAGTCATTATTTTCAGAAAGTGTAGAAATCCCTGATGTATTTTCATCCTAGCTGTAGTTTGGCTCTTCTGATTATGAACTGTGAAACAGTACCCAGTTATCATGTTTACACATAATAAAACTTAACAGGCCAGATCTTTACTTACTAGTGGTTCAGACTAGCGAGTTATTGACAGCTGGTATTATGGCAGTCATATCTACAGCCAAAATTAAAACATGCACTACATGTCATCAGAAACATCATTTTATTTTTCTCCTAACAGCTATGAGCAACTGTGAAGCTTCGGAGTAAATTCCTTGGGGAAATCTTTTCCCCAGTTATATCCTTCTGCACACATTTATAGTCATTTCCCCCCCAGTGATATTATCATGGCTTCCACGAGACATTTCTAGGAATTGTGTAGAGAAGATACTGAGAATTATCCCCAGGCCTTCTTTACACAACCTCATTCCCTGGAAAGATGAAGTGAATATTAAACTAATTTGTCTGTAGTGTCAGTCCCTAGAAATAGTCTCCACTTCTGGGCCCACCATAAAACACTGGGCTGTGCTCCATGGTTTCATCACCAGATCCACACTGGGATCCACCTGTAATGGCCCAGAGGGCTTTTGCCTCCAGGCTCCACACGGGTGCCAACCATTTAATACTTCAAGTCTTGGCAACCCTAATTCCTATTACAATTAGCTCAGTGTTCATTCAAACTTCAGATTTTCATTGTTGACACATTTGAAACAACATTTCCACCTGCATTCTTTCAGCTAATTTGGGCCACATCCCATCTACTCCATAGTAGCTCCATTAACTTTAATGAAACTGCTTTGTATAAATGGGTTGTGTAAACTGCAGCGATTTCTAGAAGAAGCAAAATTATCTGCTCATCTTCAGGACCCATAGATATTGTCACCAGACTTATTGTCACCATCTTCATCTTTATCTCTCCTGTCTTTAGATTACAAAAGTGCATGTTACAAAAACGTACTTTTGTAAAGTACAAAAGTAAAGTGGCTCAAGATCAGCTACAGCCATGTGTCTAGAATTTAAGTGTCATTCGTCATGAGACATGAGGGGAAATATGTAAGCCACCTTTGAATATTTGAAGGTCAGTCACATAGAAGGTGGAGCAGGTTTGTTCTCTGTTGTTCCTGAGGGCAGGATATAAAGCAGTGACTTGAAATGACAAGGAAGCAGATTTAGGCTAGACATTGGAGGATCTAGACACTGGAGGAGTCATTTAGGCTAGACATTGGAGAATACAAGCTATTCAACAGTCGGCCTTGCACAGTGGTAGGCTCTCCTTCTCTGGAGGTTTCTAGAGGCTGGATGCCATCTGCAATAAGGAGGGGGTTGGATTAGAAGATGTCAAAGGTCTCTTCTGACTAAAATACCGTGATTCTGTGAGCTACCAACAGAAATCATTGAGAGGTTCGGAAGCTAAAACTAACAGCAAAATAGGAGTGGTAGTTTTATTACAATCAGCAGGAATGCCATGAAAGCCTGGTGAATAAATTAGCAAATGGAATTGCTCTTTGTAGTCAAGAAAGAGCAGGAAACCCAGCTGGCTTTCATGTGCTTAGCCTTAATATTACCGAATGTGATAATCATTGCTGTTGAATTATGGATGAGGCTGAGCGGTGGCGGAGAGGGGGGAATCTGTTTTGTTTATTGTTGTTTTTATAATAAGCCAACATGAAAAAATGTCACTGATAAATTCTACAGTCAAACTTCACAATGATGTTCAAAATCAAATTAAAGATATTATTCTGAACAAGCCCTTACAGCCTAGAAGTGCCTACACTCAGCAATAGAACATTGGATCCAGCTTTTGGGTACATTAGAAGGACAAGTAGCATCTTTCGGGGAGAGGGATTAAAAACCCACCACTGTTCCCCTGATCCAGTGTTGACTTCCGTATCCTGCCTCTGCAGCTGTTTTAATAAAGTACAATGAGCTATCCAATCACAGCTCTTCCAGCCCCTTATCTTGTTTGGCCCTCAGGAAAACCCAGGATCTTTTATTCTGTGTGTGGGGCTATTCTCAGCATCACATGTTTGTGATGGGGTTTGGGCCTTATTGCATGTAAAAGGGATAGTGGGCTAACATTAATTTGAATGGGCCCAATGTTATGTTTGTATGTATTTCCTTCAGTTTTGTTTAGAAATAAAAAGATTTAAGCGCAGAATATTATCTGCTTTTATGAAATGGAGCCTCAGTGTGCTGGTTATTGTAGCAGTAAAATCAAACTTTTCTCTAGCCTGCAGAAAGCTGATAATCAGAGCAGTGTAAACAAAAGGAGAGGCGAGAATTCTTTACATTAATAGGCACTGGCACAGGAAATGGCCCAAATTGGTTTGTCCTTTTCTTTATTCTGTGCTCACTTAGTAATGTTGAGTGCTTAACAAATACAAAATATTGTGCTTATTTTATAATTATACATGCATGCATGAGATCATTTCTAGCAGGGGTGTTTTCAACTAGAACCAGTGAGAATGCAAATCATTTCTTGAGTTTGGAATATAGCACAGGGTGCAAATTAAGAGCAGTGTGAATGGAGTATAGTTTATCACTTCAGTGAATGCTTTCAGTGTTTGGTTGCAAAGATTTTCATACTCAAATTCACTAAGCTGCCATCCAGAGTAATTGGTTTTCTCTACAGCTGACTTGAGAACTGTGTCTAATAAAAAAAAAATTTGTTCACTCCCAGAGTTATTACATGATGGTGTTTTCTATGAAGATATAGCCCTATTCACCCCCAGCACGGTACCTCCAGTGATTGTTGCTGGTGTCTATCTTATATTTCTGTTTAGATTGTGAGCACTACTGGGACAGGGATCCATCCATCTTATTTATTTATTTATTTCACTACGTGAAACTGCTTTGGAAACCTTTTTGTTGAAAAGCGGTATATAAATATTTGTTGTTGTTGTTGTTCTGTACTATTTCTTTCCTGCCCGTGTTTGATAATGTAAACAGAACTGTGATCTGCTCAGTTCTTCTTCCACTCTTGCATGATCATATGTTGTGTGCTACTTCTGTAATATCAGTGGAAGTAGCACATAATAATGCAAACGTCAGTACTGCCCTCCTGTGCAGCAGCGTTGCTGGGGGATTTAGAGCCCTGCAGCATCGTGGGAGAGTCTCCACTGTTGGACACGTAAGCTACCGTATTTTATTCATTATTCACATTCCACATGGCTGTTCTTTCTGATTTCAGCTCCATGTTTATGCTGGGCTTCTACCTGACCTGTTTTGTGATCCTGACCACAGTGGTGTTTGTTTCAGTCATTTACTCCTGCGTAAAGGTGAGCAGTCTTCATTTAAGTGTATTTGCTTCAACTCCAGTTTTTACAACTGAAACGTGCTGCTTTTGTTTTAGTATTTGACTAATAAAATTTTCCTCCTGGCTTCTTCCAGAGCTCTAGCAGTCTGCCAGTCTGTTGATCACATTTGTATCATTCCCTTTTTCCAAGGATTTCAGGAGGCATATAAGGTTTATATTAGATAGACTGGTTTACTTAAACCATAGCTCTCTAGTGAACAACTCATTTTAATGAGAAACGTGTTAAATTGTCCAAGGGTTATAAGGCCAACAACATGGACTTTGCCTGCTGAGTTATTCCACCATGAATCAAGACACAGGGAAGGTTCTTTAAGACCTTCTGCACATGAACATTCTGCTGTTCATTCTGCACATGAACAACAGATAAGACTTTGGCTGAGACCTCTCCTTTTAAAAGAATCCTTTTAAGTAATCTTTCTGTATAGTTCTTTATGTGTGTTTGCATGTGCGTACACACACACACACACACACACGTACGTCCTGGTCACACTTGAGAAAGTAGTTTGCATATGTTTTGGCTTGTATGGGAGAAAGTGATTAGGGTACATACTGTATTAAGGGATGATATCCATGAGACTGAGAGCAATATTTGGGGCCAAATGGGAAACCACCAGTGGCTGGACTAGACTCTTGGGGCCTACAGCTCTATGGCCCTACAAAATACATTCCAGATGTCAACAATTGAGTGGAGGAAAGCTCTGGTTTGAGCTTTTTCTTCCATCACTGAAGTCTGAGCACTGATACATACACATCTTCATGAATCTAAATCAGTTTTCTCTGCTCAAAGTCATCTGAGCTTTCATGGATACAGGTAGGTGTGTGTGTGTGTGTGTGTGTGTGTGTGTGTGTGTGTGTGAAGTCTCCTTTTGAATCCAGGCTGAGCCAGTATGATTTTGTGCATTCATTGCCAGCTCTGAGAAGTAGACCCTTTGTCCTACCAGAACATCTCTCACTTGAATTAAACCACGTGTTTTAGATTATTTTCCAAAGAATAAATTACATTATTTGGTCAAGAGGAAGCAGTTACCTTCATTAAATCTCTTCAAGATCTCGTTTGCATATTGCAACATTAATGTTAGCTAATTAACTGATTAATCAGTGTCACCTTCAAGCGCTCCTCTGCCTTCTCTTTATGCCCTGTGTGAAGAGCCTCTTCAGAGCATATTTTTCATTAATCGGAATCAGGATTACTGGGGCTATGGAGAGCATAGTTAGAAGTGGAGGGGACCAGATTTGTCTTAAGAACGGAAGGAACTTTCTGGCCTGCTGGCTCTGGGGTGCTCTCCGGAGGGGCAGTCAGAACACTGTGACTCTGGAGAATGAGGAGTTTGAATTAAAAGGGAGTTATCATATTACTGAAGTTGCTATAATCATCATTATGGCAGCAGTTATTGCCCACTTTAAAGCTGGAAACACCACTTAGCATGTGACTATATTTCTGTTGCCCTTTTGTGCACACAATGGTGAACTTTAATTATCAGAGCTGTGGAGACAGGGCACTGCGTGCAAAAATGGGAGCACTTTGCACAAGCAGCCTATTGTCCTCAGATGATGTTTGGGAAGAGGATTTTGCCAACACTTAACCTCTCAGAAGCCTTCAGAAACTCTGCCTCAGGACCCCTTAAATTTTACGTGTTTGCCTTCTTGAATTGGGGTGGATGCATAATCACAAACTATGCCACTGAGGTGTCCCTGTGTGTCACTCACTACAACTATACCTAATTTGGTTCAAATCTGTTAGAAAGTCCACAAGTTAGCTCACTTGTGCCTTACACGTTCACGCGTCTGCCATCATGGATTGGGGTAGATGACATCATCACAAACACTGCCAGTGGGGCATCCGCATGTGTCCCTACAGCTGTAGCAAATTTGCTTCAAATTGTTTGGGCGGTTCACAAGTTAGCCCACTTGTGCCTCAAAGGTTTACGTGTCTGCCATCTTGAATCGTCATCATAAACATCAAGACATCATCTTAAACAACACATATTTATATACCGCTCTTCAACCCAAGTTCTCAAAGTGGTTTACATAGCTATAAATACATAAGATGGCACCCTGTCCTCAAAGGGCTCACTATCTGAAAAACATAAAGGTAGACACCAGCAACAGCCACTGGAGGGTTGCTGTGCTGGGGATGGATACAGCCAGTTGCTCTCCCTATGCTAAATGAAGAGAATAACCACTTTTTAAAAGGTGCTTCTTTGTTCAGTTAGCAGGGGCGGAAACTACACCATTGAGGTGTTCCTGTGTGTCACTTACTACAACTGTACCTAATTTGGTTCAAATCGGTTAGACAGTTCACAAGTTAGTCACTTGCGCCTCAGACATTCACACTTCTGCCATTTTGAACTGGGGCAGATGGCATCATTACAAACTATGCCATTGGGGCATACTTATGTGTCCTTACAGCTGTGGCAAATTTGACTTAAATCGGTTAAGTGGTTCACAAGTTAGCCCACTTGTGCCTCAAAAGTTTATGCATCCGCCATCATTAATCAGGGTGGGTGACATCATCACAAACTATGCCATTGAGGTGTTACTATGTGTCCCTACAGCTGAATCCGATTTGGTTCATATTGGTCCAGGCACTGTGAAGTTGCACACAGAATGCTGGGTGATTTCATAAGCTTACTGAAAAACAGGCTAAAAAAGTGTCCCATATGAGACACATCTCCTGTTGGGTTGCTTGCTATCGTCATGCTTCTCCCTCTTTAATGTCCATAGCAGTGCCAACCAACTTAGAGGCCCTGACTCACCTCCACAGCTATTTAAAGTTAGCAACTTTTGACCTGAAAAATATTGCTCTCCTGGGTGGGATGAAGAAGTTGGAGCTACATAAGAATCTAGCAGGTCTGGGAAGGGCCAGAGCACATTCTGATGGGGCAGAACCCTCTGAACCTGGCAGCATCTGTACTGGAATTTAAACCCCAAAATGAGTTACCTGGCAGAACATCCTTTTACTGGTGGACAAGGCAGCTGGCTCAGACACAGAACAAAGCAGATTTAATCAATCCTTTGTATAATACCAATACATTATATACCATTTTAAAAATGTGACCCCATTCCTGTGCTTTTGGAACTCTGGAACTCATCAGTGGCCACATAGCTCCTCTTACAAAATTCTCCCATCCCAAATTATGACTGCTTTCCCAATCTTCTGCCTGGTCTAGTGCTTCATGTTCTATCATAGGACTTCATCCACATTCCAAATTCCAGAGCAAGGTGTAGAACAAATTATTATAACCAAGTTGTTTTCATACTTTATATCACAAATTCTGGTGAACAGGTTTAGGATTTTCTGCTTCTGCTGTACAATTTTGAAAAATTATTACCTAATAATCAAATGACAAGCATTTAGGCTCTCAAATATAAGAGAATAGTTCCAGGGCTGACACCTTTCCGTAGTTTGGGCTATGATCAGGGGTGTAGCTATAATTGAGCAGATGGGTTCAAAGAACCCTGGCCCCCAGCTCCTGAGGGCACCCAGCTCCACCTCTCCCTCTTTCCTTCATTATCTTCTTCACTCCAAGATGCCACTGGGGAGAGGGGCAAACACAGGCCCCCTCTCCCCTAGCTACGCCCCTGGCTATGATAACTGTTCTAATGACATTAACTAGTAAGAATCCTAAATATGCAGTTATCTGACTTCCTTCAGACCTTGATAGGAAGCTGCTAACCTAGCAGACAGTCTTGGTGGCATTCCGACATCTTTAAGCAAGTGGACACAGTAAGATCCTCTCTTGGTGCTGCACGCAACTTAAACTTCACCCATGCCAATGTAGGCTAGGGAGATATTTGACTGTGATTCATCCATAGCCTCAAGAGCTGTTATACTGGCATGCTTTATTTAACTGCTTGCAGGAGCACTGTCAGGTATTTTTTTAAGTATTTGACAGCCTCTTGCCATCTTTTATTATGCCACGATCTGCTATTGTAGCTCGTCCCCCCAGTCTGCTCGCTTACCTCGATCCCACTTTCCTTCCTAGGAGACAGATTGATGCTTTTGTGTTGGATGCAGGTGAAGTCAGCAGCTTAAAGACACTCAGCACCTCTGCTCGTCGTTTCTCTCTCCTTTTGTAACAGGCACCAGCTAATCAGCACTTCTGTCATCAAACAATTACATAATTATGTTTGTGTAGGAAGTAGTGTGCTGGCAAAATGTGATCCCTCTAACTGCACAAGAAGAAAGGGGCTCAAAGAGAGAGAGGCAGAGTGGTTAGTCATTGCTATATAACAGCATACAAGCCATCTCTCTCTCTCTCTCTCTCTCTCTCTCTCTCTCTCTCCCCCCCTCCTCTCTTTCTCTCCCCTCCCCCCCATATCACCAATAAGCCTAGTTTGTGCAGTAATAATTATAGATTTTGGAGCTATTTGTCTGTGTTTCAGATTTCACTCAAGGAATTAAAAGTGTTAGCACTGATAAAGCACTGATTAACACCCACCTAGGAAAGCTACATTGTTCTATAAAATTCTAGCATCCGAATTATAGAATTCAGAACCAAATGCTTGCAGCTGTACAAGCTTGGATGAGGGCGAATAAGCTTAAACTTAATTCAGAGTCGATAGAGCTGCTGCTAGTTGGGTGCGATCAGCTACCAACTAGTTGAGATGTTGGAGATGTTGTTTAGCCTGTTATCTAGGAGGTAGCACAGGTACTCAGTCTGGGCGTGCTCCTCAATTTGGTTACTTTGAGAACTGTATGCCTTCTTGTATGCTTAGTCATCATCTGAGGCCTAGTTCCAGTCCAGGAATCAAGGCACTTTGGGCATCTGCTAGGAGTAGGGAATTTTCAGGGGTGATGTCAACTCTGAAGCATCCCTTCAGAGATGCTTTTGACCTGTGTTCTGCACTCTTTCAGGGGCCGTGTGAAAACTTGGCCTTCTCATTCTGCTTTGAGGGAAGGGCGATGCCTGGCCAGTAATTGGTGTCGGTTGGGGTGGAACTGTGTGGCTCTTGATTATGTTGGAGATGAACCTCCAGTGCATCGACCTTTTGCACCAACTGTCCTAATGACCACTAGGGGCATTGGGAGTAGAGACAGTGAGCCAGGGTCTCCCTATCTATCTCTACTCTATGACCCCTGATCTGACTCTGCAGCACTTCCTGTGCTGAGTCACAATCCTTCCTTTCCTCCTAGAGAGCAGATGGAAACATCTCTCTCTCTCTCTTCTTACCTATCCACTATGTAGTCCTTTAGATTAGATATAGGTCTTTCCTATCTAAGTGTATTTAACCAATAAATGTTTATTGTTTAGTCATACAAGGATCTCTATGTGTTTTCTCTAAATAGCTGCAATATCCAAACTATCCTCTGCTACCTACTCTGTAACTGGAGTGTGTGCTCATTCCTTAGTGCTCTGCTGTTTTACCTAGTGTGAGTAAAAATCAACAATCTCTAACAGGGTTATGGGCCCAGCAGGAGCAACAGGCTTCTAGGCACAAGCAGAGTTTATTTTATTTTTTCATTTTTCATTTTTGAAAGTGCAGCTGAGTTAGTTAGAAACTGCAGTATGGATCCTGTGACTACAGCCTACTCAGGAATGGCTCCTTCTTTTCCCAAACTGGATGGCAATAACTACAAAACCTGGGCCCTCAAGATGAAAGCGATCTTCATGACAAAAGGAATCTATGAAGTGCTCATGGAGGGACAGCCAGCCCAAGATGAAGCTGCTCAAGCCTCGTGGAACAAGAAAAACCAACACGCATATGGCCTTTTAATTATGAGTATAAGCGATGATTTATTGCTCTATGTGCGGGATACAGATTTAGCCTCAGAAGCGTGGGATAGACTGAAAAAGCAATGTGGCCAAGTCTCTGCAAACGCAGCTCTTCTCCTGTATGCAAAAGCAAACTGCAAGAAGGGGGAGACTTTGAAGCCCACATAGCGAATATCTTAGAAATCAACAGGCTTTTGAAGAGTAACCAGTGTGAATTGAATCATGTTATTCTAATTGGGGCAATCCTACAATCCCTGCCTAAAAGTTTTGAACCCCTAATTGTCGCTCTTGAACTGTCTCATTGTGAACTGAAGGTTGATCATGTTGTGTCGAGTCTGAGAAATTTTAATGTAAGGGTGCAGCGGGAGAAATTTGAAAGCGATGGCACTCTGGCACATTTCAGCAGGCAAAATAATTCCAGCATTAGCAAGTGAAGTAGCCTCAGTGACTCATCAGCATATAATTCAAAGAGTGGGAAACTCAAGAGGGCACAGACCTGTTCACCATGGCAATGAAGTAAACACAGGGATGAGTCATGACGACAAACAAAGAGGGGAGAAGAAGCATGGACAAGGTGGCTTATCTGAAAGGGCTAGTAGTAATGCCAAAAGCTACATTGCCTTAAAAGAGCCAAGGAAGGGTCACACTTTCATCCTGGACTCAGGTGCATCCCAGAATATGATCTGTGATCGCAGTCTATTTATCAAACTTGATAAAAGCCACAGATCTGTTGTGACCCTAGCAGATTCAAGGAAGCTAAGCCTGGCTGGCAAGGGGACAGCAAAGATACTTTGTGGCTCTGCTGCTGAAGCTTATGAGGTTAAGATAAATGATGCACTTTTCGTGCCAGAGATGCAAGTCAACTTGATTTCAATTGGGCATGGACTCAAGAAGGAGTGTAAAGCAATTTTTGAAAATGAAGCATGCTACATCTCTAAAGGTGATGAGTTAATCATGACTGCCCACATGCGGGATGATGGACTTTTTGAAGTAGACTGTGCTACTGCACAAGCAAACGTGGCAAGTAGTTGCCAACACAAAAATTGTGATTTCTCATGGCACAGAAAATTGGGCTACCAAAGCCTAAACTTTGAAACTGACTTCCAAGTGAGGGAACTAACCAAGAAATCAGTGCCAGATTCAGAAGGAGCTGCACAACCAGAACCCAAACTGAGGTGCTCACAGAGGCATAACAAAGGGGTTCCACCTAACAGACTCTCACTCATGGCTAAAGGAGGAGAGATGCACAAACCCACTACATGGCAAGAAATAGAAACATTGCCAGCTGATGAATCTGAGAAGTGGAGAAAGGCAGCAATGGAAGAAATTGATTCCTTGCACAAAAATGAGACTTGGAGACTTGTGGAACTACCTGCTGGAAGAAAGACTGTGGGATGCAAATGGGTCTTCAAAGTCAAGCAGGATGCAGAAGGGGATGTACAGCACTACCAAGCCACACTAGTAGCCAAAGGATACTCCCAAATCTATGGTCAAGACTATGATGAGACTTTTGCACCAGTCGTGAAACACACGTTAATTAGAACATTGCTCAGCGTGGCAGCAGCCAAAGGAATGCAAGTTGAACACTTGGATATAAAGACTGCCTTCCTACATGGGGAAATTGAGGAAGACATCTACATGCAACAACCACCAGGCTTTGAGGAACCTGGAAAGAAGGGGCTAGTGTGCAAACTGCAAAAGAGCATCTATGGCTTAAAGCAGGCAGCCAGAGCATGGAATGAAAAACTGAATCAATTACTACTTAAGGAGGGGTTCACGCAAGGAAAAGCTGACCCCTGCCTATATTCTAGACTCAGAGACAATAGATGGGTCAGTTGATGATTTGATTCTTGCACATGAGGAAAGGCAAGACAGTCATGAAATTGTACAACACCTGAACAAGGAAATAGAGGTGAAGGAACTCGGAAGCATCTCCTATTACCTTGTAGGGGTGTGTCTGAACAGGTCCGGCGGCCATTCTAAAGAATGGCCGAACTGCCGGACCGGTTCGGCCCTGGTTGGTCCGGGTCCAGGTGGGGGGTTTTGCTTTAAGGGTGGGAGGGCTTGCTTACCCCTCCCGCCTCTTTGCCCCCTCCAGCGCCCGTATTTAACAGAATAACGGGGCGCTGGAAACCAGCCGCCCCCCCCTGCTGTGAGCAGATTTTGCGCAAAAGCTACCAATACCCCTTTCGTTTTTTATGAAAACATCGGGTGAGGACTCGGGCGGGCGGGCAGCTGGGAGGGAGGGAGGGCTGGTGGGCAACGGCGGCAGCAGCAGGGGTATTGGTAGCTTTTGTGCAAAATCTGCTCGTGGCGGGGGGGGCGGCGGTGGGGGCGGCTGGTTTCCAGCACCCCGTTATTCTGTTAAATACGGGCGCTGGAGGGGGCAAAGAGGCAGGAGGGGTAAGCAAGCCCTCCCCGCCCTAAAAGGAAGGCCCCCCTTCGGGGCCGGTCCGGACTGCTCCAGACCGTGCACATCACTATTACCTTGGCATCCAGATAGAAAGAGAAGAGAACGGAACATTCCTTTTCAACCAAAAACAGAAGATAAAAGATCTTCTAGAATGCCTGGGACTGACAGATGCCAATGAAGTCAGCACACCAATGAATGCTGATTTCTGGAAGCAGGGTGAGGACAGCCAGCCTTTACCAGCCAACAATCAATATAGAAAGGCAATTGGAAAACTTTTGTACATAGCCACAGTGACAAGGCCAGACATTGCTTCAGCAGTGGGAATCCTGAGCAGAAAAGTGAGTGTGCCAACGAACAAAGACTGGATAGCGGTCAAAAGACTGGGAAGGTACCTGAAAGGTACTGCGCATTATGTATTGGAGATTCCAGCAAACAGCAATCCCAAACTCGTGGGATATGTGGATACAGACTGGGGCAAGGACAGAACAGACCGCAAGTCCACAAGTGGATACCTGTTCCTGTATGGAGGTGGAGCCATAACTTGGAGTAGCTGCAAGCAGTCACTTGTTGCGCAGTCATCCACAGAAGCGGAGTACGTTTCAGCAAGTGAAGCATGCAGGGAAACAGTATGGATACACCAACTACTATCGGACTTTGGCATCAAGGAATCAAAGCCCACAGTGATGTTTAAGGACAACCAAAGTTGTATCCAGATTCCCCAAATGGAGAAGATGAAATCTCAAACTAAGCATATTCCCATAAAGTATCACTATGTTCAGGACTTGCAAGAAAAAGGGGCAGTCCAGCTGAGGTACTGCCCCACAGAAGAGATGCTGGCAGATGGATTAACCAAGCCATTATCCAGAGACAGATTCCAGATGCTTCGTGAGAAGATGGGAGTCATGAGCAGGTGCGACAGGCGATGAGAAGGGGTGTTGGAGATGAACTTCCAGTGCATCAACCTTTTGCACCAACTGTCCTAATGACCACTAGGGGCATTGGGAGTAGAGACAGTGAGTAAGGGTCTCCCTATCTGTCCCTACTCTATGACCCCTGAACTGATTCTGTAGCACTTCCTGTGCTGAGTCACAATCCTTCCTTTCCTCCTAGAAAGCAGATGGAAACATCTTTCTCTCTCTCCTTACCTATCCACTATGTAGTCCTTCAGATTAGATATAGGTCTTTCCTATCTAAGTGTATTTAACCAATAAATGTTTATTGTTTAGTCATACAAGGATCTCTATGTGTTTTCTCTAAATAGCTGCAATATCCAAACCATCCTCTGCTACCTACTCTGTAACTGGAGTGTGTGCTCATTCCTTAGTGCTCTGCTGTTTTACCTAGTGTGGGTAAAAATCAACAACCTCTAACAGATTATGGGTTGGTTTAGCTGCTTTGAATTGTTTTTAGAATTTGATTATTGTTTTTATGGATTATTGTGCACAACATGATTGTTAACTGTCTTCAGTTGCCTCTGGAGAGAAAAACATTTGTTTTAAAATAAACATATAAATAATAAATAGAAGTCTGTCTTTTGTTTCTCCTTGAATGTGTGATGTTTAAAAATAGTTGGGAGATTTTATTTTTTTAATGGTGTGATAGATTGTGAATGAAGCGATTAAAGTAAATCATGTTCCCCTGAAACCCCCAATATCAGAGATGATTACATCCAAATACTTATCCAAAATGTATTGGTCAACCAAATAATCTTCACAGTTTGTTTGTTTTTTGATTGCAGTTTCCAACTTGTGCATGTTTGTAAATTGGATGGATATTAATTGATTAATGTTTGTAAATTCATAAGCTACCCTTCAGTTGCAAGACTATCAGTGTGGCATACAATTTCAAAACTGACATGATAAAATCAGATAAAAACAAAATATTAAAATCACATATCAGTAGCAAAAAACACTGAAGTGTAGGAAAGCTATAAGGCAATGCAAGCTATAAGACATACTGGCATGTCTCGGCAAAGGAAGAAGACCTTGCCTGGTGCCAAAAGTACATCAAAGTTGGCATCAGGCAAGTTTCTGGGCATTCCATATGTGGGGTATCAGAACTGAGAGTAGGGAGGTGCCAAAATGGATTTTGTGTTTTGTTTCAAGCTTGAAATGAAACACAAAATACTCGAAACGTTTTGTTGGAACACTCAAAATGTTTGAGTCCAATTTTTGTGTTTTGAGTGTTGTGGCCATCGGGAACAATGGGGAACTTGAAACACCCCATTGTTCCCCATGGGTAGTAACTAGGGACACCAAAGTGGGTTGTCTGCATGGCATGACCTACCACCCAACCCACAAAAGAAATGGGCAAGCAGGTGATTTTTAACAAATTTTTAAACGGTCCTCCAAACCCCCATAGAATCCTATGGAGAAAGGTTAAAGATTCTTAAAAATCACCCACTTGTCCACTTCTTTTATGGGTTGGGTGGTAGGTAACATCCATCATGCCATGCCACACAACCCACTTTGACATTCCTAGAAGCTACCCATGGGGAAAAAACGGTTGTTTCAAGTTCATCATTGTTCCCTATGGCCAGAACAAGCAGAGTGTACAAATTTGCAATCCTGCCTTGAAAAACACTGCAGAAGCACACAGCAAAGGGAATCTGACCCTCCCAACACAGAACACACATTTCAAACACAGTCTAAAAATGGCCAAAAAAGAATCACTGACCCAGAATTCACTGCTAGCCACAGTGCCACCCTGCACTGCAGTATCATCATTGTCACAAGTTGCTCTTTCACACACAGTTATGACTCTTTACGTTATTTCCTAGCATTGCAACAGCTGCCACAGAAGCACCCTTAGCAGCAAACATAGCCATACGCTCAGCTAGAGCAACTTCAGTCACATTCTGACTGAATATACCTTGAAATGCAGATTACAGAGCAGACCAGAGTAGTTAATGGAGCATAAGTTAGTCTCAAGGCCAGACATGGAGCTTATCACAGCAATCACCAAGAAATATTAGACACACACACACACACACTGTCCATTTCTCACCACAACACTATCTCACAAACAACACAAACCACAACTAAGAAAGGCAGGCACCCAAGTATGCCTTTGTCAATCTGAGATCCATCAAAACCAGATGTTTCTCAGTGCTGAGAAAAGAAAACCACAAAATCAAACCTTCCTTCCACCTTCTTTCTTTCTGTCCTGAAGAATACTCTTCTTCAAGAGAGGCATATGGGCCCTCTCTTTGCCTCTCGGTCCCTTTGAATATGTTTTGAAATTCCCTCCAAAAGTGTTTCCCCCTCTCTCCTCCTTTCCCCCAGCCAATGGGGGCATGGTTGCCCATGACAACACTTGATTTCTCTGATAACAAGTCAACCAAGAAGCAAGTAGATGGCAAGCCAGTCACAAGCCAGTACCAGAAAACCAATCAGGAAGGGAAAAACAGCCTGCCCAAATGGTGCTCAAAACACTTGAAGTAATTTGAGCGTGAAACAGGGTCATTTCAGTTTGAACTTGAAACAGATTCTTTATTTTAATAGTGTCTTGTTTTGAGCTCGAAACACTCTAAATGGCCCATTTTGAGCTCAAATCGTTTCTAACTCGAATCACTTTACACATCCCTGAGAGGGCCTTACCAGTCACCACTCACCTAACCTCATATGTTGGAAGGAACCTAAAAGAAAGTCTCAGATGAAGAGTGAAGGGCTAGGGCTCATGTGGAAGAAAACAGTTCTTCAAGTAGCCATTTAGGTAGACCTCAGGATTCAGTACAAGTTGAATTTCCTGTGAAGTTGTGAGGATTCAGGGCCCTTGCAGAACTACAGTTTCCAACTCCAGCAGTATCTACTGTCTGCATAAGCCCAATCTATCTTCTTCTCCCGTCTTGATGAAATAATCCTCATTTCTTTAGAAACCAGAATATTGGAAGCAGTAATAAACATACTGTTATACCTAACAGGTTTGTATTTTGGAGTAAGAATTTGTTTTCCTTAGCGCAAAATTTAGGTGTTCATAAGTACAGAAATTGCACAGATCCCAAGACATGCTTTATTCCACACACCATTATGTGTTATATTGGCTTAGAAGTCATTATCTTAATCAGGGAATAGCAAGTCAGTATGACAAGTTAGCCAAACAATTGTGTGTTTACCCTTCCTGCCCCAAAAAGTACCTGGAGGAAGACAGATGCTCATTAATCTGTTCTCTGCAGATCAGCATGTACACTTGCTAGCGCATGTTGCTCTTCTATGTGCCAGTTCTCTTGTGCAAAATCATGGTTTCCAATAACTTGTTTCCTCCTTCTGTCCAGCTTTTTCCAGCTCCACTCCAGACCCTCTCAAGGAAGATTGTTCAGTCCAGGATGAATAACACCATTGTAGGGGTCTTCACCATTATACTGGTTTTTCTCTCAGCCTTTGTCAACATGGTATGTTACACTGTCTCTTTGCTGATTTAGCCCCACTGTGTGATCTATCAGCATTTCATAAACTGTGGCATATACTGCAAAAGAAGTCAGGGCTCCTACTGTGTGTTCATCCAGGGGAAGAAATAGCAACTTGGTTTCAGGTCATAGCAGTTTCCTGATTCCTTCCTTCCTAGCCACTTGTGCAACAAATTGTCTAGTCTGACACCTGTGAAATGCAGCATATCAAAGCAATGCTGATTATTTTTTCATAGAGTTTTACAGACCAAAAAACTGAACCTATACTTAGCTTGCCCTAAATCTGGCATTTCCTGGGAATAGTATCATTGCACATGCATGAAATAATCCAGAGTAGGTGGGACTTGGGTTGTGGGTAGAAGTAAATGGTAGGGTTGTGCAAGCTGGAAGAATTGGCAACCGGTCTCAGAATTCCCATCCCCCGTCACAAGGAGGCAGCCGATCACGGGGAAATTGCCCCAGGCCGTACAGTCGGGGTAGAATGAGGGTTCTTTAAATGCCGACCCAATACTGGATTATGGAAAGCTGAGCGGCTACAGAGAATCTCAGGAGCATCTGGGGACCGGCAGGGAGTGATGCATGGGAAGCTGGGAATAAGCACGGGGGGTTGGGGGCGGGGGAAGAATTGCATGCGTGCTTGGGGTCTGTAGATCCTCCCAGTGCTACTCCTATAGGGGAGTTTAATATTGTACATGCCTTCTAATCCTCTGTTGTTCCCACTGTTTATTATTATTTTATTTTATTTTTTACATTTATATCCTGCTCTTCCTCCGAGGAGCTCAGAGCGGTGTACGTGGTTATTTTTTATCCTTACAACAACCCTGTGAGATAGATTAGGCTGTTAGATACATGACTGGCCCAGAATCACCCAGTGAGTTTCATGGTTGAATGGAGATTCGAACCCGGGTCTTCCCGGTCCTAGTCCAACATTAATTAACTTTGGCTGACATCCAGATGAATGCAGCACTGGTGTTGTGGAGGAGTAGCAGTTTTTATGTTATGTTATTTTATTTTATTTATTTTTATATTGATATCCCGCTCTTCCTCCAAGGAGTCCATCAAGTACTACATACTTGAGTTTCTCCTCACAACAACCCTGTCAAGTAGGTTAGGCTGAGAGAGTCTATCTCCTGTTCAGTCTATCTCCTGTTCAGTGCTTCCTCTAAGGTGTGCGCACACTCACACATTTTTTGATGTCCGCTCAATTAATTTTAGATCCCTCTCAGGTTGAATCAGGAAGGCCCCATTCTGAATGTATGCGCACACACACTGCCTTGATACTGCTGCCCAGAACAAAATTCATTCCATACACAGATGAAAAAAATTAGAGAGAACACTGCTCCTGTTCCCTCTGCATCCCACTGTCCCCCCTGAAAATGTGTCCCTGAAGGCTCCACAACCCTCAGGCACATATATTCGGGAGGCACATAGGATGCAGAGGGAAGGTGCTATTTAGAAATTGCCCCATCCTTATAATACCAGCCCTGAGTTTGTCTGGATGTTAGCTTTTGTATTTCATAACTGAGCCCAAACATTATCTCTGCTATGGTAGCTTTCTGTGATGCCCAAATGCCTTTTTAATGCACCTCTGCCCGATGTCCTCCATTATGTCACTTGTTTGTTTTTATTATACGTGACTTTTGCTTTTTGCCAGTTCACATGCAGTACTGTGAATCTCCTTGACTGTGTGGCTGCAGAGCATAACATCACCCCACATGAGGTGAACATGTGCCATATCAGCTTCTCTGCCTCCAATTACAGCCTCGCAACAGTGCAGGGCTTCTGTGCCAGCTCCCAGCCCAACTGCAACTTTCCAGAGGTACACTTTGAAGTCATATATATGGGGGCGGGGGAGGGTGTTCATTATATTTACTGAAGAATTTGAAACCTGCTCATCCACCAACACATGAAGCTGATGGACCATCTTGCCCAGTATTTTCTGCTCTGACTGGCAGCAGCAGCTCTGCAAGGTCTCTGGACAAAAGTTCTCCTAGGTCTGACTCCCTGAGATTATTTTCACTAGAGATGCCAGGAACTGATTCTGTTCCTTTCTTCCTGCAAAGCATATTCTCTTCACTTTAGTTATGATCCATCCTTCTGTAACATAAGGAGCTAATTCTACACATGACAAAGATGGTAGCATGTGGGTCTGTAGTTCTGGTAGTCATACCTTGGAACGCTGCCTTTGTAATAAACTTCCTCCGTGTAGCAAATTCACACAACAGATAGGAACATTTAGTACACTTCTATTCTGATATGTGCATTGAGGGAGCCAGCGCGTAGGATTGCAGAGACCGGAGTTTAAATCCCCTCTGGGCCATGAAGCTCATTGGCTCAATGAACCTCGGGCAGTTGCTGCCTCTCAGCTTAACTTGCCTTGCAGGTTTGTTGGGAGGATAGAAGAAACATGCATGCTACCCTGAGCTCCTCAGAGGAAGGGCGAGATACAGATGTAACTAATAATAATAATAATAATAAATTAATAATGAATAGCTAGTGCATGCAGTGAACTTTTAAATAGAGGTGTGAGCGGGTCGCATTCAGAAATGAGATCCATGAGTTGGAGTGTGATCCATGAGTTGGAGTGGCCTAGTCTAGAATTCTGAGCAGCAGGCCATGCCATTTGCCAGAATGGGTAGAATGTGGTCTTAAAGCAGCTGACAGTCATCACAGCAGTGAAGTGATGAAACCCACACTTTGTATGTAGAAGTTCCCAGGTTCAGTCTCTGACATTTCCATGTGGGGCTGGGAAAGACTCCCTAAAACCAGTCAGTATAGACAATGCTAGACAAGATGAACCAGTGGCCTGATTCAGTTTAAGGCAGCTTCATCTGTTCATATATTATTATTTATTTACACAGTCAGACAGGTGTTATTGACTGGTTTGTTTTATCCAGACATTGAGTCCTTCCCAAGGACCTGGGATGCCTAAATTTTATTATCAATATTGGTGTTGTTATTATAGATATCGTCGCAGAATATAGGCTGTTCCCAGTAAAGCTGCTTTTTGTAATTGGTTGATGGTGATTTCTGTGGCCCCTATGGTGTTGATAATATTTAGATAATATTTAGATAATAATATTTAGTAGTAGTAGTAGTAGTAGTACATTTTTATACATATGTGTACAGGTTAATACATAATGCATGTTTTAATAAGTGTACATCTTGTGTACATAATAAATGTACTAAATTTAATAAACAAAACAGTAAACTTCTGGGGAGATATATGTAGATGTGTGCATACATGTGTGGGTGGAGATAAATCTAGATATATAGAGGTTGAGGAGGAGAGCGTGTGTGTACACATCCATATATGCCCCTTTCTCTCAAAACTAAAAGATGAACTTTTAAAAGCAGATAGCTATATTTTTGATAGTGTACAATTCAGGTGTTTCTATTTTTGAGATGTCTGCAAGCATGTTGTACGAACAGTGGCATCATTGTTTTGTTTTTTATTGTTTTGTTAAACAAAAAAAGACAAGTAGTTGAATAAGCATAATTCTGAAAGCCTGTTAAAACACATGGTTTTTCAGCAGAAAAGATGTTGATAATTCAGATATTAATTTTAATGCATCATAATTTGTAGTTGTATATTTAGGTCATGTCGGAAATAGTCCTTAGTTACTGTCATTTGCTTGGTTGCTGGTGGAAGTGAAGTCCATGGAACCAAGAAGTAGACCGTAGGTTCACTGTAAGTCAGGCCTGCTGTGTGTGACCTATTCAGTTGAATGTCCCCTTTCACTATCTATTGTGAACTTGATGCCCTTTTCCGCCCATTTTTGAGATCCAGGTGAAAAGTAAAAACCAGGAAATTTAGTTATGTTCACAGTGAGCTGGTTTGTGTGACTGGTGGGTTGCATTTGGCATGGTGGGTCAAAGGTTGGGCATGCCTACTGTGAACTATGCTAGTTGAATGTGTTGGCCATAGTATAAGAGCCCATTGCAGCTGATGAGCTTTAATTTGTGAATAGGGTTCTTCCTTCCTAATATGTCTTTGTATCATGGCTTAGCTGACCTTTGCTTTCCTTTTCTCTTCCCATCCCTTTTCCTCTCCCGTATCCCATTCTCCTCACAGTATTTTACCTACAGTGTCTTACTGAGCCTTCTGGCCTGCTCCGTGTTCCTTCAGATCAGCTGCATTGGAAAACTAATTTTGATGTTGATTATTGAATTTATATACGTCATCGTTGTGGAAGTGCCAGGGGTTACCCTCTTTGATAACGCAGATCTTCTGGTTAAAGCCAATGCCATGTAAGTACATATAGAGAGCCATCTTTAAATGACTGGGACCTGGCATTTTGATCATATCATGCTAGTGCTTGCTTGCAGCCAAACGAGCTGCACTAGATTCCAGTCCACTTCTGGGCCCAATTCAAAGTGCTGGTTTTAACCTTTAAAGCCCTAAATTGCTTGGGACTCGCTTATACCACTAAATGAAGGGAGGCAAGACTAAAGAGAGGGCCCTTTTGGTGGTGGCACCCCAGTTGTGCTTGCCCAGTGGTGGTGCTTGCCCAGTGGTGCTTGCCTGGCAACATCACTTTGGGGTTTTTTAGATGCCGGGTTAAGACATTTCTTTTCACCCAAGCCTTTTAAAAAGTTTTTTAAAGTATGTTTTATTCAATTGTAGTATTATTGTTTGACTTTATGAGTCACCTAGAGAACAATTGTTATGGGGCGGCTAACAAATGAAGTTATTGTTATTATTAAATTCTTAGCAGTCCCTTTTATGAATAAGTTAATTGACAAGTGCAGGACAAGTACTTGTTGAGTGGTGACCCCACAACAGTACAGTCCATTCCCTGGGGACATTTATTTTTATTTTTTTAACATATTTACAGTATATAGCACCCAAAACTCATGTCTCTACATGGTTTACACTAAAACAACACAGATGAAAACAAAATTAAAACATTAAAACAATTTAAAATTTAAAAACAAAGATGAATAAAGGGTTTATTCAGCAACAAATGCATATTCTCCTTCCCCTCCCTTTTCCTTTCTGATTCCTCCCCCTCACAACTCCTCCTCCTCACTCTCTACAGGATCCCCAACCCCAGGGACAAATGTCCAAACAAACAAACTACAAAAGATTACTGGATACAATACAACACTCCCCTCTATTCATTTATAAACAGACCTTTTAAAATATTTTTGTTTCATAAGATTTTTTATAACTTCTCTGTTTTTTTAATGCTGGCTCTTAATAGATTGTTGTGCTACAGTATTTTTATTTTTAGGAGGTGTGATTTATTGTAATTGTTTTTTTATGGGTTGATATTCCCATTTTTAATTACGCATCTGCTTGTGAAAATGTTGGTTTTAAAAGTGATATATAAATGTGCACATTAAATAAATAGATGGCTAAACAGATGAACAGGTGGCCAAGATGGGGGCCTAGTTTTCACAAAAAGCAGATGAGGCAGTAAACCTATTTCTAGACTACAGACTCCTGGTGAGACTCCCTGGAAGATATCTTTTTTTCTCTGCACCTCTGAATATAGGTTTTAAGAAGCAGAGTTTTTGCTTGGCCTTCTCTGTGACATGCTAGTTGTTTTATGTGTAGGACATTTGTCTTTCATGGAAGAGCATCCAATCATGTGAGTCCTCAGCTACCATCTGAAGTGGTACAGTCCAGAAACAGGTCTGCTGCCTCATCTATTCTATGCAAGAACTAGACCTGAGGCTCATTATAACTTATTCCTTGTAAACAAGAGATTGTGCAGTATCAACAAATGAGTCACCCCTGGCTGTTATTCACCCCTCTCATGGTTCCCTTTGTCTTTCCTCTTGCTGGCATATAGAATTTGAATGTCCTAGTTTGCATCAATTCCAGGCTCTCAGAGGAGAGTTCAATGTGTGTCTTTTGCATCAAGCAAGGGGCTTATAGTCATGCTGAATGTTTAATAACAGATCTCTTTTTTGATTACTAGTATCATATTCAGCCATTGAAGAAATGGTGACTTGAAAAAGAGAAGTACAAAACATTTAAGTGTTTCATTCCCACAATTTACTACTCTAGTTTGAAGTTATTTCTTGGCATCCTGATCAAGTTAATTTCAACAGAATTTACTTCCAGGTCAATTTCTTATGTGATACCAAATACTTACAGCAGTAAATGAATAGCACTTGCCAGTATGGTATTTAGAGGTAACACAATCTTTCTCCATCTTTAGAAATAATTGCTCTGAGCTTACAGGTGTAAATAACTAAGAGAGTTATTAACAAATGTTAGGAAGGAAAGGAAAGATTGTGCTGTCGAGTCGGTGTCAACTCCTAGCGATCACATTCCATGTGATTTTCTTGGTAGAACACAGAAGTGGTTTACCAGTGCCTCCTCCCACGCAGTATGAGATGATGCCTTTCAGCATCTCCCTATATCGCTGCTGCCCAATGTAGGTGACTACAAATATATAATTACTAGGCACAGTCTGGGAAGCACACTGGTGGGGATTTGAACTCACAGCCTCTTGCACTCTAGGCAAGCTGCTTCCCTGCTGTGCCACCGCAGCTGATAAGAAGTGTTAAGATTGCTTATCTGTAGTCTGAAGTAATAGTTCATTCTAGAACTGTTTCTATCAGTTCATTTTGCTGCAGGTGTAGATCAGGTTCTAGTCATAACAAGTGTTAAGACCAGGTTATAACTAAAACCTGATCTGCACATGCAGCAAAATGAACTGATAGAATCCTGCAGTGATAGAATGGACTCTTATGTCAGACCACAGGTAAGCAATGCCTTTTTTAAAAAAAGGGTTTATTTTTCAAAAATGAATATACCAATACAATTAAAATAATACAAAACTCAAACATCCATTATAAATAAGTTCACAAATATCCAACCGCAGGCTGCTGCATATGTGGAACAGACCTGAATCCTCACAGTTATGAAAACACAGGATGGACCCGTGATAGCACATTACTGCTGGCAGTGTTAATTCATATACACTACTCTACCATTGCCTTCAGATGCATTTTCTGAATATTCATTTTCTGAATATTGCTGCCAAGCGTCAAAAGGTGCAACACAATAATGATCCCACAGGCAGTCTGCTCTCTTGCTCTTCTAGCCTGTGAGAGTTGCTGCTGTTAAGGAGAACTGAACTCTTCATGCACTCAGTCCTGCCCTGTCTTTAACCTCTTCCTAATCTGACACAGCTACTAGCCCAGTTGGGGCTTCAAGAGACAGAAGGTGAATCTTGGTTGTAGCCAGCTCAGAGGCTGATTTATTTATTATTTATTTAAAATATTTATACCCTGCTCCTCCAGTACATTACTGCTCGGGGTGGCTCACAACATTTATAAAACAGTTACAATATAAAATCAGACTAATAAAATTAACCAAATTAAACAAGTTAAAACCACAATCATAATTAGCTTTTAAAATTCCAAATTAAATCCTTAAAGCTAAAAACGAAGAATTATGGAAACTAAAAACTAAAAAATCTACCAGATATATGCAGCAGGTGAAAAATTAAAAACCTCTTTTAAAAGATGTGTGTTTAGTTTTTTTTTTTAAACAAAAAACACTGAGAAGAGGGAACATGGCAAAGCTCTTCAGAGAAGGTGTTCCTAAGCTGAGGGGCCACAATGGAAAAGGCCCTGTCTCTAGTCCCTGCCAGTTGGATCTCTGTTAGTGGCAGGGCCATGAACAGGGCCTGAGATGACAAATGTAGGGCCCTGGCAGGTTCATATGAGTGAATACGGTCCAACACGTACCCCGCCTCAAGCTGGGCTTTAAAGGTCAACACCAGCACCTTGAATCTAGCCCGGAAGTGGACTGGTGGCTAAAAAAACTGACTCAGGATGGGTGTAATACTCGTGAAGCAACTTGCACCCATGAGCGACCTTGCAGCAGCATTCTGAACTGTCTTCAAGGGCAGCCCCATGTAGAGCACATTGTAATAGTCTAATCTGGACTTTACCAAAGCATGAGTGACTGAGGTCAGGTCTGACTTCTGATGTCTGATTGTGACATAATGGTGATGATCTGAGAAGCATTAGAGTTTGGGTGTTTTTCTGCCGCCCTCAGTAATGTTTGAAGGAAGCTACCAGGAGTAAGACTGGTGAAACGGTCATACCCCATACCAATATCTCCTCCGCTTAGAGAAGGCAACACTGATATGAGACAGAATCACTTCACCATATCCATGGTACAAAAAACAAATAGCTTTCTTTAAATGTTTTCCAGGATAGCCGGGGAACGTGACACTGTAGCTCCCACTGCTGGTAGCTTAGGAGTTGGGTCTCCGATGCAGAGCGAGTGTGTGAACAAACTCTGATTAAACAAAAGTGTCTCTCTCCTGGGTTCACTTAATCTGCATTCACTGATCTCGAGAATACTGTCTGAATATGTGGAGAGCTAATGACTGACATCCTAATTAAAACTGAAGAAGCCTTATAATGTTCACAGTTCCTTTAAACCTTTCCTGGAGAACTGCTTTAATGATGTCTTTGGCACAAGTTAATAAAGCAGTGCAAAAGGCGGTGGGCGGGGCGGGGAGTCACTTTGCTTGAAACACAGTCATGCCCTGGTCAATTGTGGATGGCTTGACTGCGGTTATGCCACTTGGGTGGGCTTTCTGCCCTTCATAGAATAGGAAATTGATGGCAAATGAGGGGCAGCCATTTGAAGAAATAATCTGAAAACAAAAAACATCTTTTTGACATTGTATATTGCACAGAATTTTAATCAGCTTAGAGCAGACGGAAATAGAGCACTTAAAAGCAATTATTTCTATCACCTCACAATCAGGATGTCAGCAATAAGGTGGGGTAAATAAGCAGGTTTTTCTCAGAAAGAAATGTAGGAGCTGCAATCTTGTCACTCATTAAATGTTTTTTGTTTGCACTGAAATCTCCATTTCTAACTAAGGTCTTATTGCGTGGAGAACCGTTTATGGATTGCAGGGAATCTCAAGTACCTATGCGGACAGCTGCAATCTGTGTATCACTTCCCAGAGCACAGATTACTGTCTTGATTACTTTTTTTTACTTTGTCTCTCTTACTGATTACTGTCTTATATTAAATTAATTGGGCATCTGTCTGATCCAACTAATGACTCTCTATGAGGTATGAACACTAATTAGCAAGTTGTACTCATGTCACTTTTCAGCCCTGTATCCAATTTCACCCAATGCAGAGACCTAGTGAAATACTACTAGTTAAGCTCATGGTGATGCAACAGGCAGAGCTCTAAGGTGGGGCTTGTGTGTTACAAATGCAGGAGGTCAACTGTTTTTATGCTGGATGGATGGAGAAGGGGGTGTTAACTTGGAGAAGTGACCTAAAAGAGAAGGAAAATTGGAGCAAGACCTTTGGTAATTGGATTACAAAGTGTCTGGTTTTGCTAGAGAGATCTGGGTACACACATCTACAGACTGAGAGTACTTAGACACTTTAACAAAACAGAACATACTGAGCCAGTAAACATACAGATACTTCCCATCTCTAGTACTGCTGACGGACAAAGTGAGCGTTGTTAGCATGTTTTGCATATGCCCTCTGCTAAGCAATTTGATAAAATTCTAGGGTTCGATTTGCAGTTTAAGAAGATTGTATTAATAATATTTCCTACCCACTGAACTGGCATATTTTTGACAGATGTCCTTAGGTTTTCCTGGCATCCCTAACTTGCACAAGCAACATAGGTTTATGGCATCATATCTAACCCTCTAATTTTCCTCAAGTACTTTCCACTAAGCAAGGATTATGTCCTAATACAATTAAGCTCAAAGGGAGAAAGTAACAATATCCTAGCAGAAAAACATCTTTGGTAGTGGTTATGGCTCCACATAGTGTTCAAAGTGAAAAATTGTAGCAGTGATAATGTGAAGCCGTTTCCTGAATGCAATTACTTCTAAATTCAGGCCAGCTTGGAATTCATGAGACTTGCTTTCAAAAATGTGTTTTTAAGATGTACTATTTACCACACTTGGAAACAGATTCTATTTAAATCAGTGGAACTGCCCTTCCTAAAGTGGCTCAGGGAGTCTCACACTGAAATAAAAAACAAAAAATAAAACAATTAAAATTGGGGGGGGGGAATTGAACCAGATTAAAATTACAAATAAAACTAGATATTAAAAGCCAGTTTAAAAAGATGAGTAGTTAAGGTTCTCCTGAAGGCCTCCAAGAAAGATAATCCTCTTCAAGAAAGATAAGCCACAGGGAGCACGTTCCACAAGCTAGGGGCGATAAGAAGGCCCAATTCCAGGTCACCACCAAATGAACCAGTGGCACCTGAAGACAGATCCCTCCTGATTATCTTAATGAACAGTGGATATCTTGTAGAGAATGGTGCTCACTCAGGTAACCCGGACCTAAGCCATTCAGGGCTTTAAAGGTAATAACCAGCACTTTGTAATTTGTAACAGTTTCCTGAACTGTGTACAGGAAACATATCAGCAGCCAGTGCAACTGTTTAAGAACAGGCATCCTGTGATCTCTCCAGGATACCCCAGAGACCAATCTGGCTGCTGCATTTTGAACTAACTGAAGTTTCCAAACTATGTATGAAGGCAGCCCTACATAGAGTGCATTGCAGTAGTCCAACCTGGAGGTTACCAGCTGGTGTACCACTGTTTTCAGGTCTTTCTCCTCAGGGAACAGGAGAAGTTGTTGAATCAATCACAGCTGGTAAAAAGGCACCAAGGTGAAACCTGAGGCACCAAGGTGAAACCCAGGTCTAAGAGCACTCCCAGACTATTTATTTATTTTATTTAGTACATTTATATACCATCCCTTACCAAAACAAGTCCCTGGGTACTTCACAATATGAACAGGTAATGAACCTGTTCTTTCTGGGGGAGTGTAACCTTGTCCAGAACAGGAAATTCTATCCTGTCTTGCAGATTACACCCCCAACAACCAGAACCTCTGCTTTGACTGGATTCAGCTTCAATTTATTATCCCTCATCCAGCCCATGACTTCCTGTAAGCAGGCATTTAAGGGGCTTACACTATTTCCTGATATTTATAACAAAGAGATATAGATTAGGGTGTCATCAGCATATTGATAACACCCAGCACCAAATCCCCAGATGACCTCATCTAACTGTTTCATGTAGATGTTAAATAGTGTTGGTGACAGAATGGAGCCCTGATGGACTCCATATAGTAGCTCTCATTTAAAAGAGCAACTGTCACCAAGCACCACAATCTGAAATCTACCCAAGACATAGGAGCGGAACCACTGTAAAACAGTGCCTTCTATCCCCAAATCCCTCAGGTGATCCAAAAGGATACCACGGTCAGTAGCAGAGTTCCCTCTAAGGCATGCGCATGTGCACACACTCACATGTTTTTTGATGTCTGCTCAGTTAATTTTAGATCCCACTCAGGCTGAATCAGGAAGGTCCCACTCTGAATGCACGTGTGCGCCCACTGCTTTGATACTGCCACCCAGAACAAAACTTATTCCGCACACAGATGAAAAAAATTAGAGAGAACACTGGTCAGTGGTATTGAAAGCTGCTGAAAGATCCAAAAGAACTGGCAGAGTCACACTACCTCTGTCAATTCCCTGACGAAGGTCATCTGTCAGGCCAACTCAAGGCTGCCAACCCTATAATGCACCCTAAATTCAGTTTGAAATGGGTCTAGATAATCATTTTCCTCCAAGACCACTTGGAGCTGGTCAGCCACCACCTTCTCAATCATCTTACCCACCCATAGAAGGTTGGAGACTGGCCTATAATTATCCATCACCAGAGGGGTTCCAGAGTGGCCTTCTTTAGAAGGGGTCTAACCACTGCCTCCTTCAAACAAGGTGGCATCCTCAGTGGGATATTGATAATATCAACTAGGCCAGCTCCAACCACCTCCCTGCAAGATGAAATCAACCATGTTAGGCAAGGGCTTGCATTCAAACAAATGTTTTCAGGCTTTGGATTCCAATGCCATGAGGGATCTTTTCCCCCTACTTTTGCTTCAATCTGGCATGTGTTTCAGGATGATGTCCATGTGGAGATATGGGATGGTTTCCATGTTAATTTCAGATACATTTCTGCACACTTGTTCATTTGACTAACTAACTTCTTAGAAATTCAATCATGGAAGTTATTCAGAGCACACATGGATCTAAAACATCAGGCCTGATGTACCAACATGATGCTGCCACGCAGAGGCAACAACAAAGGGAGCTGCCCCTTTTGGTGTCATTGTTTCAGTTGGGCTGTGGGAGGGCATAGCTGGTAAGAGCCAGCAGCTCCTCTGGTGAGAAGGGAGGTGAGTGGGTTGCAGTGTTCCCTCTAACAGGGATTCCCAGATGTTGTTTACTACAACTCCCATAATCCCCAAGCAAAGGCTATCACAGCTGGGGATGCTGGGATTTGTAGTCAACAACATTTGAGAATAACTGTTAGAGAGAACTCTGGTGGGTTCTTGGTATCTGAAAGCCCAGATGAGTGATGGGAAGCTAAATGGTCTGGCTTGGCCCCTGCTTGGTTTTGTTTTTTGTCTTTTGAAAACTCTCTAAAGTGAGAATGTGTGGTTAATCTTTGATGCCCTTGCATATACCTCTTATATTATCATCAGGGATTTAGTGCAGGGTGTTATGAATATGCTGATGACACCCAAATCTGTTTCTCCATATCAACTTCATTGGGTAATGGCATAACTTCCCTAAATGCCTGCCTGGAGGTGGTAAAGGGCTGGATAAGGGATAACAAACTGAAATTGAATCCAAATAAGACGGAGATACTGGCTGTGGGAGGTCAGAACTTGAGAGATGGTTTAAATCTGCCTGTTCTGGATGGGGTTACTTTCCCCCAGAAAGAACAAGTACGTAGCTTGGGAGTGCTCTTGGATCCAAAACTGTCTCTGGTTTCTCAGGTTGAGGCAGTGGTCAGCTGCACTTTTTATCAGCTTCAGCTTATACATCAGCTACGCCCATTTCTGAGGAAATTGAGGGAAATGACCTTAAAACAGTGGTACATATCCTCGTAACCTCCAGGCAGTGGCTTGTGACCAGGGTATTGAAGAGAGCGCCTCCTTTGTCATGAACCCTCTCACCTATTAAGAGCATCTGGGGAGGTCTGGTTACAGCTACTACTGGCTTGTTTGGTAGCTACTTGAGACCAGGCCTTCTCTATGGCTGCCCCGGGGCTCTGCAATGCACTCCCTTTTAAAATCAGAGTTTCTCAAGACGTACCTGTTTGCTCAGGTTTTTAATTAATTTTAATCACTTTTTATATCACAATTGTTTTAATCATCCCATCCTATTTTTATATTGTATTTTAACTTATGTACACCACCTAGGGATATACATGCCAGGCGATATAGAAGTATTATAAATAAATAATAAATTATAACCTGAAGACTTTGTGTCCACCTCCTTGAGGCCATTTAACAGCTGATTAAATCATGGCTGATGCTTACCTTTAATTGTTTATTGCTGCTGACTCATCTTAATTAATAATAATAATAATAATAATAATAATAATAATAATAATAATACCTTTTAGTTATTGGAAGTTGCTATTTGTTGCTCTTGACTTGGTGATTATGTGCTTGGGAAATTTGGTGAATGATCCAGGGTGAAGCTAGGGGCATCCCTGTTACATGTGGAGATATGGTACTGGTGGTCAGATTGGCCAAGTGAGGGGAACAGTAGTCTCATAGGTCATATAACACCGAGGTGGGAGGAAATGACCAGCTGTATTTGGGAAGTGGTGAACACCTCACTTTAAAGAGGGATGGTCCCAGATGCTTTGAAGAAGATAACTGTGATGAGCCCCTTTTAAAAAGGACAGAAAGGATGGTTGTGGGAGGGGGACCTCCCTAGACCGGAAAGATTGTAATAACTATTTTGGCTGGTGGCTAATATTGCTTTTCTGGGTCATGTGTTTGAGCAGAGGATGGTTGCCTCACTCCAGGATCACTTAGATTATTATCTAGAACAATTTCAGTTGGACTTCACGCCTGGTTTGGGTACAGAAACTGCTTTGGTCACCCTAATGGTAGGGATGTGCATGAACTGGTTCAGCAGGGTGGGTAACAGTTCCCTTCAAAAGCGGGTATGCAAGTCATTTGGAAGAGCAAGCACCATGCCCAGAAATGTGGTGGGGCGGCAGCAGAGCAGGTAAGGACCTGCTTTTTAAGGGAACTGCTCCCTGCCCTGTGCACACTTGCATGAGCCATTTGTGCAAATCCCCCTAATAGATGACATATGCTGTGAGAGAGACAGGGGGGCGCTTCTCACGATCAGCAAAAATCGAACGGCAAACCCGCTTGAGAACCCCTGGTAAAAAGCAGGTTTGCGGGGCGAGCGCTCCAGCAAACCTGCTTTTTACCATCGTGAGAAGCCGCAGTGCGGCTTCGCGCCGCGCATACTCATGAGTAGACCCCTGGCCGGGAGGCGAAAAACCACCTCCCGGCTCGGGGGTCTCCCCAGTATGCCCTGCGCACTCACGCAGGGCATACTGGGGCTTGTGGGGGCCGTGCGGCCCCCGCT
Source organism: Hemicordylus capensis (assembly GCF_027244095.1). Classification (NCBI taxonomy): domain Eukaryota; kingdom Metazoa; phylum Chordata; class Lepidosauria; order Squamata; family Cordylidae; genus Hemicordylus; species Hemicordylus capensis. The sequence goes on along the minus strand of NC_069657.1, from coordinate 160,602,960 downwards.
CCCCCCACCCCCCACCGGCTCCGGCTCAGCTCGGCTCTCCGGCTCGGCCGCCCAGTGCTCCCTGCCCGCTCACAGGTTAAAACTGGGTCTCACTGATCGTGAGACCCGGTCCAGGGAGAGTGCAAACTTATTGCTTATCTTGCTTCCATTGCTTCCAAGTGTCTTGGAAACTTTCAAAACACTTAACCATGGTAGTCTTCTGGATGGGCTGACTAGGTTGTGGGTACTGCTTTGTGGTAATTCCACTCATATCCACTCAATAGTTTTAACATTGTTTAAAATGTTTTAAGGTTTGAATTGTTGTAGTGTTTTAACTTTTGCTGTAGCATTTATTTTATTTTAACTGGTGTTTTAATTTTTGTTGTCATTGATTTTAACTAATGTTTTAACTTTTTCTGTTTTGTTTGCTTTGTTGTGAACTGCCCAGAGATGTGAGTTTTGGGTGGTGTAAAAACATGTTAAATAAATAAATAAATAAAAAAATATCTAGACAGCCAATTCCAGAAGCTGGTGCTGGGAACTATTACTTGGCTCTTGCCATCTGTGTTATGGTGTCCCATCTTGCACCCTATGCTTTTCAACATCTACATGAAACTACTTCATGGAATCCTCCAGAAATATGCAGTTGGGTGCCATCAAAATGAGGATGATACTCAGCTCTACCTCTCCTTTATAACTCATTCAGGCGAAGTAATAGAAATTCTGATCCAGTGCATGGACTTGGCAATGGACTGGATGATGGCCAATAAACTGGAACTCAGTCCTGATGCGATGCAAGTGCTGTTGGTGCATCTGCCTAGGAATGTGATATTTGCCTGCCTAGGAATGTGATATTCAACTTGTTCTTGATGAGTTTGCAGTCCCCCATGAAAGATCAGACTAACAGCTTGGGGTTGCTCATTGATCAGGAGTCCTGCATGGCTCGGAGCAGCTTCCACCAGCTGAAGCTGAGTATCAGCTCTACCCCTTCTGGAAAGAGATAGCCAGGCCTCAGTTTTCCATGCTGTGGTAAACTTCCAAGCTGGGTTACTCAAATGTATTTTTTGTGTGGCACTCTTTGAAGACTGTCTGAAATTGTGGTTGGCTCAGAATGCAGCTAAATGCAATTTTCAAAATGCAGGGACCCAACACTGGGATCCCGAGCTGTCAGTCCTCAAACAGCTTCACTGGATATAATTTTTAAAGATAAATATATGTGATAAAAGAGGAGGAATTAATGGTGTACTGTATAACAATAATAAACCCATCTATATACCTTACCTGTAATCTGTTCTTTTTACTATTCCAGTGTGTTTCCCAATGAGACTTGGAATGAAATATGGTGAGTTACATGCGCAGGGGGAAGCCTGAAGTTGCCTTTTAAAATATTAACTAGATCGGGCCTTTTTTCTTTCTTAGGGTTGGTGTAGATAGAAGGGTGATTCAAATATAACATAAGCCATAGCTGAGCATGAGCCTTGAGCTCCTAGTGTCCCCTGTCTCTCCATCCCTCATGTGTGGAGATTAGAAGTGGCTTATCATGAGTTATAGCAAACCATAGTTTGTTGTTTCATCTGAACCCAGGTATCTATGGTTTGTACCAACCATAGTTTGCATGTCAGCCAGAATCAAACTGGATTTGGACTAAATGGCAAATGATTTGATGGGTTGCTACAAATCACAATTGAATGCTTGTAATCTCTAAGCATGTGGGAAAGGGATGTGTAAACCCGAGGATGATGCTCATAATGTTAAACCATTATTTATAATTGTATGTGATCACTGTGAAAATGTGGTACATTCCTTAAACATGCTTTAGGGGTCTGGAGTCTGGGATTGGGCACACCCTTACTCTTTTTTTCTCCTTTATGAATTTCCCATACCCTCGCTCTCCTGCTTAAGGTTATGTCAGTAGCATGTTAATCATGGTTACTGTAAACCAGGATTTTGACTTAGCCAACATTTGGAGCTGGTTCGAATACTGCTTAGCATTAACCATGGTTAGTGGCATGCCATCATGTTTATGAGAAGGAGGAATTTGCTCTCAAGAAGACACGAGCTATGGGGACATGGAGAGATATTATGTGCAATTCTGTGGTCTGTCCCTGATCCCTAAGTTAAGGCTGCTATCCTACGCACACCCTTGCCTGGGAACAAACCCCATTTAAAACAGTAGGACTTAGAAATACTCATGTTTACTCAGAAGTAAACATGAATAGGATTGTACTCTAAGAGACAAAATACTATTCACTCTTGCACTGGTCTTTCTTTATTCCTTGCCCTAGAGGCATTTCTCAAATAGTCCACCTTGCTTGTCCAGTTGTTGCAGAAAAGAAAGATGATACACATTAACCACATATAAAGTTGCACTTGTTCCATGTAAATGTTAATGTCCCAAGCTCAATCAAATGCAGAAACATCAAATGGTCATTTAAATGATGTTGAACAGAATGCCATGGGTGACGTTTATTGGCAAGCATTCTACCCTTGTTCTACCTGTTGTTTTCATTGTATAGGCTTACATTGCTGCAATTGAATGACTAGCATGCTAGAATATTTACAGGTTGATGCATTTTCTTCTCTGATGTAGCCCTCCAAGTGTGTCCAGGGTGGCCTTGAAGATTGTGACCCCTGTAGTTATCACCGTTTTTGTCTTAACGGTATACCTGCATGCGCAGCAGGTGGAATCCACAGCAAGGCTTGATTTCCTTTGGAAACTTCAGGTGTGTGTTTTGAATGTCATATTAGAGTGAAATTTAGAAATGGTAAATTATTGCTCTTTTGTTTTTTGTTTTACTGCCTTGTATTGTCATGCCATACCAGTACATTAGAACTACGACAGCTGCCACAAAGGAGACCACTACAGCAGCCTTTTCCTTTGAGAAGGACACAGTTCTTGACATACGTGATCTATAGAAAGTTGGTATTGCTGGTTTGGTTAGCAGGTGCACTTTTTTTACTGTATATCTGTGATATATTATGGCTTGCTGAACTGCTTTGAGAACATTTATGTGGAATATAAATGTTGTAGATTAAAAGCCCTGTGGCGATCCAACTGGACCAGTTTTGGGAAGTCATGAGAGACTTTCCTTGAAATATTTAAATTAAGTGAGGGATAAAGAGATCAGAATGATTGTTCAGCACTTGCTAGTTCTAATAACTAGAACTACTTCAGTATTTCATAGAATTTCATTCCTGTTGATCCAAAAACATGATCAGAGCTTAGTTAGGTTTGTGCCAAATATCTGAGGCTTCAGGTTTTCAAATCGCAGTATTTAATTCCATGAAGGTAAAGGTAAAGTGTGCCATCAGTCGATTTTGACTCCTGGTGCCCACAGTGCCCTGTGGTTTTATTTGGCAGAATACAGGAGGGGTTTACCATTGCCTCCTCCCATGCAGTATGAGATTATGCCTTTCAGCATCTTCCTATATCGCAGCTGCCCAATATAGGTATTTCCCATAGTCTGGGAAACATTCCAGTGGGGATTCGAACTGTCAGCCTCTTACTCGCTAGGCATGTTACTTCCCCATTGCGCCATTACGTGGGAAACTCACATATAGGGCAGCAGCAATATAGGAAGTTGCTGAAAGGTATCATCTCATACTGCACAGGAGAAGGCAATGGTAAACCACTCCTGTATTCTACCAAGGAAACCACATGGCTCTGTGGTCGCCAGGCATCGACAATGACTTGATGGCACAATCTTTCATTTTTCATGCTGTTTACCCAGCAATAAATCTTCCTATACAGGAGAACCCGTTACTCGCAGGAGTTTCATTCCTCACCTACCACCGCAAGTTAAAAAAACCATGAGAAATGTGAGGCATTATTCCGATGGGGAAAGGGGGTTACGTTCCAAAATGCACCAAAACGTTGTAAAAATGCCCAAAAATGAAAAAAAAGAAAGAAAACCCTACTGTAGTGTGCTCCACAAGGTCTCCTTGTGCCCAACAATGCAGCCCCCCAACAAAAAAATTGCTTGGAAATGCTTGCTTTGTTAAGAAGAGAGACAAAAATGGCAGAAAAACAGCAAAAAAACCAGTCAAGGGGAAGCACTCTACTTTGCTCCATGGGGTCTCCTTGTGCCTTTCTTATGCCCAACAATGCCCTCCCCGACTGCTAAATGCCCCCGCAAACCACGAAAAACCATGGGAAACTTTTCCCCCCTCAAAGAAACGAGCCACAAAATGGAGGGTGGAAGTGACCTTGGCAGTCACTTCCAGCCCCCTAGGAACCACAGATCCATGGGTTTTAACCCTTTACTATCAGTGGATTCTGAAACCGGGTGTTAACTAGACACCCGCAAATACCTGAAGCCTGCATAACAAGGTTCTCCTGTATCTACTGGGCCTTATTCCCAGGTAAGTGTGCATAGGGTTGCAACCTTAGTTACATTTGTTATTTCAGTCAATCAGGAATCACATACAGAATGGGATGGTATTTTAACATTACACTTGGCATGATGACATCACTGAATGTCAGTAAACAGAATCACAACATATCAGATTAGGCCTGTGTCACTGGCGGCAAATGAGAGTCATTGAGAAGGAGGAGATTTTAAGCAACTGTGCAAACATTTTTACAAGAAGTGGCAAAAAGTCACGGTGGGGATGGGGGTGGGGTGGGGTTAGGTGTTTTTAGCACCAATTACAATGTCCACAAGAAGCAGTGAATAGTTTTGACATTGCCTGACTCCATGTGCTTAAAATCTGGCTCTATTGGCATTTCAAATCTGATTCTCTTGCTAATATGTATTTTGTTTTGAATCCATGCCCAGTCCATTTTCCACATGGATGAACAAAGCTCACAACTGTGTCTCTCTTACACCCCCACCCCCCGCGCTTTTCTCTTCAGGCTACTGAAGAAAAGGAGGAGATGGAGGAACTGCAGGCCTACAACAGGCGCCTTCTCCATAACATTTTGCCCAAGGATGTGGCAGCCCACTTCCTTGCACAGGAGCGGCGGAATGATGAGCTCTATTACCAGTCCTGCGAGTGTGTAGCTGTCATGTTTGCCTCTATCAGTAACTTCTCAGAATTCTATGTAGAGCTAGAGGCCAACAACGAAGGGGTGGAGTGCTTGAGGCTCCTCAATGAAATAATTGCTGACTTCGATGAGGTGAGCAAACTGACTCTTGTCTGGGATCCTGACCCATGCATCATCGTCTGTCTCTGACACCTTCTATCTCCATGCTAGATTGATTTTCTGAACGTAACAGTTAAAGGCAAAGAAAATTACACTGTTATAAACTCAATCGGGGTTCCACTGAAGCCAAATCATTCATGCATTGTAGTCATAAAGAGAGTTCATACAAGCCTGAAGCTGAGATTCACAGAACTTTCTGGCTTGTAGGTCTCTCGAGGCTTATGGAACTAGTTTCATAGTTCTTTTGCTCCTGCCCTAGTATGACTGCATGTTGGCCCATAAGTAGCTACTGTAAGCAGCGGCTACCCGGATACGAATACGACGAGTATTTATATACCGCTTTTCAACCAAAGTTCCCAAAGCGGTTTACATACAGTAATTAATTAATTAATTAAATGGCTGCCTGCCCCAAAGGGCTCACAGTCTAAGAAACATAAGAAAGACACCACCAACAGTCACACGAAGGATGCTGTGCTGGGGTTGGATAAGGCCAGTTGCTCTCCCTCTGCTAAATAAAGAGAATCGCCACTTTTAAAAGGTGCCGCTTTGCTCAGTTAGCAGGGGTTCATGGATCAGCAGAAGTGCAGTGTCACAAACAGTAATTATTCCATGCTTGCAGAGAGGAACGGAGCCTCCTGGTTCTGTTCCACTTGCCAGCAGAGGTTCCCTTCTTCTATTGCTACTGCTTATCGCCAGTACAGATCTGCACTTGCCTCTGTTATTGTTGCAGAGAGTTCAAGGGAATCATCGACTCTCTTCCTAACCCAGTTGCCTTGCATAGGACAGCTATGCTGGTCGGAGTTAATGGGGAAAACACTGATGCAATTGTGCCAAAAGCATCTGCTGCACTCATGCTGAGGCCAGACTGAGTCCAAACATGAAGGGGTGATGTTGCAGCCAGGCTAGGATCTTTACCCAGATGCTACAACCTGATATTCCAGCACAGAGACATGGGACATCAATTTCAGGTGGCTCTCCATCCTCTCTCTCTGCAGGGTTACAAAATTCCAGAACATTCCCTTCATATGGGAGCCACATTAGAGCATATGGCCTGCAAGCAAGAGCATGCCACAGTGCCTAGGCCTTGTGTCAGTGTTTCATGCTGCATATACTGTTTTGCACATGTCCTTTTTTAGTAACTTTGTTCCCTTTGTGGGGAACAAATTATCTCTGCAGATAATAAGCGAGGACCAGTTTCGACAACTGGAAAAAATAAAAACTATTGGCAGCACATACATGGCTGCTTCCGGCCTTAATGATTCCACCTATGACAAAGTGGGCAAAACGCATATCAAGGCTCTGGCTGACTTTGCAATGAGGTTGATGGACCAAATGAAATACATCAACGAGCATTCGTTCAACAACTTCCAGATGAAAATAGGTACATTTCCTGGTTGTAACTTATGTTCCTGGAATAACCCTGAACTAACGCTGCAGGTGTGGGACTGATATTCCATTGCAGGGGACTCCAAATGACAGCACATGTGCATGCGTACACACACACACACACACACACACACACACACAGTATGCAGCTTGTTTTGAGTGATCCTGTGCAATTCTGGATCAAATCTTAAAGTGCTGCTCACATTTTGTGCCTGCCCTGCCAGTGTCTCCTAAACTGCACCAGCAAAAACAACCCCCTGAAACCCATGGTGTTTGGAAAGATGGGGGAGTGGGAGTGGGGGGAGGGTGGGACCTGGTGTGTTCTGCCTAACGATCTCAGACAGATAGGCTAGTCATTAGTCCAGAAATGGGCTAATCTAAGCATGCTTAGAAGTGTCATTTCTGCTGCGTACAAGGGATTTGTAGTTTTCTCATGCAAAAATGTGCAGAAACATCCTTCTGCAGACATGTCATTTCAACTTCTGGAGTCCGCCAGAAAAGAAGGCCTGTGTGAGATAATGAACCAGGACTCCCACTTGCCTCTGTTGACTCTTCCTCTTTGCAAAGGCAAGAGGGTGGGTTGTGTTTTCTGTTTGTTTGCTTGTGAAGGGCAAAGAGAACTGACAGGAGATTGGTTGGGTGGAGTGGGGGGCTACCATCTGGGTTTTGCAAGCATTCCTTACGAGTCCTTGCAAAAGCCTTCAAGGTTGGCAGCATCAACTTCTGCTTTTCCAGGAAGCCAACCCCATTACACCATGGGGATAGACTCCACATTTGCAGCAGCAAGATCAAGACCAAACTAAGAAACCCAATTCTTCCGTTCTTTTGAATGGCCATCTGTAACACGGGTAACCTGTGTTTCCAGCTTTCTACCATGAACAAAGAGCAGACTGATGGATGCATTTGGCTGGGAATGGATGGCGTGCCCCCGCAATGGGGGCAGCAGTGGTGACAGGAGGAGGAGGGAGGAGGTGGAGCGAGCCGCGGCAACTTGCCGCAGTGGTAGCTGCTTGTGTTCCCAGGACATGTGGGAACAGCAGTGGCTGTGCCCCTGCACTGGGAGGGGTGCTTTGCTGGGCTCCGTGAAGACAGTTGCTCTCCTCCTGCTTGATGGAAAAGAGCCACCACTCTCCAATGTGCCTCTTTACCCTTGTCCATTTGCAGCAGCTTGTCATGGGAATCTGGCCCTTTGCTCCACACCACGGCAGACCCTTCTCTCCTTTTCCCCCTGGCCATTTGCATTGGCACTAGAGAAAAGGTCCCATTCTGCAACTGTGGCTTTTAACAGAAGTTGATTGATGTGAAAACATTGTCCTCAGAAATGGTAGAACCCCCTTCGCTATCAGGGTTTTAAGCTGGATGGCTTGCCTCGGGAGAGGGAAACAGATTGCCCAGGGCTGGCATGCAGCCCACCAGACATGTTTATGCCATTCAACTCTTGCTAAATCATCCTCTTTTTTTTTTTTTTTTTAAAGTTGTAACCCACAGATCTTGTTTCAAAATCTGTGGCCAAAATACTAAAGGATCGGAAGGAAGAATATTAAGTAAAAAGTAGCAGAGATTTACTATTCAGAGCATAACCCAACTACAGATGCACTTTTATATCCCATTTATTACAATGGGGAAGATTTAACATTTCTGTTGAAATAAATGTAAGTTCAAAGTGCTCAACCTTTGGGTGAATAATGCCATTAATGTTTCTCTGTACTTGCGATCTTGATATCAAGGCTGCTTCTTTTTTTCTTAATTTTTAAAAATCTTCTTTCCCTACTGGAGGTAACCATATTGGAATACGACTATGGAAATACTGCAGCAAATCCACAAAACTCTGGTTTGGTGCTTGCCTGTTAATATACAAGTAACACACACTGCATGCCAGCGAGTATGCAAATTAGTTGAAGCTCCCTGGCCCAGGGCACATTTTTCATGGGACCCTCCAAGAGTGAATAAGTTGGCCATCCCCCCCTTTAGCTGTGGCCAGTTTATGTCTAGGGAGAGATCAAATGGATGCAGGCCTTTTAAAGTTCTGTAGTGAAAACATATTGGAAGCCGTTCATCCACTCATATCTGATGTCTTGCTGTTTCTCTTCTAATGCTAGGGCTCAATACTGGCCCAGTGGTAGCTGGGGTCATAGGAGCACGCAAGCCCCAGTATGATATATGGGGGAACACTGTGAATGTAGCCAGCCGAATGGACAGCACAGGAGTCCCTGACAGGATTCAGGTGAGTCTGCCTGACACTTCTCCTCCCACGTCCCGCAAATGCTCTTGCTCTCGCTCTTATGCACATTTGCACCACCCACTCGTCAAAAGGAACAATTCCACAGTAGATTCCATATCATGTACGGAGAGGAGTAAAAGGTACCCCTCCCCAAGTGAAAACACTTTTCCAGGCATAAAAACACCTGACAGCTGAAGCCACATTCGGACCCACATATCTGTGACACAAAACAAACTTGTGATTCACCTTCTCATGTACAACTTGCATATTCTGTGTTTTGGGAAAAGCAGCATATGAAAATCAGCAAGACAATTCTTGTCCACCAATTCTTTACAAAACTACCATGTTATTGTGCCTATTTGGGCAATCTGTGTTCATATCAGAGAACCTTGCACAAAACAGAGCTTTCTGCGAATCTTGGCATACATTTCTTTTGTTAAAGAAGTGTTGCTGATGTTTCTTCTGAGCAGTCACCTGAAGTTGGGATAATGCCCCTTGCCCTGATCCAGAGGTGTCTGCCTACGTGTTGCTGTGCACGCATCACCATCCGGTAGATGGTTTGTGCGATAACCTTTTGACTATGCTTGTTATTTGTTTTGTTTTGTTATTTTTGTTTAGAAAGATGGCCTGCATTCAGGCCAGCAGCAAGAATGGAGAGCTCCATGGAGCCTCTCTTCTTCCCCCATCATCTTGGATCAGGTCATTGGAGATGTCAGAGCTGTCAATACCAAACCATCTCTTTGGTGCTATCTTGCATACCTTTTAATCTAGGGCTGGAACTTTGCCTGTAAGTCCAAATTCTGAAGGCAGAGGGGGCACCAGGAATGACATATACATCACAATTTTGTATGTCTGGTTCCCAATCCAGTAAAGGGTTGAGAAACCTGCTTCCATAGATGTATTTCCCTCACTGGATTGGGGTGCATTTTGACAGGATGTAATGACACACACCATGACCAGACAACATCCACTTCCTTCCTATTGTCATCAAGCAGCTGCCTCTGTGGACAACAGCACAGGGTTGTAGATTTGCCTTAAGTGGTCCTTCTCCAATGCATTGTCCAAGGGGTTGTCTCTGCTTTGCTACTGTGATCATGTCTGTTCTCGATGTTTTACTCAAGGACCAGCTGTTATGATAGGATGCTAAAGCTCTGCATCCATTCACTCAGAAAGCAGACATAGAACAGGGTTCAATCAAAAGTGTGTATGCCTCATTTATTATACTGGAGGGGCCAAACTATTGCATTTCTGACTACCAGCGGCATATTTCGGGTAGACGTTGTATGCATATGGAAGTTTGCAAAGCCACTGGGAAACATGCTCTCACACGCAATAATGGCCTGTACAGGGCACTTTTCAAAATAGCCCTGCAATGTCATTGTGAAGGACCCTAAGTAGGCTTTCTAGCCTAAATGCTGTAAATGCCCCTCTCTTCACCTCCCCAAGTGACCACCATTAATCCCCAAAAGTTTTTTCTTCTTCCAAATTTGGCTTATTGCATTGGATTTTTAATCCCATTGATGTGCCCAAAAGTCCCTCCAAAATCATATTGCCTAAAGGATGCAATCTGTTCCCTTTTTTAACCGTCCTACACCCTCACCCCACGCAGTCCCCACTAAACAATACCAGATTCAGTAAACCAAAAACTGGTTTAGGATGAGAGGAGTTATGCTTTCAGTTTCCACTCATGCTTTTAAAAAAATGGAAAGTTGAGGTGCCCATTTTTACCTCCCTGTTGTGTAAGCTGTCAAGACTTTGTACAGACTCATATATTATGTTCCTTAAGAACATAAAGAGCATCCACACTTTGCTTTGGCCATTAAGCTGGACAGTGGACTGGGGAGGGATGTACCCAGGCAGAAATTCCACAGGGGCAGCATCTCCAATCATTTGCTAGAGATGCCCCTGGTCATATTCTCCCCCCCCGCCCCGCTGCTACAAAAACAAACAAATGCACAGGGCCAAACTCTGGTTAACATCACATCTCATTTGGCGTGAACTCTGTGCTGGATTATGGGGAATGTGATTAATTCTACTGTTTTCTGATCCTTCCTTTTTCAAACTCCACAGGTAACTACAGATATGTATCAGGTTTTAACAGTTAACAGCTATCAGCTAGAGTGCAGAGGAGTCGTTAAGGTCAAAGGTAAAGGAGAAATGACCACCTACTTCCTAAACAAAGGCCCGCCAGCAAGTTAGCAGCAGTGGGCTAAAGTGACTCGTGAATGGCTTGATTTGATTCAAACACAATAGTGAGTCAGAGAAAAACCTGCTGTTTAGCAGTGAACCTAATCAGAAGGCATAGATGACGATTTCATGTGATGCCTTTCTAGCAGAACTGTGTGCAAGAAGAAACAAAGCACACCCTTCAGAAGTTACCTAGCACTGCTGTGAATTTTCTCTAGATTGCGTGCAAACGAATTGACCAAAGATTTATCCTTAATGGAATTCAGAGGTGGAGACATGGATTTGTGATCTTCAACGAGGCTGCTATGCAGGACTTAAAGATAATTATTTATTTGAAGTAACACAGTGTTTTTACTTGGTTGAAGTATGATTCACTGCAATGAAAGGGTGTGGGGGGTGGTGGACGTGAACAGCAGTACTTTGGAAAGGCTGTGCACTACTCCCATACTATTTCTGGTCTGTGCTGTCAGCGCCTTGAAATGTGCCACTGTTCTTTTATTAGCTATTTTGAGTGGGCTTTTAAAATTAAAAAAACTACCGCCCACTATTGCTCTATACAAAGGGCCTTTTTTAAATGACACCATCAGTAATGTTTTTAAATGGAAATGATGCCTTGTCACATACTCTTGCCATCCTTACACTTAAAAGAGTTATGAGGTTGTGTGTGGGTTTTTTTAACTGCAATGCATGGACGGACAGGACGAATGCAACGGATCAAGGCGAGGAACACACAACACTTTAGATGTGTATTTATTAAATGAAACTGTCTTCTCGTGCCTGTTCGGCATATAGCGGTTGACATGTGCAAGACAAGCTGTCAGCATGAAACACTCGGAGAGGGAGATTCCTCTGAAATGTTGGGGGTGGGGGGTGGGTTGTTGGAGGGTTGTTTTTGTATTTTGTAATATGGAAAATACTGAGATTTAACAGATATACCAAAATTATATATTTTGAAAAGGATATTATTAGACAGTCGTTCCCGCTGAGCAACAGTGGTCCTTGTGTGGATGTGCTGGAGTGGGGGGTGCACTCAGCCATTGTGGGTATGGTGAGGGTTCATATCCAGCAACCGACCTGAGCACCTGGCACAGCATCTAGCAGCTGTTGAGCAGGGCAGACCAGGGGCACCTTGACTCAATCCTGTCACCCCTACCATTTGATCAGCACCTGACACAGAAACCCCTCTCTGATTATTGATAAACAACTATAGGAAGAGGGGGGAAAGGGCAGTTAGGGTGACTCCCTTTCTCCTTCCCTGCCGGCAAGATGTCTCGGTCCAGGAAATGTCTTCTCTCCCGCTCTGACAACTTTGTGAGGCCTGCAGTGGGCATGTGGCCATCTGCTGTGCATGCAGTTATTTGGATTGGGGCCAGAGGGCTGTGCACACAAGGGCACATTGGGTTGTGTACATAAGCTACTGAATTGTGCGATACTCTTTTCATTATTTTCTGAGTTACAGACTTGGCAGTTTTCAATCAGATGGCATACACTCTAGCAAACAAGCAAAAAAACCCCAAAACTTATATGTTGTAGGGTGGGAAAACCTATTATTAAATGGACAAAGAAAATAAAGAGCTGTCACTGCTGCAAATAGTATTCATTCCTGGCATTTGATGGTGCTGAGTACGTGTTCAGAATTCTGAAGCTGCTGTTTATCAAGAGTGAGTATTATGACAAAAGCCCATTCAAGTGTTGATCTGAACTTGTAGCAGAAGAGGAACAAGAAATCACATCAATATTTTATTTTTGAGAGACTGTTTACAGTTTATCACAGATGTCTGTATAACCAAGTGCCACAGAATAGTACCTTGAAATGTAACACTCCTAGACTGATATTGTGGGAGCTGAATGCCATTATTGAGATACATTCTATAGACTACTGTCTGAACATTTAGACTATGGGCTGGTTCAGATGCAACATGGAACCTCAGTTAAAGGCAGGTTCCGCACAGTGTCCCTCAGCCTTGGAAGCATGCACTTCCCACTCCCATGCAAGCATCAACTTCCCATCTAGTTTAGGATAAGCCAAGAGTGGTCATCACACCAACCAGTTCCGTCTTATTGTAACATACTTGCGTCAGAGAACCTCAGAACTGGGTTGAAGTGGGCTTCAGATTTCAAGTTCAGTGAAGCAAGGAGGTTAGAACAAGCCATGGTTGATCAGTATAGGCAAGTTTTGGCTTTTCCTATACTAGACAGAAAGTAGATGCTTGCTTGCACAGAGATGGGAGGGAGCCTGCACTTCCATGGCTGAGGGATGTCATGCGAAGCTTGACTTGAACAGAGGCTCTCTCTGTGTGACACCCGAACCAGTCCACTATCTGATTGCCAAACACCAATTAATACTGATGGATCCATTGAAGATGCCGAGACAGCCTAACCTACATAAGAATTTTGTTTTTAGGGGGGGTGGGCTGTTAAAAATACACGAGTCAGTTAAATGTATTTTGAAGCCAACGTTCCCTTCATAGTTTTTCTTTAAAATAAAACCCATATAAATGTTTTTTAAATACCTATATTTTTATATTCAAGTAGAGGGGAACTTTTGATATGGAATTTGGCTATCATATAATGACAAACATTGTGACACTTGATTCGGCCCACTTCCAACTCTCCCCTGAGCAGAATTTCTATAGTATTCACAAACTAGTGCTTGCCCGTGCTAGCAGTTAGGAAATAGGGGCTTCACGTTTTTCTTCCACCAAGCAATCAGTAAAAAAAACCCTAGTCTCAAAGAATGGTCATATTGTTCAACACCATTGTAGCATCAATCTGTTTTAAAATAGGGCTCCAGTAGCATCCTGCTTCCTTTACCTCCTCTCTCTTTCCACTAGGGTGCCTCTAGGAAATGTATAGTTGCCTGGCCTGACCTGGAAAACTGCCAAGTCTGCCCTTGTACTATATTTTGAACCTCTTTAAAAAAAAAAAAAATCCTGTCTAATTTGCAAAGGTCTTTCGCTTTACACAGTACTGCAGCTTCTTCACCACCTTCTACCATTTGTTTTCATTTACTACTCCCAAATTTGAATTAATACCACAACATAGGATCATCTTTTTGTTGTTGTTTTTAGGTTTGCCTCCTGCTTTGAAATGTGCATTCTTAACATTTGAGACCACCTTGCGCGATTGTGTTGTCAATGAAATTTTCGGTCGCCTGTATCTCTGACTGTGATTGTTGACTGTGTCATGATCATTTCAAGGGGTATGCACTCTTTATTCTGGCTCTTGCAAAAATTGATACAGTTATGATTTCCCATGGAAATTGCAATCTGTTTAAGTAATTTAACAACTATATTAAACACTGTTTCACTCGTGAACATGGCCATTTCATTCATTAAATGATGGCTCATAAAACATACAAAAGGTAATTTTGTAGACCAAAATGCTGTGTAATAGAATGCTATGTGGCTAGAGTTACAGCAACGGGCAGGATCCACACTAAGTTAGTCACAACTAAGTCCTATTGGAAGTAATAGGATTTAAGTTTTGATTGAGTAAGTGCTGTCAAGTTAGTGTCAACTCTTAGCGACCACATAGATTCTCTCCAGGATGATCTGTCTTCAACTTGGCCTTTAAGGTCTCTCTGTGGTGCATTCATCAAGTCCATCCACCTTGCTGCTGGTCATCCTCTTCTTCTCTTTCCTTCAACGTTTCCCAGCATTATGGCCTTCTCAAGGGAGCTGGGTAATTTGGCTCACTTATTTCAATGGTATTTCACCATAACTAACTTAGTCTTGATTCTGTTTCCAATATCTTGTACAGCATGGGGTGGACCCAAAGATCCATGAGTGGAAAGAAAAAGGTGCTAACTCTTACAAATCCTTGAGCAAAAGTGTATACAGTATTGATTGTACAAAGCTGCTTGTACAAGAGGTTTCACACGTTCACACAAAACCAAAAGAGCATATTTTGATTTAGTGTGAGATTTCTTTCTTAGACACTGCTCTAGCTCAAAGTGTAAGGCACCTTCCACATGCAGAAGGGCACTTTTAGACCCAAATCTATGTTGGTCTCCTTAGTAGTTTTAATATGGGCATCAATTCAATGAGAGTAGCTCTTTAGACTCAGCCTAATCTGATTGCCGTTTGCCCCAACAAATATTCCTGTTTATGCATAAATTTCTAGATGTAATTTGAGCAAACTGTGTTGCACAAAGCAGAAAGAAAGGAGTAAAGATGAGGAGACTTCACCCTGTGAAACATCTATCCACTGCTCCATGTTTAGAGGACTACTGCCAAGTGGAAAAACAGGTTGAGATAAATGCAACATGATGATTATTAGTAGTCTCAGGTCTTGCATCTTAAGCAAAGAAGCAAGCAGAGACAAAAGCATCCTGCAGTGCAGTCACTGAGTGACGTTTCATTATTATGCCAAGCTAGCTGTACTTTGTGGAGAGCTGTGTGCGTATGAAACAGGTTAGAAATAGGAAGGAATAGATCTAATTATTATTAATAGTTTGATGCTGTACAGTGATATGGCTCTAACACAGCCCCCTGGAGCTGCTGCAGACTTTAAAACAAGCCCCACTGCTGTTTTGATGCAGCTGATGCAGAAGCAGCATTTCCACAGGTTTCTCCACTGCTGTGCTGCTTTCCGCATCCACTGCTCTAGACCAGCATCGGGGCTTGCTTTGAAGTCAGCAGCAGCCCTGGGGTGAATTATTGCGGAGCTGCAAGCACATCATGTAAGCCTAATGTTGTTGCTGTTGATGACATAGAACAAGTATGGACCACAACAAAATGTTGCACTATTATCACTGGTGTACATTATTATTATTATTATTATTATTATTATTATTATTATTATTATTATTATTTCAATTTCTATACTGCCCTTCCAAAAAATGGCTCAGGGCGGTTTACACAGAGAAATAATAAAGAAATAAGATGGATCCCTGTCCCCAGAGGGCTCACGTTCTAAAAAGAAACATAAGATAGACACCAGCAACAGTCACTGGAGGTACTGTGCTGGGGGTGGATAGGGCCAGTTGCTCTCCCCCTGCTAAATAAAGAGAATCACCACGTTAAAAAGGTGCCTCTTTGCCCAGTTAGCAGGGGTAACTGGGCCTATGGCTGAGCACAGTGAAAAAATGTTAGCAACAAAAACAATATAAGGAGTCTCAGCTCTAACTTGGATCTTGCTTACTATGTGCAACCCGCCCCCCTCCCCTTTTCTTGGGTGGGGAGGCATTAGTGCTCAGTTCCAGTGCCTTTTCATCCAGGTCTAATGCTTCAAGAGATCAGAAGCAGGGCTCTCCAGTTTTGTGTAATTGCTACAGAGTGAGTTAAGAGACGTTTCTTCTGTTACATCTTACTGTGGTTATCAGAGCCTCCAGTGTTCCCATAAAGCTGGGGAGTTGCCCACAAAACTTGCCCACCAGCAGCTTGGGGGGGGGGGGCAGCACTTTATACCACCAAGAGATTAACCAAATCCAATGCCTTCCCAGAAGGAACTGTGTTACCTGCCTGGTGACGGAGCCACAGTTTCAGCATTGTCTTCTGTGGGGATGATTAGACAGCTTTCCCCCTTAAAAGCCAGAAGGGGCTGTTCCAACTAGTAGATGTCCCGCTCCTTTTGTTCCATTAGCTCTGCCCACCTGCTTAATTGCCTGCGGGGAGTTTGGCCCCCTTTGTTTTATTTTTTCTTCAGATTTTTGTGAAGTGGACATAGCTGCAGGTCACCCTGCATCTACCAGCACCGCCCACTTGCCCACAGGCTCTCTGCTTCTCCATCCAGAAGGATCATGCTGTTCCCAGCTATTGGGGAAATAATTAAATAAAATAAATTCTCTCACACACACGA
Organism: Hemicordylus capensis; assembly: GCF_027244095.1. Lineage (NCBI taxonomy): Eukaryota > Metazoa > Chordata > Lepidosauria > Squamata > Cordylidae > Hemicordylus > Hemicordylus capensis. Next base: position 160,586,239 of record NC_069657.1, on the reverse strand, counting down.
CTTTTCAACAAAAATGCACAAAGCAATTTACATAGAATACGAAGACAGTTCCCTCTGCCAGACAGGCACACAGTCTAAAATGAAATACAGGGAAGGTACAGCCATTGCGAGGGACACTACGGCGAGTGGAATGAGGGGCATTTGCTCCCCATCACCTTGTTCAATTATAGCTACATCCCAGCCACCACTCCCAAAAATTGCTCCTTGGCCCAGTTAGCAGGGGTTAAGCTCTAATCAGACTCGATCGTGTGCAACAACTAGTCACTTGGATGAAAAAACCAACCACCCTCCAGATCCATTAGAAGGCAGGTCCAGCCTTATCAGCAAGGCCACCTTGAGCTAGATGCAGCTCCAAATCCTTTTTCTATGTATATGCAGGTCTCTGGCTCCCACTTCCTATATTAGGAAGCAGCTCTCTCTCCCTCTTTCATTTGACATTAACACTCCACCAACTCAAATTAGTACTTTTGAAGAACAAATATAGTTTCTAACCCATGTACATACTTTAAAAGAAAAGATGGCTGCTTGAGATCCATCTTTTAGTTTATTTAGATACTGAGAGGGAGGGTTGCTGGCTGAACACCAAGCAATAGAAGCTATCAACTTAAACTTCGCCTATACCTCCAGTTATTGTCCACAGCTTAAACTGAGCAGGGAAAGCAGCTAAGCAAAGCGCCCTTTACAGCTGATTTGGCAAGCACAACAATAGTCTCCAGCACATGTGAGAAACATTTTTGGCGAACGCAAAAAAGCAGCACCTAATGAAAAACAGGCATTCAAAACACAATGAGGCTACTTAAAAATATATAGTTTCAAATCCAGGCTCTATGAAAGCCACAGTGATTAACCCAGTCCATATTTTTCAGGAGTGAATAACACAAGATAAAATGTTGGCTGTCACCTGGAGGTGAACGTAAATATCCAAAATCAGGGTATTTGCACTTGAAATCACAGGAACAGATGCTCTACAGTGCTTCAGGGGATTGCTAGATGTAGGTCTTCTTGCAGGGCATAATGAAATCCTTCTAGGGTGTATTCTTGCCCAAGGCGTCGTGTCAGTTATAGCCGATGGGAATCAGCTCTCAACATCTTACCAAGTTTTATACGGTCAGGCCAAAATCTAGCACAATTACTTACACTTGAATTCTGTTGACATAATGGGACTTAAGCACACATCACCCTGTGTCCTACCACATTCTTTATATTTATCAACAAATGCTGCCAACATTTCACCCCTGGCTTGTCTGGCCACAAGATTGCCACACAGCAACAAAGTCATAGCTGGAAGCATACTTCAGTGTCAAACCTTTCAGTCATGTGAAGCTGAAGCTGAAACTTTAACCTTGTTTGTTTACATTTTATATCCCGCTCTTCCTCCAAGGAGCCCAGAGCAGTGTACTACATACTTAGGTTTCTCTTCACAACAACCCTGTGAAGTAGGTTAGGCTGTTAGATGGAACACGGCCATAGCAAAGGAATGCCAGATACATCCCCTGTGCCTCCCAAACAGCAGCCTTGGGAAACAGATTTTGTTGTTTGAAAGCAGTTTGCGACATGGCAGCAGAGCCAGAGTCTCTCTGACCCTCAGAACACACATACACACACTCCATTCTTGAGTGCCAGAGACTCAAGCTTGTCTTCCTGTGTCTTCTGAGCACACCCAATGCAATCCAGCAAAATCTAGGCGACAATGGTGAAACCCTAAACATCCCATTGTACCCACAGAGACACCAAAGTGGGCTGTGTGGTAGGGCATGATGGGTGCTACTTACCACCCAACCCACAAAAGAATGGGCAAGCAGGCAGTTTTAACAACATTTTAACAAAGATCCCATGTGGGCTTTGGAGAAAGGTTAAAAATGTCTTCAAAACTGCCTGCTTTGTCTATTTATTTTGTGGGCTGGGTGGAAGGAAACACCCATCACACAACCCACTTTGGTGTCCTTAGGAGCTACCATGGGGAACAGAATTTCCCCATTGTTCCCTATGGCCAGAACAAGCTGCACTTAGAGAGTGCACTGCAAAAAAGTTTTGCGCTGCAATTTGCAGCACTGCAGAAGCACACAGCAAAAGGGAAACTGAGCCTCCCAACACAGAACACACATTTCAAACACAGTCCAAAAATGGCCAAAAACGAATCGCTGACCCAGAATTAACAGCCAACCACAGTTCCACCCTGCACTGCTGTATCATCATTGGCACAAGTTCCTCTCTCACACACACAATGATGACTCCTTAGGTTATTGCCTAGCATTGCAACAGCTGCCACAGTAGCACCCTTTTTGGCAGCAAGCATAGCCATACACTCAACTAGAGCAACTTCAGCCAAGTACATCTTGCAATGAAGATTGCAGAGTAGACCAGAGCAGTGAGTGAAACAAGTTATTTCTTGGCGATTTCTGTGATGAGCTCCATGCCTGACCTTGAGAATATCAGACGTACACACAGACAGGCATCCAAATTGTGCTTTTGTCAATCTGAACATAAGCACAGCCCTGCTGGATCAGGCCCAAGGCCCATCTAGTCCAGCATCCTGTTGCACACAGTGGCCCACCAGATGCCTCTGGGGAACAAGAGGTATGTGCATGCCCTCTCTCCTGCCCTTGCTCCCCTAATCCGAGATCCAGCATTGCAAAACCAGATAGTTAATAATATAGCAGCAATAGCACAGCATATTATATTGTGCTGAGAAAAGAAAACCACAAAATCAAACCTTCCTTGATTCCTTCCTCCTCGCCTCCTGATGTATCCTCTTCAAGAGAGGCACACTATAAGGGCTCTCTGCTTCCCAGTCCCTTTGAAAACATTTTGAAATTCCCTCCTTTTGTGTTCCCCCCTCTCTCCAGCCAATGGGGGCACAGTTGCCCATGACAACACTTGATTTGTAGCATAACAAGCCAGCCAAGAAGCCAGGAAACCAATCAACAGGCCAAAAACATTTAAACTTTTTGATCAAAACAGGGTTCTTCTGCTCTGAGCTTGAAACAGGCCCTTGATTTAAAGAGTGCTCTGTTTCTAGCTCAAAACGGCCCATTTCAAGTCAAAACGTTTCGATACTGGAACATTCTGAAAATCTCTAATATTTTCTCAAGCATGCATGAGACACAGTAACTGTCTTTTCACCACCTCGATCCAAAGGAACATAGGAAGCTGCCATATACTGAGTCAGACCGTTGGTCCATCTAGCTCAGTATTATCTACACAGACTGGCAGAGGCTTTAGGCAGGAATCTATCTCAGCCCTATCATGGAGGTGCCAAGGAGGGAACTTGGAACCTAGATGCTCTTCCCAGAGTGTCTCCATCCCCTAAGGGGAATATCTTACAGTGCTCACACATCAAGTCTCCCTTTCATATGCAACCAGGGTGGACCCTGCTTAGCTAAGGGAACAAGTCATGCTTCAGGGCCGGACTGGGGGCACTGAGAGGGCGGTGGAATGTGTGTGGGGAGGGCGCTGAGTTTTGAGCAGAATAGGTAATTAATGGTGGGAGTTGGGGCGCAGGGGCACTGTGCGGGTAGGGCGCACCGGGAATATGCCCTGTTGCCCTGTGGGCCAATCCGAGCCTATGCTTGCTACCACAAGACCAGCTCTCCTCTCCAACTTTTGTACAACCCTTTTGTACAATCCTTTTGATCCACCTTTTGCACAAACAAGCTTGAATTCAGAATAGCCAATGTGTACTTTTAAGGAACAAAGCATTGTAGTTTAAGTTTTTTTCTATGAAGGAAATACATTTATTGCATGGCACAGCATACTGTCATGCAATATGCTAACTGCTTGCTAATTATGGTGGGTGTTAATAGCTCATTTAACATCATAGGCTGCTCACCTCTCCCACAACAGATCAGCTGTGCACAAACAAGTCTATTCCTGTCATCAAAAGCCTTCAGTTTCCTGTGTTCTCCAAATAGGTTTCTTAAGCATTGCATTCAAACTGAAATTGCTAGAGATTGGGCTCGTTCCTAATCAGGCTAGCTTCTGCCATGACATCATATACAGAGAAGAGTAAAAGCCTCGAGTCCAAATGGCAGTCTCTCCCTTTCCTGAAGCCTTGCCACTAGCAAACTTCTTTTCATCCTGCAAGCATCAGATCAAGGGCCTGAAGACAGACTGTGATGTTGTTATTTACGTGGAGGGAAAAGGTCACTTTCTAAAACTCTTTCAAAGCAAATTACACACACACAAAAACGAAGCAAAGCAATTCATAATTAACTCGGCACTCGATGGCAGGCCTCTGGGGCCCAGGAGCTAATCCCCATGAACAGATGGTTTCCGGGTTAGATTTTAATTAAGGAAAACGCAGACACACACCATTAAATTTATGTGCAATCCAATAATCTGGCATTTAGGAATTCATTCATTCTGAACAGTTTGTTAATATGCAATACCATCCTTTTATTTCAGCCTTTTCTACTGCCTCACAAAGGCAAAACTGGTTTGGGGTTGGAGAAATCACTTGATATGCAGAACCAGTCCAATACAGATCCTTGCCTTTCTCATAGTTCTGAATGTGGAGTTTTTCATGCTGTCCTCAAATTTCTTGTTTGTCCTTGGGGTACATTCTCCTGCACAGTGGAGGGCTTCATCCGTACCCCCAATTAGTGCCAGAAGTTTTCTGTTTTTAGTTCTTCTTTGAGGAAGAATTCCACTGCCAAGTCCATGCCTTAGAGTTTGGGGAGAGTCTCTCCAGCAGAAAAGCTTTTCTTCCCTGAGGGGAATACCACTTGGATCAAGTTTGCCTTGAGACTATCGGAGGACAGCCATCATACATTATAGTCAGGGGACTTCCCTTGTGGCTGCCTCAGCCGAATCTGTAGAGTTGAAAAAGCGCCTACAGTCACATGAAAGAAGATCTGCCAGAGGTTGCGCAGTTCATAGAGATACATGTTGCATAGGCAGATTAAGCCAAACGTTAGGAAGGATTTGATGTTTCTCCAGCCTGTGCAATACACAAACAAATAGCACTGCAAAGAAGAAGAAGGAAGTATGTAAGGTTAGGAGGCACTTCTGGGGACCCAATCTGATTTCTGTAGCAAGATCATACAGAAATCAGAAGTGTAGAATCCTGCATTTCATATGCAAACAACACCCGCCCCACACCCAATGGAATTCTAGCAAATGGTTTCATTTGCTTTTCAAACAGTTTTATGAAATGGCTTGGCCAGAGTTTTGTAAATAAATCAGTCACTCAGGTTAGTTAGCCTGTGAAAGCACACAGATTTGTTGTTGTATTAATTTTTCCCTTGTAGCACAAGGCAATAAATGGGAAGGTTAAGGGTTGGGGGTTTAGCCAAATAACCTGAGGATTATTTCTCGCAACAACAAAAAATCATACCTCCAAAAGTGAAATTTGGGGCAGAACAGCAACAGATCCTAAAAAGTATGTGGGTTATTCTGAACATATGGAATGCCCCCTTTTAGTTCAGATGATTACTTTGGAGGATGACAGAAAGGACACTATTTTACATATGGCAATCAGCTACTTGGATTAATTTGATCTCAAGCAACAATTATCTCCCTTGAGAGATTTCTCATTTCAGCTTTTTCTTTGCCAGTGCTCACAGTGATATAGCAAGTGGCCTTGAATATGTCACGCTCTCTCCGTCTGACCTATATCAGAGGGTGTGACTAAAAATGAAATAACCCCATATACATCTCACTGAGTTACTTGGAAGACTGGCAGGAAACAAACACAACAAATTACTAAAAGCACTCAGATTCCTGATCATACTAGAAAAATCATAGCCAAAGAATTCAGGCAACAATTTACATGATCATTCCAATTTCCAGAATTAAAGCCCTCCCACACACTGGTTTATTCTGTAACAAAACGGATTCTCGGGGGTGGGGGGTGGCGGTTGTGTGGCATCCAGAGGGTGTATGCTGCAGCCTGTGGGGGATTTGCCCTTCTTTCAACTATTACTATATTTATATTCTGCTTTTCAACAAAAGGCTCTCACAGCAGTTTACACAGGGATTCCCCCCCCCAGGTGGTTCCCAAAGGGTTCATAACCTTAAAAAAAATCCAAATCAGAGAAGACACTAGCAACAGCCCCTTGAGGGTCACTGTGCTGGGGCTGAAGAGGGACAGATACTCTCCTCCTCCTAAATACAAGAGATATGGTCACCACCACTCAGAAGGAATCCATGTCCAGTCACGGAATTCAGATACTTGGGGCTGGACAAAACCGCTTTAGTCATAACAGAACTAAGACTTCTGAAGGTCATTCCAACATGTAAAGAGGCTTGTGCTACCTGATATAAACAAGCGGCTGTGCCAAGGAAAAAGGCAATAACGTAACTGAAGTCTTCTCTGTCGTTCTGCAAAGGGAGAGAGAAAAATATGCATTCTCTAAACAACACGTCCCATATTATGGAAACATTTTCTTACATGTATTTATAAGGCAATTGGTCCTCCAAGCTGGCTCAGTCCAAGGCCCTGGTGAGGAGCGAGTCAAGGCTTGAGGCAGACTGCAGAGAGGTAGGAGGATTTCGCATTTCGCACTGAAACAACCCTTTTGCTCTTAAAATTAGAACACACACATACAAAGCTCTTAGGAACATAGGAAGCTGCCATATACTGAGTCAGACCATAGGCCCATCTAGTTCAGTATTGTCTTCACAGACTGGCAGCGACTTCTCCAAGGTTGCAGGCAGGACTCTCTCTCAGCCCTATCTTGGAGAAGCCAGGGAGGGAACTTGAAACCTTCTGCTCTTCCCAGAGTGGCTCCATCCCAAGGGGAATATCTTACAGTGCTTGCACTTCTAGTCTCCCTTTCATATGCAACCAGGGCAGACCCTGCTTAGCTAAGGGGACAAGTCATGCTTGCTACCACAAGACCAGCTCTCCTCTCCTCTTCCTTGATGCAGAATTGCTGCAAATCTGCATTTAAAGTGATAGGCTTGCCCGTGTCACATTTAATTCAGCCCTTCTACAGAGCAGCTTTGTCCATGGAAATCATGTAAAATTCAAAGTATCCACTAGAGGGGGTTAAGCATCTACAAAGTGAAATTTAAAAATTAAGGGGAAACAAAGAAAAGCTAGGAAACAGTACGTACTAGATTTATCAGCCGTATAGGTGGCACTGACATTCTTCTGACAAGAAAGCTAAGCATTATAGGACCATTTTCTCTCACAACTGTGTAGGAGTCTTGTGGTGGTCTTGTAGCTGGTCTTGTGGTAGCAAGCATGACTTGTCCCCTTAGCTAAGCAGGGTCCGCCCTGGCTGCATATGAAGGAGAGACTAGAAGTGTGAGCACTGTAAGATATTCCCCTCAGGGGATGGAGCCGCAGCTCTGGGAAGAGCAGAAGCTTCCAAGTTCCCTCCTTGGCTTCTCCAGGATAAGACAAGATTTTTTTATTGAACCAACAAACTACCAAAACATACAGTATGTTGCCAAAGCACAATTATATACAAAGTGGTGGTTTGTACATCATATATCTACAAAGATTTACACACAAGGATTTGGAAACCCACAAGGTTATGAAGTATATGCAGGTAGTACTGTAACTCGGGGGTAGGGGATTACAAGGCACATCAGGTAATCCGGGGGGGGGGGTTTACGTCCAACGTCCATTTCCATAATTTGTCCCATTGCTGTTTAGAAGAGATACTCTTGTCTTTTTGCTCATAACCACACAAACTTTTCCAGAAGAGATTTACTGTCTCATCTGCGTGAACCTCTTGGTCGCGTCTTCCCTCCCTATTCCTATGCAGGATAATTGCATAAATGACATATAGGTTTACTAATCTGATTATGAGAAGGGAAACGTTCCAATTCCCTAGTATGAGGGCACCCGTTCCGTCCCGTTTCCTTGAAGGTTTCTTTCTGGGACCTCGAAAAGCGGTTTTATTGCTCAAACTCAAGGTTAGTTCTTCCCAAGTCTGTTTTTCCAAATCAGGCCACTCTAACAGTTTACTTACTCCCTGCCACACTCTTTTGGCTGCCACACACTCTTTTAAGAAATGTGAATGGGTTTCCCTGAATGTTTTGCCAGGCTCACTAGCTTTCCGTTTGCAAGTGATTTTAGGACACTCTTGCTGGTCCTCTGGGAGCCATGGCTTAGCCGCATTAAGTGGTAATACTTGGTGGTATAAGCGCCACCTTGTTTGCCATAAATGGAAAGGGACTTTTTTCTCCTTAAAGAGAGCGATAGGGTGATTGGGTTGCAACAAGTACTGTGAAGTGCGGTGTTTGTAGCGTTTACGTTCTAAATCAGGTTTTAAAAAACCCACTTCTAGAATCTCTCCATACATTGTTTTCCTTAGCTGCTTAACTGAGGAGGATCCTTTAAATAGATCCAGTTCAACCTTCCATTTTTAAAGTGTGAATAACAAATCTCTCAAGTAGTCCGGGTGTTCTCTTTTTAATACTTGTGTGATATTACCATTGAAAGATCCTTTCCCCCACCATGCTATGCCCCATGCTGACTCGCGCCAATGCAGAGCGAAAAGCGAGACCCAGGTTTTTTGCAGGAGGTTGGACATATTATGGACATTCATGAAAATCCAGTTTCCAAAATTGTAGGACATGAATTCAGTTACAAAATAGGGTTGCAGGGCAGCTAGGGCTAGGCCTCCCCGCTCAACTTCCTTAAATGCTACCGCACGAGCCAAAAGGAAGGAGGCTGTGTGCCATACTAGATGGAAGATCTGGCTTTCAACTCTCCGAAGGAGATCGAGCGGGGGGGGGGGGGATAGACTACCATCAGGTTATGCACCGGGGGTATCAGGTAAGTCCGGATGTAAACCGCTTTCTGGTACATGGCAAGGCTCCATTTTTTCCACATGGTGATTTTAAGCATTACTTTTTCTTCCTAATCTGTCCAATTTCCCGCCCAGACTTTTTCCTTAATCCCATATTCAATCCACAAAATGTTTACTGTATCTACCCACTTCAGTTTGGACTCTGGGGCCCCTTCGCTTTTACATTCAGAGATGGGTAGGCACGAGAGTTGCTGGTGTCCGGGATCCATTTTAACAAATACACTTTTGTCAGCATTTAATTCTGAGCCCGAGATCTTGCCATATTCCCAGAAGAGGTCTAGTATTACATTTTCATTCAATAACAGTAATGTAACATCATCGGCATGAGCTACAAATTTTGCCCTAAACTCAGAATGCAGTTCTGAGTGGACAGGTGGTTCGGCTATCCCATCACTCTCCCTCCTCCTCCCTCCCGGGAAGATCTCGCAGGGCGGAGGGATAGAGACCGAGAGTCCTTGTAGATGGGGTTCGCTCTGAATCTTAATCAGGATTGGATCCAGGGCAAAAACAAAAAGTAATGGGCTCAGTGGGCATCCTTGGCAGACACCCGAATGCAAAATGATCGGGTCACCCTGCCATCCATTAATCTGTGGTGTCACCTTTGCATTCGTATAGAGAAGCTGTATCCAAGTAACAAAGAGGGGTGGTATACCTGAGAGAGATTCCTGCCTGCAACCTTGGAGAAGCTGCTGCCAGTCTGTGAAGACAAGACTGAGCTAGATAGACCAATGGTCTGACTCAGTATATGGTAGCTTCCTATGCTCCTATATAAGAGTCAGTACAGACTAGAGCCGAGCAGACCCAGATTCCAGTTTCTGCAATGAATTTTGGGCTGTTTCACACACAACGTTTTTATACACACTGGCTGTGGCTTTCCATGCCTGTGCAACGTGCATACACTCAGTAAAAAAAGCTTTCATGCATATGACAAACTGCACATAGGTAGCATATTATTTCCTAACCCAAGACTCTCCTCCTGCACACGGGAGAGAAAGTGATGGATAGGAAGCAAGCTTTCAGAAGGGAGAGAGCCACTGACAGAACAATGAGAATCATGCACACAGAAGTTCTTCACCGGTAAAGGGGCGGGGAATCATGAATTCTAACACTGACAAGATCAATACAAACTTTTCCAGATACCTAATGGGATGTTGAGAAGTGAGAAGGTATTATGAAGTAACACACACATTCCCTCTGAAGCTATGCAGTCCTCTGGGACTAAAACACTTTTGCTCCCAATTTGCAGTACAGCCCTCTGGGCTTCCACTTTATGGTAGGAGACTCCTACATTTAGAGATGTTGCTGAGCTTTTTGATTCTTTGGCTTATGATATACATCTCAGCAACTCACAATGTTCGCTACAAATACATGGCGTACATTACACACACACACACGCCCCAATTCCTCTCCAGTTTGGATTTTAAACTAAGCCAGAGAAAAATTTCTCCTTCCCAGCTGTCACTCCAGAGGTGGTGGGAGATCTCCCTCCTGCATTGTGCTGTTATGGCAGTGAATGAGCAGGGAGTATTGGGACTATAGGAAACTGTTTTTTTCAGTGTTCCTGTCTCTTTGCTGTAGAAGTGCCTCACATGTGGGAGCCTGCAGCAACTGCAAAATAAACAGATAGGTGGGGAGAGGGGTCTAAGATTAACTGAAGGTGGGGGAGGGATTGTACTCTGCCATGCCTCTCACTGGGATTCAATTACAACTGGCTGAAATAAGCCACTCTCTCTTGAAAAAAAATAAAATTCTCTCCATCTCTTAACAGGCACCAGAGAGTCAGATCATAGGATTGAAGAGACTAGGCAGTAGCTGCTTCCTGAAATAGCTCAGGTTTCACAACGTAGTGGCCGGAGAGAAAAAGCTTAATGTATAAAACAACAGTATCCAGGTTCAAAACTGCCTGGAAATCCCATATTTCGTCACGTGGGAGCCGATAAAACTTCACAAAACATCATACTCCAGAACTGTATAATGAGACTGAAACCTGTTTTTAAAGCTCATCCAACTGAGTTCAAATTAAGCAATTCGGGGACTCATTGGTTAGGAAAAAGACTGTGGCTCCAATAATCTTTACTCTGTGCCACTGACCAAGGATTCTGGAAAACTGGAAGGCGCGATGGGAATTGGTGTGAGAAGGGTATCCCTGATCCTCACAATACAGAAATCAGCATGGGAAGCTCTGCATTCTGAAGAGATCATCAGGGAGACATGACTCCAGACATCTGCCAATGGAGGAGCCTTAGAGCCAGTCCAGACATCACAATTAACCTTCAGGACTGGCATCACCCTAGTGAGTTTCCCACTCCCAAAATGTACTGTTTAGGACAACTTGTTCATTGTTACTTGAGTTGGCGCCATCACACTGCAAGTTCTCCCACCCCCAGCAGTGAGTACCATTGATGTGAATCACAGGCAAGGAGAAACCCACAACGTAATGGCCCCAACGCATGTGGGGAGCTGTGCTAAACCATACACCCGGGTGGTGGTCGTGGAAATCCCAGTGCCCATGGCAAATGTGGCAACTAGACTAGCTCTGAGAGGGACGTATTCAAGTCTCCTTTCACAGTGACCCCCCCCCCAAGCCTGTTCTGGACTCTCTTCTGGCCCAGCCTTCCCGTGCAGAAGGCAGAAGAGAAAGGCAAGTCTAAAGCATTTCAGTGAGGGAACTGCCTATTGTTCAGGGGCTCCCACCAAGCACCTGAAGAGCTCCCCCCTCATAGGGAACTCCTTTTACTGGACTCCCCCTACCAAAGTACTACCTCCAAAGTGTTCTTTCTCTCTCCCAACTGTGAAAGGGTATTTCTCCTCCATGTTTAAAAGTGCTTTTTAACACAAATTGTCAACCCCTACACTGTAAATATGTCTCCTTATCTAAAGAAAATGCCCTCATCTAAAGAGGCATCCAAATAATTAAGTGCTGGTTTTACTCTCTGTCACTCTGGCATGAACATATTCAGAACAAAATTCTAGATCATTCTTCTCCTTCTACAACATCAGCAGCAGCATAGTTACAGTACCTGCAGAAGACTCTCTATCGCATGAAAGCCACGGATCAAATTCAAAGCCCCACATAAAAGGCTGAGTACAAAGGAAACAATCCCTGACAGCGTCACAGGTTCCAGTCGCTGGTGAGGAGCTGGAAGGCAGAGAGAAGAACACACTATCAATATTCAAAGCCATTTCCCTTAATGTCTAGGGGGAAATGTTTGTTAATCCTACTTTTCAGTGTCCTCCTCCTGCTCGAGACCACGTAACTTAAGTTTGAAAACAGCTAGCTTAATAGAGGGTGCAATCCACCAAGCACCACAGTTGTGCAGCCCACTTTTTCACTGGAACAGAAATGAACAGCCACACTTGCAGGATTGCTTTATTAGTGAGACGACTCTAAATGCAGCCTAAGGCAAAGTAAAGCATTTCCTGAGCACTCTGGAAAAATGTATTTAGCTTATACTAAAACTGGAACTTTACTGGGCCGGATTAAAGACAAATTTGGAGTCAAGCTGTTTGGTACTGTGCTTGAAGATCCCAAAACATGCTAGTAAATGAGCAGCAAAATAAAGAACTAGCTGGTCAAATTAAGACACAATTGGCCACTGAGCAGTAAGTCACACTCCTGAAATACCACCATCAAGGTTTGCTTTTCTTTCACTAAAACATAGTAATAGAGCCAAAGACTGACTTATAGCCAAAACAAATCTTATTTATTTAGAAGGCCCACCAAGGGCCTCACTAACCTTTTGGAGTTCTTTGAGAGTGTCAACAGGCATGTGGATAAAGGTGATCCGGTTGACATAGTATACTTGGACTTCCAAAAAGCTTTTGACAAAGTTCCCCACCAAAGGCTCTTGAGTAAACTTAGCAGTCATGGGATAAGGGGACAGGTTCAATTGTGGATTGGTAACTGGTTGAAGGACAGGAAACAGAGGGTAGGAATAAATGGACAGTTCTCTAAATGGAGAGAAGAAAGAAGGGGGGTCCCCCAGGGATCTCTACTGGGACCAGTGCTCTTTAACTTATTCATAAATGATCTAGAAGCTGGGGTAACCAGCGAGGTGGCCACATTTCAGATGAGACCAAACTATTTAGGATAGTGAAATCCAGAACAGATGTGAGGAACTCAAAAAGGATCTCTCAGTCAAGTCAGTCAAGTTTATTTATGGTCAAAGACCAGAAATCCAAAAGAATCTCTCCAAACTGGGTGAGTGGACGACAAAATGGCAAATGTGGTTCAACATAAAAGTTTAAAATGATGCATACATATTGAGGCAAAAAACCCATCCACATATATGCTGATGGGATCTGAGCTGTTGGTGACTGACAAGAAGAAAGATCTTGGGGTTGTGGTGGACAGCTCGTTGAAAGTGTCAACGCAGTGCATGGCAGCTGTGAAAAAGGCCAATTCCATGCTAGGGATCATTAAGAAGGGGATTGAAAATAAAAATGCTATTATTATAACACCCTTATACAAATCTATGGTGTGGCCACATTTGGAGTGCTGCATACAGTTCTGGTCACCGTATCTTAAGAAGGACATTGTAGAACTGGGAAAAGTGCAGAAGAGGGCAACCAAGATGATCAGAGGCCTGGAATACCTTCCTTATGAGACAAAGCTAAGCCCTTATGGGCTTTTTAGTTTCAAAAAGAAGGGACTATGGGGAGACATGATAGAGGTGTATAAAATTATGAATGGAGTAGAGAGAGTGGAAAGAGAGAAAATTTTCTCCCTCTCCCACAGCACTAGAACTAAGGGCCATCCCATTAAACTTAAGGTCGGGAAATTTAGAACCTATAAGAAAAAGTACTTTTTCACACAGCGCATAATTAATTATGGAATTCTCTGCCACGGGATGTGGTGATGGCAACTAGCTTGGATGGCTTTAAAAGAGGTTTAGACAAATTCATGGAGGACAGGTTTATCAGTGGCTACTGATCTGGTGGCTATTGGACACCTCGAGCCTCAGAGGCAACTCTGAATACTAGCTGCAGGGGAGCAACAGCAAGAGAGAGGGCATGCTCTCACCTCTTGCCTGTGGGCTCCCCAGAGGCATCTGGTAGGGCCACAATGCTGGACTATATAGGCCTTGGGCCTGATCCAGCAGGGTTGTTCTTATGTTCTAACCTATTCCCAAGTAAGTATGCCAGCTTCATCATATTTTTTCAATTATTTTCAACCACAGTACATCAATTACTACCAAATTTTTTAAAAGTGGGCAGGATTCAGTCTAAGTTAGTCATGTCTAAGTCCCCCTGAAATTAATGGGACTTATTCTAGTCATGACTCTTCATCTGGATTCTGCCCATTTATTCCAAAGTTCATTTATTCCAAAGTTCACATATTCTAAGAGTTGATGAATAGAGTCCATTTGTCTTCTAAATCATCTGCTATTATAATTCTATTTCTCCCCACAAACTGTCTTCAAGCTTATCCATTATTTCTAACATCTTAATCACTCACTCCTTTGTTGACTCTATGCATGTTTAATCATAAGTCCAATTGTTCCTAATAGGCTTACTCCTGAGTAAATGTGGGGCTGCAGGCTTAATGCATGTGATTAAGAGGGCATAGTGAATCAGAACCAGAGTTAGGCTAACAGACGTATGACAACTTCTTAGCATCTGGTTTATACTCTACCCACACAGAGCCTAATGCACAATCCTCTTACTGATCATACTGACAAAAAAAAGGCAGTGTGAAGGCAGATAGTAAGCATTTTTGCAGGTATTCATCTGTGCTACTGAAAGGCTAACGGTACACACAGATGACTGCCAGTTCATAGTGGATGTGTATACAAGCAGTTACTGTGCTATTCCACAAGTGATAGAAACCAAATATGAAAAAACAAGGCAAAACCTACAGTAGTCTAGGCAACACAGGGGGAGCAACAATAAGATTACTGAACCATATTTAAATCATTCTGTTTAAATCAGTGAAGTGTAAAGATGCCAACAATGAAGGTAATGAGCTGGAACATTAATACAGAGAGAGGTGTCATTCCATGTTGTTTGCACTGAACAGCTGCAGCAGAAAAAGGCTCTCCAAGGCAGTTCATAAAGTCAGAGAAAGCTCTGGAGGAACAAAGGGAATTTCTCTGGGAGAAGGAAATCGGACTGTCTGAGCATCACTGTTTCTAAACTCAGTAAGGAACACGCTTCATGTTTTGCCAGAACTAATTTGAGCACAGCTTAACATGCAATTATGAATTAGCTGATTGGGGGTGGGAAGAACGGAATAAGAACTTCTGTTTTTTAAGTACAACTTTCTATTTTAAATGCATTTCCATTCAAAACCCAACATATCAAAATTAACAGAATGAATTAGGTTTTTAAAAGGTGGGGGGATGCCAATCGCCATTACAACTTAGTAAAGTTCATATTTGTCTGGAACAGTTGTCTGTTTCCTACAGCTAAGCCTAAGACTAACTCAGCACTCTACCTACTGCACCATATTCTCTAATGGGGTCAAGTTTGCTGTGAGTTTTATGCTCACATCCTCAATGTTCACTTCGCTGATGGCACCAACCGGGGTATCCTATTATGTGATTTCTTATTCAGAGAAAGAAACATTGGACCTACCGTGAAGGGTTCTTTCTCCTCTGAAGTAGGAGGTCACGGCTCACAAAGGGTTAACTTCCACTCCTTGCTCCCAATAGACAGGAAATCTCAGGTGTTTTTCAAGTAGCTGAAGTCCGTCCCCCTTCTCCCAGCATGCTCAGGTGTGATTCCCCAGTTCCAACTGTCGCATTTCATGATTTGGCTGCAGAACTCCACAGTTTGGATGATTTGGCTGCGGAACTCCACAGTGTTGTGGAACTAGAGGTTAGCACGCAAAGGGAGTAGGATAGAGGACGGAAGCCCTGAGATATTAATCAAGGTAAAAACGGAGGTTGTTCCAAGATTAGCATCGGAACAATTAGTCCCGAAGGTTGGCGCAGAGAGGCATGGCCTGACACCACACTAGTCCCTGATCCACGGGTGGGCCGCGTGACCTCCTACTTCAGAGGAGAAAGAACCTTTCACGGTAGGTCCAATGTTTCTTTCTCCCTCGAAGAGGTCACGGCTCACAAAGGGACTTAACAGAGCAGTTATAAGTTACCATGGGGGGAAGTGGATCAGTTCTGTCCCACTTGCTGGAGCACCCGTCCCCCAATTTTGTAGTGCTTGAGAAAGGGAGAAATGGCAGGCCATGTGGATGCCCGGCATATTTCCCCTAGCGGCGCCTGTGCTGTGAAAACCACCGAGGTGGCTGCCCTGTGGTAGAGAGTGCTATGATGCCCCATAGAAGCTGGGTTGACGGGGCTTGGTAGGCTGTGGTGATGTGTGCCCTCGGCCAATGAGCTAAGGTCACCTTAGGTGCCTTAGAGCCCTGTGAAGCCACATGGAGGGACACACGGAGGGCCTCGGACTGCCTTAGGTCCTTTGTCCTTTGAATGTAGGTACCTCAGGCCCTGCAACCCTCCAGGAAATGCCAACTGCGTACAAGGGAATGTATGGGCTTGGAAGACTGAGTTTGTTAATATATTTAATTCTCTATTTTGACCGAGGTAGGGTCAAAGGACCCTACGTCTGAAGGACCACCACGTCTGGCTGGAAGACGCAGAGCTCCCTTCGAACCGAGAGCGCCCCCCGATTCTGATACTCTGTGTGCCAGAGTGATCATCACTAGGAGAGGACCTTGTCGGATAGCTACTTTAGCGGGATAGACGAGATTGGTTCAAAAGGGGCCCATGTGAGGGCATTCAGGACCTTATTGAAGTTCCATGAAGAAAGGCGATGAGTCAGTGGAAGAGCGATATTGGTAGCTCCTTGAAAAAACAAGAGAGATGGGGGTGGAGTTGAATACTCCCTGCTCTCCTCAGGCTCTGGACCAAAGCTGAGGTCTGTTGTTTCAGAGTAATGGGTCTCAGGCCCTGGTCCAGGCCTGCCTGTAGGAAGGGAAGGCTGGATCTTGGGGGACTTTGGCCAAGCATATCTCAATTATTGATTGATTGATTGATTGATTATGCCTAGCCCATCTAAGACGGCCTTTCTGAGGAAGACGGCCCAAGTCATCTGGTAATTCCTATTGGTGCTTGGCGCCTAGTGGCCCAGATTGTGTCTTGCACCGTCCTGGAATAGCCCTCTCTTCGCTAACAGCGTGCGGTTAACTCCAGGCATGTAGTGGAGCCATGCCCAGTCTGGCTGAAGCAACAGCCCTTGGGTAAGAAGGTCCGGCTGTTGCAGTAGAGGCATTGAGGCCGCGACAGAGAGGGGTACCAGTCCGGCAAACCATGGTCGCCTTAGAGTGGGGCCTCTAGATTACCTGTGCCCTTCTCTGTCAGAGTTGTGCCATCAGCCTTGGACGACGACCTACCGAGGTGAGGTCATCCAGGAGACCCTGCGGCTAAGGAGAGTCGAGTGCGTCCATGCCCTCCGCAAGGTGGTGGCGGCACCTCGTGAAGAAGTGGAGAAGCTTGTTTATTAATTTTATTATCATCATCATCATTACTATCATTATCATTATTAACATTTTATCTCCCACTTATTATTATTATTATTATCATTATTACTACATTTATATCCCGCTCTTCCTCCAAGGAGCCCAGAGCGGTGTACTACATACTTGAGTTTCTCCTCACAACAACCCTGTGAAGTAGGTTAGGCTGAGAGACACAGCCAACCTGTGAGAGAGTGACTGGCCCAGAGTTGTCCAGCAAGTATTATGGCTGAATGGGGATTTGAACTCGGGTCTCCCCGGTCCTAGCCCTAGTCTAGCACTCTAACCACTACACCCGCTGTTTGTGGGACACAAAGGATCGCAAACAGGGTCGCAACGGATGCACCTGGGGATCCCCAGGCATTGCTGTATGTGAACGCACACCTCGGGATGGAGAGCCCACTCCGACTGGTCCACTGTCTGGCAGCTGAGCCAGTCTGCCTGGACATTGGATACGCTGCCCCGATAGTATGGAGGAGGCCAGAATGGCTGCGCTCGCGGGGCCCAATGGGGGCCGTTCAGCTGCAGCTGCTCCAGAGGCGGACCCGGCAGGGGGGACGGCCCAAACAGAAATGGCCATACTGGAAGAGGCCTCGGCCGCCAAGGCAGAAATGGCCGAAAGAACGGGAGTAGCCGCAATGGCGGCAGACTCCTCCGAGGCGGCAGTCCTCTCGGTGAGGGGCCCTCCTTGCGTGGCTGCGGGCTCTGCCGAGGCGGCGGTCCCCATGGTGGGTGTAATGGAGGCAGCCTCAGCCGCAAGGGCGGAGGCGGCCGCAAGGGCGGTGGGTTCCCCAGCGGATGCGGGCTCCCCAGCAGCGGCGGCCCACCCAGCTGCAGTGGCCGCGGCAGTGATCAGCGCCGCAGGTGCAGCGGGGGGAGGCAATGGAGGTGGAGGGCAATTGGGGGAGGGGTGGACTGGGAGGGGGCCTGAAGCCTCTCCCCAGGAATAGCCTGGTGTGGATGGGCATGGGGAAGCGAGGGGGAGAAGTGACCAGCTCCCCCCAGCCGGCCCACCAACCACGTGTGTTCCCCGGTCTCCCAGCTGCCGCAGTGAATCGCTGCAGGCAGTCTGAACCAAAATCCTCTCACTCTGCCGCAGAGCAGGCAGAGTAGCCAGATTCCTCCCCCCAGCCTCGCTCTCCTTTTTCTTCCCTTTGGGAAAGTTCTTTTTCCTCTTTCCCTGACCATGTGGTTCAGGGGAAGGAGCATGGTGGCACCTCTTATGAGGTTTTTCTTTCTTTCCCTTGGGTCTTCCCCAGTGCTCTCTGAAAGGGATCCCTGTAGGGTATCCTCCGCCTGAGAAAGATCCATGTAAATGAAAGGAAAACTCACCAAAAGAGTAGAAAGGATGGTCCTGGGCAGGAGCCTGCCCAGGTGCGTCTATTCAGGAGCTAAGACAGGAAGGAACTGGGGAATCACACCTAAGCATGCTGGGAGAAGAAGGACGGACTTCAGCTACTTAAAAAACACCTGAGATTTCCTGTCTATTGGGAGCAAGGAGTGGAAGTTAACCCTTTGTGAGCCGTGACCTCCTACTTCGAGGCAGAAAGAATTTAGCAAGCCATCAGATCTGGCAGCTTCTTAGATTGATAAGAAGCATGCAAGTAAATGGCTCAATGATTGCATCATACAAGGAGAACTACACTGAAGACAAACTCACCTGTAGATATTTTTCCAGTACCTTGATATTCTGGAAGAGACATGTGTGGAAATCCATTAGGTGAACCCAATTCAGACACAGACATTTGATAAGGTGGTCTCAGTCTGATTTCTGTTTGCATATCAGCAAGGTTTATCTTTGTTGACAGAGACCGTGGATTATTATATCTCTGCTTGGTCCTCTGAATGAAATTATCTGTGTAAAATTAAAACAAAACCCCCATAGACATTTGTTAATGAAATCGTTTGAGACCCCATGGCTTTATGGGCAATATATGTCTCAGATACAAACATTTAAATTCATTATTTAAAATTCTTACATCCATCTTGGAACATTTTAATCCTGTTGTTGCTTTATAACTAATATATCATGGGCTAATTAATTTTGCAGCACCAAAAAATTAAGCCTTAGAAATCTAATTATGAATAAACTAATGTCTCATGCACTGGCAAGCCTGAAAGTATAGCTAATATAATTAATGCATTGTATTTGATTTAGCTTTTCTTATAATTCAGAAAACATTCTTACAAAAATAAGGGTGTGCTCTGAACAAAAGTCTGTTTTCCAAAATATACCTTGATACACAAAATATTAAAGGAACATAGGAAGCTGCCATATACTGAGTCAGATCATTGGTCCATCTAGCTTAGAATTGTCTACACAGATTGGCAGTGGCTTCTCCAAGATTGCAGGCAGGAATCTCTCTCAGCCTGATCTCGTAGATGCCAGGGAGGGAACTTGGAACCTTCTGCTCTTCTCAGAGTGGCTCCATCCCCTGAGGAGAATATTTATTTATTTTATTTATTTATTTATCAAATTTGTACACCACCCCAAACTTTCATCTCTGGGAGACGTGTGAGTGTGGGCGACGTGTGATGTGTGAGCACTGTAAGTCTCCCATTCATATGCAAACAGGGCAGACCCTGCTTAGCTAAGGGAACAAGTCATGCTTGCTACCACAAGACCAGTTCTCCTCTCCTCAAAATGCATAATTATCAACTTACTTCCCAAACAAAATAAAGGCATATCACTGATACATTTAACAGCTAGCAGGATATGTGGCTGAATGGGGGTGGGAGGAAAGGTCCATTTAAAATCCTCAAATTATTAAATATCTTCTCTTCCAAAATCTCAAACCCAGCTGGACAAGTGAGGAGTCTTCATATATGTATTTAGCTTACACTATGGCAAGATGTAGACTTTAGATTTTTTTATTTTTAAGAATTTCAGTGGCAGAGGAGTCCACTCAACTTCTTTCCCAAGACAATATAGGGTACTGAGCAAAATAACTGTAAAAGTAGGAACTACGAGATGCCAAGACCCTGCCGTTCTGAGCAATTCTGGGTTCTGAAGCTTTGTGGGACTGTCCATAGATCCCTTGCTTATAGCAGGTAAGATTATTCATCAACATGGTATACTGTACTCTTCAATTTCATTTCCCTAAAGATGGCAGTCACACAGTTCTCCAGTTCCTTGCCAACAGAATATGAGAACATATTAATATCAGCATATTAAACTAATTAATCCTACCAAATTCGATGAAACAGTAAGGTCTAACAGCTGTATTTGTCTTCATCATGTTGTACGTGGTGATGAACTCCTTTTGAAGTTCATCCAGGAAGCAGAAGGCCAGGACACTGGGATAATTTTCGGTGCACAGCATCATGTAGCTCACTCCCAGGGAACTAATAAAACTATATATTTAAAAAAAAAAAGTTTTAACATTCCAAAATTAGATGAATACATTCACAGCTTCAGTAGAGTGGTTCTATATGCTATAAACCACCCCCCTGAAATGGCTATGGGTAGAATGAGTATATTAATATTCACAGGAAATTGCTAACATTGTTTTTGGGGCGGGGTGGTGGAGGAGAGAATTTTCTTGTAGGCACTGTCTTTCCATCAAACAACAACACGGTCTCAGTTACTGCCTACCTCATGTCATGCATGTGTACATGTGTGCACACGTCTTATTTGTGGCAAACATTACAATTCACTCAAAAGCAGAATAATGGGGGTCTGCCCCTCTAAAAATACGAAGGAAGAAGAGCATGGACATGTTTTGTATCCTGGTTATGCATATCATAACACGTGCTTTATTCCTAAAAGAAAAAGAATAGCTCTTCAGAATTATCTTTACAAGCCAGATAATGAAGTAACTCTCTAGCAAGGATGGTTTTTCATCAATATCCAAAGAAGGCATTAAGGGAAGTCATCTGAGGCTGGAAAATTTCTCCACTTCTAATTGAAATTTGGCATATGCTTATACTCTTCATTTATTAAACATTCTATTAAAATTCTGCATTAATCCATCATCTCCTTATGCAATTCTAAAGAATCAGTCCACAACCATCTGAGATACATGCTGAACATGTGACACTCAAAAAGACAATGGCATGACATTCTACCTTTTAAAACAAGATTTTAAAACGTCAGAGATTTATCAAGATTATCCAGGGAAGTATATTTATGCGGTCAAAGCCATAGAGGCACATGATACACTTAATTAGAGCAATAATCCCATTTTGCATAGCAAATATCATTTTTCCCCCATTTGCATCTGTGTACACTGAATTAATTCACATTTATTCTCCTTGTACAACTCCAGTTGCACTAGGGGCAACTTCATTTATAGAGACATGCATTATGTTCCGTTGAACTCACCCTCCCCCACCTTTTTCCAAAGAGCCATTCCAAAAAAGGATAGGAATGGTCTTAAACTCATTTTTTATCACAGAGAAGATTTTATCACATCATCCAACTGGGCCTTTTGGCCATTAACATTGGCACATGTAATAATTCAAAAGTTAATCCAGATTCATACGGCAAATCAAGATGGTGTGAACGCAAGCATGCTGTTTTTATCACAGCTGGTGGGACAAAAACAACCACAACCACCCAGCAACATTGTCTGTACCAGCAATCACTTTGGCAACCAAGGTACAGGTTTTATATCACAGGCAAATTTACATATAGACTTCCATTTTTAAAATACATTAATTTTACAATTTTTACAACTATAACATTTTCATCACTCAAACTGTTAAAAGAAAAAGAAGTCATAATGCAATGTCAAAAATAATGACAAGGGATATATGACAACTTGTCACAGGATGACTGATGTCACAAAGTATCTTGAAATCAGTAAGAAAAAATGTAGGCAGCAGTGGCTCACCACTCCCAGAAGACACAGAAAAGGTCTCATCAAAACAAATTAAAAGATGAAGCAGCTAATGGGGCAAAATGACATCATGGACTATTTATTTATTTAAAAATTTACACCGCCCCAACCTTCTGTGTCTGAGTGGTTTATAGGAACAAAGAACAATTAAAACAAAAATTAAAACCTGAAAACAATTTAAAACCACAAGTCTAGTGAAAAAGCTTGGGTGAATAAATGTGTCTTTAGAGCCTTTTTAAAAGTAGTCAGAGATGGGGAGGCTCTTATTTCAGCAGGGAGCACATTCCAGAGTCTCAGAGTGGCAACAGAGAAGGCCCATCCCTGAAAGCCAGCAGGCGAGCTTGTGGCAACTGCAGATAAATCTCTCCAGCTGATCTCAGTGGGCGATGGGGCTCATAGTGAAGATGATGTTCTCTTAAAATATGGCACTACAATGGCACACTACCACCTCCACCTTTTTTTCCTCAGCATACTTACCTCCATTTACATACTGTGACATCATGGCATCCCATAACTACCTCCAAAAAGCATGGTATAATGCTAGGTTGGGATTCATGTTGGCTCACCCCTGGCAAATGACGATGAGAAAGTATCGCAACATTTGCCATCTGGATGTTCTACACTCGTACCTAGCAACACTAAAGCACATTAAAACAATACAACTACTTTCATACGTTTGAAATCACATCAGGGTTAAATGCCAATTTCAATTTTTTTCAGAAGCAAGGATTGCTTTGCTTCCTGATCATTATAGCAGCCAGCAATTTTACATGGAACAACAGTGCAAAGTAACATACCAGAAAGAATACCAATTCCATAGGAGGCTTACTTTATGTTATACTGTCCTGTTTGCAGCGTGCATCTATCCGGAAGGTGAGCAAGTCTCTTTGCAAGGGTTTTGAAGTGCTTTCTGCACTCCTGCACACCAACACTTTGCTCAAAATCGGTAGAGGCAGATAGAGGGAGTCCATCTCTCACGCGAACCACGGAGGCAGACAAGATCATGGACATTGCCAGAAGACTGAAAGAAAATCTAAAACAAGAACATAAAATGTATAGTCATATTAACCTTTGCACTCATTTCCCACACAAGGTTACATGGAACCTGCCAATTTATTGCAGAAAGACAGCTGCAGACTTGTTACACATCAACATACATCTAGAGCCACAATCTGGAATGGTAGGGAAGCCTTGCAAGAAAATCCAAAGAACTAACCCACTAAAATGTCTACAAGCAATGGACTTGACAAATCCCAGGAGCATGGTGGCACCTTGAAATTTAACTGGGGCCCCTAGGTTTGGATATTCAGAGGTAAGAGTTATTTACCAACATCCTCATTTGTCCCATGCAGCCTTTTTTTTCTGTTCCAAGAATCTCACCTGTGAAGTAGATAAAGAGAAGCCCACTTACCTTCCCCCACACAATGTCCACTGCTTAGGAACTTTGTGAAATGTCCATTGTCTGGCTCCTAGCTCCAAAAAAACTTGTCAAGACCTGAACTAGCACACCTGTCCACAAATGGAAGTCATTTGTGACACATCACTGAACTAAAACAGGGATACCCTAGGATTACCTGAAGGGCTCCTGAGGGTAATCCAAGCCCACCTGTCTCCTCACACTGCAGCCACGCTATTTGTTCCCCATCTGAGGGTCACTAGCTTGAAGCTGACACATTATCAGTATGTGTCCGCTGCAGAAGGGGCGAGAGGGTGAGGACCTCCTCCTCTACTCCTGACTGGCCGGCTACATGCTGAAACTCCCCTCAGCCTGACAGGCTTCAGGAAATTAGCACCAAATACTCCCATTGGAATTAATAGGACAAGCAAACTTAGTAACTTGGTGAGGACGTGAGCCAGTTACTGTCTATCTCCCTAACTGTAACTTAGATGTGTGTACACATACACATGTGTTACAATCATGAGATGGGATATTCCAGTGTGGTGACCAGTCTCCCCTCACTCTAGAGCAGGGGTTCTCAACCTTGGGTCCCCAGATGTTATTGGACTTCAACTCCCATAATCCCCAGCCCCAATGGCCTTTGGTTGGGGATTATGGGAGTTGAAGTCCAACCACATGTGGGGACCCAAGGTTGAGAACCCCTGCTCTAGAGGGTTAACAGGAAGTGAACCCTTGTCTTGACTGACAGGCTGGTGAACTCCAGGGCTCAACCAATCAGTCCACCAGATGGGTAAGAATTCCCTGCAGGAGGAATTCTGGGAAGAAGAAAGGAAGTCTGTACTGGGAGATGGAGGACATGCAGCAATGGAGGTTGCTGCAGCAAGATGACTGTAGATCCTTGTAAGACAGGATTGCAGGAGGTATTCTCATCAGGAATTTGTTGAGTTCAAAGGAACAGAAACCAGGGCTTTGGCTGTGGGAATTTAGTCTAAGAGTATTTCTGACTTCATGTCAGGAATTTATATTTCTTTGTGTGTGTGCTTTGCATTTCTCTAAATTTCTGTTCTTGCAACTGAGTAACTAAGATTTGATGTGTGCCGCCCCAGAGCCATCTGAGCGCACGGGAAAGATATGTGAGGAGAATGGCTCTTAAAATATAGCTGCAATGCACACCTGAAGAGATTAAACTCCAGTCATCTACACAACCAAGTGATATACCAAAAGAAAAAAGGGATAATGAATAACCAGAAAGACATGCAGAAATGATGGCCAGAGGCTTCAAAAGAAGATTGCGGAAACAGTCCATAAAAAACCAGTTCTAGGTAACTGACAGGGTACATAACCCTTCCTGCTGATCAACAAGGTATTTCCCCCTTCCTCTCCCACAAAAGAGCCGAGGAAGAGAAGACAAACAACATCAAAGACACAGAGAGTGGATATTTTACATCATTTTCTCAACAGAGTCTTCATCGGTTATACCCCCGTTGTTGCCTGAAGAGCTTCCCAAAGTTCCAAGGAGTAGAAGCTGGTGGTGGGCGCATGCGCCCGGCACGCGCGCCCATTGCCACTGCCGCGCGCACCGCATACATCATTGTGATGTCATTGTGACGTATGCAGTATGCACGCGGGCGGCGGTGCCAGGCACGCGCCAGCTTCTACTCCTTGGAACTTTGGGAGCTCTTCAGGCAACGACGGAGGCAGGGGCGGCAGGGAGGAACTCTGCCGCCCCAAAAATGTTTCAACAAAGTCCAGCGCCAGAGGGGAAAGAGCGGCGGGGGGGGGGAGTACTACGCCCCCGCTCTTAAAGCGACACTCCCCCCAGTGCCGGACCACCGGACCAGCCAAATTCCGGACCGGTCCCGAAGCCTTTTGCATGGCCCCAGACCGGTCCGTGCATACCCCTACTTTGTATGTGGTTCGGAAATGTCAGTTGGTTCAAAATGCAGCGGCTAGACTGGTCTCCGGGGTTTCTCAGAGAGAGCATATTATGCCTGTTTTAAAGCAGTTGCATTGGCTGCCAATAGGTTTCTGGGCAAAATACAAAGTGCTGGTAATTACTTTTAAAGCTCTAAATGGCTTAGGAATGGGTTACCCGGGGGAGCGCCTCCTAATCTACATGATCCCCACTGCAAATTAAGATCAATGAGAGAAGTCTGTCTCCATATACCGCCAGCTCATCTGGTGGTGATTCGGGAGCAGGCCTTTTCTGTAGTCGCTCCTAGGCTGTGGAATGCGCTCCCTATAGACCAGGGCTGCTCAACGTTGGCCCTCCTGCAGATGCTGGCCTACAACTCCCATACTCCCTGGCTATTGACCACTGTGACTGGGGATTATGGGACTTGTAGTCAAAAAACAGCTGGGGGGTTAAATTGAGCAGGCCGGCTACAGATATTCATGGTTTAACATCTTTATCAGCCTTCAAAGGAGCCCTTAAGACACTTTTTAAAAATATTTTTGGGCCAGGCTTTTAGTAATTTCTGTGTTTTAAATTTAATTGTTGTTTAGATTTTTAATTGCTGTAATTTTTGAATTTTTTAAAATTAATTGCTGTTTGGATTTTTTAATTCCTGGAATTTTTTAATGTGTTAGATTTTTAATTCTTGTCTTGATAGCTGTTCTTGTTTATTTTTTGTGAACTGCCTGAACTGCCTGGGGCCTCTGAAGTAAGGTAGTATATAATTAATTAATTAATAATTTCTGCTGAAGGAAGCTTCTCCTCTGCTTTCCCTTCCTCTATTAGAGTTCTTCAAGGTTTTGAACCTGCTTCCTGCTATTCCCTCTCTACACACTTCTTGGCTGACCTC
The DNA here is from genome assembly GCF_027244095.1 of Hemicordylus capensis. Classification (NCBI taxonomy): domain Eukaryota; kingdom Metazoa; phylum Chordata; class Lepidosauria; order Squamata; family Cordylidae; genus Hemicordylus; species Hemicordylus capensis. The sequence goes on along the minus strand of NC_069657.1, from coordinate 160,559,951 downwards.
CGCGAAACCCATGGCTTTTAGTGCCACCTCCTTCAAGATCTGCCTCTCTACAACCCACTTTTTCCCACTCATCCAGCCACACAATTCTAGCTGCCCGCCTGATATTTTGAGCCTCATCACAGAAGCTCAAAAACACTCCTGAATGCTTTTAAAAATCCACAGATGGAACAATAGATGGCTTCAGAAACTCTGCAGAAGCTCTGTTAATACCAAGCTCTGTGTAATATCCTTCGGTCTAAGGAGCATTCATTCTCATCCCCAAATGAACATCTACTTCCTTTCTAGTTTAGAAAAAGTAGATTATGCTAACCTACTTATTTCAGACCACTTGAGCTCTGAAACTGGATATCTCACCAAAAGTCTTAATATCTCACCAGAACATTATGTCCAGGACTACTCACCTTCCTCTCCTTATTATTTTCCACTTTGTGATGTTGTCACTTTTGTGATTGATCACATCACAATTCACTCTGTCAGCCAGACACAAAGGATTCCTCCTCGACTTCCACTCCCTTGTTATGTAGCTTTTCATATACAATATTGCAAACATTCCACTTCTATCCTTCAACTAAAACTTTGCTTCATGCTCCAGTCATTTCCTCCCTCGACTACTACAGCACATTTCTTTTTGGCCTTCCCTTGTCGCAACTGTCCTTTCACCTCTGTTGAAAAATCCACAGCAAAACCATTCACCTTGTTGCTCAGCCTACATGACATTCTTCCTCAAATCCCTACACTGGCTTTCTCTATCCCTTTCCCATCACACACAAATTCCTTGTCCTTTTTAAAGCTCTCCACAGCGCTGCCCCACCCCCTTTTGGACTTTGTTTTCCATTATATTTCAACTCCTTTACCTCCACCTCAGTACTCCAAAGGCTTCCTACTGCCTTAAATGTCTTTCCTCCTCCTTCCTTGCTGTCTCTAAAGTCTGGAACCACCTCATGAACACATATCTGGGGCTACCTCTCTTTGCTTTCACCTTCCTTTCCAAAACCCATTTTCCCATGATGCCTATGGACAAGCTCTTAGTCCCCATCCCCAACTGAACACAACGCCCAAATACAATTGTATTTGCACAATATCCATCCTTCCAGTCTCATGTTGAGGCTGCCGGAATTCTTTTCCCAAGTGTTCCTACCAGTGTTCCCTCTAAGGCATGCGCATGTGTGTTCACTCAAGCTTTTTGATGTCCGCTCAGTTAACTTTAGATCCTGCTCAGATTGAATCAGGAGCGCCCTACTCAGAATGCATGCACGCGCACTGCCTTGATACTACCACCCAGAAAAAAATTAATTCCACACAGATGAAAAAAATTAGAGAGAACACTGGTTCCTACCTAGGGAGTGGAACAGACTGCATATATATAGTCCTCTCTGGTACTTTTTCCAGTGACACACCTGCTAAGGATCTCTTTGAGGTCCAGCTTCTGCCATGAGATTGGATAAATAGGAATTCTTTTCATGTGGCATTCAGCTAGCAGTTTTAGAAGTAATTCAGTGTACATAAAGAGGAGGGAGAACACAAAGCAGTAGCAAATCCTCCTCCTCTAAAACAAAATTCCATGTCACTGCTAGAATATATTTAGTCCCAGATATTGTTCCTAGCCATTAGATATACGATACTTTGTAATATGTTGAAAACAGAAAGAGCTTATTAAAACATTCATAATGCAGAAGATATCTGTAGCAATAATTCATAAGCGTTTTAAAATGCATACCAGCCTGCCTTATGTAAAATATCCCAAATGGTAATTAAGAAACACTTTAGTTTCTTTCAAATACTGCCATAAAACTCGGTAAGTACTGTGGAGCTTATCCAATGGAACCCTTCCGGATGTCTTTGGTATGGGCTCTGCAGCCTTGGTTGCAAATCTGCCTGATTCATCCACCTTCACTCCTGCCTGCCCTTTCTTACCACAGAGGCTCCAAACACTTCTCTACACATGCTTTTAAAACCCACACATGGAGTGAAACAATAGGCAGCATCAGATGTTGCATGGAACGTCTGTTAATGCCAAGCCCTTGTTAAGAGAATAGCCTGTTTGGGAGCTCCCAGCAGTACCCCTACATGTGACTTGGAACTACAGGCTTGTAATTTCCATTTTGACTAGCTGAACCCACAGGATTGCGGGCCCACCATTTGCCTACACAGGCTACCTCCCAAGGATAAGTCGCTTAGTAGGTAGCATGGGAAGGTAACTCTAGGTCAGGCCTAACATGGGACTGAAAGGGGAGCTATTCCCCATGTGCTCTACGCTCTGTCCAAGCGCAAATGAGGATGCTGAGTAGACCCCAAGTTAAGGAGAAGCTCCCTATCTCTCTCTAAAGGAGTGGCCAAGAATCTTCCTGGTGTTGGCACAAAAGATTAACCTCCTAGCTAATCACCTTTACAGGAAGAACCGATAAGATTGCAGCAGACTCATCCCTCTAACATATGCGTTAATGGTTTGCATGAAGCACAAGAAAAGCGCTCATGTTACAGAAATACCTATCTTCCACCTGGAGGGTCTTCCTGAAACAAGATAAGCTCTGAGTCCACCTATTCAATATTTTTACATATAGGTTGTCTAAGCCTTTCCACTTCATTGTGTTCTAGAACACAGCCACCTAGGATTGAACAGGACAAAATGTATTCTTTTGTCCACCACAGATACCACCCTTCTCAGCGAAGAGGTGTGGTCAGTATTTGTACCTCAGACCCCATGAAACAGTGTTCTTCTCCAAATTCACCCGCAGCGTGTACATGTGTCTGGGCATTAGCTATTCCATGTGGCTCTGCCTTGGCCCTCATGTCTGCTTCCAGGCTCCAGTTTGGCCCTGTCTCCAGGCCCAATCTGTGCAGCACACTTGGCTGCATCAGGGAACTGGTCTCCTGAGATCAGACCACCTTTAGACTTTGACTGGCTTCCTGACTCGCGAGTGGCAGATGGATCTCCACTCTTGCATTTTGTTTTCCTGCTTGGTCCTGGAGAGAGGTCCCTCAGCACCTGCTGTGCAAGAAGTGTCCAACACACCATAGGAAGGATTCAGGTATACTAACCAACCTATGCTCCACACTCTTTTGCTCTCATTAAAGTTTAAAGCTGTTTTCTCTGGCCAGCCTTGAAAGTTTTAATTTAGATCTCAAGCTAAAATGCCTCTTTGTGAGCTTCAATTTAGTCTTATTGGTCTAGCTCTATCAGTTAATATTACATTATTAATCATTTTTTCCTTTTGTACCCCTAATTACCCTTTAGAAACCTAATAGTATTTTGACTTTAACTCTCTGCCATTAATTTTCAAGACCGAAGCTTTGCACACATTTATTCTGTTATTAACTGCTCACTCTAGATTCACTGATTCCCCATCTCAGTCCAAAGTTAGTCAGGACGGAGTGCATAGCCAATGCTCCAGAGCAGTTTCATTAATACTCTGCATGACATCCCTTAGACTTGGGAGTATGCACTCCCTCCTCCCATCCCCACATGAGCATCTACTTCCTTTCTAGGTTAGGATAAGCAAAGATTGGTGTAACCAACATCGGCTTATTCTAACCTACTTGCTACAGAAAACCTGAGCTGCGAAATTCACTTCAACCCTCAGGTTCAGTGCTTGGATCTTCTGAAGTAAGTGGGTTAAAAAAAGCCGTGAGTGGTGGGTTCAGACGTCACAATCAATCTCAGCTTCTCCTAAAATAGAAAGGAAGTAGATGTTTGCATGGGGGTGGGATGGGGAGCATCCCCTTCCAAAGCTGAAAAATGTTGTGCAAAGCTCAGCATTAACAGAGGTTGTGCGTGACAACTGAAGCTGCCCAATAGTTACAGCCACTTGTAACCTGGTTAGCTTCCAAGTCCAAACCAGTTTGCCAGCATGGTTAGAAGTGTATGCAAACTGCAGACTGGGCCACTGCAGCATGGTTAGTTCTGAAAATGAAAGAGAAGGGGGAGTTTTCAGGCAAGAGGGCATGAAGGGAGGGAAAGGAATGTGTGAACACTGTGGAATCTTCTTCTCTTTACCATGGTTAGAGGTTGGACAATGTTCTTGTCTGCACCAGACCAGGCTATTATGAAACAGCTATTTTTGTTCCTCTTTTTTGTTTATAACTATGAAATATTTTCCTGTTTAACTAAATTAGAAGACAAATATCCTAAAGAGACCAAAAAAAGTGGAAGCTATTTGAATACATGAGTTTTGTCTGAATTCCTCAGCATTATGGCACACATTTATTTATCTATCATATTTATATACAGCCTGATACATGCATCTCTAGGCGGTGTACAAAGTTAAAAATCACATTAAATGTAAAACAATTTTAACACTGTTAAAATCCTTAGAAGATAAAAAACACTTTACATAGTTTTAAATAGTTGTAAAATTTCAGTTAAAAGCCTGAGAAAACAAGAACATCTTGAGGGTCTTCCTCAAAGCAAGCAGAGAAGGAGATGCTCTTATTTCAACAGGGATCAGATTCCAGAGTCCCAAGACAGCCACAGAGAAGGCCCGACATTTGTCAGCAGAGGTGAGAGCGCACAGCCCACTCCACGGGCTCAGCTGGAACCAATTGCCATTTGATTCCCTCTCTTCCAGAATCCTCTCTAGCCCTAAGCAGGCATTGCGTTGTTCATGCGATCAGGTGTCTGTCTGTGTGAATGAATGGACTTTTGTTCACTTTCAAAATGAACCCAGGTACAGACCCTCTCAAATGCAGGGTACAGATAGGAAGTGTACTGCTGCAAGCACACTGAACATAAAGTGACTAATTGTACATGCACGCACGGTACACAGATTGTATATGCGTTTAACATAACACAAGTGTAGAGCTTCTATTAGCAGCAATTCCACTTGGCTGCAGCAAAGAGAGGTGTGAAGCGGCATGGCCCAGTCTATCAACCTGCCTGGGACCAGCCAACATTTGGCTCTCCTTCTCCCTGAACTGCCTCCTCAGCGCCCATCTGCTCATTATGTAACTCAAAAATGTTGGCACTTAAGTTTGATTGTCTTCTTCTTCCATTTCTGTCCCTTTTTGCTTTTTGTATCTTGTTAATTAGAGTGTAAACCAGCTTGCAGGCCCTGTGTCTTTTTTAATCTAAGTATATACCAAGAAAATTTAGGCACTCATCATCATCATCATCATCATCATCATCATCATCATATCAGCTGCAGTGGTGCAGCGGGGAAGCAGCTTGCCTAGGGAGCAAGAGGCTTGTAGTTCAAATCCCCGCTAGTGTGCTTCCCAGACTGTGCCTAGTAAATGTATATTTTTAGTCACCTATATCGGGCAGCAGCAATAATGGAAGGTGCTGGAGGCGGATGCTCACTTCAGTGACAACGGCAGAGGCATCATCTCACACTGCATGGGAAGAAGGCAATGGTAAACCACGCCTGTATTCTACCAAGAATACCACATGGCTCTGTGGTCACCAGGAGTTGACACCGACTTGACGGCACAATCTTTCCTTTAATAATAATAATGGAGATATCTGAGAAACATGACATTGCTTCATGGTTGCAGACTGTATAAGGTTTCTATGTTACCAGTACCAGTGTTGGAAGTTAAGGACTTTGCGCTGTCTCTTGTCTCAAAGACAGTGGAGGACAGATTAGTGAGTCAGAGGGCTAGAGGGTCAAGACATTGGTCATCCCTTCTCTACTGCTCTGACACTATCCCTTTGGAATGTAATTGATAATCTCAGGGACACTTCCTCTCTCTTCTCTTCCTGTTCCTTCTACCTTGCAACATGCAAGCAAGCTCCTCTCCCTGCACCATATGTGCAGAGAAGATGCAGAATCCATCTGCATCCAGATAGATAGATAGATTAGAGATCCTATCTCCTCACTTTCCTATCTAGAATGGAGTTCTCTAATAAATGCCTTATATATTGATTTCAAACTATGAACTGGCTCCAAGTTACTTTACTCTCAGCATACACGCATGCCTAACTAAATCTGCTGTGTTGTGCCTCTGTGCACTCTGCTATAATTGAAAAGGGTTTCTCTACCAGAGAGAATTCCCAACAACCAGCACCAAAGAGAACCAGCCCTGTCACCTGTATGTAGCATGGGTGAGGGTGTTACTGAATTTAGCAACCCACACAAACATTGTTTTGTGTCATGCTTCCAGAATTTTCATGTCATGCAAAATACATTTAGTGCACCTTCAAAAGAGACCTCAGAATGGAGATGTGTTAAAAAGCATGGTCAAAAAGCAAGAACACACCCTCCTCTGGCATATATCCTAAGCAACCATTTCATCTTTAAAGTCTGTAAAACAGACTATAATTTAAAATCAAATAAATAATTAAAAAATCATTGTAAAATCATTTATTTGATTTAGAAATCTAAAATAATGTAAAGCTTACAAACACTATAGAATCGCAAAAGGGAAATTATTAAGCGATACAAAAAAGCAGCATAATATTATTATGATCTATAAAACACTAGAACACAAGTACTAAACTAGATTAGTCCTGCTGACGTTTATGGAGCTAGAAGGGCTTAATGGCACATATGCCAGCTTATGTGACTTGTAGTACATAAACACAACTATGTTCCAGCATTTCACTTATCAAACTGTGTACTACTTAATTCTAGCATAATTGTTTAAAAGTTCAGTCTTAATACCCAATTGCATAGAAATATCCATCCCCCTCCTTGACACTGCAAAATACCTCCTTACTGATTTCCATTAATCAATACTGATGCTTTATCATCATCACTAATCTTATATGAGAAAAAAATAGTTGTTTTTAATTGATTTTAAGTTCTTCTGCTTCTTATGGAGTCAATGCAGAATTTCATTTTCTCTCAACAGGTTTTTGTAGTCCAGAATCGGCAAATACCAGGGAGCTAGAAGTAGTTAGAGCTCCACAGGACTAGATTGTACAAAATCTTCACCTAAATCCTGAACAAACAACATTCATTTTCTTTGAACTCCTATTTATGAAAAGGCAAATTAGTCGCTCTTTCAAAAGATAAGCCTCCCTAAAACCTGCAAGCTGTTTTCCATGCATTACAATATAATAGAAGCACAAATCTGTATTTAGCCATAGTCCCATCTCATATCATTAGTGAAAGGGATGATATTAAATCACGCAGTGAAGTATATGGAACATGCCTGTGAATATGGAACATGCCTGTGACTAAACTTGCCTGTGAGATGATGTGCTATTATTTGATATATTTTTAAAAGAATATTACCCTGTTGTCTTCAGAAGCTGCCCCTTTAAGCATTTATTTGGCAAATTTATAGACTCCTTTTCAACAGTTGTTCCCAAAGTGGGTTGCAGTTAAAGGGGAAAAAAGTACACCGATAAAATTATAAACAAGGACAGATTTAAAAACCAACACAGAGTCAGTGGTAAAGCATCACCTTGGGCATAATAGACTTGCATGAAGATTAAAAGGACCAGTCTCCTGGATGTGTCTTATCTACCTGATAACTGATTCTAGAGACTGGGGGACATTTTTTATTTTATTTTTTAATACCGTTAGGCAGTGGCCACTAATCTGAAAGATGTGAGATTACCAAGTGGCTTTTGTCCCATGATCTCAGCATGTGGGAAGGAATGCTTAGACCAGGGGTAGGTAACTGTGGCTCTCTAGATGTTTCTGAACTACAACTCCCATAATCCCCAATCACAATATATTGTACCTGGGGATGACAGGAACTGTAGTTCACGAACAGCAGGAGAGCAAAGGTTGCCTACCCCTCACTTAGACCATAATGGGTATTAGTACCTCACATTTTGCCTGGAAACAAAACAACAACCAGTGTAGTTCATCGGGTCATGTGGGTGGGCAGCTTGAAAAGATGCAATAGAGATTATGGAACATGATGGTAAATAACGGCTGCCAAGTGAAGAGCCAGTACTGGCAAAAAGCAATACATCTCTGTGGTCTGGCTAAAGTTTTACCACCTATGTGGATGTATACATAAGTTTTTCTACAACAATATGTTTGTGTTTGTTTACTGAGTCCTTTCTTAAAGCAACCTGCAAAGATCTGCACTAAAAAGTTGCTCTCAGGACTATTCTGCTGTTCTACCCATTCTTAACATTACAGCAGGCTTGTAATTAGCTACTTGCCAAGTAGGCTATGGCAAGAAAAAAGTATCTTCTAGTTGCCAGGCAAATCCCCACTGCCATACAGACATAACCACACATGCAGCTGCCATAGCTCTGACTTGTATTTACATTAGGCTGTGCCAGCTGTGTTTGTGGGTCTGTCACTCTCACATTTCTAGGCTGTGTCCGTACTTCAAAGGCTGAAAGAGAGCCCCGTACTCTGTCTCCACAATACAGCCTTGCACTTTTGACACTGTAAGTAAGCTTTTATCCTCACAGCCTCCACAGGAAAACTGCACATGGGGAAAAAGAGGTACATGGTGATAACTACATCTGGAGGGAGGCGGCAGGAGCTGTTGAGCAGACTAGGCACATGGAAGGGGAACAGTGGGAGGGGGCAACCATGATTATGCTCTCTCTCTCTCTCTCTCTCTCTCTCTCTCTCTCTCTCTCTCACACACACACACACACACACACACACACACCAAATGTTACAGATTTCATCAAGCTATTGCTCTAGAGAACCCATTATATCAATTACAATGCAACATATGATATTAGGATATTTTAAAGGCTCAATTCATGCTACTGTAATCTAAAAAAATAAAGTCAGTACAATATACCAACCCTCAGACCTACCCAGAGTAATCAGATAGCCATCATTCCAGAACACCATGGCCCCATAAAAACCAGGCGCTGTGATGATAAAATTGCTGATATCCTGAAGCGCTGGCTATGAGCCAGAGAAAAACAAACACCCTTATTTCAGAACATGGTGGATCATCTGTGTCGAAACAATAACATCCATTTTGCACCAGGTCTCTTCCCTAGCTCACAAAACAACAACAAAACCATTCTTTTCAAAATGTTGTTTAAGAGTCACACAGTGGCACACCCAATGAATGAGTAACTATACTGTCAAATGGAGGCAAGTTTCCTTTCTTGCAGTTTTTAGATTTGAAGTGAACCACTCGGTTTTTCCTCCTGCAACTGTTACACTGTCAAGAGGGACAGAAAAAGCAGTTCCGTTACTTGAGCCCCTTAGATTGCTTTTAAGGGGAAGAACATTCAATGAAACTTCATTTAGCAGCCATTACAGATTTCTGCAGACTCTGCTGAAAAGATATTTTGTGGGGCAAGGTATGAAAGCTACCAAAATTATTATTATTATTATTACTATTATTATTACATTTATATCCCGCTCTTCCTCCAAGGAGCCCAGAGCAGTGTACTACATACTTGAGTTTCTTTTTCACAACAACCCTGTGAAGTAGGTTAGGCTGAGAGAGAAGTGACTGGCCCAGAGTCACCCAGCTAGTATCATGGCTGAATGGGGATTTGAACTCAGGTCTCCTCAGTCCTAGTCCAGCACTCTAACCACTACACCATGCTGGCTCTTCATGAAAGCTAACAAAACTTAGAAAAATAATTTCTTATCTCAGTGCTGTAATAATATTTTTATCACTATGTACATGCACAATTAAAAGGGTGATTGAGGTTTCCTTGATATCCCCTTCCCCCTATTGCATGGTTTCTTAACCTTGGGCCCCCAGATGTTGTTGGACTACAACTCCCAGAATTCACAGACATGGCCTTTGTGGCTGGGGATTCTGGGAGTTGTAGTCCAACAACATCCGGGGGCCCAAGGTTAAGAAACCTGCTATTACACTTGTTGTCTGAGTTTTTGCAATGGGAATAACACCAAAGAGAGTTGCATTAGTGTAGTCTCAAGGACAAAAAGCTTACCATATGGAAAAAGCACAATGAGAGATACCAAACTTACAAGCTATTTGAAAAACCTGGTACAAGCAGCAAACTACTACCCTCTTGTTGTGCTTTTTAAGCAACAAGCAGGCTCAAACAAGAAGCACACTGAGACCTCATACACGTTGGTATCTGTACTTAAATACCAACCAAAACTTAAATAAGTTTTGACTGCAATACCCACAGCAGTTCCTTGAGGTCACAGTAATTTCTGCAGCTTCCAAGTGAGGCAGATTGAGATGCAGGATTCCTTCATCCGCCCTTGCACTTAAAAAATAAATAAGTAAGTAAGTAAGTAAGTAAAAGCAAATGATTCCCATATTCATACCAATTCTTCACACATATGCCAGGGGGCAGAGGAAAAGCAGTACATCCTTCTCTCCAGCATCTACCACCACCAGGTCTCTGGGGAAGGCTGGCACTTAGAAACACTGAGTCCTGAGCATAAATCCTCACTCAGTTGTGAAGCTCGGACCAGTCACTAATTTCTCAGCCCAACCTACCTCACAGGATTATTGTATGGATAAAAATGGAAGAAGAGGGAAGAATCATGTACACCACCCTTAGCTCCTTGGAGGAAAAGTCAGAAATGTAAAAGTGGTGTTAGGCCTGAAATAATGTAAATAAATGTACAATCCAAAATTAGGATTATTTCTTTTTCAGGACCAATGAAAATATCCTAAAGTAGTCAAGCTCTTGAATTCTCCAGAGAAAAAACTAAAACTTTCCCACCACTTTATGGTATTTTATTTGGTCCCAAACCTGGCAACATGTCCCTGTTCCCCCACTCACCTGAAAGGGGCAATAGGGATGTGTTGGCAGGGATGCGGTTCTGATATAAATATTATTGAAAGTGGTATTTTTTTCCAACCGACCAACATGGCGACCTATGATGTATGTATATGTGTACAGTGGTCCCTCGACTTACGAAGCACTCGACATCCGAAGATTTCGACATACGAATGACAAAAAATACCGGAAGTCGTTGCCGGTTTAGATGCGGCTTCCTCAACCTACGAATTTTTAGATGCGGTTTCCTCGACTTACGAGTGTTCCGGACCTCCGTGGATGCGCTTTTCGACTTACGAAAATTCCGACCTACGAACGTGCGTTCGGATCGGATTATCTTCGTAAGTCGAGGGACCACTGTATATCTCTGTGTATAGAGCCCATTACATCCAAGCTTGCTTTTTCAAATCCTCATCATAGGCCTTTGCCAAAACCCAGGGAATGGGAGAGAGCCACAACACACAGTGAGCATCTAATGACAGTAACCTTCCCCCACGCCCCGACATAGTTACTGTGCCTTTAAGTACTTTATGACATGCAAAAATTGAGAAGAGACATCTAGTCTGTCCCGGAGTCCCTAAGGCATCTGAAGCCCAGAAGAAAATAAGAAGGTAGCAACTTCCCTATCTCTGGTTGCTAAGGATCCCAGTACAAAGGCACCACTTCCCTCCCATCTGTCACCCCATCCCAGGAACGCAGAGAGGGGCACAGGGTGGGAACGGGGTGCGTGCAGCTGTGTGGCCCACTGGGACTTGGGAAGACAACAGCCGTCTCTCCCTCTTCCCCAGAGACATACCTGTGCCCAGGGCGCAAAGAAAGAGCCCGCGCCTCTCTTTGGGTAGCTAGCTTAGTTGCTAGGCAACTAGGGGCTGGATAAGTGGGGGCGGGGGCTCGGAATTACCTTGTTTAATAGACGCGGCAGCCTCAGTCGCCCGGCCGCGGCTCAGAAGGCTCACGCGCAGCGTTCTGGGTGCCTGATACGTCACACTCGCGGGGATCGACGGCGGTGCAAAGGAATCACGTGACGACGCGTAAGGGCCGCCATTGCTGAGACGGGTTGGAGAGTGCTTGAGTCGCCATTGCTTTGTAGGGAATCGCTGTATACCACCCCCACCCCTTGGCGGAGCCCAGTCGAGCCTTCGCGGGTGTGTAAGGGGACCAGTGCTCTTTTTGCCTTCATTCCTTTGGGAGATGAGAGTCCTCTGCTGGTTTGCACAATCAAATCACACAGTGCTAATAAAATCGGAATCCTTTAGAACAACGTTAGGGTGGAGGGGATGTTGACTGAAATCATAACTGCGGCTGGCTGGCAGAACTCAAGTACTGCAGCACGGGATTTGATACATACTACACGGAATAGTGTTTGTTGTGACGGTACACTATTGCGCGTACCCTGCAACATTTCGGAGATGAAAAGAGAGACTTGCTTGTAACAATTGTAACGTTCCTATACCAGTGATATTCTCCCCCTTTACACAGTGCCAGAAGCTCCACTTCTCCTGGTTGCAGGACTAGGTTGCTCTGCAGCAGCCTTCTCCCCAACCCTGGTCTACGCCACAGACATTATTAAAATTATTATTTCTCTATTTCAGCTTTCAACAACAACAACGTGCTTAAGGTGGTTTACAAAGGGAAAAGAAAAAGGAAAGGATCCCCTATCCCAAAAGCGTTCCCAGTCTAAAAGGAAACGCAAGGGAGACACCAGCAACAACCACTCGAGACACCTCTATGCTGGGCTCAAGAAGGGCAGTCGCGCTCCCGCCACAAAATATGAGAGAGCCACCAATTGAGAAGGTGTCTCTTTACCCATTTAGCAAGGCAACGGTCGAGAGCCGGGCATTCGTTCTTTTGAAAGACTTTGTATGCTATCAACATTTCAGAATATATCCCCCACAGGTGTGTGTTGTGCAGGTTCTTCTGATTTGCATTATGCCTTAGTGTTCATGTGCATGGCTTTCCACGCATAGGTACTAAAGTCAAGATGTATCCACCACTCTCCACTCATTAATGTCTAGATATTCTGATAGCCAACAAAAACTCCAAACTTTAGCAACTTACACTAATATCATTTTGACAATATATTCCAAAAAAGGGAAAATAAGATGGACAATACAATACAGTGACCTGCCCAAGAAAGAAAAGAGTTGGAGCATATGTCCTTGTGCGACTAGCACCTTTTGAGGCTTTTGGGATGCGATTTACATTTTCTCCTCAACTATAGCCATTTTAAGCTGATTGATCAAACAAAATGGAAACAATTATACAAATAACTAAATATGAGCTTATAAAGATAACGAAATTTAATTTTTTGATAAACAGTAATATGAGATATTTTATAACTGACCTAGAATATGAAATGCTAACCGTTTTAAATTAATATTGTTTGCTCACATTCAAGCCACCTAATGGCACAGTGGGGAAATGCTTGACTAACAAGCACAAGGCTGCTGGTTCGAATCCCTGCTAGGGATGTGCACGGAACCGTGGCAGGGCAGTTTGATTCCAGCGGGGGTGCCGCTTTAAGGGCGGGGGAGGGTGCACTTACCCCTCCCACCGCTTTCCCCTCGCTGGTGCTCATTGCTGGTAAAATCCTTCAGGGCGGCAGCATAACCCTGCTGCCGCCCCTTCCCCCTCCTTGGCTGGAAGTGGCCAGAAGTACTGAGTGCCTGTTAACTGGATCTGTTAACTCAGGAAGGGGGAGAGGAAGAAAGGAAGAAAGATGAGAGGGGAAGTGCGAGTGGAGGAGAGAGAGAAAAGAGAGGGGGAGAGAGAAAGAAGGAAGGGAGGGCAAGGGATGGACACGAGCCTGTCAGCTGCCTGAGGGGAATGAGCAGCCATGGCAGTGGCAGCAGCAAGGCAGGGCCCAGTCAAGCACTGCTGCTGTTTGGGGCTACCGAGGCCATTGGCGGAGCGGGCTCAGCTTGTCGAGCGGCCTGAAGGGAACGAGCTGCCATGGCGGTGGCGAGAAAGGGCTCAGTCAACCGCTGCTGCAGCTGCTCCTGTTCCTGTGGGGAGGAGCAGGAGCGGGGCTCAGGTGAGGGTGGGGAGGTCTCTGGGGATAAGGGGCTGCAGCTTCACCAACAGGCACTAGCAATGCTGCAGCCACAACCAAGAGGGGTGAGAGAGATGGAAGCAACCGGATGGAGGAGGAACTCAAGTGAGGGTGGAAAGATCATCACCACACTGGACTGTGTGCCCAAGAAAGCTGTTAACAGAGGTGGGGCTAATGGTATTTTAGAAAGTATCGCTGTTCAAGCTTGGAAGGGAGTCCCATTAATCCTGATTGTATGGGAACTGACTCTGCAGGGGAGGCACTTTGTACATTTTTAGAAGTAGTTTTATAGCCGTGTATCCTTTTAAAAGTGGCATGGTGGGAGAAGGGAGTGGGGCTAAATGGGAATGGTTAATGGGAAATGACTGGGTTTAAGACCAAAACAAATAGTATCTGCAAAAAAAAAAGGTGTTTTAATTGACACGACAATGATTGTGTGATCCTTTCAATAATATTTGGTAATTATATTTAATTTATAATATATGAGCCTTTAAGGTACAAACCATGACCACATGTTTTCTCTCCCTATACATATGAGTGTGTGTGTATACACACACCTATAGCAATGCTGAGTGGCTCTCCTCTCTCCACACCTTGACTACTCTCCACACAAACTAAAAAAAATTCTTCTTAACAACATTAGGGTGTGTACAGATGTTGTACACAAAAGCCCTATTCAGACATTATATTGTATTTGTGGTCAGGTGTCTGAACCCACGTACTGTACATGTTTTTGTGTGAATTACTGTAAATGTACTCATTTTAAAAGTGAACCTCAGTACAAGCCCCTGAAATGTAGGATAGAGCTAGCAAGTGTACTGCTGTATGTGCATTCAACATAACCTGTTGAATAATTGTACATGCATACAGATCTATGCATTTGCACACTGTACACAGATTGTATGTGCATTGAACATTAGAGCCCCATTCACACATTATAGTCAATACACATACAGTTACACCTACACAGATTTGTATGCATGTGCAATTACTCACACGTTCCGTTGAACTCAGGTATTGCACTACATTTCCAGTCTATCATTCTATCTGTTACATTTTTATACCTCCTTTAATTTAAAAAAATCTCAAGGAGGTTTACAAAACATTTAAAACAATTAAGACTATAAAACAGTTACACAATAAAAATATTAAATTGGAATATAAAAATACAAATATAATTAAAAGTTTTAAAAATATACACAGTAGGATCATAAAATACAGAGCAGCAGCAACAAAAATAATACTCATGTAAAAACCTGGGTAAAAAAAACAAGATTTCACTTGCTTTCTGAAGACTGTGATGGAGACTGAGGAGCCAGAAGAGCATTCCAAAGTCTGGGGGCAATAACTGAGAAGGCCCTGTCCTGTGTGCATGACAGCTGAGCCTGCCTCATATTCAGCATGCAGAGCAGAGCCCTCTCTGATGACTGTCAAGTGGGCAGAAACCCTTGAAAGAAGGCAATCTGTACTATTCATTTTTGGTACAGCTGTATCCAGGCTCACTTTTTAAATGAATGCATATAGAGTCCAAATCCTATTCACACATTAGCCCTGTTCAGACATTATGCTGTATGTGCATTCAGGTGTCTACACATGTGTATATGTTTTTGTGTGAATGACCTCAAATGCATGGTGCAGATAGGAAGTACATTGAATGTACATTGAACATGTGTGAATAACTGTGTGTACAGATCTGTACATTCATACACTGTACTCAGATTGTACATGAGTTGAACATAATGTGTGAATAGGGCTACAGTCTGAAAAAGAACATAAGTTGCAGCACATATTTCTGTAGTGACTGAGACTGCTTCCTTCCCATGTTCCAACTGCCCATGACAGACAAACTAATCAGCTAACCTAGTGCTTCTTAAGTAATTTTTTTTTTAATGTCAGTCTCCTGCCATGCTCCTTTGGAAGGAGTTGGGGAAGTAGCCTTGAGTCATCACAAGACAACAATCAATCAGTGCAATGCACAAAGAAAGACAAGTTTGTGCTGAGTTAGAAAGACTTATGTTTGAGCAAAAAGCATGTCTGGATGCACTTGTGGTCATTCTTATGTCCTTTTCTTGTCCACTTTTAGACTACTTTTCAGTAGGCTTATGAGATCACCTGACATTCTGTGCATGTTATGTGTGTCCCCTCGCCTATTAACTTTGCAATGCCTGGACCAATGTTAATCAAATTGGGTACAGTTGTAGGGACACCTCAATGACGTAGTTTATGATGATGTCATCCACCCCAATTTGGAGATCATCCATCAGGCCAACGAAGGCAGTCTCCACCCCATAGCCCGCCCCAAAGCCAGTCTGAAACGGGTCTAGATAATCGGTTTCCTCCAAGACTGTCTGGAGCTGGGAAGCCACAACCCTCTCAATTACCTTGCCCAACCACAGAAGGTTGGAGACAGGCCTGTAGTTACCCAACTCTGAGGGATCCAAGGCAGGCTTCTTTAGAAGTGGTCTAATAATTGCCTCCTCAAGACAAGGAGGCACCCTTCCCTCCCTCAGAAAAGCATTTATGATCTCTGCCAGGCCTCCTACAACAATCCCCCTGCTGGATATTAAGGGTCAAGAGAACAGGTAGTAGGCTGCACCACTCCAAGCAGCTTGTCCATGTCCCCAGGAGTCACAAACTGGAACTGATCCAACCTAATCACACAAGAGGAGTCGCTGGACACCTCCACATCAGACAGTGTAACAACTGTGGAGACTAAGTCGTCCCGAATACGAGAGATTTTCCCCACAATTCATTAAACATGTCATAGCGGGTAATCAATGGTTCCTGATTCTGATTCAAGGAAGGAGGGGCACATACTAGCCCTCTCACAACCCTGGACAACTCTGCTGGACGTGAACTTGCAGATGCAATATGGGCAGAAAAGATTCTCTTCTTTGCCACATGTATTGCCTGAGCATAGATCTTCAAATGTACTCTATGTTGCAATCTGTCAGATTCGAGTCGAGTCTTTCTCCACTTGCGCTCCAGTCGTCTACCTTGCTGCTTCAGCCCCCGTAATTCTTCCATACACTAGGGGGCCAATTTTGCAGCGGGTCAGAGACGACGCTTAGGAGCAATCGTGTCTACTGCCCCAGTGAGTTTGCTATTCCAGTTCTCCACCAGAGCAGCAACAGGATCTCCAGCAGAGCCAACACTAAATCCCTCCAAGGCTTCTTGGAATCTTAATGGATCCAATAACCTTATCGGGCAGACCATCCTAATAGGCCCTTCAGCCCTGCAAAGGTGGGAAGTGATTGTGAGTCCAACCTTAACCAGATGGTGGTCCGTCCATGACAATGGGGAAATCTCAGGAGTCTCCACCCACGGAACACCACCCTGATCAGAGTGAAAGACCAAATCAAGCATGTGGCTGACAATATGAGTCAGTCCCGAGACCACTTGAGATAGGCCCATGGCCGCTATGAACTCCTCAGCTGCCTTGGATCTGTGGGAAGAGGATTATACCCCTGATATTTTATGAAATCACATGGGCTTAGCACTTGGATGTAATCTGGATGTAGCACTTGGATGTAAATCTGGCAATCAGATCTTTTATGGCATAGAACATACCTTATTTTTAAAAATCCCAGAGCTGAGCCCTAGTCTTCCACCTATGCTATGCAAACATAACTATTCTGAAAGCAACAGATCTAATCAGAAAGCAAAGTTAAAATGGAAACTGTTCAACATCAAATATGATCATAGTGAGCATCTCACCTCTAATACAGCTTTTGCACATGTGGGCCTATTGGCTTGTTTTTAAATGCCTAGAATAATTTTTCTTTAAACATTATCCAAAACCAAAATATAATCATATTTAGAAAATAAGGCTCTGAACCGATACTGCTTGTATTGATGGTTTTTCTTACATAGACAGCTAGCTGTCACTGGGGACTGAAGTTGGACCACCTGATACGTCTCACAAAGGCCAACGAACTATCTTCAGATCTTAGTAACTCCCCATCATAACTGAGCTGCACTTGATTTGAACTGACAACTTGGAAGCAGGATTCTCCATATCCAATTACCCAGTTCCCTGATGAGACTCATGTTTATCTGAAGTCTCTGCTTTCTGAAGTGTGATGAGAGAATTCCTCCCTCCCATTTCATACTGCACTGCAACTTGCCTGCACTCCCTTCTATCAAATAAACTTTTATTCCATTACCCCTCATCTCATTGCCAGTCTTTTCTTCTCACAGGGGACCACTGCCTGCTTAATTTCCCTCTCAGTCTAAATTAGTATTTGACCATATAATTGAATATATTTAATCATACAAGGAATTATGGGTAGTTGCTGATTATAGTAAATGGACTGAAGGCTACATTCACACATCTAGCTAGGCTGAACCTGGTGTGCTATCAAAGGCTGGGGAGTTAGATGGCTGCCAGCAAGAGAGCCAAAGTCAAAAGCTCAGCCCCATGCTACAAGAGAGAGAGGCAGAGCCATCACTAGGATAACCTGGTAGGGAAGTAAGTCCTCAGCAACCACCCTAGACTTTTATTTCCTGCTTGTGGCAGGAAAAGATGGAGATGATGACCACTCCCATGTTCATGGAAATAGAAAGGAATCAAACTCTACCTGTAGACAGACATTATGTTGTACATGTCTACAGTTGGCACACATGTACATGTTTTTGTGTGAATGACTGTACATGCACTCCCTTTAAATATGAACCTGAGAACAGGCACCTCAAATGCAGGTACAGATAGGAAGTATGTTAAATACAATGAGTGAATAAGTGTATGTGCATACAGATCTGTATCTGTGTACACTGTACACAGAAGCCCTATCCCCATGTTACATTGAGCATTCGTTGATTGAGGGTACAGATTTGTATCTGCACATAGGTACAGTTATCCTCATATTATGTTGAACACAAGTACAGCAGTGTGCACTTCCTATATGTACCATGCATTTGAGGGGGTGTATACACAGGTTCAGCCACCTAATGGTGCAGCGGGGAAATGACTTGATTAGTAAGCCAGAGGTTGCCGATTTGAATCCCCGCTGGTATGTTTCCCAGACTATGGGAAACATCTATATTGGGCAGCAGCGATATAGGAAGATGCTGAAAGGCATCATCTCATACTGTGCAGGAGATGGCAATGGTAAACCCCTCCTGAATTCTGCCAAAAGACAACCACAAGGCTCTGTGGTTGCCAGGAGTTGACACCGACTCAACGGCACACTTTAACTTTATATACAGGTTCCCTTTTAAAATGAATTCAGTCATTCACATAAAAACATGTACTAGCGTTCAGAGATCTATATACTGTACATTGTATTTGGATTACACAAAATGTATGAATAGTGCTTCTCATATTTGTGGACTGGGACTAGAGGCAGAGGCCTTATAGTGTGCCTCGGCTGAAGAGGATACATCATGAGAAGGAAGGATCAGAAGACTTCAGCAGCACAGAGAGCAGACTGGTTGTGGTCTGCTCTCCCTGTGGGAGTGGAGGGCATTGTGTCAGCTGCTAGCCCAGCCAGATTAGTCTCAGCATTCTTCCCAATCTCCCTTGGCAGCACGATCACCCCGGTCTAAGACTGAGGAGGAGCAGGAAGAAGTATTCTGCATCCTGGACCTCCTCAGCCCCAGATGGAGGGCTGTGGTGGTGGCGGCAGAGGTGCTGTTACCCCTGGACTTCCGGGCTGAAGCCCAGGGCCTCCACATCTCCTCCCCCCACCACAATCATTTTTAGTCTGTCCCGGGTGGTGTGGTCACCTGGCTGAGCACCATGATGCTTAATTTGCAGGGGAGGGGTAGCCTCTAAAGGTCTTTAGGTCCAGGCTTCAAAATTACCTAGGTGCACCTCTGGGTGGTGGGCCCCAGAACAAACTAGCAGCCTAAGTAGCATTACCACCGAAACGGGTCCAGACTGGCTCTGAAGGTAGCATGACGTGAGCCCACTTTGACCTCTGCCCTGGTGACCCAACACATACTGTCTGCACCCACTGGAGGGCACAGGCCAGCAGGAGGAAGAACCCTAAACATTTGGGGGCATCAGATATGCTGAAGTAACTGCAAAGGCATCACCCGGGGGGGGGGGGTCCTGCTTCTGCTGGCAGCAATAGGCCTGGTGTGCCCTCAGTTAGTGGCAAGGAACCTGCTCCTGCTCCCAAGCAGTGGAAGTTGCCTGCAGTGGTGGGTGCAGTCGCTGGGCAAGCAGTCTGGTTGCCCAGAGCCTCATCTCATCACCTGGGCCATTGCCAAGATGATTGATATGGACGAACAGCCATTCCAGGTGGTGGAGAACAATAGCTTATGCCAGCAGCTCCTGCTGCTTGCCCCCGACTACAAGTTCCCCTCATATGCCTATCTGGGTGGTGCCATCCTTCTACTAGGCATACAGGGAGGCCGTGTTGGGTCTGTTGCATGCAGCAGCGCCTGACATAAGTGTGCACTTCACTGCTGATCTGTGGACCACCCGCAGTGGGCTGCACACTTCTTTCCTGTTCCTCACAATGCACTGGTGGAGGAAAGAGAGCGAGGGGACATCTGCTAGTGGTGGCATGGCCAGCCCCTCCCATACAGCAAAAAAAGTACAGCTGGGCTCTGCTGCATGTGGGAGTACTGGACACTAACCACACAGCAGGTGAGCTGTCGGTGGCCATGGATAAGCAGGTGGAGGGATGGCTGTGAACCGAACCTTCATTGTGGGTTCATGGTGGCCAACAATGCTGGGAACATAGTGAAGGCAGCCAAGCAATTTCAGCTAGTGCCCATCCATTGTGTGGCACACACTCCAAACCTGGTCATGCAGGATGTGCTTCGCCTTTTGGGGGCTAAGGCCAGGTGAACATCCCCGCTGAAGGTGCTGAGCACCAGTCTGCTGCTGCCATGGCTGATCTTGTGGAGAGGTGCCACAGGATAGCAGCTTATTTATTTATATCAAATTTGTAGGCCGCCCCAAACTTCTGTCTCAGGGCAGTTTGCAACAACATAAAACAAATTAAGACAAAAATGAAAACCTTAAAACAATTTAAAATCACAATCAAGTTAAAAAGTTTGTATGAAAAAATGGGTCTTTAAGGGCTTTTGAAAAGTTATCAGAGATGGGGAGGCTCTTATTTCAGCAGGGAGTGCATTTCAGAGTCTTGGGGTGGCAAAAGAGGAGATCGATCCCTGTGTGGCCACCAGGCAAGCTGTTGGCAACTGCAGACAAACCTGTCTGAATAATAATAATAATAATAATAATTGATTGATTGATTTGATTTGATTTGATTTGTATACCGCCGTTCCAAAATGGCTCAGGGCGGTTTACAATTAAAACAAACCACTAAAGCAGTAAAGAGCTAAAATAAATTAAAAAACAATATAACAATTTTAAAACATTTAAAAACAACAATTAAACAATTACAGTGATTAAAATCCCAAAATCGGGTTTTTAATTTTAAAATAAACCAGATATTTAAAAAACCCCACAATTTAGGAAGCTGAGAAAGCTTGGGTGAAAAGATGGGTTTTCAGGTGTTTTTTGAAAATTTCCAGAGATGGGGAGGATCGTATCTCAGCAGGGAGCGCATTCCACAGTCTGATCTCAGTGGGCTATGGGGCTCATGGCAAAGAAGACATTATCTTAAATACCCTGACCCCGAGCTGTTGAGAGCTTTATAGGTTATAACCAGCACCTTGTATTTTGCCCAGTGTAGTTCTTTTAATATAATATGGTTTCTCTGATTGGACCCAGAGACCAACCTGGCTGCTGCATTCTTTACCAACTGCAGTTTCCAGACTATGTACAAAGGCAGTCCCACATAGAATGCATTTCAGTAGTCAGATCTGGAGATTACAAGCATATGCACTACTGTTCTGAGGTAGTTTATCTCAAGAAATGGACGCAGCTTCTTGTAAACCAACCTGAGCCATTTTGGAAGGGCAGTATATAAATCAAATAAATAAATAAATATCATCTGAAGCTGAAAGAAAGTACCTCTGGCCACCAACTCAACAAAAGAACATAAAAACAGCCCTGCTGGATCAGGCACAAGGGCCATGTAGTCCAGCATCCTGTTTCACACAGTGGTCCACCAGATGCTTCTGGGGAGCCCACAGGCAAGAGGTATGTGCATGCCCTCTCTCCTGCTGTGGCTCCCCTGCAACTGATATTGAGAGGCATTGTGCCTCTGAGGCTGGAGGTGGCTCACATAGTAGCCATTGATAGTCCTGTCCACCATGAATTTGCCCAAGCCCCTTTTAAAGCCATCCAAGCTGGTAGCCATCACCACATCCCATGGCAAAGAATTCCATAGGTTAATTATGTGCTGTGTGAAAAAGTACTTCCTATTGTCAGTCATACATTTTCTGACCTTCAATTTCATCGGCTGACTACTGGTTCTAGTGTTGTGAGAGAAGGAGAAATTTTTCTCTCTGTCCACTCTCTCCACTCCATGCATAATTTTATACACCTCAAGCATGTCTCCCCTTAGTCACCTCTTTTCCTAAGTAAGGAGGCCCAGATGCTGTAGCCTTGCCTCATAAGGAAGGTGCTCCAGGGCCCTATCATCTTGGTTGCCTTCTACAATATCCTTCTTAATATATGGTGACCAAAACTCTACACAGTACTCCAGATGTAGCTGCACCATAGATTTGTATAAGGGCAGTGTAATATTCGTATTTTTATTTTCAATCCCCTTCCTAACTATTCCTAGCCCAGAGTTAGCCTTTTTTCACAGCTGTCCCACACTGAGTCAACACTTTCAATGAGCTGTCCACCACTACCACAACAAGAACTTATATACTGCTTTTCAACAAAAGTTTCCAAAGCGGTTTACATATAGAAATAATTAATAAATAAGATGGCTCCCTGTCCCCAAAGGGCCCACAATCTAAAAAGAAACATGACAGACACCAGCAACATTCACTGGAAGTACTGTGCTGGGGGTGGATAGGGCCAGTTACTCTCCCCCTGCTTAATAAATAGAATCACCATGTTAAAAAGTGCCTCTTTGCCAAGTTATCAGGGGTTATAATATCCCAAGATCTCTCTCCTGGTCAGAGGCATAGCAAGGTTGGAATGGGCCAAGAGACAAGATTTTAAAATGCTCCCCCCTCACTGAAGCTCAGCTCATGAAGTAAAGAAATCTTAAATGAGGCTGAATAGTGGTAACAAATAGAACATCATCCTAAATTATTTTTTAAAAGGTTTTGTAAATTGTGGACGATGCAAGTCATTTAATGGTACTAGAGGAGGACATGCTGTTCTGGTAGCTCCAGATCTGAACACTCACATCAATTTCAAAGGATGAATACAACTGAAGGAAGCCCAGGCGGGTGCGCAGCTGAGGGAGTCAGTCATGTGACTTGCCTCTGGGGCCCCCCCAAGGCAGTGGGCCCCCAAACAACTGTCTCCCCTTGCCCTATTATAGTTACGCTCCTGCTCCTGGTCAGTCACTGACAGCTCAGATCCCATCAACAAAGGGAAGTTGGGGTTTGTTTGGTTTTTTTGGACTAATGTGCATCACTTTACACTTGCTTACATTGAACCTCATTTATTTATTTATTTATTTATTTATTATTATTATTATTATTATTATTAATAATAATAATTCGATTTGCCATTTTGTCACCCACTCCCCCAGTTTGGAGAGGTCTTTTTGGAGCTCCTCACAATGTGTTGTGGATTTCACTACCCTATATAGTTTAGTGTCATCTGCAAATTTGGCCACTTAGCTGGTCACCCCAACTTCTAGATATTTATGAACAAGTTAAAAAGCACTAGTCTCAACACCAATCCCTGGGGGACCCACTTCCTACCTCTCTCCATTGTGAAAACTGTCCATTTATTCCTACTCTCTGTTTCCTGTCCTTCAACCTGTTACTGATCCACACATGAACCTGTCCCCTTATTCCATGACTGCTAGGTTAGCACAAGAGTCTTTGGTAGGGAACACTATCAAAATCTTTTTGGAAGTCCAAATATACTATGTCAACTGGATCAACTTTATCCACATGCCTGTTGACGCTCTCAAAGAACTCCAAAAAGTTAGTGAGGCAAGACTTTCCCTTGCAGAAGCCATGCTGGTTCTCCTTCAGCAAGGCCTTTTCCTCTACTGTATATTAGCTGGGCCGGGCGCAGAGCATCTGTGCCTCTAGCTGGCCCACCCACCACCACTGCCAGTTTCTCTCCCCCCACCCCCCACTGGTGCGCCTGGCTTTGTGACCAGTCGGCCCATACTCCCCCTTGCCCACTTCTGCCCACCCTGCGTTTTCTGGTTGGCAGGCCTCCCGGCATGCTTCTTATCCCCCTTTCATCCCCCCCACCGCACTTTCAGGCCAGTCAGAAAGCCGCCCGCCACCTCCTCCTGCCCACCTACTCCAGGCAGTGACCACCTCCTTCCGGTGGCTGGCCCGGCCTGCTGCATCCTCCTCTTCCTACTGTTCCTGGCAGCCGGCCCGGCCCGCTGCCTCCTCTTCCTCTTGGCAGCTGGGCTGGCCTGCTGCCACCTCCTGCTCCCTGCTGTTTTCTCCCCGATCTTGTCCCTGTCACTATCCAGGCAGCTGCTTACAAACTCTCAAGAAAGCTGCCACGCATGGGATTAGCGTCGGGTACGTTTAAGAGAATTAAATATATAGAAGAATATGTTTGACAATTTTGTCCTTAAGTATGCTTTCTATCAACTTACCTGGCACCAAAGTTAAGCTGACCGGCCTGTAATTTCCTGGATCCCCCTGGATCCCCCTTTTAAAAATCAGTCACATTGGCTACTTTCCAGTCCTCTGGTATAGAGTCTGATTGTAGGGACAAGTTACATATTTTTGCTAGGAAATCATCAATGTCACATTTGAGTTCCTTCAGAACTCTTGGGTGATGCCATCTGGCCCTGGCGATTTAATTTTTAGGTTTTTTTTAGACAGTTTTAGAACATCTTCACTTGTCACCTCAAATTGGCCCAGTTCTTCAGCCGCTAAACCTGAAAAACTCAATTCTGAAGAGGGTATATGGTCAGTATCCTCCCCCGTGAAGACAGATGCAAAGAACTCATTCATCTTATCTGCAATCTCCTTATCCTCCTTAATAATCCCTTTTACACACTCATCATCTAAGGGGCCAACTGCCTCCCTGGCAGGTTTTCTACTTCTGATATATTTAAAGAAGTTTTTGTTATTCTCCTTGACACTTCTAGCTATATGCTCCTCAAACTCTCTCTTTGCATCCTTTATTTGATTGATTGATTGATTGATTGATTGATTGACTCCTTGCATTTCTTTTGCCAGAGTTTATGTTCCTTCCTGTTCTCTTCATTTGGGCAGGACTTCCATTTTCTGAAGGAAGTCTTCTTCTCTTCTATAGTTTCCCTGACTCTACATGTTAGCCATCCTAGCATCCTCCTGAACTTCATGGTACCTTTCTCTCTTCTTTGTATACATTCCAACTGAGCTTCTAGTGTTGTGGTTTTAAATAGGTTCCATGCTTTCTGGAGTGATTTGACCCTCCTGACTTTCCCTTTCAACTTCCTTCTTACCAGTCCCCTCGTTTTTTAGAAGCTTCTTCTTCTGAAGTCCAACGCATCTGTGTTGGACTTCCTTGAAAATTCTCCACTTGCATATACGCTGAACTGGATTACACTATGGTCACTGCTACCCAATGGTTCTGCAACTCTGACGTCTCGCACCAGGTTCTGGGCACCACTCAGGATTAAGTCCAAGGTCGCCATCCCTCTGGTTGGTTCAGCAACTAACTGTTCTAAGGCACAGTCATTTAGCACATGTAGAAATTTGGCCTCTCTGTCATTACCTGAATGTGAATTTACTCAGTCTATGTGTGGGTAGTTGAAGTCTGTTTCTCTTTGATGCCTCTCTTATTTGTTTCTCCAACTCCACGTCACTCTCAGTGGTTTGAGCCGGAATAGCACATCCCTAGTAACACATTTCCTTTCAGTCCTCGTAATGTTACCCATAATGATTCTGTGGAGGACTCCGGTCCACCTCCGCTTTCTAGCTTATTGGAATCTATCACTTCTTTGATATACAGTGCCACTCCTCCCCCATTCCTCCCCTCCCTGTCCCTTCTATAGAGTTTATATCTAGGAGTAATCGTGCCCCACTGGTTCTCACCATTTCACCAGGTTTCTGATACACCCACTATATCTACCTGTATGTTTTCATTAGTAACCAAGTACTCCAGCTCACCCATCTTGGCTCAGAGGCTTCTGGCATTGGTATATAGACACCTTTACGCCAAGTCTCTCACCTGGTGTTAGTGTGTGCTATCCCCCTTACCATCATTTGACCTATTTGGCAAGTTGTCATGTGTTTCTTTCTGCTGGGACACCAGGGAGAAGTTTGGATCCAGAAGCACTCCCAGATGGCTTACCTGTTCCTTCTGGTAAGTGTGACCCCATCCAGAACCAGCAGGTCAAAATCTTGAGATCTGACCCTGCACAATAAGTACCTCTGTCTGATTTGGATTCAGTCTCCGTTTGTTATCCCTCATCCAACCTATCACTGCCTCCAGGCAGGCATTTAGGGAGATTATGCCTTCACCTGATGATGTTGACATAGAGAAATAGATTTGGGTGGCATCAGCATATTGATAATGCCCTGCACCAAATCTGATGATCTCTTTCAGTGGTTTCATGTAGTAGTTAAGAAGCATTGGAGATAGTAAGGATCCCTGAAGGATGCCCTATAAAGGTTCACATTTAGAAGAGCAACAGTCTCCAAGCAACACCATCTGGAATCTGGCCAAGAGGTAGGAGCGGAACCACTCCTACCAGGAGGAGAGTGCTGGAGCGCTAGTGCACAGTCTACCCTTCGCAGCAGCAGCATCACCACTTCCCAGTCCAGCGGTGTGGTGACCCTGGCAGGGCCAAGGGAGCCGGTAGTTCTGCCTTAGTGTTCCACCCCGTGGGTCACCCGTGGCTTCCTTGGCAACTTGCCAGGGGTTTAGGAGGAGCCCACCGAGCCCTGCAGGATCCTGAGCGGTGGTGTAGTCACAAACCACCTAGGGATTCCAGTAGTGGGTGGTATATAAATATGTTATAAATCAATCAATAAATGTCAGAAGTGCAGGTGGTCGCCCTGCCAGCCCCCATAGCCATTCGCACCCCAGCAGCTCTGCCCCCATAGCCACACCCCAAAGCAAAAACAAAACAAAAAAAACACAAAAAACCAAGCAAATGACCACTTTATATTATTTGTATTTTTAAATGCTGTTCCATTGTTTTCTGTGCAAATATGCAAGTTGTGAAAAAAACCTTTAGAAAATAAATCTGTCCAAAGTATACTGGACTATATTAGCACCACCAATCATTGATATTCTGAGGTAACGAGATGGGGATAAAAACACAGCACTATACAAATAAGTGGACATCCATAGTACAAATGGCCACAGTGGCCAACAATCAAGAATAACGTGAGCTGTAGTTCAACATCAGCAGGAGGGCCAAAGTTGTACAGCCCGAGTCTACACTGATTGGCAGCAGCACTCCAAAGTTTCAGATGGGAGCCTTTCCCAGCCCTTCCTAGAGATGGGAGATCTGCAGACTTCCAATGAGATCTGCAGACTTCCACCAGAGGTGGAGGAAGCCCAGCTGGGTGGGAGAGAGAG
Source organism: Hemicordylus capensis (assembly GCF_027244095.1). Lineage (NCBI taxonomy): Eukaryota > Metazoa > Chordata > Lepidosauria > Squamata > Cordylidae > Hemicordylus > Hemicordylus capensis. Next base: position 160,532,750 of record NC_069657.1, on the reverse strand, counting down.
GAAAGGGTGAGGTGGTGGTGTGCCTGCTGCCTGGCTTGATGGGGGCAGCCGAAAACAGAAAACAGGCAGCATAGGTGAGGGTGATGCTGCGGCAGCGGCAGCAGATGGGGGTGGGTAGGGGTGGGTAGGGGTGGGACTGCATTCCGACAGTGTGAGAAGTACCAGGTCTCCATCCTGCCTCGACTACACCCCTGGTGCTGAGCAGTGTGTTCTGCAGTACCTGTAGGAGCAAGTGGCAGGCCGGGACATGGAGCCAATGTAGTTGGGGGAACACATCGCCAAGTCTGGCCTGACTTGACGATGGCTGCTGGATCATTCCTCTCATGCCCGCCAAGCATCATCCAGAGTCAGAGGGTGTTCTCCATGGCCGGGGATGTGGTGACACCCCATCGCTGATGCTTTGAGGCTGAATTTTAAAACAAAATTTAAATGATTTTTTTTAATCTTTCTGGATCCTATGGGTGTTTGGAGAAAAAGTTAAACTTTTAAGATTGCCCAGTTGCCCATTTCTTTTGTGGATTGGGTGGTAGGTAGCAGCATCATACCCTACCACCCAATTTGGTGTCCCTAGGAGCTACCCATGGGGAACAATTGTTCCCTATGGCCAAAACACTCACAACATTTTGAGTTGTTCCTTCTAAACAGCCACTTGGCTGCTCTTTTGATGGAATGTTTTGGCCATTTTGCATTTTGTTTTGAGCTAGAAACAGAACACAAAATCTTTTCCATGCACATCCTTATACCTCACAAATCATTTGACTGAGCCAATTGTATCTATCCCCAGGGGTCTCTCTTCCAAAGCCCATTTTAGAGTTTGTGATAAGGTTAAATACAGTTGTAGAGTGAAATAACAACAATGATGAAGGAAGAAACTAAGAAGTGCTGGCAAGCGGGGGGTGGGAATGGTTTTCACGTGAGACTGGAAATGAGATGGAGAGTTGATGAGGCGGAGAAGTGGCCACCGCAGATTACAGGAGTGTCGGCAGCAAAGGATTTTGTAGCAGCTGTGGTGAGGTGAAGTGTAGGAGAATCTGCTAGCAGCAAATGAACTCAAGGAGTAAGCAGAATTGAAAACCATAGGGGAGAGGGAGAGAGAGAGAGAGTGTGTGTAATTTGGCATAGAGATCCCTGTGGTTGATGCAGAAGAGGGCTGACATCCAGCTTCCCTCCCTCCCTTTTGCTGAGCCATTTCAGGCAAAAGGTAGCTTTCTTACATATAAATAAATTAATACACACAAATGGCCCCTATTCCTCATCATCTCCAAGGACAGAGGCAGTCCTGTTTAAGATGAAGACGTCTCTCTCTGAATGCATTTGAAAAATGTGTGAAAAGATTCAGCATCATGACAAAATTATAAGCAGGCTGTGTGTATTCCACACTAAAAAGAAAAAGAAAAAAAGATTTAATGCTATGCCCGAAGTCTGCATAGGCACACCAGCATATGATTTCTGTAGCTCACACAAACAAGGCTTTGCATAATTTCTCATCTTGCACAATTCAGTCTACATTTCTTACAATTTTGCAAAATATTAGTTTATCAGATCAGTTATCAAAGTTTACAAAAAATTGTGATGTTTCTGAAACATTTAATACTATTCTGCCCCCTGCAGACACTGTTGCTTGCGCCCCTCCCCCCCACTTGCAAATAAATCCTGTAAGTTTAGCCATCCTTACTAATATTAGACGTAGTAAAATAAGTGAGAATGAGACCAGTGTCACATAGTGCAGAACACGGACAAAATATACAACTTTCATTTTAACAGGAATTCCAAAAGTAGCCTCTGCTGCTGTAATAGCTACTTATGAGTGCGTCCCACTTTGTGAAGGGCCTTTTCACACGATAATAAAATAAATGTCCCATGACATTTTTTAGCATAATCGATTTGCAAGCCTCAGACCAGCATCTGAGGCATGATACCACATCTTCCTATCATAGCTGGACTATTAAATTTAAACACATTGGATTACTTGTAGATCAAAATGATGACCATGGTCAAATGACTGGTCATTACATGCATGAGCTGGTACATTGGGCTCCCCCTTCCTTCCCTCCTCTACACACAAGAGAACAAAGTCAAGTCTCCATTCGTGGTTTATAACCAGCCAGTTTCCCATTTTGTCCGTACATGGGAAACGATGGTTTGTACAAATCATAGATAGGATCTGATCATGTTTTGATCTCCTGGTATATTAAATATACGTTGTACAGACTACAATTCCCCATACTTGGATAAAGTAAGAAACAAGCATTTGTTACAAATGGAGAATAGAAGCTTCCAACTGTATTCAAAGGGGCAAGGAAGCATAGTAGCAAAAGACTTGTGCTTGCTCATTCCACTGTGTGCAGAAAAGCTCTAAGTGTCCTTTTTAGTTTTTCCAGTAATTAAAAATCCTTGTGTAGCCACATTATTTCTCCACACAGTCAGGTTGCAACGTAACTTCTACTCTGGTTGCTTTAAAAAACAAAAGTCAGCTTTGTATGTAAATCCTAAAGTGCCATGCCTAGGGTTGACAGCTAGTAGGGTTTTGACGTAATCAGGCTCTGTGTGTGGGTGGGTTTTTTTTGGTTTTTTTAATGGATGATGGCTTTGGAGATGGCAGTCTTTGTAATAGTATACAGTAAACAGTATGCATTTCTATATCACCGTGGTAGGACTAGAAAACCACTAGTGAATTGTTCATTTTCTTTTCTTTCTTTCTCTTTTTTTGAAGGTGAGCTCCTATGCCCCTGAAAATGGTGTTGCGTTTGTAATTTAAATCAGGAATATTACAAGCCACTGCAACCTATTTTGCATGTATGCAGTCTGCATTCCTCAGAATGGGTGCTCAGAAAGGCAGCTGTTGTTGCATGTTCATTGATTGCTGAAATGGACTTGAACTTGTTGAAATGGGGAGGTCATTTACAGAACAATACCCAGGCTCCTGAGTCCTCCTGACTCTAGCAATCAATTTTGCTGGAAATTTCTAAGTCAGAACAACTCAGGTATGTCTCCAAGGCAAGGCATGCATCATGTCAATGTGACCTTTAAGAATGCAAATCATGAGTCCAGCGGTGGAGAAAAAGCATATCAAAGTCTAACTACTGCTGTGGGGGTGGGGCCTTTCCTATGAACCAACTAACCAAGAACCAACCAGTTTACAACTCGGAGGGGGAGCAGTGCCTAGCTGCTATATAGCAGCTTGAAACAACCCTCCAACAGTGCAATCCACAGTTCCTTCCTTGCACTCAAACACTACCCCACACCACCCACCCATCCCTAACATGGTCTCATGGTCCTCACAATCCCAACCTTTACTTCAGCTATTCCCTCCCCTTCCAAGATCCTACACTGTCATGACTTACCTGCATCTGGCTCCATTGACACAGGAAGAGGACTTGGCAGAAATTGTAGGTGCTGCATCACAGCAATCGGCTCCTCCCATTGAATGGCAGCTGCCACCCATCTCATGGGCAGCACTCCTGCCAGTTTTGTTGCATCTCTTGCTGCCACTACAGGAGCTGCATGCTATGCACAGAGAATAGAACTGTTGCCTTAACAAAATGTCGACTCTGCCCCCCCTACAGTTGTCAGGCAGCTTTAAAAGAATGTCCATGTGCATCACTTCAAAATGAGATGGCTTGTCTGCCTGTTTTTTTTAATAGATCTCTAAAGACAAGGGTGAGTTTTTTACCTGCATTATATCTGTCCTCCATTCCCCCAAGTTCCACTGGGCTTTCTCGAGAGCCCCATTTAATGCTTTCCCGTCAGTCCTGCTTATTGGAAGGCTTCATCAGGTGCCTTTGGATGCCCGGCTGTTTCCTTGTGACTCTGGTGAAGCCGAAACTGTAAATCATGTTTTGTTGAATTGTAGGTTTTAGCGGGCAGTCAGGCAGTGGTTAATTTTACCTTTCTTGACCAGTGTTCTGAGACAGTCTGAAGACTGGTTAATTAAGTTTTTACCTTCTGATAATGACACAGGTATCTCGTATACAGTAGCAAAATTTTGTTACATAGCTACTAAAGTGTGAAGCTTCCAGATTGACGCAAAAGATGGTTGAGTTGTTCACAAAATAAAGCTGTGTCATTTTCATGGTTATGTATTGGATATGTTGCTTTGATGTGCCTTGGTCTTCGACCGTAGATAATCTTGATTCTTGGACTCTAAAGAATTCATTCATAACTGTTGACCCCTTGATATAAGGCCATCTCTATTCCCATCCATTATGTGGAATCTCCGTGAACCTGTAATCTACCCCAATGGTAAGAAGACCAACAGCAAAGTCAATGAAATCCAGTGAACAGATCAATGCAGTATTCTCTTGAGACAAGTGTCACTTTCAGATGGGGACAGGGAAAGGTATATGTCCAGTGTAGGGCAGCTAACAACTGTCCATGATTTATACTAGAGATGTGCATGAACTGGTTCGGCAGGCCATAAGGTCTAACATTGGGAGGGCGGGGTTTACCTTTAAGCAGGAGAGAGGATGCTCTTACCCTCCACACACACACGTTTACCCTGCCAGCACCGTGATCAAAATTGCTGGTGCAGGGTGGCAGCATACCCTCTCGCTGCCTTGGTCAGCATCAGACCAGAACTGGCTGGTGCATGTTGGCGACGTGTGCACACATACCAACCACTTCTAGTCTGATGCTGACTAGGGCGGCAGGAGGGTATGCTGCCACCTTGCACCAGCGATTTTGGTCACAGTGCAGTTGGGGAAAATGTGGCGGGAGGCAGGGGAAGAGCATCCTCCCTCCTGCTTAAAGGTAAACCACTACAACCCCGCCAAGCCAGCTGGACCGTGCACATCCCTAATTTCTACTACTACTGCTACAAATATTAATATACCGCTCTTCAACCAAAGTTCTAAGCATTTATTGGTACAAAACAGAATTTTCTTTTGAAGCAATAAATCTACTGCATGATTGTGATTGATCTTCTTGGTTACTGAAACTTGGAGCAAAAGATCTAAAATTGCTCAAAGGATTCCAAGTAGCATTGTCTGCTTTTCAGGCATGCACATTGTAGATATAAAACCATATCATGTTTAGCACACCAAAATCCCAAGATGACTGCCACCAGGCTGGATGGGAACCAGCATCTCCTCTGCAAGAACCGGCAGAAAAGAGGGAAGTTAGAGCTCAAGGGAACCTAAGCTGTCACCTGATTTATTATATTAATTAATTAATTATTGTTGTTGTTGTTTACACAGTCAGACAGATGTTATTGGCTGGTTTGTTTTATCCAGACATCGAGTCCTTCCCAAGGACCTGGGATGGCTGAATTTTATTGTCAATGTTGTTGCTGTTGTTATAGATATTGATATTATTATTATTATTATTATTATTCATTCGATTTCTATACTGCCCTTCCGAAAGTGGCTCAGGGCGATTTACACAGAGAAATAACAAACAAATAAGATAAGAGGGCTCCCTGCCCCCAAAGGGCTCACATTCTAAAACGAAACATAAGACAGTCACCAGCAACAGTCACGGGAGGTCCTGGGCTGGTTATGAGTATTTCTTCATATTCATATCCCACCTTCTTTCCCTAACCCTAACATGCATTTCTCAGGCAGTCACCCATCCAGGCACTACCCAGACCCAGATCGCCTAGCATCAGTAAGACTGATTGCCTCAGCTGCCACCAGGCTATGCTCTCTGTGCCAAACCATATCATGCTGGGGGGTGGGGCGGGGTGGTCAACACACCCACCCAGTATTTTTCAAAATATGAAGCCATGAAAATCTACAGGACTGCTTTAGTCACCTGGGGAGTTATCCACACATGGCTTCATGCTGCGGAGTAAATGCTGAGCGAAGCCACTTCGAAGTACACTCATTTTCAGAAAAAGTAGCTTAAAACCAGCATTTTAAAAACCCAGAAAAACTGCGAGATAAGCTAGAATTCTCAAGACCAAGCCCAGCTAGCCGCCCAGAGACGTAAGTTTGGGCGAGGTATAAATTTAATAAATAAACAAACAAACAAATCTTGTCTGTGGAGTGGGTCCAAGGATCTTGAAGGGATTCAGGGTAAGTTTGGCTGGTGTGTGAATGCACACACTCTCTCCCAAAGGAGATTTGGGGTAGAAACACTGTCTGTAAAGCCTCCAGGGTGACTGATGTCAAATCCTGGAGAGTCTAGGCCAGTCCCAGAATATGAAGAACCCTATTTGTGTGGGGGTGGGACTTCAGCATTAGAGATAAAGGCTCATCTGTAGAGCTGGTTGAGGAGGAGGGAGGCCAGCTAAATGGCTTGGTAGCAATAAGCTCGGAGCCAGTGTGGAGCAAACTTCCACTGAACCATTTTCTCCTATTGCTTTGGGGAAATGAATATGGTAGGAGAGAACCTGTAAGCTGGGCAGGACAAGGGTATATGAGTTTCTCCTCACGCTACTCCTCACACTCTATTCAGGACTGACTAGGCCCTCATTTTCAAGATTCTCACGTGTGGACTCCAGGAAAGCCTATCCCTGCTAGTGACAACCATTTGTCAGAGAAATATTACAGTCAGGGGAGTAGCTATAGTCGAATGGATGGGTTCAAAGAACCCGGCCCCTGCAGCTCCTGAGGGCCCCCCAGCTCCACTCTCCCCTGTTTTCTTCATTATCTCCCTCACTCCAAGGGGCCACTGGAGAGAGGGGAGAACACGGGGGTGGGGTGGGGGCTCTCCCCTTGTTATGCCCCTGGTTACAGTCATGGGAGCATCCTCTCACAAATAAAAAGTGTATCTGAAAAGCAATCTTTCTTCACTTTGCACCTCCATTAGCTTGCAAAGCAACAATCTCCAGCAAGGGTGGTATGTTATTAGTATTGTTTCATTTTCAGGGTCACCGCTCCTTGGCTAGTACGCAAATGAAACAGGTCTGTTTTGTTTTGATGATTGTGTTAACAGGGTTCTTCCAATCACAGGGCTCTTTCTTTGGGGCTTTTCTCCACCACTTGCTTTCTTCCTGCTCTGTGAAAGAAATTGAATCTGAAAACCACATTAATACACCACTCGTGCCCGACGTGATCCCTTAAGTTTCCTGTGACAGTAATGGAACACATTGTCAGATGTTTACATTCAGATATTGCAAGAGAGAGAGAGAGAGAGAGAGACTAATTCTAAACTGATTCTTTCATGTAGCACCCCCCAACCACCAACCAAATTTAATTAGATGTCATTTAAACAATTAAAGTAAATGAGAAAAGCATTCTTAGTAAATAAGATTGAATATAAATTGTTTATGGGCAAGCAGCTTCACATCCCTAAAGAAATTGCCCAGTTAAAATAATATCTGCAGCAAGCAAAGCATAAGGAGGAGGGGGAACAGCATAGAAATCCATGGAGCCAAAATAATATATCTAATGTTCCAACTTTTTAACAAGTTTCTAGACCTCATATGTTTCTAGTAAGAAAATGACAAATTTCACAAAGCCTCAGAAATGAGAGGTGTTCTGAATAAACTACTAATGGCCAGAATATGGGGATTTTATGCTCTTCATAGCTCCCTAACGCTCCATCATGGACTTTAGATATTTCTCTCCTGCCAGTTTATACTACTATATTTGTGTCTTCCTACTCCTCTTGTATTATCTTTGCAATATATTTTGCAAAAAGATAAATGTTGCTCTTTTACTTGGCGGGGTGGGGGTGGGGAATAGACAGCAGAATCAATGCTATAACATCGAACTACAAACATTGATGGAGTCACTTGAGATAGCTTCCAGATCTCCCAGCATGGTACATTCTTCCTAATCTAAATAATATTAACAATGACCCTTCATTAATTCTGTGTTGGAGCTCAGGTGAAACTGCATTACTGAAGCCTTCTCATATGTCCCTATTGCCCTATAATTCAACAGTTTACTGATATCTCTACCCTTTTCTTCTGTCTAGCAGATAAAGGGCAACCCAACTAGTCCAAAGCCTGTGCCATTTCCAAGGAAAATCTGCATTAATGGGAAAGTTGGAGCTTGTCTCATAAAAGGCTGGCTGTAATGAAGTATTCAGAAAGATAATCCAGACGTTTCTGCAATCAGCAAGTGGATGAAACAAGCCCAGGAGAAAAGCAGGTAAAGGTGGGCATACAAAGAAATGTCAACAAAGCTTCAGTTGTGTGGAGTGCTTTGTGCAAGCATTCAGTGTTTGCTCTATACGACTTATTTTGCATTCCTTGACCTACAAGCTCATTCATAAAAAGACATGAGTGGGCTGTTCCTTCTGAGACCAAAGATGTCGGGCAACCTATTACCCTTCCCTACTGCTTTTTAACTATCTTGTTGCTAACTTAATACTGTCAACTTTACATTTCACTTTATGTACCCTCTATTTTACTTTCACCAACAACTTGATAAAACTTTTAAAAAATACAGGAAGAATGTGAATGGACACAAACAGATCTCCCCTAGCCTTCTTAATTCACTTTAGCATTGCCAGCAACCATGGTTGAACACTTGAGCTTAACCACTAAAGGAATGATATAGGCTTCCTTTAGGGGTAAGTAATGAGAGACCGAAAAGGGAGTGGTCAGATGGGGAGACATCAAGTCAACAGCTGTTCTTGGACCCAGACCAGAGGTCCTTACAGGCAGCTGTGGGAGGAATTTGTTCCACCAAACAGATGGTTGGTGCTCTTTGCTTTGTCAGTACTAGTCACTTGGGGAATGGACAGTTAGTTGCCAAAACAGTCACTCAAAGGTCACCTTTCCACCAATCGGAAAATCCAGAGCTATTAGCGTCACTTCACAGCTGGGCAATTAAACTGTAGCTCAACCAAAATGACAAGGCAGAAACGGATGGGGTGACTGAGGCTCAGCAGATACGCTGGCACAAGACAAGTGATCAGAGATACGTTCAAAGAGCAACTAGCCAGCATGCATGCTCATTCAACTGCAGGCACTGGGTCCTGGTTCAGGGTGCAGTGTTCAAAAACCTGCTATTGGCTACATTGAGAATTAAGGTCTCTACATTTTTAAAAGCAGTGCATTTTAATATGAACTGGAGTTATTTTGCAATAACCAGAGATATGTGCTCCTGATTAATAATCATGTCTGCTCTGAAACACAGAGGAAGAAACAACTGCCTCCCAAACAATGAGTCTTGCTGAGAATAAATATTAAGCCCTCCACTGATAAGAGCGAGTGTGTGACTCAAGCCAATCAAGTCTAAGAGCATGAACAACAAGGCAAAGGCAAAATAGATTGCCCTTGTTAACTGGGCACCTTTCAAAGAGGCTCTTGATACTAAGCAGGCGAAGAGCACCTGGCCCCATTCAGCTCAGAAGAGCATGCCTCCAATGGCTGTTGCTGGAGTCTACCTTGTCTTTCCTTTTAGACTGTGAGTCCTTTGGGAACAGGGAACCATCTTCTAATTCTTTTTCTATGTAGACCACTTTGTGAAATTTTTAGTTGAAAAGCAGTTTGTAAATAATGGTAACAACAGATTTTTGTCTATGGGCCACAAGAATCAAAACTATAAGTAACTTATGTTTATTTTTTAAGACTGTGAGCCCTTTGGGGACAGGGAGCCATTTTTGCTTTAATTAATTACATTACTTAATTACTTAATTAATTAATATCTATGTAAACTGCTTTGGGAACTTTTGTTGAAAAGTGGTATATATTGGTCATATCGTATTGTCATATTGTAGCTTACTACTGTAATGTCTCTACCAACAGAGATTCCTACCATTCATAAGATATTATCAGTGTACATGGCATGGCACCTTAAACAGTTATGTAGGTAGCAAACTGTTTCTTGATCCCAAAGGGTTCAAAATCTAGGACAGTGAGGAAACATCAGAGAAAAGGACAGCCAAGGACAAAGATGGGCACATACTGTTACACATACTTAAAACTTAGTTGCAGATGAGAATGAAATTTAAAGAGGAGAAGGCAGTGGTCACATGAAGGAGAGAGGAGAGCACTACTATCTATATAGGTTCCATCTTGTTAGGATAGCATGAGTGTGACCACAAAAGAGAGAGGCGGGGAAAGGACACAGGGATCATGGCAAGTATAACCAGAAAGAGGACATCATAGAACCAGAAATCTGGATAGGTTAAGCTGTATTGTAATAGGCATTCAAGTGAGAGCTCCAACTTCATTAACATGTGCAATTCTGCATAATGATCTGATTAGCTCTTACAGATCATTTAGCAGTAAATGTATATCATCACCACCACATTCCACATACCAAATATGTACACAGTAAAATTAAAGAGGAGCAAGAGAAAGTGTGGTCATAGTCTGATTTCTTTGCAAATTGAAGTTTATAATTCCAAGCAATGGAGGGCAATTTCATTCCAGCAGTGAATGAAACCCCCTGAGATGAAATCTTCTAAAGTTTGAACTGATCCTTTCCAGTATTTGGGGTGTATTTGGCAGAACCCCTGCTGAGCAGAGAGATACCTTTTAAAAGTGGTGATTCTCATATTTAGCAAGGGGAGAGCAACAGGCCCTGTCCAACCCCAGCACAGCATCCCTCCAGTGGCTGTTGCTGGTGTCTACCTAATGTTTCTTTTTAGATTGTGAGCCCTTTGGGGACAGGGGGCCATCTTATTTATGTATTATTTATTTTTCTATGTAAACTGTTGTGAGAATTTTGTTGAAAACCGGCATGTAAGTAGTAGTAGTAGTAGTACCAACATTTCAATACTGATGGGCTAAAGTAAACCTCAAGAAAATAGATTCCCAACCACATGTTTATCTCTACCAATTGTAGAGGGGTGGAATGCTTGCAGGGCAAATTTATGAGCAGGTAGAGGGAATAGAATCCTTTGATTCCCCTATATAAATGCTTCTACCCTGATTGTTAAAACATTTCTCACATTTGGGCTCTGAAACTAAAAGTGAATTTGGCTTGCGGGGGGGGGGATTACAAAGAAGGGTGCCGAGTGTAGGAAGGGTGTTGCCCTCCCACAAATCTTCCTCTATATGTGCCCCCACCCCAATATTCACCATAAATTGGCATATACAGGTCTGCAATAATATTTACTGAGATACCATGAAGCTCCGCCTTTCATACTGGAGTTTTGAAGTCAGCAACATGGCGTTCCACTGTTGCCAAATCTCCGTGGAGACTTTCTGTGGCACAAAGGAGCCCAGCTTAAGTAGTTTACCAAGACGATTCAGGTCAATGTAACAGAACTCTAGATTATTGAAGGACACCCATTCCCTTTATGGTGGGCCAATTCTGAAGTTCACTCTAGAATATTCCCTCAAATGCACCACGCCTGAGAATGCAGGAGAGATGTTTTCATCCAGGGGCATAATAAAAAATGCAGATGGGCCCCTGCCCCTTGCTTTCTTCTTCAGAGAGACATGATATGAGGAAAGAGCAGGCTGTTATCCAGGCAGTGCCTACCCGCCTAGGGATTCTGGTCTCCCTTTGTTCAATTGTAGCAACACTCCTGTTTTCATAAGTTTAAACCATCTGCCAGGCCTCCAAGCCCAACCCTTTCCCCTAGCTTGCTTAACTTGTCTCTGATGAAAGGTTTTTGTGTTCTTTACTTCTTTAACTATTGCATGCATGTATCAGATCTGCAAGGTCTTTTGAGAACACCGTTATGCTCTTTGCTGTTTGGAAAAATCTCAATAGGCATATTCACATGAACAGAAGTGCATAATGTATATTTGCAGCTATTATTCAGGAGTAAATCTGGAGTTATTTGCAGATTATAAGCAGAAACATTAGTTCTCAGATTTATATACTGAAGTAAATACATGATCCTACAGGTTGTTCTGGAAGAGTAAACACATCGGTCTTTTGTGACATCTGAAAACATGTGGAGTATAATTCTTAAAAATAACCCTATTAGGAATGTTTAATAGTAGAAAATCTATCCCCATGTCATAGGTGTCAAAGTCATTCCCTGATTTATCTGGAAAATTTCGACTCCATCTTTCTAATCCACACTGGACCATTCAAGGAAGCTAACTAGCAACAATTTAAAACCACAATCTAAAAGACTAGGATAGTTTAAAAAAACCCCAAGTAAATAAAAGTGGTAGATAGAAAATTGATGTTTGTAACTACAGGTGGCCCTAATTATCCACAGGGGTTCCATTCTGGCCTACAACTGCGGATAAGGAGACTTGGAGTCAATGGGAATGGGGGGAGGAGAGTGTTAGGTTCCTTGAAATTAAAAAAAAGGGGGGGGGGCTGAAAAAGGACGGAGGAGACAGAAATAAATGGAAAAGTACCATACCATGCTCTCTAGGTCTCCAGCTGTCCAGCAATGCCCCCCCACCCCCAATTCCTTTGACTTTCCACGAAAAATTGTGGGTGTTTTTTGGTAAGCCGCAAAATGGCTCCATCCTACAAAATGGCCAAAAATCACATTGGAAGTCATTTCCAGACACCCAGGAGCCAGAGATAGGCAAATTTTAACTATTTTTAGAACAGTGGATAATGAAGTCAGGTCTTCATTGCCCAGCCACGGATATGCAAAACCATGGGAACCGGGACTGTGGATAATGAGGGCCACCTGTGAATCAAAGAGGGAAGCAGTTTGTTTTTTTTAAGTCAACCAATGTACAGGCCAAAGGCATAAGCAAGTGTTCAGAGAGCAGCAAAATACTATGAGGTACAGGCCAGATTAATTTCTCGGACAGGATGTTTTACAGATTGAGTGCAGCAAGTGAGCAAGCCCTCACACTTGTTCCCACTAAGTGAACCCACAATACTGCTTCTTCCAATTATCTTAGCGGATAGACAGGATCACATGGAAAGAGGCAACCCTTTAGGTAAACTGCCCCAAGCCATTTAGGGCTTTAAAGGGAACAACAGCACTTTGAATTGCACCCAGAAATGGATCAATGGCTCATGTAATTTATGCAGAAGAGGGGTTGCCTGCTCCCCAAAACTGGTCCTGGGTAGTAGTTCAGTCCCAGCCCTCTGTAGTAACTGCAATTTCTGAACGGGTTGCAGAGGGACCATAGTTCAATGGTAGAGGGTACTTTGCCTGCAGATGGTTCCACGTTCAGTCTCTGGCATCTCCAAGTAAGGCTGGGGAAAACCCCTGTCTGAAACCATGAAGAGCCACTGCTGGTCAGTGTAGACAGTACTGAGCTAGATGAACCAATTGTCTTACTCCGTAGAAGGCAGCTGGTTCTCATGAGTGAGAAGTGGGTCAGAAAAGCATCCTACCCTGCTTTGGGAGTTGTGCATGCTCCTGATTTTCAGCAGTTTCTGCAAGCACAAACCTAGGCAGGGGGGCAGAGCAGTGTTTTTTGAAGCACATGACCAAAAACCAGGCACACACACAGGTGCTGAAGCAGGGTACGATGCATCTCCAATCACTTTTCGCTCATGAGAACTGGTTCATAGTGTGTTACAGTAGCCCAATTGCTCCCAAGCATGTGTGACCACTTTTTGAATACCACTTCCTAGAGAACCTGAGGGGTGGGTGGGGATTTAAAGGTATTGCTTGTCATACATACTCCCCATTGTGGAGTCCTTCCTGCATTTTTGAATGGGTGCACTTACCTGGTTCCTCATAGGTAGACATTATCTGATTCCCCATAGGTATTGTAGGGGTATGGCCCTACATATTAAATTATCTGTCCCTTGCATTATTTATTTTGAGAACTCGGTTACTACTCTATGTGCTGCTAAGCTGAAAAAGCAACTTTGGCAACATTCTTACATTACTTTAATAAGCCTTACATTACTTTAATAATTGCCTCCCGTTCTTCTATTGATCCAGCGCTACCAAAGAGTATTGAGATGAATGCCAATAACTAGTATTTTTAAAAACATATAAAAGGAGATATAGACAACCTGTAGATATCCTGGTCACCAGGTGATAGCTTATATTTGACAAAGCTATAAAGTTCCAGATCCATAAAATCAGCAAGGGTTTGCAGCCTCGCTTACATACTGTACATTCATACACAGACAGATATGATGCATTTGCTTTAAACAATGCAAAAACCTTTAGAGGTATCTGTATAAATCTCTGCAGTATTGATTCACCAGGGAATCGGTGTACACTTGTGATCAAAAAATACTGGCTAAAGGCACATCAGATTTGAGGGGAAAGAATAGAGAATTCTAGTTCTTTTCCCAGCCCCATTCTCCACCTACATGCCTGTTCACTATTGCCCTATTTTCCAAAGTAGAGAAGCAGGTAAGGGGCTGTGCGTAATTGGTGGGATTAAGATAGCTAGTCTGCATCTCCAGACCAGATTATGTACTAACAAGAACACCTAAAGGAACTTTAAGATCCTGCATGGTCAAACTAATATCCAAAAGGAGACACCATGCCTAGAAATAGACCATCACACAAAGTGGAACTAAATTCTCCATTCACTGAATATAACTTCTTGGAATAAAGGGCACTGAAAAAATAGGCAACCAATCTGCTTACTCGGCAGTTGAAGAGGGATAATGTCATGTAACACCCTGATATCTGTGACAAAGGAGCTTTATGTTTTAATTATTTCGGGAAGGCATGTGAAATCTGCATATTTATACAGTGAACTATTTCAGATTGTCTTCCTTTGAACAAATACAGTCCCAGTCATGGGCCAAGTTTTTCAACCAGTCTTTGAAAATATAATTGTTGCCTGGAACTATGCTTTTAAGAAATGTGTTTATATTTTAAAAAGGAAGGCCTTTTTTGCTTTCAATTTGTGCAGGCAAGACAAAAGTACAATTAGCCCTCGACTGAAGGCATTGATGGTGGCTTTTCCCACTTTCACCAAGTTCCACTTTGTCTACCATAAATAGACCATCCATGAATTCCAGTGTCGTTGGCTGTGTCCATATCTGTATTAATTGCTGAGAATGGTAGACTTAATTTTTTGTAATAAGTTGGAACTTGCTAATGGTGACTTCATCTCTTGGGATTGCTCCGAATTACAGGCTTTGGTGCATATCTAAGACAATTGCTCACTGTGCTTTAGACAAGTAATTATTTTCAATTTATTACCCCACAATGACATGAAATGAAGGAATCCAGTTTTCCCATCAGGTTATTGTCATGTCATGTAATGGTCTTGGAAGATCTCCTTTCCTCCCCGTTTCAGTTAACATGCAAATATAATTTACCTCCTATTTATAGTTTCATGTCCCATTTCATTTTCAGCCAAGAGGTCTTTTGAGTGAGATGATTTTGAACAAGGTGAACAATTAAACTTGAATGGCCTGTAAAAACTTCCGCAACGACAAACTGGTACATATCAACTTGAACTTTTAAGCTGTTTAATTAGGGAAAGCTGGGCCAAAATCTGACGTGAAGTTCACAGAACTTATCATGGGGGTTGGGCGGGGCGTACTAATTGAAAAGAATTTGGCCTACAACATTTATTCTAGGTTATGTTTGGTGTTAGAAAGTTTCCCCAAAAAGAAATCTACCTTTAAAAATAAAAATGCAGGATTAGATTAGCATTTGTCCAATTGAGGAGATAATTTCCCACCTTAACATACAAACAAGAATCTCCAGTTGAAAATGGAATGTTCATAACCACATCAGCCTGAGAGTAACAGAAGTGCAGATAGTAACTAAGTGGTAAGGACAGGTTCTATCCAGTGAGAGCAAGACTATTCATTTTCCAGACAGCTAATTGTCTGGCTAATGGGAAAGTTCATGCAGAGTCTAATAAAAGAACCTGTTTGGCATTGAACCATTGCTTAGATTTATGTTATGGTTAACAAGCTTGCAACCAAACAAGGCAAATCAGACTATCATCATTCACTGATTATATAGTAAAGGCTCCAGCAGGTTAATGAGTGCCAAATACATAGAAGCATTAATTGGGCCAAGGAAAAGCAGGAAGTGCATTGAGAATGAACAGTGGAGTGGGAACTCCTGTGAGGTCTCCTCCCACAGTCCCCTTAGCAGCACAGAAGTGCACTGTTCTGCAGGTTATTGTTTAATTACTGGAGGACGGGCCAAAAGAAAAGAACACACATGATTTCATATGTCTGGTAAACCACAAATGCTCATAATGGTTTTTTGTCAGACAACCGCCCTCTCTCTTCCTAAAGATAATCGAAAAGATAATCGAAAATTCTGTTTTACAACCGTTCACTGCTGCAAGCCGTATTACTAGCCAACACTCAAATGAGCACACAGTAGGTAAACCACACCACTACTTCGGGCTTATAAAAAAAGAAAGTGCACACACACGCGTGCACACAATATAATAAATACCAGCTAAAACCTGGCCCAGAATCAACAGAAGCAGATCCAAATTGCAGTGGGTAGAGGTGGCTTCTCCGCACACAGGCTGTTTGGGTGCTACCCTCCAGCTTCATGCATGAGCTTGTAGGAGGTGTTCATGCACGAGCTCTTTGCTAACTTGGCAAAGAGGCACCTTATAACGTGGTGACTCTCTTTACTGAGCAGGGGGAGAGTGGCTGGCCCTATCCACCCCCAGCACAGTACCTCCAGTGACTGTTGCTGGTGTCTCTTATGTTTCTTTTTAGACTGTGAGCCCTTTGGGGACAGGGATCCATCTTAATTATTTATTATTTCTCTGTGTAAACCTCCCTGAGCCATTTTTGGAAGGGCGGTTTAGAAATCGAATATAATAAATAATAAATAGTAGTAGTAGTAGTAGTAATACAAGAGTGCCAACCAGTTGTGGTTCGCAGCTGTACCACCACCTTCCCTTTTCCATGTGTGCTACATGTATTGCTGCAAGGCAATTAGAGTCGATAGATCCAACTTTCACAAAAAAGGGATCATGACAGAACTAAGGTGTGAAGGGGAAATTGAGTCTCTTTGATGGAGCTGAGACTTTACGAAAGGAAGACCATTCCTTAAAAGTCCTGATACACCACAGGTGACCACCTCCCCACTACAAACTGAATCCATCTTCTCAGAGCCTTTCCAGCTGCCCTGCTTGCCCTTAAGAGGTTTCTAAAAAGTTGTGTGAAGCATCCAGTGACTTTACCGTCTCTTATTATTCAGATCATGTTCATGGGAACTCCTCTACAGGCTGTATGCACTGGCAAAGAGTAGTTTCCAGCAGCAGGCCTGTGGATCCCTGCCAACAGAATTGTCTTATTTCTCCATGATCTCCACCAGATGGCGCAAAGGAGACAGAAAACAACTAGCACACTGCCCCTCCTCAAAGAGAAATAAGCAAGACAGTATTAATAGTACAAAAGGCAGGGAGGCTTTTGTTCTTTTCCATAGGGACCTTGGAAAGATGGAGGGAGAGAGTAAACATGCTTGCCTTTTCTAGGGTGGCCTCAGTGGCTCACAGCAGTGGCAGGATTGTCTAACTAGCAGCACAGCTTTCAGGAAATGTGATAGGCAAACTCAGAAGAACCACAGGAGCAATTAAAGCATATTTTCAATTGTTTATTATTTTTGATCAAATTGGAAATCACAAAAAACCCTTGTGAAGACACAATGTCTAAATCACCCTCACCTCACAGAATCAGCACACAATTATGCACTTGTAAAAGCTAGTTCTAGGAATGCTGTATTGTCTTACACCACTGACCAGCTAAACAAATAGTTTGAAAAAGCATGACCTGCTTCTATAGATTTCTAAAAAATTATACTTTTTTCCTGCATTTCACACACACAGACAAGCCTTTGGAACGTAAACAAGTATTGTTGCATGATGTTTCTTCATATCAAAAATATCAATGCCTCTGTCAAACTTACAATCAAACGGAATGCTTAGCAAATACGCAGTTCATATGGTCAGATCATAAATTAAGAAGTAAGACTGTATACCTGCACTATACCCCAAGGCTTACAGGAGCATTTGACAACATGGATGCGAACACGTACACAGAGACTCATTTGGTGCATGACATGTGCCGGTCACAGAGACATTTGTTTGAAATAACCCATACATTCTATAAAGATATGTAAACAGTTCAGGTACGGCAGATTTAAAAGAAAAAAGACATCACTATAGTCAGTTAAGACCTGAAATGGCCAATGCTTCTTCATTATTTCCCTATTATCCCTGAGCACCTTAAATAGAAGTCCCCAAATCTCTCTAGGAAGAAAAAGTAACTTTTTGCATGACTGTAAGGGCATATCTAGTCACCCTCCCAGTTTGGCACTGCCAAGCAGAACTAGGAGCCTTTGCACTCTTCTGGAGAAAAGGAAAGCCCCTATCCAGGGCTGGCTCAAAATCTCAGTGGGCCTGCCATCCCGCACCCCCTCCCCCCCGCCATGCGCTACGTAGTATCACACAACAATATGGAACATTGGGGAGGGGGAGAGACATGGTGGTTAACAGCCACTAGTTAGAACACTGTTGCTGCCATGCCAGGAATGAAACAAATCTGCATCTACCACCATGATAAGAGGAGGGGGCCAGGCCAGCTGCTGGCTGGGCCCAATCCTTCCCCAGGGAGCCAAGGCAAGCATCAACAGTGCCCTTCCCAATGATGTGCCTTGAGCATCTGCCCAAGGGTGCTTCGTGCCAGCCCCAGCCCTATCCCCATCCCTCCAGGATGCCTGTGTGATCGTAGCAACCAATCTGCAAATCAGACTGTGCACCCTTCCCTGCTCCTGCAGATGTTCCATCAGCCCATGCAGTGTGGGAGGGTGGAGCAGCACAGCCTAATAGCTGCCCCTGCACATGGGCTACAAGGATCAGAAGTGCATTTCACAAGCATACCTGGCTCCTGGAAGAAGTGCTGTACACTCACGCCCTATGGTACAAGAGGTGGCTTCGGGCAGAATCCACTGGGACTACAATGCTCTTTGTCACAATTTTCACTAATTTTGAGGAAACTTGCTCCTGCTGGATGGTGTCCTTTATGTCTTCCTTTAAGTCACCGCATGATCTCCCCCCACCCACCCAATTTTAAAAAGCCATTTCACATATAATAATATTCTTAAAAAATTAAAAATGCAGAAATTACCTTCTCAAAGGAACTCACTACCAAACCTACAGATTACAAAAAGATTGCATAGGAGTATCAATGGGCATAGGTGCATCAAATGGTGAAAAGAATTATTCCTTTGTTTTCCGTAACAGAATATGGCAACAATGGTCACTGATTTGTCTTTTAAAAATTGTATGATTCCACTTTATTTCAAAGGTGTACAAAATGGAAATGGCTATTTTTAAAAAGTCTCTATTTTTAAAAGATGTGAAATCTCAGGCATTGTATCAGTGGCCCTGAGACCATTCACAGTGCAGTGGAAATAGTTTGTTTTGAGGCAGAAGTTACAACTCATCCTTCCTCTTCCCTATCTTTTCATGGTCTCGTTCTCTGAGTGTTCGCATGAAATTGGAAAATCCAGATTCCTGGAATGAGAGAAGAAAGGAAAAGCATTGGTTGCATATTTCAGAACACAGGATTTCAAAATCTGCTCTAAAGGACAATGTATGTGCAATAGTGAAGAGGAAGGTCAAAGGAGGAGAAAAAGGAGAATGTGCACCTACATGATACAGCGTGGCCATACAGGATGCACTTGGTCACAGACTGACCCCTCCCCCTGAAGAGAAAACTCCATTTTGTGATGCTACAGTTGTTCTGGATTGGAGGTAGAGTCAGAGTAGAGGCAAGTGCCTTGTCACTTCTCTTGAATCCTAGAGGAGCGTAGGTGTGAGGCGACAGGATGCACACTTCTGTACTACCCCTCTTTCCTGGCCACAATTATTAATATTGAGAATAATATGTCTTCAATACAAAGTGTTTTCAAAGCAGTTCACTACTATCACTTCTTACTCCTAAGGGTCCCCTGTCCCCAAAGGGCTCACAAACCACTTGTGATATCCAAATACTGACTCTGTCCTCTCATATACTCTTCCTCCTAATCCCTCTGCTAGATCAGAGAGAGTGAGCGCCCTCCTACCACAGCACACAACTACCTCTGAGTTCTAAGAGTTATAATCAGGAGATGTTGCCTATTAGCTCCAAGGTGTCAAACTGCTTTTGTGAAAGCCCCTCCATGCGGTAAGACTGCGAGTTACCACATCCCCAAAATTGTTGGGAACCATTTATTTCTATGACATGGAATCCTGTGATATTGGACGTCTGTGGCAATTTGGCATAAAAGAATTGTGCCCTTAAGCGACAGCATACTGCCTCTTTGTAAGTCATCAAAACCACGAGGTCGTGCCTCCAAACTGAGAGCTGCAGCCAAGCCACACAGAAGTCCGCAAGCTTTTCCATCAATTTCAGAAGGCTTTAGATTAGCTCTGACAACTCATCCGGTCTATTTGGACACATGATGTAGTGGGAATGGAGCCACTGTTATTTTGTCTGCTGCATCTGTCAATTTTAATTCAGAATGTTACACATCACTAGTTGTGAAATTTGAGATTCTAGTAAACACTCAAAGAACTAGCTTTTGATTAGCAATGTACCTGCTATTACAAGTGTTATCTGAAATGTATTATCCAGCCCAGTGAAGCTGTGTGTGATGTTTCTTTCTCCACTTTAACAAAATATCTAACACTCAAGCAACTGCTGGGAAGGATACGCCTACAATTAAAACGAGCATTTCAAACTCCTCTGATTTGCTGGCACAAAGGTTGTAACTTGGACATGTATAAGAGAACCTTATTACTCACGAGGGTTCCGTTCCTCGCCTACCACCGCAAGTTATGAAACTGAGAAACAAGGCATTATTCCTATGGGGAAAGGGGGGTTAGGTTCCAAAATGCACACAAAAGTTGTTAAAATGCATGCACACACAAAAATTGTAGTGTGCTCCATGGGGCTCCTTATGCCCAGCAATGCCCCCCCCCCAACTGCAAAATGCCCCCAAACTGAAAAAAATTGCTTGAAAAAGCTAGTTTTACTATGAAAAGAAGTGAAAAACTGGAGACAAATGGCAAAAGCAGAAAAAAGCACTCTATCTTGCTCCTTGTGCCCTTCTTGTGTCCAGCAATGCCCCTCAGAACCTATTCCCCCCCACTAAGAATCCTCCCCACTCCAAGCCCCAGTGATTTAAATGACACATCTCAACTGCCCTTCTCTACCACATTCTACCCTCCCTCTTGCCTCAGCATTCTATGGCCTGAACCATTCCCCCCTCTAATCCAGAAACAACCCCAACAACACAGACCACTGCATCTTGTTTTCTTCAGAGTCCTACTACATTGAACTGGTGCCCTGTCTTTGCTTGCTGCAGGGTAGACAGAGAGGCCAGGATCCAAAGAAACATGCAACTTGTTCTGTGTGGGAAAGGGGAGGAGGGCTAGGCTTGTGTTTCTTGAACAGCATCCACCTCAGCAAACTACTTTTTGGAAGTTCAAAAGAAGATTGCTATGGAGAATGTATTTAAGAGAATGTCTTCTTCGTTATGTGCCCTACTGCCCATTGAGATCACTTGAGGAGCTCCGTCTCCAGTTACCACCAGTTCGTCTGGTGGTCACACGGAGATGGGCCTTCTCGATTGCGGAATGTGCTCCCTGCTGAGATGGTGCTCCCCATCTCTGACTATTTTTAAAAAACATCTGAAGACCCATCTCTTCACCCAAGCTTTTTCCGCTTTTTAAATTTGCAGGTTTTAATTTTATGCTGTTTTAAATTGTTAAACTGTTTTAACCATTTATATTTGTTTTAATTGTTTTTATGTCATTGTTAACTGCCCAGAGATGAAAATTTGGGCGGTATATAAGATAAATAAATACATAGCTAGCAGGTAGGATCTGTGGTTCAAAGACACCAAGGGGGAAAAAAAAATCTCAGGGGCCATAACCAAGCCCTGGGATATGTGCCTAAAGTGGCTCTTTGGATCCTCACCAGATAGTTTAGTCCAAATCTCAATGAGACCTCCCAGGGAACTGTGTACAGGGAAGCCCAATCTACTACTTTTTAAGTAGTAGATTAAAAAAAGATTGTATCTTATGTATAATATATGTTAACCCCTGCTAATTGGGCAAATATGTTTTGAGTGGCAGCTCTCTCAGGGAGATCGCTACTGTCCCTCTTCATCCCAGTGTAACATCTTCTCCAGTGGCTGTTTGCTGGTGTCTCCCTTTGTGCCTGCGGGGCCTCTGTTTTGATTGGGAGCCATCTTTTAATTTCATTTTCCTTCTGCTATGTAAATCACTTTAAGGACTTGCTTGTTTAAAGAAGGTAGCACATAAATATTCTTACTATATTAATGATGACAATGACAATGTATGGATGTGAGAATAATAAAACAATGGCTTGCTGATGCACTGAAGTAGTCCTGTGAAGAGCGCTAACACTATTTAATGTAAGCTGATGTTAAAATTTAATGTAAGTTGAAGTTAAAGAAATGCTTGCCTTAGAAGGAAGGGGTGGTTGGGGAGGCAAGTTGCTTGCACAAATAGAAATATTTCAACCAAATCTCCTATTTCCCAGTGACTGCTTGGCAGTGATTTTCTCTTTTGAAAACATCTATTTCAGCTGAGTAGAGGGAGACAGCCCCTCATTAGTAATTGAAAGAACCAAGATTGAGAGGCACTATGAGGTAATTCAGATGTTAAGCAATGAAAAGGGACAGTTGTACAATAGCACAACCAGCCAGGTTCTTTCTTGCCCCCAGTGTGATTTTGAAAAAGCATATGCACTCTTGGCTATCTTCATCAGCCAAACAAAGTGGATCTATCATGTTCATAAATCCTTTCATTTTTATAGATGTGGAGATTGAAACTCAGTTTGCTGGTATTTATATTTAGGCTGATAAAGCCTCACTCTAAAAACAAAGACACACAACGCTGTATCCGTGGCACACGTGTGCAGTCTGGTGTAGTTCATTAGGATCTAATTGTGGAGGCATTCCAGCAGAATACCCACATGAACAATCTGCAATAAGACTGAATGAAAACCCTCAGTATCTTACCATATGCCATCTCTTTCTAAATGTCTATGATTTTTGTGTACCAGCAGCAATGACCTTCCAAGTCCAACATTTCTTAAAAACAATCCCAGGATACGTTAAGAGACTGAACCATCTTCCACTTTAGGGCCCTCATCTTCTCCAGATAGCTGTTAGCTGCAAAGCAATTGCCAACCTGAAGGCTACAGGGCCTTAAACAGCTACTACAAGTAGCTGGTGAATTTTTATCTTCTCCATTCCACTAGCAAAGTGAAGTGGCAGGCCTTCTTTGTAAAAACAGCATAACGTCAATGGGAAAGAGACCCAGCGTCTCAAGTTAAGGGAAAACACTGGCCAGAATGAGGGTTGGGGTTGCTGGGTTTTTTTTTGGGGGGGTAGTATTCCGCCAACCTTATAAGACTAAATACAAAATGTTTGGTGTCCTCTGGAGGGTCACAGCACAAAATGAACAAGATAAACAGAGTCTAGTGATCATGGGTCAACTAATTTCTAAATATGCACAGGGTAAGTGAAGGTCTAAATTCCAAATGCAGATACCCAGAGATCCACTTAAAACAGTTTCCAGTCTACATTGGCTAGGACTGGATTTGGGTCAGGCAGACTTTTAATATTCTCATTTTCATAAATTCACTCAGAGAATTTTATAAATGATACACACTATATAAAGGTTGCAACATTTTCTAGCAGTCCTAGCTGACAAATGCCTTTCATGTGTGGAATAAGGTGTCAGGGTCATCTGAATTGTTTAATGAAGTCTCTTTGCAAAATGCGAAATTTCTTGTTATTAATGCTTGTGACCATACTGTTTGCAAGTGAAAGCTCTCAAAAGGAGGACATATATTTCTACCACGGTTTGTTATTTTAGACCACCACTACATACTCACCCCTCTGTCTCCATTATATTTTTCTATAAATTTCCCATAGTTGTAGTAGTTAAAGGTCGGGTAACCATCCACACCTTCCTGCTTACACAGATCATGGTTCTGTTCTTTGGCACAGTCCACTGCAGCATAGGCAATCTAAGAACAAAGAAGAAAAACAGAGTCAGCCATTGCTATAGTCCATCGTATCAGCTAAATAGAGTTCTGATGCAGTATCACAGACTCCAAGGTCTAGAAGATATTTCCAGTAACTAAGTACTGCCAGCACCAGAATGTTGAGTTCTACTTTGGGACGTGGCATAGTAACTGGCTTAAATTTCTGGGCAGGATCCACATCCGCACCCCATTAACTAGCAGAAAGGGCAACAATTCCTTGCAATGGCAACCCCTCATACTTAAAGGGGTTCCCTTCCAGAAGGCTGCTGACCTTGAAGGGCTCTCACTACAAGAGGATATCTTAAAAGCCTCCTCCATGTGAATGGAGTACCCATGTGCACTGGTTGGGTTGTTGGCTGGCCAGTCTTGGTGTCAGCCAGTTTTGACACTGACTGGGGGTATCCATGCTCACAAAGCTCACAGAAGACTCTGGAGGCCCACCTGCTGAGTGCCCACATCTCTGCAGCAGCATCACCATCACAAATTTCAGATGAGGGTTGTTATGTCACCTCCCACCCTCTCCATCCCTAAATGGCTTCCTCAAGACCTCTGGAGGAAGTCCGTTCATGGATGGGAGGGTGGGGAAAAATAACAGAGTGATTTATTCATGGGGTACTCTGCCATCACATAACGGTGTTGCTGCTCCAGCCACTTGTGGGTTGTTGTGGGCCTGAAACCACTGGGGGACAGTTGGGACAGTTACTACATGGGGACCCCACAGATGGTTTTGCTCAGGGCCCAACCCTAATCCTGGCCCAAATTTCTAGGTTCTGGGATGACTCTGGTGTTTTACCAGCATTGTACACACAACAAAGTAGGTCTAGATTTACATTAGACAGGGTTCAGTATTTTCAGGCTTTAAATATAATTTAATAAACAAAGTGCAAAAACATGCCATGCCAATAAGGGACTGAAATTTAGCATCATCTTTTGTCTACCATAAGAGCGATTTGTCTACCATAAGAGCGAAAGTTTGCCTCTGCTCATCTATTTTGCCCAGAGGATATAACCATTTCACATTATGCATGTGCCCACACCAAGGTATTGTGCCAAACCATGAAATAAAGATGAGAATGAGTTCAGTAGCCCCTTAAAAGATCAATTTATTGTAGCATGAACCTGTACACAAACATGCTGACTTCACCAGTTCTTATTAGTTATTAATGGATACTATGTTTGAAGGTTCTTTATTCCATATATCTTATATGGTAGGCAAGCAAACAACTTGGAAGATTATCATAACAGGAAAAGTCACTGTGTTCATTAAAAGGATTCTTGTTGCTTAAATTAAATAGGTTATAGAGGAGACTTTTCACTGAATTTGACAGAGCAACTACAGAATTGCGGTAAAAGTAAAGTGTGCTGTTGAGTCGGTGTCAACTCCTGGCAACTACAGACCCCTAATAAATTACAAAGCACCTTATCTATTAATTTCTTACATCTGGATTCTACTTTTCTTCCAATGAGCTCAGAGTAGCATCTATGAGGCAATTCTGTTTTCTCCTCACCACAGCCATGTGAACATAGGAACACAGGAAGCTGTCAGACTTCCATTGGTCCATCTAGCTCAGTATTGTCTACACCAGGGATTCTTAACATTGGGTCCCCAGATGTTATTGGACTTTAACTCCCATAATCCCCAGCCCCCGTGGCTTTTAGTTGGGGATCATGGGAGTTGAAGTCCAACATCATCTGGGGACCCAAGGATTAAAACCCCTGGTCTACACAGACTGGCAACAACTTTTCCAAAGTTGCAGGCAGGAGTCTCTCTCAGCCCTATCTTGGAGATGCCAGGGAGGAAACCTGGAACCTTCTGCATGTAGGCATGCAGGTGTTCTTCCCAGAGAATCCCCATTTCCTAAGGGGAATTGTGACATTGTGACTTGCCACTCAGAAAACTTTATGGCTAAGTAGAAATTTGACTCCAGGTTTCCTCAGTCCAGGTCCAATACTTATCATGTTTGCCTTACAAGCCTTATTACTCCCAATTTATCAATGGAGGAGTGAGGCCAGAGACTGAGCTGAGATGGAGAAACTTCACCGCATAGGCCAGAACACAAGAACAAGAAGTCTGATTTCAAAGCATGGATTTAATTTGTACTTGCTTAATGCAGGTTCAAACTACTCGGGAGCTGAGCCGAGCCAAAGGCCTAATACACAAGTATTAGGCTCTAGAGCCATCATGGTACAGTGGCTAAGCACATGAGCAAATCTCACCTCAGCCACATGAACTCACTACTTAGCCTTAGGCAAGATACTGTTCTGGTAGTCTAAAATAGGGGTATAATACTGGTATATTATTATTTTTACATGTTATATCCCACTCTTCCTCCAAGGAGCCCAGAGCGGTGTATTAAATACTTAAGTTTCTCCTCACAACAACCCTGTGAAGTAGAGGTTAGGCTGAGAGAGAAATGACTGGCCCAGAGTCACCCAGCAAGTCTCATGGCTGAATGGGGATTTGAACCCAGGTCTCCCTGATCCTAGTCCAGCACTCTAACCACTACACCACATCTGGCTCTCCAGAGTATATATCTAGAGTTGGTGCACGGATTGTCAAGAAAATGTGAAGTCCTCTGAACATTTGAAATGCAGTATATAAATGGTACATATTATAGGCTTCCTTGACATACCTCATTTATAACCAGCACTTTATGACTCGAGGAAAGGGAGATAGCTATTAAATCCTATTATTTACCCTGCCCTGTGTAATCCTCAAGGCTCCTTTACTGATTTTTCTCCAACGCCCATTCACATTTTGCACTGCGATACCACTTCCTCAGACTGCATTGCTATTGCCTCCCTACACCTGCTAGGCTCATTCCTTGAGAAAAGTCATTTGCCGTTTTAATACCGCTTAAATACAGAAATGGGTGCTTTCTATTTTAATTTTATTGTGACTGCTGGCTAGAATCTATTGGATGGAAATTTAATGCCATTTAAAATTTAAGATTACTATTACGCTGCTTCTTTTAAAACAATTCTCTCATAATATCCTTATCTTGCCTTCCGGGCTGTCATTGAGCCGCAGTCTCATAATTAAATGTCATTTAATATTCCACTATGACCTCTAGCTTCCTGACGACACACAGTAAAAGTTACACATACATATACAGCAGCACTCCCACCAGCTATTAACAGGACTAGACAAGGAATTCCCCTTTGATTCCGTTTGTTCACTCCTCCTTGAATTGTTGCCACCTCCTACAAGCTGCTCTGTGGAAGAGAGGCCTCTCTCGTTTTAGAGCCTCCTACTGCTGGGAAGCGAGCAAGTGCTGCTTCCCTGTCAATATAAGATCACCTGTCGAGTTATGCAGGCAACTATACAATCAATGATATTTTCCTGCTTGGGCAATAATAACTCACCACCCCTCAAAGGCTGTAGATATCATAGGAACAAAGGAACATAGGAAACTGCCATATACTGAGTCAGACCATTGGTCTATCTAGCTCAGTATTGTCTTCACAGACTGGCAGCAGCTTCTCCAAGGTTGCAAGCAGGAATCTCTCTCAGCCCTATCTTGGAGAAGCCAGGGAGGGAACTTGAAACCTTCTGCTCTTTCCAGTGCTCACACTTCTAGTCCCCCATTCATATGCCACCAGGGCAGACCCTGCTTAGCTATGGGGACAAGTCATGCTTTCTACCATAAGACCAGCTCTCCTCCAACTGGCACAGGACAGTTAAGTAAAGTTATTCCACTTGGAGTAGTCATAAAATTCCACACGATCTAGATTTCCCCAGGGTCTCAAAATAGAAATTGTCTGAAAATAGCTGGGTGACTCATTAGAACGGAGACTTCCTAAGTACCAAATGCTCTATTTCCACGGTGCATCATGTTAGTACTGCATGGAGGTAGACACTTGCAGTGTGGCTATCTCTGTGCAGAGTGGCTGTCTCCGCATGCTCCCAGTGCAGGGAAGCAGTTCTGTACTGCCCCAATGATGGCTGGGACGGCATACAGGGTGCGGCAGGAGGTGTGCTGGGCGAGTCTTTCCAAGCACTTCCTCACTGGATGTGCACAGTAGTACATGGAAATGACCACACGGCAAGCAGCCACCCCCACATAAGAACAGCCCTGCTGGATCAGGCCCAAGAAAGCCCATCTAGCCCAGCATCCTGTTTCACACAGTGGCCCGCCAGATGCTGCTGGAAGATTAGAGGCAGGAGTTGAGGGCATGCTCTCTCTCCTGCTGTTACTCCCCTGCAACTGGTATTCAGAGGCATCCTGCCTTTGAGACTGGAGGTGGCCTATAGCCCTCCGACTAGTAGCCATTGATAGACCTCTCCTCCATGAAGTTATCCAAGCCCCTCTTAAAGCTGTCCAGGTTATTGGAAGTCACCACATCTCGTGGCAGAGAATTTTACAAGTTGATTGTGCGTTGTGCGAAAAAGTACTTCCTTTTGTTGGTCTTAAATTTCCTGGCAATCAATTTCATGGGATGAAATTGTACCGATGTATAATTGTACATGAGGTACCGATACAAGCGTGCAGATGGCTTGGCTTTGGCGTCACTGAACCACAGCACTACTGTGCAGTCCTTGAGCCAATGCAAGAAGCTGCAAGGCTTCTTGGGGATGAAATCCATACAGTCACCCCACATGATCTGAAGAGCAAGGCTCAAGGAAGCTCCTTAATCCAACTGAGCAAAACTTCACCCAACGTCCTTTTGTATACGTTCTGTAGACAGTGCTCCAACCCATCTCATAATCCTGCCAAAGGCATTATCACTTAAATACTCTCCATAATAAACTTGTCCATAATTTTCTGCATAACTGTATATGGAATCTATCCTTGTTATTACTTCCTCTCTATGTACACATTTCCTTCCTTTTCAATCACTTTCCAAGCACACTCTACTTCTGGAGAACTGAGAGCAGCAGCATGCTTCTGAAAAGGACTGGTTTGGAAATACTTCCCCAGCTCATGTGATCATCACATGAGAAGGGGGGGCCATTATTCCAAACAGTTGCTCTACATGCACTCCAAAGACTATTACTCCCAATACTATTAATTGGGAATGTCTTGGGATATCCGTGGAGGACATCACAATGGGTGCACATTTGCCATATTACCTTGGAAGTGGGGCCAGGGAAATATAATCAGAACTGGCCCAAAGAGAAAGTGTCTCCAAAGCCTAGTTCTTGCTGTAGTGTTAAACCTGTGTTTGGACACATCAGATTGCAGGTAGAATCTGCAACATTTATTCCCCCCCCCGCTTCAACAACACTTCCTCTTTACTTTCTTCCCTTCCTTGTGTCTTCCTCCAAGTTGCACTTGCTTTTGAAATGTTAAACAATATGCAACACTGAACAGTTACTTTAGTTCTTTAATAATTTTTAATTATTAATGTAATACAATTTTAAATGTTGCCTGTTGTTGTACACTACCCAGAGTTTTCGGAGTGGGTGGTATATTAAATATCACAACAAACAAACAAACAAACAGAGACAGACACACTTTATTTTTTCTTCTTCTGTTTTTAATCCACATCAGATTCCAGACTTGAAGGGGAAACTGACTTCTGGATTGTGTGTGAGTGTGTGTGTGTGCGCGCTTGCGCTGGGGATGAAAGTGAGCTTAGTCGCTCCTCGTACTCTCCAACCTGACCCCCACCCCTTTTGCCTCATTGGTGGGACAAGGCAACAACCACAACAAGTTGTAATCAACAAACTGCAAAAACAGAAAACAAAAGCAAAACATTTATACATTAAAAGCCACATGCCAGGGAGAAGTCTGGGTTAAAAGTTTTCTATGTGCAGACATTTCTTTGTATGGAGAACCATTCCCTCATGTGAAACCCACCCACCGTGCTACAATCCTGGTTTACCACCTCAGTGAGAACTGGGCCTTAGAAACAACTTCTCTTTCAGAAGCACCTCCCCCAGAGGAAGCAGCCTGGAGTAGAGAGAAATGGAGCCTGTCACTAGGAG
The DNA here is from genome assembly GCF_027244095.1 of Hemicordylus capensis. NCBI lineage: Eukaryota > Metazoa > Chordata > Lepidosauria > Squamata > Cordylidae > Hemicordylus > Hemicordylus capensis. The sequence continues at coordinate 160,503,062 of NC_069657.1, read as the reverse complement.
GACTAGGCCTGGGAATACCCGGGGAGGACTGTCCTGGGTTGACAGTTAGATGCCTGAACTATGGTTACACTGTCAGCGGGATCAGAGAGTTTAAAAAACTCATATCGTGTCAATACTAATAGCACTACCATCAGTGGCAGAGCAATCTCTAGAAAGCAAGCCATGTACTTCCATTGGCAGAAGGGCTTAAAGCCACCAAATATCATTGGAGGGTCTCTCTTAATGCCCGTGGTACATCTGAAGGCTTAAGCCAAGTTGTTTACACAAGGAAGAGAAGATGTTATTGCTCAAACAGAGTTTGTTTAAACAAGTGCCCATGGGCTCAAAAGCAACCAGCAATTACCACTACTCTTAAATAGCTGCTTCTCTCAATAGAGCACCACAGGGAAGACAGCTGCTTATTAATTAACACTGTGGCTTTCGACTAGAGGAACAAGATACACAGCTGGTGTGCAGTCAAGTCCTGCTTGGCCTATTGTTGATTTGAACAAAGTGTAGGCCTGGGTTTTCTATCCTTAGGGGTCAAGAAATCCCTTTATAAAGCCCAAGATTACTGTAATGAATTCACATGTTGGGACCCATTTCAGGAAAGCACTTCTAGAGTAGCCTGTCGGTATGTGTGCACTTCAGACACACGAATATCTGCCTCAGAACTCAAACACCAACTGGAGTCATAGGGGAGTGGGGGGGTTGGGGAACGCACATTAATTTTGCTCCTGTTGTTTCATACGCCACTTCAGGATGGACCCAGACAATTACATCAACCACCCACCAGCTGCTTAACGACTTTCCATGTGGAGATGCAGTCACTCGTAGCCTCCAACTATTTGGTAAATGCAGCTAGGCCACCCTCCTGCAGCAGAGAAGCGGAACAGGGCAGCGATGCTGGGTTTGCCAAATAACCAGAAGCTATAGATTAATGTCTCTTAGAGCCAACACAGGAGAAGTTTTAAGGGGATAGTGCTTGGTTGACAGTCACCTGGAATCCACTCTTGGACATTCACAGGCAACACTTTCACTTCTAATGTGAGATGCACAAACAAGAGCATGTACTAAGGCAAAAGCTAGACATGACGCAGTTATGATTTATCACAAACACATTACAATCTTAAATTCTCACAAGTAACTTTATCATAAAACCTCGCAAGAATCCCAATGCCACTACATAAAATCACGACATAATTTCCTCAAAATACTTCTGTGCTTCATTTTGTCACAATTTAATTTTTGGAAACCTGCCCTCATTTTAACTGGAGAAAGGTTTTTAAGCCATTATTTATTGAGTTTAATTTCTACACTACCCATTCCCCAGAGTTTAGAGTGGGTAACAAAAATAAAATAGAATACTATAAAAACAATATCCCCAATTAAATTTAAATTACCAGATGCTTGATTAAATGTGGCTGTTGAATGCCAGTCCAAAAGAGGAAACAGCTTTTCTGGAAAATACTTTGACAAATGCATAGAAAAAGGAAATTCTTGGTGTGTCCTTGGCCTCAGAGCGCTTCATGGCAGCCCAGCATTCCTACAGTTCTATAGTCCTACAGCTTCTTGGTTTTTTACCTTGCCCTAAATTGATAAAATGTCACCTTAAGTGGCACAGCGGGGAAATGCTTGACTAACAAGCAGAAGGTTGCCAGTTTGAATTCCCACTGGTACTATATCGGGCAGCAGTGACATAAGAAGATGCTGAAAAGCATAATCTCAAATTGCATGGGAGGAGACAATGGTAAACCCCTCCTATATTCTACCAAAAGAAAACCACAGGGCTCTGTGGGCGCCAGGAGTCGAAACTGATTGTCAAGGATTGTTGAAATTGTCAAGGAAGTCCAACACAGATGAGCTGGATTTCAAAAGAGGAAACTTCTCAAAAATGAAGGGACTAGCAAAAAGGAAATTTGAAAGGCAAAGTCAGGAGGGGCAAATCACTCCAGAAAGCATGGAACCTATTTAAAACCACAGTACTACAAGCTCAGTTGGAATGTATACCAAGAAGGAGGAAAGGTACCACCAAGTTCAGGAGGATGTCAGCATGGTGAACAAGTAGTCAGGGAAGCTATCAAACTGACACTGACTTGGCACAATCTTATCTTATCTTTACCTAGGTAGGAGGGGACTCACGGAATGCAGTTTGCAAAGGACCCCCTGAAACCTAGAGCCAGCAGTGGTTTTAATGAATGCCAAGTTAGAAAAACAAGGACACACCATCAGTCAGTCTTTATTATGGTCACAGACCAGCATAAAGTATAAGGGATGATTGACTGATTGATTAAGTGCCGTCAAGTCAGTGTTGACTCTTAGTGACTACATAGATAGATTCTCTCCAGGATGATCTGTCTTCAACTTGGCCTTTAAGGTCTCCCAGTGGTGCATCCATTGCTGTCATCATCGAGTTGATCCACCTTGCTTCTGGTCATTCTCTTCTTCTTTTTCCTTCAACTTTCTCCAGCATTATGGACTTCTCAAGGGAGCTGGATCTTCACATAATGTGTCCGAAGTATGATAGTTTGAGCCTGGTCATTTGTGCCTCGAGTGAAAAATCTGGATTGATTTGTTGTATGATCCATTTGTTTGTTTTCCTGGCTGTCCATGGTATCTTCAAAAGTCTTCTCCAGCACCTACGTTCAAAAGCGCAATGCTTTCTCTGTCTTGCTTCTTCAAGGTCCAGCTTTCGCATCCAGAGTGTGTCACGGGGAAAACCATTGTCCAAACGATTTTAATCTTTGAAGCTGTAGACATGCCACGGCATCTAAATATCCTTTCCAAGGCCTTCATTGAAACCCTACCAAGTGCTAGTCTGCGGCATATTTCTTGACTGCTGGATCCTTTACTGTTGACGGTTGATCCTAAAAGGCGGAAGCTATTCACCACTTCAGTGTCTTCATTATCAATTCTGAGACTGGTTGCTGTACCCGTTGTCATTAGTTTAGTCTTCTTGACATTTCGTCGTAGTTCCATTTTTTCACTGTGCTCCTTTGCTCCTTGACTTTCATTACTAGAGCTTGCAGATCATCCGCATTCTCAGCTGAGTGGTGTCATCAGCGTAGCACAGGTTACTGATGTTTCTTCCTCTAACTTTAAAGCCATGCTCATCTTCTTCCAATCCAGCTTCTCTCAGTATATGTTCAGCATATAAACTGAATAAAGAAGGAGAAAGTACAAAGCCTTGTCTATCTCCTTTGCTGATCTGGAACCAGTCTGCTTCACCATGTTCTGTCTGGACTGTGGTTTCCTGTCCTGTGTATAGGTTTCTCATGAGAACATTGTGATGTTCTGGGATGCCCATTTTCCTAAGGATATTCCACAACTTGACATGGTTGATGCAATCAAAGGCTTTTCTGTAGTCAATAAAGCACATATTGACTTCTTTCTGGTATTCTTTGGCTTTCTCAATTATCCAGCATGCATCAGCAATGATGTCTCTTGTTCCTCAGCCTTTTCTGAAACCAGCTTGAACATCTGGCATTTCCCTTTCCACATAGGGCTCTAATCTGCATTGGATGATCCTGAGCATTATTTTGCTAGCATGTGAAATTAAGGATATTGTACGATGGTTTGCACAATCTGTTTCGTCTCCTTTCTTTGGTATGTGTATGTAGACTGACATCTACATACACATACCATCTTCCAATCTGTTGGCCACTGTGTCGTTCTCCAAATTTGCTGGCATAGTTTGGTTAGAGCCTTGACTGATTCTTCTTCTGTTGCCTGCCATATTTCTGTAGCTATTCCATCAATTCCTATAGCCTTCCGACTTGGTAATGACCGGAGTGCTGATCTAACTTCATCTTCTAGTACTAGAGATTCTTACAAGTAGGGAATATCTTCTAGAGTATCTTGGATGTTGACGACCCTCCTGTACAGATTTTCAGTATACTACTTCCGTCTCTGTTTGATCTTCTCTGAATCAATTACTATCTGTCCTTTCGCATCCCTTAACATACCAGTCCGAAGTTGGAACTTCCCTCTGAGTTCAGAGATCTTTCAGAGGACTTGCCTTGTTCTTCTGTGTCTATTTCCATCCTCAAGGTCTTTACAGATGTCATTGTAGTATTGCTCCTTGTTTCTTCTAACAGCTTTCTGAAATTCCCTATTAAGTTCCTTCCTGAGGTCTTTAGCTTTCTTGACTTTCTTTGGTATGTGTATGTAGACTGACATCTACATACACATACCATCTTCCAGCCAACTTCTCTCCTCTTCTGGACAATTTCCACCGTCTGTTCTAACATCCATTTTGTTTTCTTCTGTTTTTTGGTCTTTGGCAGTCTCTTTTCACATTCCTCCTTAACAACTTCTTTGACTTCATTCCACAGTTCCTCTGGTTCCCTATCAATGAGGTTCAGAACTTCAAAGCGTTTCCTGACAATCTCCTTGAAAATGGTGGGTACATTCTCAAGATCATATCGTGGAAGCTGGATAGCTTTGTTTTTCCGCTTTAGCTTGACTTGGAATTTGCACATGAGCAGTTCATGATCGGTTCCACAATCGGCCCCTGGCCATGTCTTTGCTGTTTTAATTGAGCTCTTCCACCTCCTTGCACCAATAATGTAATCAATTTGATTTCTGTCTATTCCATCTGGTGATGTCCATGTGTACAGTTGTTTGAAGAATGTGTCAGCAATGAAGAGATCATTGGTTTGGCAGAAACTAATAAGTCGTTCTCCTGCTTTGTTTCTGTTTCCTAAGCCATATAGGCCAACTGTGTTTTCCTCCTTACCTTTTTCAGCTTTGGCATTCCAGTCTCCAACCACCATCTTGCTTGCATGTTCTCTCAGTTTCAGACTCAACTTAAGCATACAACATGAGCATACAACTCATCAATGTCTTCTTATTCTGCATCAGTTGTTGGAGCATAGACTTGAAGAACTGTCATGTTAAAAAGATGATTACATATAACATATTAAAAGTAAAGCTAGATATTAAAAGCCTAGGGGTTCACAATACAAGCTTATAATGAAAGACCATGATAACAGACCATAGAAGTAGAAGTAAAATTAAAAATAAAACTATGGCAACAGAACAAGACCGCAAACTAAATGACCCTTAATGACCGAGATCTAAGAATTGCAGTTAACAGTAGTTAATAATGGTTAAAAAATGGGTATAAATATTTGTAAAGGCATCAGAAAAAACATCATTTTAAAAGGCATAACATAGAGAAGCAACAATGCATTAAAAAGTTGTATGAAAAACATGGAGGCACGTACCCACAAGGTGGGTAAAATTTTTTATAAAAGGCATAATAAAAACATTTTTTTAAAAGGGATAAAAGAGAGAAGCAAGAATGCATTAAAAGGTTATATGCAAAACGTGGAGACACATAAAATCATACAAGGGCAACTACAGATATAGTTAAGAGTGTTATGAATTTGTTCTTGTGGTAGCAAGCATGACTTGTCCCCATAGCTAAGCAGGGTCTGCCCTGGTTGCATCTGAGCAGAAGGTTCCAAGTTCCCTTCCTGGCTTCTCCAAGATAGGGCTGAGAGAGATTCCTGCCTGCAACCTTGGAGAAGCTGCTGCCAGTCTGTGAAGACAATAGTGAGCTAGATAGACCAATGGTCTGACTCAGTATATGGCAGTTTCCTATGTTCCTAAAGTAAAGTAAAGTGTGCTGTCAAGTCGATTTCTACTCCTGGCGCCTACAAAGCCCTGTGTTTTGTTTTTTTTGTAGAATACCGGAGGTGTTTCCCATTGGCTCCTCCCACACATTATAAAATGATGCCTTTCAGCATCTTCCTATATCACTGCTGCCCAAAATAATCCACTGTTGCCAGAACCTGAGGGGTATACTTGTATGAAACAAAAGCTATAACCCAGAATTTGGCTTTTAAAAAGTCAAATCTGGCCTGTGGGGAGTCAAACCTTCCCAAAATGGCTCAGACCAGGTTTGTGCCATGCTAACTCCTAAAATGGCCTCCGCACATGCTTGGAGACCGACTGAGCAGTAGGGGTGAGGCAGCATGCCCACAGGATGCCAGGTTGGGTGCCTCTGCCCACTGAGCATTTTGGGTACAGGAGGCAGGTATGTTTGCTGCTGTTTAAAGTGATATTTTCCTACTTTCATCGTCCTCCTGGAGCAGCACTCACTGACCACTAATGCTTTACAATGTAGCAACTGTAGGGAGGGGATTTGAAGTGGGACCATGGCATGGAGGAGGGGGCATTTAACTCTTTGCTGCCACCATGGTACTGATCTGGATTAGTAACAATGGCACATAGGAAGCTGTCTTATACCAAGTCAGGCCATTGGTCTATCTAGCTCAGTACTGTCTACACTGCTAGCAGACGCTCTCCAAGATTTCAGGCAAGAGATTTCAGGCATTTTCTCTGACAATTTTTAAAAAGCATTTTTAAAAAACCCCTCTTCACCTCTTCATTTAAAAACCCACCTCTTCACCCAAGCTTTTCCAGCTTTTTAAATGTTTAGTTATTATTATTTTTTTTAAATTTTCTAAATTGTTTTAAGTTTTTGTGTATGTTTTTAACTTGATTTTATGTTATTGTTAACTGCGCCCAGAGACAAAAGTTTGGGGCGGTGTACAAATATGACAAACAATCAAACAAACACACACATAAAAAGAGTCTTTCTCTGCCCTATCTAGAGATGACAGGGATTGAACCTGGGACATTCTACATGTAAAGCAGATGCTCTACCAGTGAGCTACATACCCTAGAAGGAAGCTCCCACTGGTACCAACAGAAGCTTCCTTCCAAGGCTAAATCACAGTCACGGGGCAAGGGCAGGGGCAGTCCAGATCAGGATTATGACTGGGATAAAGATTTGAAGTTCCCTTCCTCTGGTCCCCCATGGCTGCTATTAAACTAAAATTAAGCATGTCAGGTCTAATGATGTGTTAACATAATGCACAGTTTGGTCCATAATGCACAACAGGCAATGCTGAAATATCTCTAGCCTCACATCAAAGGAAGAACACAGTATTCCAAGCCAACCAGCTCCTAGTTATCTGTATGTGACCTCTGCGAATTGAAGCAAAGGCATGTGCCCTGCCATCTCTCTCTCTGCTAATTATCAGGCACTAATCAATAATAACAAAGTGGAACAAAAATAGTGGGTTGAAAAAATAGTGGTACAAACAGATGGTTTGGTTATTTCAGTAGTGTATGTTTCCACTGCTATTCATCCCATGGGATACATATTGAATACATATCAAAAATCTACTATGTCCCAAAAGACCACTGGAAAGAGGGAACTGGCTGCAAACAAATGCACATTTGTTTGCCTCCAAGGCAGCCAAATGTCAGCACTATTTTCACCCAGATAGTTTTCCTTGGATTAAAGTTCCAGTGCTATGAGTGAAGGACATTTCCCTAATAGTTCTATTGCCTTGATTGAGCATAAATGATCAACGAAGCATTACAAAAGAAGTCACCATAAATAGATCACTGAGTTTTCTAAAAGGTTCAAGGAGCAAACTGGATGTGGGGTTTTTTCAAGCATCAAGATTTATTTAGGAAATGTATCATGAAAAACATCTCTAAATATAAAGTGCTAAGGTGATGCATGGCATGTGCATGTGTGGCATGCTGGAGGTGCCTGGAGTGCCTGTGCATGCGCAGAGAGTGCTGGAATGGGCAAAAATGGCCCAATCTGTCATTTGGGAGGAAGGCAGTCCTGAGGATGGAACTCTCGCTGCCATCTCCACTGTCATCCTGCCGCACAGCAGCGATTTTAGAAGATATTATTAAAAAAAGATTTAACTTTTTACTGAGCAATAAAGTACTAGCATGCAGGTAAAGCTAGTAGAAACAATAATTATGTAAACACAACATAAAACAATAGCAGAAATATCATATAAACCATATTAACACACCAAAAGTATTTCATAATGTAAAAGGTCTAAGCCAAATAATTGCTTTGCATCGAGCACCAAAAAAAATGTAAGATGTTCTAGAGTCAGGGTACCACAATTGAAAAGACCTTCCATATCAATAATGGGCCACCAACTGTCTCAGTTCAAAAGGGCACACGAGAGCAGTCTTAATAGCTGGATAAGTTGGTGTAAGAGGAAGCTGTCCTTAAGGTACCTTAGTCCCAATTTTTAAGGTCAAAACCAGCAACTTAAATTGGACCCAGAAATGGCCAGAGAGCCAGTGCATCTTTTTAAAGAAAGGGAAGATGTGTTCTATATGTCTAACCCCAGTTAGTAAATTAGCAGCCGTATTTTATGCTACTGCAGTTCCTGAACTGCCTTCAATGAATTAACAATGACCATTGCTCTTATTTATGGTAGCTCCCCAGTGTCCAAAGACCACAGCAACAGTCTTAACTCCATCTACAGATACTCAGTCCAATTTCATATAGTACAAAATCAACTCAGGCTATATTGTACTAGCATGCTCTGATGAATGCAATGTCTAAAACAGAGGGTGAACAACAACAATCTTCTGCACTCTCCAGCCTGACATGTAGTGCTAACATGAGAGACTTTAATTTGAAACTCGTACATCTTAAGAATGCTTACAAATCTGTTTAATTTTATACCAATGGGTGTATTATTTCTGCCTAACGTGTCTGACAAAAAATAATCCAACTTCGGAAGAACGCAAACTTTTCAAGGCTATTACTCTGATTCACATAAGACATTTTGTGTGAGCATGGGTTTCTCTTCTTGCTTGTGGGGCAATGTTTTGCATGCAGCCTGATAGTGAAATGAATGGAAAAGAACCTGCTTATATTTAGCTCTGTAAGTGTATTGTACATACCAGAGCCACTGGATTAGAACCATCACCTATAATGTAATCTCTATAATAATCAACATGCTAGAATACACATGCCCTATTCACTCATGTACAATCTGTGTACAGTGTACGCATGGATGTATAGATATGTATGTATTCACAAGGCATGTTCACTGTTACCGTATCCATAGGCAGAACTGGGGGGGGGCAGTCAGGGCACGTGCCCTAGGCACCACTGAGGTGGGGGCGCCACGCCAGTTCCTGCCACCCACACCCCATTGCCCACCTGGCCCAGCCCCAGGGCCCCTCAGCCACTTGCCTCCAGCTCCAGCTGATCGGTGAGGCCTAGGATCGGCAAGGCTTGCAAACTGCAGAACTCTTCTCTCCCCGCCTCTCAGCTGATCAGCGGGTGGGCGGGGCTTCCAGAGAGGTCTCCGAGTAGGCCTCCCTGAAGCCTGTACTCGGCAGGCCAAGCAAGCCAGAAGGAGGAAGCAGGCAGAGTTCTCTGCAGCAGCAGCAGACCCTCTGCCCAGACCATCCAGCACAGCTTCTGCCAGGTAGGCTGTGAATTCCTTTTTGTGGTCCCCCCCACCCCTATAGGAATCTGCTTGCCATAGGGCTTTGATATGGGGGGTGGGGCGAGACTGAGAAGTCTCTGAATATTTAATTTAAAACAGACTGAAAAATGTGCTGGCTTTAAAAACAAAAACTATCTAAAAAGGCCTATAAGTGGCTTGCTTCAGGGCAGAAAATTACAAAAGCTTCTGAAACAAGTATATTTTATTTATTTTCATTCATTCATTCATAAATGCACTTCTGTTCAAGTTGTTTTGCAACCCAGAAGGTCTGAGTGAGAACTGTGAAGCATGTGTTGTGCTTTTATTTTATTTTTCTTGTGTGTGAACTGCTCCCCAATAACTTGCAGGGACTTCAGGGTAAATCTGGCCAACATGTGAATGCAGCACCTCCATTCCAGAGGAGATGTGTGTTAAAGGGCTTTAAAAGCCTTGTGTGAAAAATCTCCTGGAATCAAACTTTACTGAATTTGTTCAGAATTCTGAAAAAACAAACATAGGCTCACCCTGCATGGTTGAAAGTCTCCTTTGCTAATCTGCAGCAAGGGGGCCATTTTAATAATTAGTGTTGCTAGTGTGTTCTAGGCATTAAAAGTAGCACAAATATATAGTACTCAATGTATATCACTATATACTGTGAAGTGTGCATGTGTGTATTCAGTGAAATGTATTTGCAGGCAGCATAGTTATTTTGAAATATCAGACTTAAATCCTTGGGGGCCTGGGGTGTGTGGAGGCCCTGGAGTTTGAGGGGCTTGGGGCCCATTTTAAAATCTCACCTTGGCCCATTCCAACCTTGCTATGCCCCTGGTGGTCACTACACATGGGTTTCTGCACAACACCTGCACAGAAGAAACTTCCATGTAGAAAATGTGTCTCTTGTAAATTGACCCTGAATTTTCCATCCATGACTGGGATATCTGAGAGTTAGAGTCAATAATAAAAGAACAGCACACTGCTTGTGACAGGAAGGGGCAAATTACAATGATTTCTTAGTCTGGCAGGGGCTGGTTTTGGCCCTGGCAGAACTTGGCTGTCTGCCCCTGTTGCAAATGCCTCTGTCTAGTGTGGCAAACTAATGTATCCTCCTACCTCTTGATGTCAAAGTAAGCACTGGTGTGGTGAATGCACATATACCCCATCATGAGCCAACAGTCATCATAAGACAAAGGCTGGCAGGAATCATTCACTGCTTTATAGATACACACACCCCACCACCTTCTTCTTCCCCTATTTTGCTAGTGGCTATTTGGGCAGGTGATCCTCTAGGACAAAGTCATGTTTTTTAAAGAATGAGAGGAGACAGAAAAAATGACACTTGGAATCCTCACATAACTCCTGACTGTTGTTCTAAGTCTTTTACAGAGATGGCTCATGTTTTCAGGTTTTGATCAACAACCATGTCTAGATGGTACGGTGTTCTTTTTAACAAGGATTTCCAAATATTGTTGACTACAAGTCCCATCATTCCTGCTTGGACAGGGGCGCAATTTCAGTGCTTGCCCTAGGCGCTATTTTCCCTAGTTACACCTCTGACCGTACCCTGCATTTAAGGGTACCTAGGTTTACTTTCCCTGCTAACTGGGCAGAGGCACCTTTTACAGTGGTGATTCTCTTTATTTAGCAGGGGGAGAGTAACTGGCCCTATCCAGCCCCAGCACAGTACCTCCAGTGATTGTTGCTGGTGTCTATCTTATGTTTCTTTTTAGAATGTGAGCCCTTTGGGAACAGGGATCCATCTTATTTGTTTATTTCTCTGTGTAAACCGCCCTGAGCCATTTTTGGAAGGGAGGTATAGAAATGAATTAACAACAACAACAACACTACTTTAAAAATTAACACATGCACAGTGTAATGTCTGAATAGGAACACACACAAACACCTCTGCATGTTTTGTTTTGTTTTTAAAGCAAAGAGATTAAACTTTGTTTGAAATGAAGACTGGTTTCTTGGAACTTTAAAAAAATCACCTACATGGTGTTAGATTCAGAAAGATGTTGAGTTTCTTGCAATGTGAACAATAATCTGTCAGTTTCTCCGTGCCTTATCTGAAAGTTACAGCTAGCAAGTTTCTCCCTTAATGGGATTTGTTAGAATAAGCTGAAGAACCATTTTCAGCAGTGTTCAGATCATGATTTCTTCAAGTGAAACATATTCCAGAAGAACAGTAACATGCTGTTCTAGAGTGATTTATATACACGAGTGAGACACATCTTTGGCTCATGTTGTTAAGCTATCCAAGTGCCTCATATTATTTAATGATCTTGTCTCTAGATGATCTGTTACATCACTGACAGTGGATATAACTAGTGGTTAAAGCATTCAGTCTGTATCCCAAAAGAATGTATGTTTGTTTATCATATTTCTATACTGCCTGATATATGCGTCTCTAGGCAGTGTACAAATTAAAAACAGTGTCAAAATTCACAAACAAAACAACCTTGCAAAATGAAAACACATTAAATAGCTTTTAAAAATCCAGTTAAAAGCCTGAGAAAACAGGTATGTCTTGAGGGTCTTCCTCAAAGCAAAGAAAGAAGGAGATGCTCTTATTTCAACAGGGAGCATATTCCAAAGCCCCGGGGTAGCCACAGAGAAGGACCAGCCCCGGGTCACCACCAGATGAGCCAGTGGCAACCGTGACTGGACCTCTCCAGATGATCTCAATAGGCACAGGGTACATGACAAACAAGGCACTCTCTTAGGAACCCTGGACCCAAGCCATTAAGGGCTTTTTAGGTAATAACCAGCACTTAGTATTTCGCACGGAAACACATTGGCAGTCAGTGCAATTCTTTTAAAATTGGTGTTATATGGTCCCTTCAGAGACCAGTCTGGCTGCTGCATTCTGTACCAATTGTAGGTTCCAGACTACATACAAAGGCAGCCCCACATACAGTGCATGACAGTAGTCAAGCCTGGAGTTTACCAGGATATGTACTACTGTTTTAAGGTCACTAATCTCCAAGAATGGATATAGCTGACATATCAGCTGAAGCTGATAAAAAGCATTCCTGGCCACTGCCTCAACCTGAGAAACCAGAATGAGTTTGGGATCCAGGAGCACTCCCAAGCAACATACCTGATCTTTCGGGGGAGTGTAACCCCATCCAGAACAGGCAGACCTAAACCATCTCTCAGGACCCGACCCCCCACAGTAGGTATCTCAGGGTCGCCTAATGACACTGACTGACAGAAGATTCGTGAAAGTACTACTTCCTACAATGCAGGCTGCTGATGTGGGCCTTGCACATCATGCTGAGGCAGGCCGGAGAGAGCAGCGAAAGTACCCCCAGTGACTCCCCTAGCCACCCCTTCCCTTTTTAATGAGAGGAGATCAAGTTTTGTGGTATCAAGCACGAAGGGTCCCCTTTGCTAAGTAGGGCCCACCATCGTTCGCCTTTGAATGGGCGATTACATGCGAGCCCTATAAGAGATTCCCCTGAGAGGATGGGGCCACTCTGAGAAGAGCACCTGTATGCTTGCATGTAGAAGATTCCAGGTTCCCTCCCTGGCATCTCCAAGATAGGCTCGAGAGAGAACCCTGACAGTAACCCTGGAAAAGCCACTGCCCGTCTGTGTAGACAATACTGAGCTAGATGGACCAATGGCCTGACTCAGTATAAGGCAGCTTCCTATGTACCTAATGGGATACATTACCACAAGCTGAGGTGATAACCACTAGCCTACATTCTCTATTCACTCTAGACATTCTCTATTGGCATGGCTGGTGCTGTTCCCATGCTGCTCAGAGAATATTTCAAGTCTACCTACAATGGGCTGCTACTATAATGTAAGAACCACACCGAAGATGGACCTCCCAAGGGGCCTGGGCATTACCTGCATGCTTGCTATTTGCAGCCCACATGGGCAGTATATTTTAGGGTTTTTAAAAACTCATGTAGTTGTAGAAGAAGACGACAATGCTGGCAAGAGAACATCTTTTTTCTTTTTTTTTTTAAGGATCTTGAATCACATCTAAGAAATTCAGAGAGAATAGGTCTAACAGCAGCTATTGGGTATGGAACCTGAATGGAATCCCCATGTTCTGAGGAAGTATAGCTCTGAGTAACAGAAGATAGGGATAAAGAGCAGTTGTAGACCATGCCTTCATGGTCTGCCTATGGGATTTGCAGAGGCCAGCCATTACTGAAAACAGAATGCCAGACTAGATTACCTTTGGACTGATCCAGTGGGGTGGTTCTTATAAAGCAATTTTACTTGCGTGGACTGGCAAAGCCACCAATGCATTCACCACAAAATCATGGTAAAGCAAGTCTCAATTTCTCTTGTGTGGGATGACTTTGCAGTGTATACTACAAGCAGGGACCCAGGACAACCTCAGGGGGGAAACGGTCAACTGAAGGGCTGTTCTGGGATCCCATTTCTCAGAACGATGTCAGTATGCACATAGGGTGAGGTGTGGAGAAAAGGAAAGGAGGAGCAAACTAGAAAGTCTGTTATAGTTAACCTTAACCGAGACCTCCAGGTCCCCATGTACTAGCATCTAGTATAGCACCACATTAAAAATCAGAATTGGATGGTGGCCTAGAGTCTAATGGGGCTGTGTGCAATTTCAGAAGTGCAGCAGTATGCTATATAAAAGGGCATAATACTACATGTGGAAGTGGAGGAAGAGTAAACACCTGCACTTTAAAAAATGGTAGGTTGTGTAGCATAGGGCAACACTGTTTGATTTCTCTTTAGTTTATTATTTATTTAAAATATGTTTATACTGCCCCAAACTTGTGTCTCTAGTTCTAGGTTTTGTACTGACTCCTGAACCATATGTTCTTCCTGGTCTAAGTAATTTAAACACACCTTTACTATTATTTACTCATGATCAAGTGAACAATCAGAAAAGAATTAACCAAGCACCCTGTGTGACTCTCCCCCACCCAGCCGCACACTCTCTCCTTTATGTTATGTGCTAAGCCTCTCCTCGCCCCCCCCCCTTTTCACAGCCTGCTTTTCCAGCCTTGCCATGAGGCTGTAATAACAGAAGTCTCCTGTAGGAGCAGTTGGCTTCACTCCTGTTAAAATATGTACTGCCACACATCAGCTTATTGATTCAAGGAAATAAATCTCTGCAGGAGCAAATATTGACTTTTGTTATGAAAATGGAAGTGAATAACTAACTGAACATTGATTTTTGGAAAGGAATGAAAAAGGGCAGGTTTAATTTTTTTCCTTCCTAAGTGTTCTTTAAGAAAGGATAACATTTCAGTCTGGAAAAGAACAGTTTAGAAAGTAGTCAACTAAAGATGACAAATCCTTGCTTACACAGAAAAGGATGTTGTTGCCAAGTGATTTAAAGGTCTGGATTCCGTATATGCGCATTACAGATTCCCTTTCTCCCCACAATGACTGTAGCGTTGTTTTATTTCTATCAGCTATGACATACTATACAGGCATAGCTACCCCAACAAAGACTAATCATAAAGTCTGGGGCAGCTCGTGATCTGCAGGGTCTGGAACAAGGGCCGAGAGACTTCCGGATCAACTCTTGTTTGCTTATGTATCTGAACCGTGGGAGCGATTACTGCTTAATGCAGGGTGCGGTGGGTGGTGGCAGCAGCAGCCGCAAACTGCACCAATTCCAGCTCCCTGGAGAGCACACCCCCGTGCAATATAGCGTTTGCACACACACTGCAAGAAAGATTACATTTTTATGTATATACATAAAATATTTCATGGGCAAATCTAAAAAATATAGTGTGTAAGGCAGCCTAAGAGACAGAGGAAGGATCCTGCTTTGGTGCACAGGTCAAACTGCCTGCTTTGGTAGTACACTTAGGGTAGTTCATGTTTACTGATACATTAATCTGAGCTGAAACACACAAAAGGCCTCCAAAACCCCCAACACATTTGTTGTAGTGAGCATAATATGAATGCTCTCTCCAGTGATGGCTTGAAGAAGAAAAAGAATATCACTGATATTTCTAGCCATAAAATGATTAACTTGCACATGTGAACTCAGGATGGGCAGGCTGGGATAGCTGGATTGCTGCAGTTCTGCAACTGTATGAAATCGCGTCCATTTTCTTATTCTGTCTATTTATCCATCCATCCATCCCACTTTGGAAACTTGTTGAAAAGTGGGATGCATAAATAGCAGCAGCCAGCAGCTGCTTGCTCAGAAGTCTTACTGTGTTCAGTGGGAGTTACTTCCAGGTAAGACTACACAGGATTGTGCTGTTAGAACACACAGAAGAGCTCTCAGCTGTTAGGGTTTAACTTAAATCTCTTTGCTAAGGAACTTGATAGAAAACAAGTCACTGAGAGATTAGTGCTTTTTAAAAATTCAGCTTCACTGAATTTTAACACATTTTACAGTGTCCTGTTCACTTTCTCCCTAGTGAACTATACAGCAGCCAGTTCAGAAAGATACTCAGGTACATTTTGCACAGGAATTGTTCCAAAGAAAGTAGAAAGGAAGCTTAGCACTCTGCTATTTGCATTCCTGTAGCATACTACAGCCTGTGTTAAATATCCATTAAAGATATTAGCAAACCACAAGAAACAGTTCAGCAGAATTGGATTGTGTATGATTGAAGGAGGAGTCCAACATTATCAATCTCCACCACCTTGAAAAGTCAAAAGAGGGGGAAACAAAGCTGTTTTCGGGTTTCTGGCCTTGAAGAGCCCCTCCACCACCAAACTCAATATTCTCTATTTGAGCTTTAGTTCCACCTCATTAAATTTTATACCTCTGTATGTTAGCTGTAACTACCTTTGGCTGAAATAAGGGTTCCATCCATCAATCACCATCTTGAGGGCTAAAGGCAGTATTTGAACAATCGAGCATTTTATCCAGTGAGAGCACACTTTTATTCAACTATCTGGCAACATTATTTGATATGGTCCAGATAGACATCCCGGATGGGTGCTGGCCAGCCAGGACAGATTCACATGATTTGATAATTTATTATTTATACAGATGTATTTGCTGCTCTTCAGTCAAGGCTTTCAGCTGGTACCATCTGGCTATGATATTCATTCACACATTAAAAGGCACATGGGGCAAGATCGTAGCATAACAGGTCCTACAACCTTGGTGTGAGTGCAAGAAAGGAGTCTATCACAGGGATAAAGCTGCAGAGAACTTAAGAAACAGCAAAACTGCTCAGTGTTGGTGGCATGATAAAGAAGTAGAGTAAATGCAAAAAGGTCAGGATCATCTGAAGTTACATGTAAGAATGGAGTAGGAGCATATGCACAGCCAGAGTTTTGCATGTTTGCTGTTTTCACTACAGCAGTTCCTGCCCAAAAGACACACCACTTTTACAACGACTGAACAGTGGTTTGTCTCTTCAGCTAAAAGGATTGGCTACAGCAGCAACAGCAAATGAAACTCCAGCTGCACACAGAGTTTTCTTCCACATTACATTTCTCTACTTTGGACTCCTGCCATTGAGTTTGAAATGAACGTTATGTCTCAAGTTGAGACTGAAAAGAATGCAGCATATTGTAGAAGAATAATGTTAACCAACCCGTATTTAGAAGGGAATAAATTAAGAGCAAGATAAAAAAGGAGGGAAATAGTTAGCTTACGGTCTTGCTTTAGAAAGCAAACATATTTATAGTGATTAACTGGTTCAGGGTTTTTTGTTTTGTTTTATATTAACACACAAACCAGCCTTTCACCATTAAACAAAGTGCATCAAGTTGTTAGCAGAAAAAGGCAAGCCCAATGCTCTATATAACATCTCACAAACTACTCAAACAGGGTTACCTTTCGGTCTTCTTTAAAGAGCTCCGCAGCACTTGTGAAATGTGGGATGGAGTTTTTACAGTGTGGGCACCCTGTGGGTCAAAAGAGAAACAACATAAAATGAATGCTAGGCAGTTAGGGGCTGGTTCAAACATTCAACCCAGCTTTGCATGGTGGGGACGTGGGCCTGGGCTTTTGGAGCACCCTTACCTGACTCTAAGACATTACATTCTCCTGATATCCAAAAGGGGAGGAAGGATTATGGTTATCAGGCAAATCTCACACATGACGACATCATTTGCATAATTCCAGGCACATGTACATGTGAAGCCCTGGCTTGCGCCCCACAATACAAAGGGCATTACTACCAAGCCAATTCTCTAAACTGGCCCCAAAACACAAATATTAAGAAAATTCATGTCATATGAATACACTGCAAAATGCAGGTATTGTTTCACTAGCACTGGCTAGGAAGGAAAATGGGACTACTCTGAGTAATTTTCCTCAGCATGTCAGCCACTGCCTGGCATTAATGGACTGGTCAGATGTCGCACAAGGAGAAGTGAGAGGTGATATAAGAGGTACAGGAGACATCCCTAGAGATTGGGGAAGCTGGTGATGACTGGACCATCTTCTTACCCTTGTTTTAATGACATCTGGATACTAATGGAAGCAATTGCATTTTTCTGCTGTACCCTCAACCACCAGTGTTCCTATTGTGCAGGGCTTTAAGACCATCTACTTTGTTTCTAGCTCCTCCATATCACCACCATCAATCTTTAGTTTATATCAGAGTTAGCTTAGCAAATTACCGTTGTAGCATCTGGTACTACCTCTGAACGACATGGGTTATAGCCTTTGATACCTATTCAAATTAACATGTGTTTTTTTAAAGCATCTATATTAATGGTTATCACCATATCTTGTGCATTCCATAAATTAATCATGTGCTGTGTGCAGAGCTTCCTTAGGTTGTTATGAACCTTATAATGAACAAATACAACATGCAAGGTGTGGATAGAGAGAAAGTGGATAGAGAGAATTTTTTCTCCCTTTCATATAACACTAGAGCCAGGGGTCATCCCATGAAATTGATTGCCAGGAAATTTAGGACTGACAAACCAAAGTACTTTTTCACACAACACATAATCAACTTGTGGAATTCTCTGCCACAAGATGTGGTGACATGGATGGCTTTAAGAGGGGTTTGGATAACTTCATGGAGGAGAGGTCTATCAACGGCTACTAGTTGGAGGGCTATAGGCCACCTCCAGCCTCAGAGGCAGGAAGCCTCTGAGTACCAGTTGCAGAGGTGTAACAGCAGGAGAGAGGACATGCCCTCAACTCCTGCCTGTAGCCTTCCAGTGGCATCTGGTGGGCCACTATGTGAAACAGGATGCTAGACTAGATGGGCCTTTGGCCTGATCCAGCCAGCAGGGCTGTTCTTATGTTCTTATGAAGGTCAGCTGGTTTCTTGTTCACTCGTGACATGGGAATGTTTTGAAAGATACGAGTGGCGGGGTGGGGTGGGGGGGGGGGGGGCAAGGGCTATTCCTCCTCTTCATACTTTGATTCAACCTCTTAGCTGATTCATAGGCTATCATGTTTACCTTGACCAACTATCACACATGTGGCCTATACCAGTTGGCATTGGTTCAGCAATTTCAATGTTTATCAGCCAAGAAAGCATCAGATCATGCTTCTCAGAATCTCTTTTTGAGACAGTTCAGCTGTAATTCTCAGATATTATTCCCAAAGATAGTGTTGTCAGCTGTAAACTATGTAATGACAACATTAAGATGTTCCTAGCTTAACCACTGTGTGCCAAAACTTGTTATAAGGCCAAGAATACAGGATAGTTCCAACCCTCCGCTGCTTCTCCATCCCTGATGAGGGCTCCTGCAGCCTCCACTGTTACCAGTTCTCCCATTTTGCTGCAGACAGCCCTCTCAAGCCTCTTCTTCTACCTCTATGCCAACCAGACTTGTCCAGGTTCTCTCAAACCACAAACTACTCAAGCCTCCTCCAAGCAGCTTTTGACCTAATTATGTGCAAGAGGAGAAAAACTAAGTCTAGGACATGTTCACGTACTACTGCATTTGCCTTAAAACAATCCAGTTTCTAACAATTCTGGTAAACTACCCAGGAACCACTCCTGGACTGACTAAGACCTGCCTTTGGTTTTCTCTAAAATATCCAACCAGGTTCCTGCAGGTTTAGAGCAGTCCAGTGTGAAATGCTGTTCTTACTGCTGTTTCTTGGTCACTGTGCAACATGTGCAAATAGGTGGCACTCTTTCCCCTTACTCAGCATAACATACAGTAGGCCTGGCCTTGGAATTATACAGCAGGGAGTGATGGCTATTTTATGAACAATCTGTAACTGATATTCTCAGAGACCATTCTGTCTGGTCCCACTTGGAAGATGAGATCCTCACCGAGACCCTTTCTCTCCAGGAGTAAACCCTTTCCTTCTCCCTAGCTCACACACTCACACACAGAGAGAGCATGCGTAAGAGCACCCTCACACAAGCTAACCCCAGGGTTTGTACACTAATATAATACTCGGAAACAAGCAGCACTGCTCCAACACACTGCCTCATACTCTCTTTAGTGGTTCTGCTAGCACACTAATATACAAGGTAAGGCTGACTGGAGAGATTTATATGGAGAAAACTCCTCTCAAAGAACAGGTAAAGGTAAAGTGTACCATCAAGTCGATTTCGACTCCTGGCACCCACTGAGCCCTGTGGTTTTCTTTTGGTAGAATACAGGAGGGGTTTCCCATTGCCTCCTCACAGCACAGTATAAGACGACGCCTTTCAGCATCTTCCTATATTGCTGCTGCCCGATATAGGTGTTTCCCATAGTCTGGGAATCATACCAGCGGGGATTCGAACTGATAACCTTCTGCTTGTTAGTCAAGCATTTCCTCGCTGTGCCACTTCAGGAGTTAGAGGGGAAAACAGCCACCACTTTTTCATCTTCAAGTGAGATGTTTGTGAGTCCCCCTGTGCTTGTATGCTGGAAACTAAACAGCAGTGTCCTCTAGAGTTGGGCAGTGGGCCAGGAAGTGTTTTGTAAGCATATGAACAGAAGGCTAGGAAGCTACTCCAAAGATCATGTAAAGAAGAACAAAGAAGAACAAGGTCTCTTTTGCATATTATGACGGCAAATATTTATTTACCACTTTGCAACAAACGTTCTCAAAGCGGTTTACATAGATATAAATAAAATTCTGCCGCTCATACACGGCAGAAATGCAGATGAACAAGCAAGAATTATTTTACAAGCCATGCAGGTGGGAAGAATTCGGGTTCTCATCCAATGCTTTTCCATACAGAAAAAGTGCCTGCATGTACAAAATTAGCACAGTGATAATATTCTGAGCATTCAGACTTGCAGTCCTCCTGCAGTCCACCTGCAGGCTGAAGTGGTACAGGCCCAAGTTCTACCATCTCAGTCTGTGTAATGTGTACAACAGTTTCCTGCTTTCATAGGAAACATAGAACATAAGAAGCTGGCATATACTGAGTCAGACCATTGGTCTATCTAGCTCAGGATTGTCTACACAGACTGGCAGCAGCTTCTCCAAGGGTGCAGGCAGGAATCTCTCTCAGTCCTATGTTGGAGAAGCCAGGGAGGGAACTTGGAACCTAGATGCTCTTCCCAGAGCCGCTCCATCCCCTGAGGGGAATACCTTGCAGTGCTCACACATTTAGTCTCTCATTCATATGCAACCAGGGCAGACCCTGCTTAGCTAAGGGGACAAGTCATACTTGCTACCACAAGACCAGCTCTGCTTTCTAGTGCCTCTAATTTGCTCTGAAAAAAGGAAGTCATGCATTTTGCCACAGGGCGATACAGGAACTCCACATGAATGCACAGTGCATGCTTATTCCCATGGGGATTATGTGCAAGTTTTCTTTTTTGTATGAGAGGGCATGCAATCAACTTAATTTTCAGGCCTCTGAGCACACCAACTGAATCATTAGCTGGCTTTAGGAGAATGAATTATTAAGCTAGTTCAGGCTGCTGAATAATACTGCAAATCTTCATCTAGATTAATTAGTTTCAACTATTCAATCCGCAATGTATATTGGAAGTAAATCAAATTGCAAGCACACCAACTAAGAGAATATCATTTTAAAGAAGTGAGTAATCTCACTTCTAAAGAAGCAAGTGTGGATACTCTACGCATCGATAAAATCCTGATGCTTTAATATTTTTGACCAATTTTTTCTGGATGACATTTTATTGAGAATTCAATCTATAACTGTTACCAAGCAATGTCAGAAATTGCCCAATGACCTGTTTTTCCTTGCTATGTGCTCCGGCAGTATTCTGACTCATCACAGCCTTTTTCAATAGAGAGCATTGATTCAAAATAGCTATGTTCTCAAAATATCAGAGAACAATAATGTACCTGTGTTTTCCTAACAGTAGGTTTACACTTTACAGAAACTGTATTTAAAATGCTTAAGAGTGGAGACAGACAACAGGCTTTAAGAGAATTGCAAGGGGAATGCTAAATGTATCACCGCTTGCAATATATACATGTCTTTTATCCCACAGGCCTCACAGGAGATATTGTTGCCACCACTACTATTCTGAGGGCTCCCAGATGCCTCTCTGCTTATGTTTGGGATTACAGGCTTATAGCTCCCACTCTTAACATGCTCAGGAGTCTCACAGGATCATGGGCTCCTCATTTGTTGGCATACTGGGGACAGGTCACTTAGCATGCAGTGGGATGGTCAGCCTCAGATTCAATCAGCTGCTAAGCAAATTGAAAGGGAATTAGCCTCACGCCTTCCCCCATATTAGGGAATGACTAGGTAGACCGCGTTATCCACGCTCGCGGTCTCTCTGTCCAAAGATTGACTCTTTACTTCTCCCTCATTTGCAGTTGCCTCAAACAAGCTAACGCTAATCACCTCAGCAAGAAAAGTCAGATAAGGCACTGTGAATCCAACTCCCTTTCCCATCACAAAAGAGATAAGTGGGCAATAGGAACTCAGAGGTGCTCTCATTAAAATTACTGATTGGTTTACTGGGTCCTTCTGACCGAACAGAAACCATCCTTGCATGTCCACTTACATATAGGTTGTTCTTGATCGTTCATGCCATTGACTTTTATTCAAGCACAGCAAACAAAGACAATTGATCCTTTTAAGATCCACCGGAATTTCCCTTCTCAGGAAGAAGTGGCCAGTATTTCGCCTCAGGGCCCATTTGGGGCAATAACTGGCCCTGGTTTCTTGAATCAGGGTGCTTCATTTGGTCTCTACACCATGTCACCCACTGTAGGGGTGACAGATTTGGCACCCGCCATAACACCAGGCTGTGTCTTACTCATCTGCCATTCATGCTTCCAGCCACCAGACCGGCTTGCCTCACTGGCCTGATCTATCCAGCTCAACTTGCTGCTACAAGAAGCTGGCTGCACAAAAACAGACACCTTTTGGATTTATCCTTGCTGCCTAACCCCCGAGCTGTTTTTGGTTCTCCGCCACTAAAGGAAGGATGAGGTTGTATGGTAATCACTTTGCAGCTCTGGGCTCTCCCTTTCCCTGCTCTCTTTCTTAAATCCAAAAACTGTTTTCTCTAAAGTGTTCTTTTTTCTAGCCAGCCTGAAAGTCATTTTAATTCAGACACCAAGCTAAATTGCCTCTTTGTGAATATCTGGTTAATCTCTGTAACATATTTCTAGTAGTAATATTGCTTTAATCAACTTTCTTATTCCACTGTACACCTGAACCTCAAATAAAACCTTATTTTATTTTGAACTTCGACCCTTCTGTCAGTTCATTTCCCTGGGACCAGAACTTTGCACAAAAATTATTCTGACATGTGATTGCTGCACCCCAGCTCACTAATTCCCCACGCAAAGCCCGAACACATTTTAGGGGTGTTCACTAATCACCCCGGAGCAGTTCCATTAATACTATATACATAATGATCTTGCAGCCGCTTCTGCCAAATGGCCTTTCTGCTACATCTCCCACTCCTTCGCCTTGTGCTTTAATTGTACTAGCTTATTGAAGCACAGATTTATGCATCTTTATAATGAGTTTACAACCTTGTATACAGATCCCCCACCCCTTTACTGCCATTTGAGTGAGAAGCCAAAACACTTTACAGTGGGCATGTATTAAGATCAGGACATGTCTCCAAACAGAACAGATGTGAATCCTGTGCTGAATTCTCAAGGAATTAAGAAGTCATCAGAAAAGATGTGGGAAGAGGCAATCATATGTAACAGCAGAACTTCATCTGTTACAACTTACAAGGCCAAGTGCATGAAACTGTCAGAAACCCAGTTCAGTCATTCATTCTATTTAAAGCACAAGGAAGCTCAAAAAGCCAGGAAGATTTTCATTCCCACAACAGGAAGGCTCATTTTCACCACACATCCCTTTCACACCTACTTTCAAATTCTTATTCCATTAATGTATTTGCAAAGATTTGCCTCCCTTAAAAGAGAAAAAAGGAATTCTCTCCAAGTACTGCATTTTCTGACCTATTAACATGTGGAGGCTATTTCATGTCCAAAGATCTGAAGACGGCCTGCTTGTGAGCATAATATATGATGCAGCACTAGGAGATAGGACCTCATGGAAGATTTATTTCCTGGGTGGGCATTTCCAGGTTCAAAGTGCCTCCCACTTGCCAGCACTCATCTGGGGCCTTCCATGGGTTCTCCTCACTGATGCTACACCACTCATACAAGAGCCCACTTCTGCAAACAGTTAAACATGCAAGAGAGCTGACAGA
This sequence comes from Hemicordylus capensis, assembly GCF_027244095.1. NCBI lineage: Eukaryota > Metazoa > Chordata > Lepidosauria > Squamata > Cordylidae > Hemicordylus > Hemicordylus capensis. Next base: position 160,479,297 of record NC_069657.1, on the reverse strand, counting down.
GATAACCTGTGAACAGAACTCTTATTCTGCAAGGCAAGGAGTAATCTAAGGCCCCCTCTTCAACTTTGTTACTACGATTTTAGGATTCTAGAACTCTGACATGCTTGTACATAATCCTAAATATAAACAGAGACACATATGGGTTGTCTGTTTTGCTTTGTGGCATTTCCATGAAAGTGTCCATGAAAGAGAGTTAAAGAGAGTTAACTCTTTCCATGAAAGAGAGTTAAAGCCAATGTAAGTGACAACAACTCTGAGGTAAACATAGGTATGAAGGCAGACTTTGGATCATGAAAATGCCTATAGTAGTTTCAAGGTGTTAGGTGGTATGCCTAACACTTGTAGTAAGCGCTCAACAACTGGGTTTGATATACTGAAGGTCAAATTTAAGATCTACAGATCTAGACTGGGGACTGTTTCAGATTAGTATATACAGGCACAAATGGTCTGCATATTTTAGGTAGGCCAAGCAAAATGTTAGAAGGAGACAGTTTAAAAGGTGGCAATAGAAAGGCGTTTGAAACAAAGAATATTCTCTGAACAAGAAACAAATAGAACGAAAAGAAACCGACTTTATGTACATTGCTACGAAAAAATAGAGGGGGAAATCAATAAGCACCATTCTCAAGCGTTTAGCGTCTACCCCAGCAGGCAGCATACAAAAATACTCACAAGGAGAGGGTAAAATTCCACAGTGGAGGCCCTAGCCTGGTAGCCTGCTGTAGTGTTGCCCACACTATTTATAAACAAACTGATCTACATTAAAAAGCACAACCCAACATGCTTTTCAGTGGTAACAAGCCTACTCAAACAATTCCGTGATATCATCCAAATGTACAGTGTAGGTGAGGTCTGAGGCTGAAAGTGGGAAGGGCCATGCTTTCTGCCCCATGGAGCAACTTCCATGTTACACGAGCCAAAAGCAGCATGGCTCACTACAGGTGCAGCTACAGCCAGATGCTCCCCTGCAGTTGTGTATATTGAGGTGCTTTTCCAAAAATTGTTGTAAGCATTAGATTCCAAAACACTAAAGGCACGAAGATATTATCTAGGCTCAGGGTATTTGCAGCTACTCTTTCAAACAGCAGTAATTTACATGAACATTAGTGGTCAACTACTTCTTTTCTGCACAGGCTGTGCAGTGGTGGGTAAACAACTCGTATTCATTCAGCATGTTCATACCTACCAAGAAGAGTGTCAAGGCCAAGGAAGCACATGACATCAGCTCCTGAACACGCCACCAATGCCTGAGAGAGTCATTGAGGCATCCCACACTTCCTTAGGGGCTATTTAAGATCTGTGCACCCTGTGGGTAAGGAAGGAAGGAGAGAGGCCCAGGCCAGAAGAGTTCATAATATCAGTTCCTACAGAGACCTGAACTGGTTTGTTGTTTTGATATTTTAAATTGTAAACCAAACCACCTTGGGTGCTAAAGCGGAAAAGTGGTAGAAGTAATCAACCAATCAATCAATCAATCAAATGATTTCTTTTTAAATTGCTGATTATACAGCTCGAATAAGCGACCATGAGAGAGACAGAGAAAGCAGGATCCAACACACACTGTCTCTGTCTAGATTTGTTGTTGTTGTTGCACTGCATTCATACCTTTCCAAAGAGCCATAGTTTATTCCAGCAGTAAAGCACTTCATTTCTGCACTGCCCACACTGCCAATTTCGGAGTCAGATGCTGTTGTTTCTAAGTTGAGAAGAGGATCCGACAGCAAGGCTACTTCTGATCAAGTGCAAACCCTCTGCGTGTAGGAGCACATGCAGCAGTAAGCCAGTAGTAAACTGCCACTGAGAATAGGCCCTTAGCAGTGTGGTTGCCATGGGTTGCCATGACGCTCCATCCATGCCATTATAGGTCTATGTAGGTTTACACACACTGATATGAAGTTCTTAGAGTCACTTCACATAATGCTTACACAGAAGTAACTTCTATGAACAAATCTACATCAATTCCACATATAATTATAATATGGAAATCCTACAATAGGGCAGTTGTACAGGCAACTGCATGTACAGGCAACTAACATATGGTGGCAAGTTATGGTCAACTACAGCTAGGGATGTGCACGGAACCGCGGAGGCACGGTCCATTGCCGGCGGGGGTCTCCCTTTAAGTGCAGGGGGGTTGCACTTACCACTCCTACTGCTTTCCCCCCTCCGGCGCTCTCTTTTTTGGAAATGATTTTGGTGCGGCAGCATTCCTCCCTGCTGCCCCTGACCCGTTGTTTGCCAGAAATACTGGAGGTAGCAATTGCGCGTGTGTGCACACGTCACACACGCAATGTGCGCATGCAATGTGCAACATATGTGGCAGTTGTGCGCGTGCACACGATTGCTACTTCCAGTATTTCCAGCAAACAATGGGGGCGGGGTGGCAGGGAGGAATGCTGCGCCCCAAAATCATTTCCAAAAAATAGAGCGCCAGCAAAGGAAAAGCAGCGGGAGGGGTAAGTGCAACCCCCCCGCCCTTAAAGAACCACCCCCTGCTGGCGCCGGACCAGGCCATATTCAAACCAGTTCAGAGGCCTCCATCATGGCCCCCGGACCGGTTTGTGCACATCCCTAATTACAGCCCTTTTTATCTATTCCTCTGTACATGCCTTCCTGGCTATTTTCATAAATGAGGTTGTACTTTATATTATGTTTTTAAAAATTACAAAAGATTTTATCTGAAAGATGGCTCTCCCTGGAAAAAGCAAAATATGACCATACATTAAAGGAAAAAATCTGAATAATTCAAAGACAATAAATCATTACCTACCTTCTAGACCAAGTATTTACAAGTAATAGCAGAAGTGCAAGCCAAAGAGCATTCATTCTACTGATATATAACACTCTCTCTGTGTGTATACACGCATCCCTGCCATACACATTACTGGTACACACACGTACATCTACTGGTAATGTAGATGTCTAACGGAAGAGGACAAGAATATCACAATCAATCAAGCAATTTTGAAGTCCTTTCATTTCAGCCCTCTTAGAAGTCTGTGTATACAACATAAAGGTAGAAAAACTATAGTTTTCATACCAACAATGACCTTAAAATAGTGGTGCATATGCTAGTAACCTTGACTACTGTAATGCACTCCATATGGGGCTGCCTTTGTACGTAGTCCAGAAACTACAATTGGTGCAGAATGTGGCAGCCAGACTGGTCTGGGACAAACCAAAGGGACCGTATAGCACTGATTTTAAAAGAATTGCACTGACTGCCTCTGTGTTTCTGAGTAAAATACAAAGTGCTGGTTATTACCTATAAAACCCTCAACAGTTTGGGTCCAGAGTAATTAAGAGAGTGCCTTCTTTTTCATGAACTCTGTTGTCTTTCAAGATCATCTGGAGAGGTCTGGTTATGGTTGCCACTAGCTCGTTCGCTGGTGACTCAGGTCCGGGCCTTCTCTGTGGCTGCCCCAGGGCTTTGGAATATGCTCCCTGTCAAAATAGGAACATCTCCATCTCTGCTTTTAGGAAGACCCTCAAGACACACCTCTTTTCTCAGGCCTTTAACTGAGATTAATTTTAAATGGTATAATTGATTTTATCCTATTAAATTGTTCTAACTTTTTATTCTGTGAAATGGTTTTAATTCTTTTTATTCTGCTTTATATTTGTTGTGTTTTAGATTGTGTACACAGCCTAGAGATACAGGAAGCTATTCACAACACATCAGGCTAGTGTTGCTTCCAAGCAGCTGGGTTCCTATTATTTTAAAAAGGTAACGCGGAGAGGTAAATTTTCAAAATCCCACCTGAATTCCCTCCAGAGTCAAGCAGGATTGAAAAAGCACTTCTCTTACCAAACCTTTCTCAGCATGTACTATGGAGCAAAGCTGTTACTTTGCTACCACCAGCTGCAAGCAAGAGATAGAAAGGAACATGGTGCAGCAAGCAATCACCAAGGAATCAAGCAATGACCAAGGAATCTGCCTTAAGTTCCCTGGTTCTCCCTAGAACTGACATAGAACCTGTTGCAGAATTCCATTAACTCTTGAAGCGCACTTGTTCAAAACCACACACGTGTCAGATACTGGAAGGGCATAGAGGTAACTATGACTACGGCTCTGCCTACGCAATTTCTGCATGAATACTGCTTTTATCTCATATTTTGTCAAGTGGCTGTGACATCTGCAGCCCCAAGCTCCTAGGTAAAGCCACATTCTGCTCCATGAGGGTTAGTGTGGAGGCAGGCACTGCTATGGGAGTAGTATGTTTTTTTGTGAGCAGAACTCGAACTCCACATCATTTAAGGGTGAAGACCCTGTACTATGTATGACAGTACAAAGCTACTATGAGTCAGAATTTATAAAGATGTGCTAAAATCCTACACTATTAAAATCTGGTGGTCTTATAATTAGCTGGCAGTAGTAGTAACATGTTAATGGGGAAGCACATTATTCAGCAGCAAATTGTGTCTTTCCATTGCGGATGCTAAATTGTCTGCCAGAGAGAGACATTCATATCTTTAAAAGCTGACATGGCCACATACTGAAGGTAATCTTTTTAGTAATTAAATCACATGCAACGTTTTAAGGTTATTAAAGATTTAAAACAGAAATCCTGTTACCCAAGAACTAGATGCTTTATTAGTGAAAAAGCTGACAAATTTATCGGTAGGTTTTAGTGTCACCGTTGGAAAGCCCAGCTTTCGACCCCCACTTCCTGCTTTGCTAGTGTTCAGCTCCATTAAGCTGACTCAACTTTTGGAGTAAGAGTAATGTTTAAACAAGTATTTTTAAGGGCAGCTCCCTCAGCCCTAATTAATACACTCAGACAAAAAGAACAAGAATTAAATAGTGTCTATACCAGCAGGAAATCATTTTACACAGATCCATCTTTAAATAAACATAACGAATCCTCTAGACACTGTTATCAGCAGTATTTTAAGTAAATTCCCGGTGAAAGGAAGTCGCTGTGGAAAGCAGCTTCTGCACCATCACCAGGGTCTAGAGATACTAACTGAAGGCAGAGTTCAAACAACAGATTCTGCCCTGATTCAGAAAGTCAACGGACACTTCTTTCCTCAAGGAGTAGTAGTTTATCTTATTTAGTATATTTATCATTTGAAGTTTAACCAAAGCCACTGATTATTATCCAAATCCCCTGGCAAAGAGGCGCCTTTTAACGTGGTGATTCTCTTTATTGAGCAGGGGGAGTGTCCTATCTGGCCCTATCCACACCCAGCACAGGACCTCCAGTGACTGTGGCTGGTGTCTATCTTATGTTTCTTTTTAGATTGTGAGCCATGTGGGGACAGGGAGCCATCTTATTTGTTTGTTATTTCTGTGTGTAAACACGCCCTGAGCCATTTCTGGAAGGGCGGTATAGAAATAAAATAAAATAAAATAAAATAAAATAAAATAAAATAAAATAAAATAAAATAAAATGGCCAATTTTAATATTTATTTTTTTCATGCCCTATTATGCTAACGTACCAAAATACAAAAGTAAAGTGTGCCATTATCTTGCAGATCCATTGCTTAACATTTGCCACCACTGATTAAAATTGGGCCCAGCTAACTCACCAGCACACGTTTTAGTTGATTATTCTATCAATCAAAACCCATAGCCCTAATTTTTAACTGAGGGCTGACTGCTATGTTTCTGACCTGTATGAATATTCTGGTGCAGCCAATGTCACACAGGACATTTTCTAGGCTCGATGATACCTTTGGAATTGTTGTAAATTACCTTTGTTAGGCCGCCTGCTATGTGGATAGGCCCTGGCACGTTTATTCAGGAGCAATAGGTGCACTCCTCTCTGTGTCAGCCTGCCATTTTTCTCCACAATGCCCCAGAGCAACTTAAGATCAGAAATATTGGGAGAGATTAAATTAATGGTTGTGTGCCCTGCCAGAGCTCTGGACCCAGCTCCTGCCCCAGGAAGATGGGTGTTGACACTGAGCTGTATACACACACATACACACCACAGAAATTTGCCCCAAGTTAGCTCGATGTTTTAGGAGGTTTTGTATTCAGCAAGAATCACCACCATTCCAAGAACCATTCCTCTTCTAAAAGGAATGACAATTGTATGAATTTGTTCAGCGCTACTGTACTTTGCAGGTTCATCTGGATGGGCTACATATGAGCCAATTCAAAAACGGTTCCTAGTGCTCATTTCTGCTTGGACTACCATATCTCAGGTAGCATCTCAGGTAACCTGATGCTGCATCAGGTTCATGCAGTTAGGTAGCTGCATAAACCTGTTCTGCTACTCAGTAGAAGCTCACTACACACACTACAACCCCCACCCCACCCCCCCAAAAACCCTGTCAGCTGAAGTAAGTTGCCCTGGGAGCTTGTGAAGTAAGTTGCACTCGGAATTTTGAGATAGATAGATTAAAATTGTGCTTCCAAAGTGTGCAGCAGCAACATTAAAATCAAGTGACAATGTCAGTTTCCTGATACACTCCAGGAGTTGTGTGTGTGTGTGTGGGGCGGGGTATCAAAGCAAAGAGATCATACCTTTAACATAGTCAATTTCAGAATTTGAAATAAACATTACAAAAAGCAGATATAATTATGTCAGTAGCAAAAACAGTGGTCATGTAAATGCAGCAACAGGAGAAAGCAAAGTGCTTTGATTCTGGATGCCCGCTAACCAGCTTCCCATAAGCCAAGGCTCCAATCTTTGTGGGGAAAGGAGCCTCATAAGCCAACACAATCATTGTTTCAGATTAAATGATTTCCCCCTTCATGATTATTAAGGTAAACTGGATATCAGCTACCTGTCACAAAATATCTATTAGAAATGTCCATTCTCTGCACCCTGTAAAGCCCCACAAATTTCCAATCAATCCCAATCAAACCGTGCAAATTGAAGCGATTTGAAAAGCTAATAATATTGGCAACTGCCATCCTTACTAGGCATTAGGAAGAAAAGCAAGTCTTTGGTTTTTTTACCACCTTGTTTGTATGAGAGAGCATTTCTATTTGTTTCTTTTTTTAAACTACTACAGAAGGATAACATCATCCACACTGTTGTAGAATTAGAATCTATGACTTTTTGCTTATCAGCTAATAGATTAAGCTTGTAAACCATAGCAATAAAACAAGATATATGTGCATTTTTAAAAAAAAAACATTTCAGTACTTCTTCTTGAGGCAAGAAATAAAAGTTGTTTAAGAGTTGACTCTGATTTGACGGCACTTAATCAATCAATCAATGACTGTGGAACAGCAGCTTGCCTAGGGAGCAAGAGGCTGTTAGTTCAAATCCCCGCCAGTGTGCTTCCCAGACTGTGCCTAGTAATTATATATTTGTAGTCACCTATATCGGGCAGCAGCAATATAGGAAGGTGCTGGAGGTGGATGCTTACTTCAGTGACAACGGCAAAGGCATAATCTCATACTGCACGGGAGGAAGGCAATGGTAAACTGCTCCTATATTCTACCAAGATAACCAAATGGCTCTGTGGCTGCCAAGAATAGACACTGACTTGACTCAAATCTTTCCTTTCTTTTATGAGGTATCAACCTCCTCCTGCAATGCACACTCTAACCAACCCTTCCTAATTTGGACAAGCAGATGCAAAGGGGACAAGGCTCCCGTACCTTTTCAAAATCATGCAGAACAACAAATTTCAGCAGGTGAAGCTTCTCTCCTGTCCAGCTGAATCCTCCAGCACTCCCTCTCCAGAGCTAGTAAGTGTTCAGGATCCATGTGCTCCTTTCCATATAATCCCAATGAAGAGGCACCAACCTAATCCTAATGAAGAGTAGATTAGGCACCAACCAATGCTATCATTACCAGTGCATGAAAATCCTTCATAGCCTTGAAGTTATTATTGATAGGACCCTTAAGGCCCATGAGAGCTAATGAAAGCCAATTCAACCTACTGTATAATCATGTACATAGAGAAAGGGCCTTTTCTGTTGTGGTGTTCTGAATGTGAAATGCCCTCCTGAGTGGAAATGCCTTCATTGCTTACCTTTCAAGTGGGCAGCCAAGACATTCTTATTTCAATGGGCTTTTTTAGATCTTGCCTCTTAAATCGAGGCAAGTTGAGTTTTACGGCTTTCCCCCCTCCTTACAATTATTGTTGTTTTTAGATGAATTCGAATAGTAAGTCTTTATTTCATTGTATCTTTATGGATTATTATTTAGTCGCCTCAAATATGCATGTTAGAAATGTGGGATATAGCGTTCTTTATTAAATAAAACCCATTTCCGCACAATAAGAAATCAAGGAGGTACCAAAGTCCTTGTAATTCAGATTTTAACCCAACAAGGAAAAGAAAAATTGTGATACTGTTAAAATTACTCTGGTAATTAAATGCTGCCTCTGCCTTAAGAGACAGCATTTAGCTTTTTCTCTCATTTTCAGAATGGCATCCTTTCCTTGCATCAGCAACCTTCCTAATAACCACTCAGAGACAAACGTTTGGGGCGGTGTACAAATTTGCTTAAAAAATGAATTAGTGAATGAATGAATGAATGAATGAATCAACAAACAAACCATGTAATATCAGTGCCAACGCAATGCATGCTTTGTGATGTTTTACTAGTATGCTTGAGCATGTTGGAACATGTATCCTGGGCAGTAATGCACATACAAAATATTGAGACCAGATGGATTAGATGCCAACCAATGCTTTCATTACCAGTGCATAAAAATCACTCATAGCCTTGAAGTTGCTTTAGCTCCCTCCAGGCACATAAGAGCTAATGAAGTGCAATTCAACCTATTATCTGCAGAGAACTGTGCTGTACTCTGATGAAGCCATCTTGAAGTAAGACAGCAATCATGCCATGGTTTTAGACATGGTGACAGCTAACAGTTAAAAGCTATTAGCAACCTTGTAACTGGTTTTTTAACTCCTCATCCTGGAAAACAGAGTGTGGCATTAACACACTCCTGCAAAAACACATGCTCAAGTTTCTTAGTGGGGCACCACCCTGACCCTGTCCAAGCAGAGGAGGGGGAAAAAGATGCCCCTCCCTGTCCACTCTCAGCCCAGGATGTTCTGCTGCTACGCTTTATGACCACGGCATTTGGAAGAGCAGCAGAATGCTCATGAGTAAGCAGCACAGCCTCAGCTGCTTACACCTGAGATCTGCTGGGATGTCTCCAACCTTTTACCTGAAACAGGATCCTCCCTAGATGGCAGACCTTACAACTCTTCTGGTTTGAACCATCTCTTCCCAGCAAGCAGGTTCTGATGTTCTATGCCAAGTTTGTTCCGACTTGAAAGAGCAACACACTTTTCGCACAATCATCTAGAGGCAGACCACAAGATCTGGTCAAAGAGCACCAGCTGTTCCCAGAAAACAAGTTAGTGGATGTGAGCCTGTGGACAGAGACTACCCTTATTTAATGCTTGCATAGTGCATGGCAAAATTAAGCAACAGTAATGCTACAATAAGACTGCCGAGTTTGCTGAGGAGCCAGTTTGCAGACTAACAGTCAATTCCTACAACCAACAGGATTCTTATATTTCCTCACTTGACAAGCTTGCTTCTATCAGCAGATAATGTTTTAACCTAATTCAAGAAAATCATTTCTATCTCCTGAAACAGCTTTGTGAAAGAAAATCAAGAATTTCCACCTTACCCCAGAACTGACATTATGCAGGCAAGTCAAAATCAAGCTCAAATTCATAGAATAGGTTTGCTGGCATCTTCTGATTTCTAGAACACTGCAAGACATCTTCTGGTCCACAGATTTAAGGCTCCTATCCATTGTACATCTACTTCTCTCATCTCTTCCCCACTCCTATCTTATTCTGGCTATTCTCTTTGCAACACAACAGCTCATTTGCCCTAAGACTCCAGGGCTCCCAGCTCCTGAGTTTGCATCTGCTTTCTATACTCCTGTCTAGAAATAAATATATAATTTGTGTGTGTGTGTGTGTGTGTGTGTATGTATATGTGTACACACACACACACATATATACACACTAGATGTGATAAGAGACAGCATAGCAAAGTGGTTAGGATGACAAATCAGAAGCCTGGAAGTCCTTGGTTGAAATCTCAGCTCTGTTGTGAAACATCCTATGGCCCGGGTTAAGCTTCAGTCTCAGCCTTTTATCTGCAACAACTAATAACGTCAGCCTGCCTTACAGAGTGTTACATTTTAGCAAGATTTAGCTTTTAAGCCCTGAGGAGGGGCGGCGGGGGGAGCACTGCATAAAATCACCGCCAGATCCCTTCTAATTTGCTTTTTGGACCACCTTTTCCCAATATAGGTCAACAACCCCACCCATGCTGCTACTTTATAAAAGCTTGTCCCCTTCCCAAACCTTCCTAATAAGGCAAAGACTTTTCCTTGAAGTCAAAACGAATTTCTTTCCCCTCCCATTCAGGAACTAAAAAATCCTACCCAGAAGAGCAAAGAAAAAGAACAGACATCTTTCTACTTGTGCTATCAGTTAAATTAGACTTGCCGTTTTCATATCCTGTATAGTGTTTACTCCACTGTTGGCATCAAGTAAAGATGATTAGGAGGGAGAGCTTAAGCATGGAAGAACTTTCCTATCCAACTGCTTGCTATCCAAAAGAATCACAAGTTGGAGGAGGATTATTGAAGGTTTTGCCATTCAAAGTTATCAGCAAATAAAGTTGAAACCTGAGGAAACAGGTGGCATTGTTCACAGCATTGCTAACTAGAGGCTTGTTATTATGCTCTAAGGTGAGGAGGAGATGTTCTGTGCCTTCAGGTTCCATTAAAGCCAGTGTAGACACTACATTTCAAAAGATTGTTTATTTATTTAGTTCTCCTCCTCCTCCACTGCCACAGGAAGAGCTGAAACTCAATCCAGACAAGTTCTGTTGGTCGGTGGTTCTTCTGTCTGGGTGAATGATGTTCAGCCTGTTCTAGATGGGGTTGCACTCCCCCTGAAGGACCAGGTTTGCAGTCCGGGGGTGCTCATTGATCCAGCACTGTCACTAAAGCTGGCCTGCTCAATTTACGCCCCCCAGCTGGTTTTGGACTACAACTCCCATCATCCCCAGCCACAGTGGCCAAGAGCCAGTTGTAGGCCAACATCTACAGGAGGCCCGAAGTGGAGCAGCCCTGCACTAGAGGCTGAAGTGGCCTCTGAGGCTCGGAGCGCCTTTTATCAGCTTCAGCTGATAGGCCACTGGCGACCTTACCTGGGCAGAGATAGCTTGGCCAATTACTCATGCTCTGGTAACCTCTTGCTTAGATTACTGAAATGTGTTGTACATGGGGCTGCCTTTGAAAATGGTCCAGAAACTGCAGCTGGTCCGAAAATAGGGCTGCAAGATTATTAACTGGGACTCATATTACGCCTGTGCTTGGTCAGCTGCATCAGCTCCCAATCCATTTCTGTGCCCAATTCAAAGTGTTGGTTTTAACCTTTAAAGTGCTAAATGGCTTGGGACCAGGTAACCTGTACCTTAAGATCTTCTTTGGAGGCCCTCCTCCAGGTGCCTCTGCCCAACAAGGTGTGGCGGGTGGCTACTAGGATACCAGGGAGACAGCCTTTTTGGTGGTTGCACTCCATTTATGGAATAGCCTCCCCAGTGAGCTATTCATCACTGGCTTCATCACTTTGTTCTTTTAGACACCAGGTAAAGACCTTTTTGTTCACCCTGGCCTTTTAAACAGATTTTTAAATGGGTTTTTAATGCTGCTTTGTATTTTGTTTTATTTTTGCTTTTTTTGTCTGTTATGATTTAATGTGTTATGTGTTTTTATTGTATGTATTAATCCTCTATTGTGAGCCACCAAGAGAACAATTTGTTATGGGGCAGCTAACAAATAACGTTTTATTATTTATTATTATTGTTGTTGTTGTTGTTTACACAGTCAGACAGGTGTTATTGACTGGTATGTTTATCCAGACATCGAGTCCTTCCCAAGGACCTGGGATGGCTGAATTTTATTATCAATCTTGTTGCCGTTATTATTATAGATATTGTCACAGAATCTAGGCTGTTCCCAGTAAAGCTGTTTTTTGTAATTGGTGGATGGTGATTTCTGTGGCCCCTATGGTGTTGAGGTGCTCTTCAAGGTCTTTTGGAATTGCACGTAGGGCACCAATTACTACTGGGATTATTTTGGTCTTCTTCTGCCACAGCCTTTCAATTTCAATTTGTAGATCTTTGTATTTGGTGATTTTTTCTATTTCTTTTTCTTCTATTCTGCTATCACCTGTTATTGCTATGTCAATTATTTTAACTTGTTTTTCATTATTATTATTAATGTATGATGCACAGAACAATCAAGGATCACAGGGGTGATTTTCACAATTAAAAAATTGGCAAGATGCAGTTCTTAAGTAGCTATTCAGATCTTCCATGAGTCTGCACTTCAGAGGTTACACTTCTCAGCAGTTATTCATGGGGGCTAGTTACTTGCAGTAATGCCTCCCCTGCCTTCTAGCTTAACTGTACAAAAGGCAGTGAAAAAACATCAAAGTTCAAGCAAAGTGTTTAGGTCCAAAAACAGGCCCTAATCACGCAAGAAGTTTGTGGCTCTTCACTGAACACAGTAAGATAGCTCTGGCTGAGAGGTTTCACTGACCTGGGATGTGGCTCTGGATAGAGAAAGAAAATTATTTGAACTAATGCAGCTTGGCAATCTTAGTAGTTCTCCCTCTGCACTAAAATAAGCAAGTTAGTGGTAATTGGCAGGCATAAAAACCCTGAGAGGTCCCATGATTGAGAAAGTGGTAAACAAAGATAATCTATCAAATTTAGCAGAAGGCACATTACCCGTGCAGAAAGGGAATCATCTCATGATGTACTTGTTCTGTTTCCCTAATAATTATCTCACTGCAAGCACAGATTTAAAATATTCAGTAGTTACTTCCTACAGAGCTTGATTAAGAACAAGGCTAGTGTGTATGAGTGCATTATATATCAAATGTACTGTACGCACACTCACATTTATCTGAAATAGAACTGAAGCTGTAGAGCATCTTGGAAACAGGAAATTATAATAGGGACACCAACAGGTGCAAATACATCCAGATTCCTCATGACTCCTAATTAAAACTATATCCATTACTAAGTGTAGCTCAGAAGTGAACCCTTTATCTCAAAGGGACTGCAGAATTTCTATCCAGCGAACAGCAGCACTGTTTTCAGCCCTTAATTATGACAACTCATATAAAAAAATCACAGCCAGATTGCTAATGAGCATTACCGTCTTGCTTAAAATAGTCCTGCTAGAACTCAGGAAATTCGTGCGAGCTCTATATTGTTGGATAACAACAATATCCAAGTGAGACTCCTCAGGAAAAAGATGCATGCATGTAGAATATATGTGATTCCTAGCCAATATGAATATGATTTTTTCATAGATGAAAAGTCATCTATAAATATGATTTTTGAGTGTGCAAAGTGCTTCACATTATTATCTTGAAATAATCCTTCCAATAACCCTGTAAGGAAAGTATTATTAACCCCATATTGCAGTTGAGGCTAAGGGGGAGTGCCTTGCCTAAAGCTATCTAGTGAGTTCATGACAGAGGCGTGATTGGAACTGGGGAAGTTCTGATTCACTGCTCAGGCTCTTAGTCATTACACTAAACTAGCTCTTGGGAGCTATGTGCAATTCACTACACAATTAAACAAGAATGGAGGTGGTATAGTCAATTTAGAAGTCAGTGAAACAAAGGCTTAAACTAGATCGTGGATAAGATTGTTCATAGCTTCCAGAAGGCAGCATGGCCATTTAAGCTGTAGTTCTACAATAACTTTCCCTTAACAGCCTTGAAGTTCAGCAGATCCCTGCATCAAAACTAAAGCCAGTATTCCAATTGCTGAAAACATCAAAGTTCTGTTTTCAATACTTGAAGTTTTCATAATTACATGGAACAGGCTTGATATCTGATCCCCACCGCACGCTAAGATCATCGGAGGAGGTCCAGCTCCAGTTGCCACCAGCTCCTCTGGTGGCGACCCAGAGGCGGGCCTTCTCTGTAGCCGCTCCTGGACTGTGGAATGCGCTCCCTGAAGACATCCGTAATTTGAATTCTTTATTGGATTTTAGGAGAGCCCTAAAGACCTACCTGTTCGGCCTGGCCTTCCAGTGCTCTTAAATTGTTTTAAAGGGTCTTTGATGTCTGTGAACCGCCCTGAGCTATTTTGTAAGGGTGGTCTAAAAATCGAATACATACAGTACATACATACATACATATCTGCAGTTTTTCAGTTTTCTTTTAAACAAAATAAAAAACATGTTCTAGATAACAACAAGGTACAGAAAAGAGATGGGCCATATATATACTTCTTAAAAGGGAATTCTAATGAGACTGGGAAAGAGGGGCATGGGTTCTTCACAATCTTGCCTCCATTTTAATCTCCTAGGTCAGGTACTGAGCACCATACTGGAAGGGGAAATGTGAGAAACAGCCCAGAATGGTGACAGTAGTGATAGGGATTGTTTATTACTTTCTCTTGCTGCCCGTAATGTATCAATTTTTTACAACAAATTATTTGCACTGTGCACTGCTTTATCATTTTTCGTATCATTCTTCAATACCCACTCCTTTGGCAAATTTTCCTCTTAGCTGATCTCCATCCCACATTTGCTTCCTTAGACAGCTCAGAGTACAAACAGCTGCATTCACTCATAGTAGACAGATGAATCTTTCTTCCGCCTCTGCCTCCTACCATTTGTTGCCTTCATTTCTCTTCAGCATAGATGGCAAGCTCATTCTGAATCAGCCACTTCCCTTGCAAGGCACATGCCAGGGCCACACACTTACACCTATAATGGCAATGTGCAAATGCTAAGAAGCAATCTTAATGCTCCTCCAGCTCTCACCATGAATGTCGTCTTTCTGGTTCATGCTTCTCCCTTGACATTTTTTTCTACAAAGGTGTTGAGACTTAAGGAAAAACATGCAGAGAAGTTTTTACAAGTTCCTCCACAATCCTGCTTTAAAACAGTGCTTTCTGCTCAAAGCAATTCATAGTGACTGTCACTTGTTAAAATCACAAATGATTTCTCAATGCCTCTAGGAACACAGAAAGCTGCTTTAGCGCCATTCCCTTACAGCGCTCACATGTAGTCACCAGTGTTCCCTCTAAGGTGTGCACATGTGCATGAGCTCACAAGTTTTTTTATGTCCATTCAGTTAATTTTGGATCTCGCTCAGGTTGAATCAGGAAGGCCCCACTCTGAATGCACATGCACATACACTGCCTTGACACTGCCACCCAGAACAAAACTCATTCTGCACTCAGATGAAAAAAATCAGAGAGAACACTGGTAGTGAGAGAACACCGGTAGTGTTTTAGATTGTGAGCCCTTTGGGGACAGGGATCCATCTTATATGTGTATTATTTGTCTGTGTACACCACCCTGAGCCATTTTTGGAAGGGTGGTATAGAAATCAAATAAATAAATAAATAAAATAAAATAAATAAAAATAGTCACCCATCCTTCAAATCACGACAGATCCTGCTTAGCAAAGCAGACACTTCATACCCACTACCACAAAAACAGCACACAAAAACAGTTTGGTGCAAAAGTGTTCTCTTTTTGCTATAGTATGAGTGGCCTCTAACTGTTCAAAGTGACCAACTTTTACTCACAGGGGGCATAGAACATGACGAGGGCATGTTTCTTTTTCTTCAAAGATTCCCTGAAGTCTTCGCCTGCAAGGTGGATGACATTTGTTTGCCTTTCTTCCCACGTTGGTTCAGGTGGAGGCGGTGCCTGAGGGCTGAAGGTTGAAGAAGAGTATGTTCTAACATCATATCATTGTGAGAATGCCCACAAAATCCCAAAGCATTTTATGACAGAAATCTGACAAACTAAATGTTGCGTAAACTCGACCTATCTTAAGACATCGGGTGTATTCTGAAGTGAAAATAAGCAACTTTATTACTCAAAATTACGAACTGTGTCTTTGGAGTAATGTCTTATTGAAACGCAGCACAGCAATCAATATCTGTACATTTTTGCAGAAAACAAGCCATCTAGGAAAATTTGGATTCTTATAAGAATATCAAATTCATTGACAATTGTGCATATTGACTAACAAAGTACCATACAAAATGATAAACGTCCATACCTCATAGTCTGAGTGGTATCTGTGTATCTGTGTCAGAGGTTTGTTCAAATCTTCGTTTAATCCAATTTAGGATTCACTATGATACCCAAAGCCTGCAAATCTTGGCTTGCTCTAACCAGAGTTTGAAAGCATACCAAAATATGGAACCAATGTTCCCTCTAAGGCATGTGCATGTGCACTCACACATAAGTTTTTTCATGTCCACTCAGTTAATTTAGATCCTGCTCAGGTTGAATCAGGAAAGCCCACACGGAATGTACCGTGCACACATAATGCCTTGATACTGCTACCCAGAACAAAACTCATTCCGCACATAGATAAAAACAACTATATGGGAACTAGGATTGAATAGGGACTTTGGTTTAAAACAAGCCAAGATTTGTCATGATGCCTGATTTGAAAGCAAAATCTGTCCTGCCTTTGTGCATGAAAGGGAGGTGGGAGAGCCTGAGGCTCAGGAATGTCACGCAGAACCACCACTTAAAACTGATTCCATGTGATGCAACTGGACCACTACCGATTTGGACAATAAGGCAACGAGAGAAAAGGGATTATTCTCTGTACACAGACAAAAACAGTTCCTCTTTACAGTATCCAGTTACAGGTGCTAATGTACAATGAAATGACTGGGCCATTTGGATTTAGTATCTTCTTTATTATGAAGACAACAACATTCCTATGCAATAAGAATTATGCCTTTAAATTAACCAGGCTCTTCTGCCAGTGACATTATTTTAAATAGTTCAAATATGAAATTTCCAAAGGAAAATGTGCACAATGAATTTCAACACAAAAACACCAGCTGTCAATTAGTTAAAGGGTGAAAACATGTGGACGTCACATTTTGTTTTGACAGACGAGTACACACACACACACACACAGTTATTAACTCAGAAATCACAGTGATTACTAACTTGGACACAACTTCCAATGATCAAATCCCAGTGTGTGTACCCACATTTCTCAACCATGCCAGCGATTACAGGGGTATCAATAAACACACTGTTGTGCTTTGTGTCCTTCTCTCACTCCTCCTCAAGGCAATGACTCCTCACAGATTATGGGCTCAGGTTGAGATATGGCTTAGAAAGGCCTTCAGTGTGCTAAGATTTGAACCAGATGTGTCAAGTTCAAGCGCAACATGCTTTCTATCCCAATAACAGTTCCTCAACTTAGCTCCTGGAGACAACTCAATGGTAGCTCTTGCTTGCTCTGTGATAGATAGACTTCCTGTGGGAACCAGGTCTAGCTGAAGAGTGTCTCACTGTTCAGTGTATTAGTATTTAAGGTATGTGCAATATACTTTAAATGCCTTCATAAAGTCCTGGTGAAGCCAAATTAATTAAGCTTGATTTAGCCACAGATAATAAAACTGCAGAATACTGTTAATTAAAACTTGGTTGTTCAAAAGTAGAGGGTATATGCCTCAAGGCACATGTATTCCAATTACATAGTTTTTTAAAAAATAAAAAAATAAATCACCCATGCCAAGTAGTTTTCAAAACACCAAAAAAGGTCTTTTTTATAAACCCTTAATGCCAACCTGGCAAGTTTAAACTTTTTGAACAAACCATTAAGAATTCACACCCCTCTTCTAAAAGGACACTTTTGTGTTTTTTTCCCCTGTGTGTAAGGCAAGTTACTCCAGTGACACAGAACAGCATAACAGCATGAGCATTTTTAACTCATGCATTTACCATTTGATTCAAAATGATGCAGTTTACCCAAGGCTAATTAGCAACTTTCAAGATGAATATGCTCCGTAACAGTCAACAGGAATGTCTTTTCTGCCCGTATTGCCTCTGTGAATTCACGTTCTGAGGAGTTGTTCAGGGTTGTGAGGGGATTAGTATCTGCCTCCCCTCCCTTGAACCAGAATTTGGAGTCAACAGTTACCCGCTGCGATGTGTTTAAAGAGTTTTTCACAGATAAAATCTCTCGGATTCGGGCTGACCTAGATGGAGACTCCACAATTAATTTGATGTCTGAACTGGAGGTGCCCAATGACTCCTCTTATGTGATTCGACTGGATCGGTTTCAGTTTGTGACTCCTGAGGATGTGGACAAGCTGCTTGGACCGGTGAGGCCTACCACTTGTTCTCTTGACCCTTGTCCAACATGGCTTGTTCGATCTAGCAGGGAGGTTGTTGTACACAGCCTGGTGGATATCATAAATGCTTCTCTGAGGGAGGACAGGATGCCTCCTTGTCTTAAGGAGGCAATCGTTAGACCTCTTCTAAAGAAGCCTGCAAGAGATCCCTCAGAGTTGAGCAATTATAGGCTTGTTTCCAACCTCCCATGGCTGGGCAAGGTCATTGAGAGGGTGGTGGCCTCTCAGCTCCTGGCAGTCTTGGAGGAAACTGATTATCTAGACCCATTTCAAACCGGTTTTCGGGCGGGCCATGGGGTGGAGACTGCCTTGGTCGGCTTGATGGATGATCTCCAATTGGGAATTGACAGAGGAAGCGTGACTCTGTTGGTCCTTTTGGATCTCTTGGCGGCTTTCGATACTCTTGACCATAGTATCCTTCTGGAACGTCTGAGGGTGTTGGGGGTGGGAGGCACTGTTTTACAGTGGTTCCACTCCTACCTCTCGGATAGATTCCAGATGGTGTTGATTGGAGATTGTTGCTCTTCAAAATCTGAACTTAAGTATGGTGTCCCTCAAGGCTCCGTACTTTCTCCAATGCTTTATAACATCTACATGAAACCGCTGGGAGAGATCATCAGGGGATTTGGAGCTGGGTGTTACCAGTATGCTGATGACACCCAGATCTACTTCTCCATGTCAACTTCTTCAGGAGTTGGCATATCCTCCCTAAATGCCTGTCTGGAAGCAGTAATGGGCTGGATGAGGGAGAATAAACTGAAGCTGAATCCAGATAAGACGGAGGTACTTCTTGTGAGGGGTCAGAACTCTAGAGACTATTTTGATCTGCCTGTTCTAGATGGGGTCACACTTCCCCAAAAGGAACAGGTTCGCAGTCTGGGAGTAATTCTTGATTCACACCTCTCCCTGGTTTCTCAGGTTGAGGCGGTGGCCAGGGGTGCTTTCTATCAGCTCCGGCTGATACGCCAGCTGCGCCCGTTTCTCGAGATCAATGACTTCAAAACTGTGGTACATCTGCTGGTAACCTCCAGACTTGACTTTTGTCTCTACAAAGGCAGCTCTACGTGGGGCTGCCTTTGTACGTAGCCCAAAAACTTCAGTTGGTTCAGAACGCAGCAGCCAGGTTGGTCTCTGGGTCATCTCAGAGAGCCCATGTTACTCCTTTACTGATGGAGTTACACTGGCTGCCAATAGGTTTCCGGACAAAATACAAAGTGCTAGTTATAACTTACAAAGCCCTAAACGGCTTAGGCCCTGGGTACCTAAGAGAGCGTCTTCTTCATTATGAGCCCCATCGCCCATTGAGGCCATCTGAGGAGGTCTGTCTCAAGTTACCGCCAAATCGTTTGGTGGCTACACAGAGACGGGCCTTCTCAGTCGCTGCCCCGAGATTGTGGAATGCGCTCCTTGCCGAGATATGATCCTCCCCATCTCTGGTAATTTTCAAAAAACACCTGAAAACCCTTCTTTTCACCCAAGCTTTCTCAGCTTCCTAAATTGTGAGGGTTTTAATTTCTGGTTTATTTTAAAATTCAAACCTGATTTTGGGGTTTTTAATCACTGTAATTAATTGTTGTTTTAAAATGTTTTTTAAATTGCTAATTGTTTTTTTAAAATTTGTTTTAGCTCTTTACTGTTTTAGAGATGTGTTTTAATTGTAAACCGCCCTGAGCCATTTTGGAAGGGCGGTATACAAATCAAATCAAATAAATAAATAATAAGTAATAAATAATAAATTGTCTGCCTCCAAGCCAGGGCCATTAAAACCATAATCTGAAATGGTTAAACTCTAGTTAGAATAAGTCAGGATTGTTTGGTTCATACATAGCAGGCGATCCTGGTTTGTTCCAAACCAGAAACATTTATGATGAGTTATTTAAAACATTTATATCCCGCGCATCCAGTACACTACTGCTCAAGCAGCGCACAAAGTCAATAAAAGCTCTATAAAAACAATTTAAAACTGATAAAATACCAACTAGCTAAAGCAAATCTTAATTAAAACCAAAATTTTAAATTATAACATTAAAAGTTTAAAAAACCCACCAGACATAAATACAGCTAAAGTGTTAAAACACCTCTCTAGAAAAGATGGGTATTCAACAGCTTAGAGTTCATCCAACTCTTCTGCATGAAGAGGAGGGAAAAGCACGTGCTCCCAAAGCAAGGGAACATCATGCAAAGTCAAGATTTAATATCTGGCTATGTGTTCCTTCTGGACTGGACCATAGTTTGCATGGTTTGGTTACAACTGCAAACTGTGGCTTCCTCAAACAAGAAAGGGGGTCGGGGGATAGACGTGTGCTAGGGGAGAAAGGGGTCTGTGAGCACCCGGCATGTTTTTGATCTTCTAAATCAGTCATTTGAGAAACATATTTGTGCACGCGTTCTCTCTCTCTCTCTCTCTCTCTCTCTCTCACACACACACACACACATACACACACACACATACAATGCATAATCCTTAAAGGCAGTGGATATGTCCTCAAAGTCAAGGCAACAAGGATATGTCGTTGCTCTATCCTGTCACATCCTAAATATGCTTATAAGAGAGTTTGAAGTGCTTGTTAAAAAACAGAATAGCTACATCAGCACTGTGGCAGATAGCAACTGAGCCACCATCTTAAGAGAAAAACATTTGCATCCTCCACTCCATTTATTTTGCAGGACTTCAGCTATTCCCTTTGCAGAGGGAATGTGACCATTCCTAAGACATACGAAAACACAACACACGCACACACCACTTGTAATTCTGCTTTTCTTGCATATGCAACTTAAAGCCATTTACAAAAAGTGAATAAAAAGCATCATAAAGTGATCTCAACAAATCTACAGTGCATGCCACTTACTTTTGGAGCCATTCAACAATTTTACTTTTTGTTCGGAGGTGTGGCAATGTGTATTTCTCCTCTCCATCCTGGAAGTACTTGAGTGTTGGAAATCCTGATATGTGAAATCTTTCTGCTACAGCTTTGCTGACAGTGGCATCTACTGCTGCCAGGACACCTGGTTTCTACAACAGGGGGGAAAAAAACCTGTAACTATAAAACATTGGTGATAAATAGTAGGCTTAGATGGGAGTCTAAAAACTCATAGGCCAGTCATCCAGGACCCAGAATAAGTGTACAAAGGACACACAAAAGCACACATAAAAGAGTGTGCTTGAGCCCTTCTATCACCACCAAAAGGTAGGAAGTTTAACTAGTTGTGTTATGACAAACCATGCTATCCCTGTTCAGGGCAAATCCTCATGGAAGCACCAAGCCAGAAAACTAGGCTTTTAGCTGCTAAGTTACTGGCAAAAAGAAGGAAAGTGTATGGAGACAAGCTGTGAAGCTGTGCACTGCCTAACATCTATCACCAACACTCACTGCACACATGCTATGACCCTAATCAGGTCAGTGTAGCACCTTTTTAGTGGCTGCTGCTGGTGTCTCTTTGGTGTTTTCTTTTCAGACTGTGAGCCCTTTCAGGACAGATAATTTTGTAATTCTTTCTGAACAGCTTTGAGAACTTCACACTGAAGACGACGACAACTTCATACACTTCTGCCCTTGGCTGAAGGGCTGCTACAAGCACTCTCATAATGGATGTACAGTAGCTTTCATTTGTAGAGCTGCTGCCTGCCCTGATCGCCTTTACGGGCCTTACAACACTCTACTCACTCAAATTCTTCAAAAGTAGGTGGGAATTTTTGAGTATATATAAGATGCCCACAGGGCAAGGTCTTGGTGACCATCCATTAGTTCGTGGGATTAACTGTACCAATGATAACAATTTAGCCCAGTTCTTCTCTGCATTGCTAGGATGCAAGCTAGGTAGTCAACAAATCTAGTCAAAGCATATGACACCTGCTTAAACAGATGCATAGGGAAGAACGCTCTCAGCTTACAAGTACACTGCATAAATGCAAGCTAGTGCTTCCTTAGGTTTGCATTAAACATGAAATCTGTAATTAATGGAGGGGACAAACCATTTCCGTGCGACATTTGGGCTTGATCATGTTATTGTACAAGCAAGGCCCTACAGCAGAATATATAAACACCCTGCAATTTTTTGTTTGTGTTTAAAGACAGAATGTTCTTGCTAACAATTTTGGCAGAGCTCATGCATTACCAATGAGATTGTACTTTGGAACCATCTCTTTTACAGCCTCTTGGGAAGATGAGAGCAGCTGAAATTGTTACAGTGAGAAAGGAGAACAATTTTTATGATTTCAGTTATTTATTAAGAATGATTTGGAAACAGTGTTAGGAAAGGGAATTAGCTTACATCACTGTCTGTATGAAGCATCTCAGCGGCCTCCTCATATTCTGGTTTCATTTTCTTACAGTGCCCACACCCTGTTGGAGAAAAGTTTTAACTGTGAACACTTTTGCAAATAAAATTGGTCACTATACGCTTCCCCAGAATTATAGAGCTGCCTGTAGCTGAGTTTCCAAAACACTCCCTTTGGTCATCTAGGCATCTGTAACAGATAGCATTTTTTCAAAGTAGGTGCTGGACATCATGTAAGACATGAACAAATTTTATGGTTTAACTTTATTTGCCTTCTGAGTTTGGAACTTTTAGACTAACATTTTAATGCAGCATAAAAGCTTCCATGTTTAACCGTGAGGGTTGCATTCTGCTTTAAACCAACAAAACAAACAAACCAAGAAACATGTGATTCAAAGAACCAAAGCTTTAGTAGCAGCAACAAAATCCTCTAATTAACATAGGGATCCAGAAGATAGATTGCACATTTTGGGAAATGTTTATTAGAATACAGCACTTGCTTTATTCACACTATTGATTGACAATTTATACAGCGCTTTTCTTAAGCATATCAGCTCAGTAAACTGTACAAGAAGCAGCTATAAGACAGGCCAGAACTATTTTCTGCTTATTAGGTAAGAACAGAAGCTGAATGAGATCAGCTCGCCTGGGGATTCTCAGTGAATTAATGGCTGGTGTGAGATTTGAAACTGGGATTTCCTGGCCCATGAGCTCATTCTGGTAATGTATTACGCCATGCTAGGTCTAAGACAGAAGCCAGTGTCTGGTGTGATAGCAGACTATTCTATAACAGGCATAGTGATTAAGATAAATCTCTTCATCACTAGAGGTTATTACTTTGAACTTCGCTTGGATGCACTCTAGATAGCAAGTCTTTAAGTCCAGGAAATTGGCACATAGGTACTGTGATTCACTGGAGGGTGAAAAGTGGCTGGCTGTAGGTACTTATGCTACAGGTACTGTATAATGATGCCTCTTACAGTCTGCTAGCTCAGAATGGGCTCCTTGTCCTATTAAACCTTACACCAGGGGTTTCCAACCTTGGATCCCCAGATACGGCTGGACTACAACTCCCATCATCCCCACCCTACAATGACCAAAGGCCGTTGTGGCTGCAGATGATGTGAGTTGTAGTCAAACATCACCTGGGGACCCACGGTTGGGAACTCCTGCCTTACACAAACATCAGGAGCCAGCTGTCCCAAGAGGGGAAGAAAGTGCGTAACTTACTGCCTTTTGTTTTGTTTGGTCGATGACTGAAATAAAGATGCCATTCCATTCCAAACTGCCTTTTGAAAAACCCTGAAAATTCTTCTCCTCACCAAGCAGACATTTTTTAGGATCTTTGATGACAAAAGCTTCCTAACTACAACAAATCTAAAATTATGTGTTTTAAGAATAAAGAAGAGAATTTATATGGACCTTGGATTAGAAAAGATCAGTCAAATAAAATATCTTGGGGTGGTTTTCCAACAAAATGCTGCGAAAATGGCACATATGAGAATGGTAGTTGATTCAGCAAAACGTAGTGTGATGGCAATTAACAGATTCTTTAGAATGCAGAGAGCAGGTTTTATTCCTGCAGCTTTGAAATTATATTCGGCTAAGGCTGTCCCTCAGCTTTTATATGGGATTCAACTGAGACCTCATGCGAATTTTGATATGCTAGAAAGAATTCAATCAGGTTTTTTGAGTGCTATTTTTGGTACTACAAGATGCACCCCTAATGTAATTTTGCATATGGAGGCTGGCCTTTTAAAGATTGAATCTCGTGCCTGGCTTTTAATTATTTATTTTTCGCTGAGAGTCCATCTACATCTGGTGGGCCTAATTTCTCAGTTTTTATCGATAAATCCACAACTGCAGTGGTGCACTGCAGTTGGCAAAAAGCTCATTTCCCTAGGACTAGAATCTGAACAGCTGCTGGATTTGGATCTGGTAAATGCTAAAAGAATAGTGAAACAATGTTTGACAGATATTAAATTACAAAACTACTGGGCTTCTTTACCAGAATTTTATAAAAGAGTAAGAACTAGATGAGATCTTACTCCTGCGAATTATCTGTCCCACATTACACTCAGCAAATTTCGCTGGGCATTTACAAGGGCCAGAACAAATTATTTTCCTTCTGCATTACTAGCCGGGAGATACAATGGTATTCCTTGGAAGAATGCTACTGTATTTGTGGCAGTGGGGAAATAGAATCTATCGAGCATATTTTATTATCCTGTAAAATACATAGGGATTTGAGGGAGCATTTAATTTTACCTTTGGTCTATAAACAGATGGATCAGTCTGCTGAGCAACTTGTTAATTTCTACTTTCTGATGAAGATGTTTTAATTTTTAACTTCATTGCTAAATTTTGTTATATTGCTTTTAAGACGTATAATGAGAATTTATAGAGTTTTCTACAAATCTCTTTTGGCTTTTGTGTGTATGGATTGTTTGGTCTAGGACTGTAAATAAAACTTGACTTGACTTCCTTTCCTAACTGTCTGGTGTGAGCTTGCAGAGGAAGCCGCACTTTTCCAGGTCCTCATCTCAGCCTACTTCTACTGCCATCAATAGAACTTCCAATGTCTGATTACTTGGCATGTCACTGGAGTAATGCCATGCTTCTGGCATCTCTTCACACTGTGTCAGTTTTGCTTTGCTGTAAACATACAACCCCGCTCCCCATATAAAAATATGAAGCTGGGTTTGTTCTGGTTCTTTAATGTTGAGTGGCTGTTAAAAAGGTAAAGTGCTACTCCCTCCTGAATGCAAAGAACAATGACACAGATGTGAAGAAAATTACCTAAATGTCACCATGAGGGAGTAAAAGGCTCATTTACACACATGCAAATTTTGTGTGCTTCTCCAAATCCAACCCATGTTTAACAGAGGATCTAGCCTCTGGGCTGAACTATCCGTGATGCCTCCAAGCCCAGTCAAAACACAGATGCTGGGGTGGGAGGAAGAGACCTCAACACACCACTGTTAGATAGACAGCTAAAATAGTGGTAGCAGTTAGGGCTGTGCATGTTGAGAAAGGAGAATTCCTGATGTCTTACTCAGAGCTTCTCAAATGGGCCGGGCTTCCCAGGCTTCCCTGTGTTACTCCCTGCCTGCACACCAAGCTCCTGAAAATGGCTGTGCCACCCAGCCACCCCCATGCCAGTGCTGGGTGGTCAGTTAAAGGGCCCCCATCAACAGCACCAGCACACTATCCAGGGCACTTGTCCCATGATTTGATGCCTCCTGCTGGTGGGCGACAGGATTTCCTACATGCACATCCTAGTAACAGTTCATTTCTTCTACCAACCCCAACACACACACTTTTACAACCTGGAGTGATAAAATATCTGAGAAGGTATGTAGGAACATCAGTACAATAAGGTATCAGTTTGTACCATCTTAGCCCATCTGCTTAGCTGCCACCACTACTACTATGAATATTTTTATACTGCTTTTTAACCAAAAATTTCAAAGCTGCTTACATAGAAAAATACACAAATAAACAAGATGGTTCTCCATTCCCAAAGGGCTCACAATCTTAAAAACATAAGCATAAGGTAGACACCAGCAACAGCCACTGGGGGGATGTTGTGCTGAAGTTAGCCACTAGCCTCAAACAAAGGGGTACTAAGGTAGGCAGGTTTATAAATAACCACTCAATCAGTTGCCAGGGGCAAGAAAGACACTCTTTCTAGGTGGTGAGGCAGGAAAGGCTTACAAAAGTTGGTTTTTTATGCTTCAAAATGACTCCCATGTGTGGGCCAAACTTTTAGATTGATTTGGTACATGCACAAGGACCAACTACATGTTTCAAGTGTTCACATACAGAAGAAAACACTGAGGAGCTTGATGAAGTGGGCCCCCTATTAGTGGGAGATACAAATTATTTTATCAGAAATCATCATTTTTGTCTGGAAGACAGCGTTTGAAAGACTTCCTTCTTGAACCAGACAAAGGCTGAAGCTGGGCTGAGAGGCAATAGCAGTAGACCAGCCATCTGTCAGGTGGCACCAGTAGCAATGGTTCTTCAGGGCTTATCTTGTAAGCAAACCGCTTATTGGTATTACAGGCCCTGAGGGCAGTTAATAAGCTTATTACACAGCCAGCTAGGGAAATGCTACATTGGTATAGTTAGTTCCAATGAATTCACTAGCAGGTGTTGTGTCAGATTTAATTCTGGGCTTTTGCTCCATCCTTTGTTTCCAGTGAGAACAGACACTCCAACACAAGACAATACTGAACCTGGCCCATATTTGAGAAAAAGGTGCTTGGAATCTATTTTTGGGCACTCTCCGTGAAGCAGTTCTCAGACCCAACTTGACGTGGAAATCTATTTTAAAATCATTCCAAAAATATGGCATATGAGCTGACACAGGGCAAGACAAATTACAGCAGAGAGATTAAGAAAGAATTCCTCCACAATAGTTTACATGGCAATTCCTTTTCAGATGATAAAGTTTAATTACTGAGTCCTTGATTTCTGTACCTAGTATGAGAATCACGTATTTTGGCTTTAAATGAGCATTCATACTATCTACTTGTTCTCTTCTTGAAAAATGCAAACCTTTGGACATACCGTTCATCTACGCTAATCTATACAGTTCATCTATGCCTACACAAAATCTACCTGGCCCCACTATGCATACCCATCTTTCAATAAAGGAGTAGGTAGACGTTCAGGGAGAACCCAGGTATTACACTTTGGCTCTAGGGAGAATAGAATGGAGAACAGAGGGTGGGTCAGCAAGACTTGGGTTCATCGCAACAGCTTCATGGGCACGCGCAAGACTTGAGTTCATCACAACAGCTTCATGTTATGTGCAAATGCCCTGATATAGGATGGGGAAAGAGAAGTGACAGTATGAGAACCCTCAATCCATTGCACCTTTAAACCAACAAAAGACTAGGCTTCCCTGTAACACTGATCTTAAGAACCATGGCAACTGTTTTGTTACCTATGGATCATATGGGATCAGAATACGCAGGGGGGAGAATACGCTGGTACTTCTTGGCTTCTCTGGCTGTTGGGGTGGGCATGGCCATTGAAGCTGTCATGGAGAGCACCTGAACTTCTGAATTTGCAACATCATCGCTGGTACCAGATATACATAGGAAAACAAAAATGTCTTAATGTCACACTTTTACGCAGTATAGAAGAAATACACACTATCTCCACTCAATCTCAAGCCTTAAAAAACAGTCTGAAGAGGAAGCTCTTCAAACTCAGTATATTCTAGCTTGCAGATGTTACATTTTATTTGAGGGCACAATGATCTTCATCATCATTTTAAGGGCTCTGGAGTGGAACTTATTGTCCCACAGAAGCTATAGAGAGCTCTAATCTTAGTGGTATGAGAATTCTGAAGTCAGGAGTCAGAGGGTTGGTCGCCAACTAGCTGGTCTTTTAGTACTAGGAGACCATTGCTGTATTGCTCAGCCTCAGCAAGGACAGTGAACTATTTTAAACTTACATAAACTAACACAAACAATCAGTGCTCCTTCCATGCCATGAAAAGATAAGCCAACTCTGCTGAAGGACCAAAGAAACATTCTATTCAAGAGGAGGCTAATAACCTATAAGGCAGCAGGTACAGTCACTATTCACTGCAAAATTTAAGAAAACAGCATAAGTCCATGATGCATTTTCAGCTCTCAAAAAACCCAGGATCATTCTGCAAGTGATCAACAGTGCCCATATAGGTCTCCATTAAAGGTGGTTTTTAAAAAAACCACCCTTCATACTAATGGTATACCACCATCTCATCTGTACAATTGACTAGGTTGATCACCTATGTAGGAACACCAGTCAAAACTGAGCACATTAGGGAAGAGTTACATCCAGGCTGCTGCATCTAACTAGCCAGTGACTGGCTAACATAGAAGATTATGGAATGCATCTCAGGACCATCAACTTTTTAATAATTTTAGTGGGGGCATGTACTCATTGTTCTAGCATTTGTGCCAGGATAGCAAAAATAAAATTTGGTCATGCCCCTCCAATTTAAAAACAAACACAAATCTCAAACAAATACAACTATTGAACTATTCTGTATTTGACTAGAAAAACTCAGGGGACTAGACTGATCTCATTTCATATTTATACTTGGGTAACTACACTGACATCAGTCAATTTACAGTACCATTTGCATCCTATGAAACTGTTTTGGCTGGAAAATGTTACATTAGGATACTGAACTTTTTATGTCAGGGAGGATATGGGCATAATTGGTCCCAGCTGCAAAGTGTGGTGGGTGAATATAAGGACTATTATTGAAATGCACGTTACATGGAGCTGTCCTTTAAAAGCATCCCGAAACTGCATATGGTGCAAAATGTAATGGCCAGATTATTGGATGGGACCACTCGCCATGCATATATTACACCTGTCCTGAGAGATCAGCACTGGCTGCTGATTTGTTTGCGGGTGCAATTCAAGATGCTGGTTATTACCTTCAAAATCCTAACAGTGTGGGCCCTAGTTACGTGAAGGGCCACCTTCTCCCAAATGAATCCACCCACCTGAGAAGATCAGCCAGGAAGGAAGTCCTCTGTGTGCCAATGCACACAAGGAAAGCCTGGGGACAGTCCCTGAGACTGTGGAATGCGCTCGCTACTGAGATACAATCCTCCCCATCTCTGACAATTTTTAAAAAGCATTTGAAAACCCACCTCTTCACCCAAGCTTTTTCAGTTCTTTAAAATGTTAATGTTTTAATTTGTAGGTGATTTTAAATTGTTTTAAATTTTTGTATATATTTTAACTGTTTTATGCTATTGTTAACTGCCCAGAGATGAAGGTTTGGGGCGGTGTACAAATGTGATAAATAAATAAATAAACACATAATAATACAAGAAACTCAGTTACCAGGCACACAGGATAAGGCTGCCTTGTCAATGGCCCCCAGGTAAGTTCCTACACAACTTCCTCCCAGGTAAGACCCATGGTGTGCCCTCCACCTCATGGCATTCCAGAACTACTTGAGACTGCTCTGTTGCTTCAGTCAATCTTAACTGGCTTATTCTTTTGGTCGGAGAGTCTTGCTGCTTTGTCATTTAGGGACCTTTTTTGGCTACTGTTAAAGTCATTTAGGAGAGTGATCTTGTGGTAGCAAGCATGAATTGTTCCCTTTGCTAAGCAGAGTCTGCTCTGTTTTGCATCTGAATGGGAAACGTGTTAGCACTGTAAGATATTCCCCTTGGGGGATGGGGCTGCTCTGGGAAGAGCATCTGCATGCAGAAGCTTCCAAGTTCCCTCCCTGGCAACCCCATGATAGAGCCGAGAGAGACTCCTGCCTGCAACCTTGGAGAAGCTGCTGCCAGTCTATGAAGACAATACTGAGCTAGATGAACTAATGGTCTGGCAGCCTCTTAAGTTCCTATTGCTATGTTTTAAGTTGATTTTTTTTTTTTTTTTTTGGTGATTTTTGAGATTTATACCCTAGGGTCATTGGATGAAAGCCAGCATAAAAATGTAAAAATACATATATATTTAAGTCAATCTTTTGATATCCCTCCTGCTTTTTTACTATCTGCATCACCACCATGGTGGGCAGGCAAATAAGTATATCAACAGTTGTAGAACAGGTAATAGAACTTTTTTTTTTAATTAGCCTAGAACAAAATTCTGCTTTTCATTGGTCTTGCAGGGTTAACCATCAAATTACAGCCTATCACAGCTACAAAAACAGATCATCAGGGCACATTTGACTGTCCCAAATACTGCACTGTATTTTTCAGCACGGTTTTAGATTTCTCTTGGTTTTTCAGTAAAGCTCTGCAAGATGCCCTTAACCCACATGCTGTGTACTGTGCTGCATAAGGTTTGCTGGGATTGTCTAGGGAGGTTTTATAGCAAAAACACCTTTGATGTGCATTCTTGAAAGATATGCCCTTTTGTGTTAAGTGAATATTGACATGACTGCACTAAAAGCCAAAGTCTAAGGAAGAGAAGTGACATATATAGTCCCAGGAGGAAAAGAGAAAGGTCACAAATCAAGTGCAAGGATACCCTTCCACCAGTGGTAAAAGCTTAGCATTAGCTTCTTCTGAGTCTTGTCTAGAACAGCCAAGAATGTGCAAGTTAAGAGCAAAATTGAGAAACAGAATTCCCAGAGCATTATGCTAGTGTCATCTCTGGTCAGTGCTGATTGCAAAAGAACTCATTCACCCTGTAGCATGTATATGCTGACCATGATGCTACATTTAACAGCAACAACAAACAACTTTGTTAGCCGCCCCATAAATTGTTCTCTGGGAGGCTCACAACATTTAGCCTTTGGCTAGAAATTCTTACAGTGGTCATGTTCGATCCTTAGCAGATATAGCCGACCCACCAAATGCTGATTGGATAGCTGGTTATATTCCAGTTTGCCTAATTCATAGGCACGGTCACCTCCATCACTGGGCAAGAAGTGGCAATGTTCCTCCTGCACAGATTTTTAGGCTACCATTAACCCTCATCCAGCTTTTAGGTTGGATTTCCACCCCTAGCTGTATAAATGTGCGTAAAGCAAGGCAGGGAGAGCTGCTCTGGCCATGCTGCAAACGCGGTGCTGGCTGATTTTGCTCCCAAACGGGGCTGCGTGGCCTCATTTGCAAGCTAAACTACACCCCCATGTCAGATGTCAGATGCAGGGGGCATGGCTGGGGCACGAGGCGCGGCCCCTGAAGGGCACAGCCCGGATTCTTTGAACCTGTTCGTGCAATGGTGGCTCCGCCCTTGCATGTTTTAACCACTGGGGGGCACTAATTGGAATTTCTGCCTCAGGCTCACAAAGTATCTTGAGCTATCTCTTTCTAGAGGGAGAAGGTCCATCTGGCAATAAAAATGTATGACCATCTCTGGTCTCAGACTCACAGGTCTGTGATGCTCTGATTCATATAAATCTCCAAAGCTGCAGTAGTCCTGATTACATTGTGTGGGATGTCCCTCTGTCCTGGGGAGAAATTCTTGCCCCATTTGCAACTCAATTTCTCCCACTTCTTTACTTTTTTTTATTTTAACACTTTTAAAGATGCTGCTGTGCAGCAGCGGCACAGCAGGGATGGATGGCAGCGAGAGCTCCATCACGCGCCAACCTGCTAAACCATGACAGCAGGTGGGTTGTGGCAGCCGTGGGCAGGGAGCAGGCAGACTCAGAGTGGCAAAGGAGCTCCTCCCTTGGCCCAGCCTTCCTCCTCCGCATGCACAGAGGCCTGAAATCAGCCACTCTGCCTCATTGGGGAAGGAGCTCCTTCACCGCTCTTTGTCTGCCTGCTCCCTGCTTCTAGCGGGCTTGGCTGCCTGCTGCGACCCACCTGCTGTCATGGTTTGACAGGTGGGTGCAGAGCTCTCGATTTTGGCCAACACAATGTTGGCAACCCTAGACCTGTATTTAAACTCTGTTTTAAAGGGCTTTGTCTTAAATTCAGAGTTGTTTTTCATTCAGGTAAATACTGTATTTAACCAGAGGTAACTTGCAAAGTTTATTAAAACATCTGTTTAAAACTGATGTTAATACTGCAATCAAAAATTAACATACAGGACAAGATCAGGAAAGCATAAATAAAACAAACATGGACATCAATTTATCCCCATCAAAATGGATCTGCAATGTGCTGCATGAATCAAGAGATGATGTCCTGCAATGATACAGGACATACTTTCAACAATTTGACTTCCTCTTAAAAACTAATCAATATTCATATTTTAAGTTTGCAATTATTGAATAAAATCTTTGAGTATGCTCACTGAGTGATTAATGCAGTCAGCCAAAATTCCAACAAAACACACACACACACACACACACACACACACACACACACACTATTTTTAGTTATCCATTTATGGACTCTACTGTTCCATATTCAGCATTCTCCATCTCTAGAATACAAATATCTGTTCATGCCACTTGATTATTGCTTGCTTCTATTGAATTATTATGGATTTATAAATAAATATGTTCATGGACTGATCTTCTAGTTTTTGGCACTGCCTCACCCAAGGCTGTAGCCTGAGGCTAGACACATGACAGGCAAGCAATACAGCACACCAACAGTCTCAAAGCTATGGATTTTTGATTTTTCATACCCTAGTGATATGTTGGCTCATGATGGAAGATCCCCAGACACTGATTATGAAATTCATTCTATTGACAAGCTAGTCAGGTATCATTAGCATTCATTATTTTGCTCCTACATTTTTCTATGGCTGCATGCCACAAGTATTTCTGTTAATGTAATGAGAAGCTTACTGCATGCATGTCACCAAGTTGCTACACCTGGCTCCTCCTCCTCTCTCCTTGGACATTCCTGTGGGGAGGGAGTGAGGAGTACATAAGCCTGGCAACAGAAGAACCAAGGCCCAAAGCTCAGTGCTTATCTGGTGCCCAACTGTGGTGCCTGGATTCCCCTCTTGGTACTTGGGCATTAAGACCGCCTGCAGTCTTGGGTGGAAAGGAACATAGGAAGGAACACAGGAAGCTGCCTTATACCGAGTCAGACCATTGGTCTATCTAGCTCAGTATTGTCTACACAGACTGACAGCGGCTTCTCCAAGGTTGCAGGCAGGAATCTCTCTCAGACCTATTTGGAGATGCCAGAGAGGGAACTTGGAATGCAGATGCTCTTCCCAGAGGAGCACCATCCCTTGAGGGGAATATCTTACAGTGCTCACATGTAGTCTCTCATTCAAATGCAAACCAAGGCAGACCCTGCTTAGCAAAGGGGACAATTCATGCTTGCTACCACAAGACCCAGCTCTCCTTCCAAGACCACTGCTGCTCCTGAGGAATGCTACACACTGAATGAGATAGAAACAATAGCAGTGTTGCTGTATATTTTATCTAAGCCACCTTAAGGATCCTTCTGAACCAAGGAAGAGGCTACGAATCCAAACAAAATTGTTCTTGGATGAATTGGAACCAGAGCTCTGCATGGCCAGATCAGGACTCAGAGGAGGCCCAGGAGCACCAAAGACATTCCCCTCACCACTTATGGCAAATTACTAGTCCATGTCCTATATCTCAGTACTCCTCACTGGGTGTCTCTGGGCCCGTCATTTAACTTTCAGCCTAAAACGCCCTCACAGGGTTGTTGTGAGGGTAAAAATAACTGGGGTCCTTGGAGAACGAGTGATTATATATATATGCAAAAATTTATATAAATTCAAAACACAGAGAAAAATTAAACACGAGATATTAGAAGCAATACAAACATTTTAAAATGACTTAACCAACCAAAAGCCTGGTTAAACAAGTGTTTCTTGACATTCTTTCTGAAGGCTGACAGGGATGCTGAAGCTCTAATTCCAGCTGGGAGTGTGCTACAAGTCGCTTATGAATTTGACCCATAGTCCATCGCATCACTAATCAGTTAGACTGTTTGTGAAGCACAATTCTCATCAAGGAAAGTTTCACTGGCAAGCTAAGCTATACAACTTTTTATTCACAGATGCAGCACTTTCTGACATACACTCCCATAATTCCCATTCTACAGTTGGGATATGTAAGGCAGAGTTCAGACATAGCATTAAACCATGGCTTATATACTAGTTGAGTTAGCCTCAAGGAGCCATGGGCATGTGCACACTCGCTTCCTCTCTGAGGAGGAGAGTGAAAGCTTCTGCTTTCACATTAACAAATTGCAGTTCTGGGTTGTGTACAAATTACATAAGAACAGCCCTGCTGGATCAGGCCCAAGGCCCATTTAGTCCAGCATCCTGTTTCACACAGTGGCCCACCAGATGCCGCTGGAAGCCTACAGCAGGAGTTGAGGGCATGCCCTCTCTCCTGCTGTTACTCCCCTGCAACTGGTACTCAGAGGCATCCTGCCTTTGAGGCTAGAGATGGCCGATAGCCCTCTGACTAGTAGCCATTGATAGACCTCTCATCCATGAAGTTATCCAAACCCCTCTTAAAGCCATTCAGGTTGTTGGCTGTCACCACACCTTGTGTCAGAGAATTCCACAAGCTGATTATGCGTTGTGTGAAAACGTACCTCCGTTTGTTGGTCATAAATTTTCTGGCAATTAATTTCATTTGATGACCCCTGGTTCTAGTGTTATGGGAGAGGGAGAGGAATTCCTCTCTATCCACTTTCACCATACCATGCATGATTTCACAGACCTCTATCATGTCTCCCCCGCAGTCGTCTTTTTTCTAAACTAAATAGCCCCAGGTGTTGTAGCCTTGCCTCATAAGAAAGGTGCTCTAGGCCCCTGATCATCTTGGTTGCCCTCTTCTGCACCTTTTCCAGTTCTACAATGTCTTACTTTAGATGTGGTGACCAAAATTGTATGCAGTACTCCAGGTGTGGCCGCACCATAGTTCTGTATAAGGGCATGATAATATTAGCAGTTTTATTTTCAACCCCCTTCCTAATGATCCCTAGCATGGAATTGACTTTTTTCACAGCTGCCGCACATTGAGTCGACATGTTCAACAAGCTGTCCACCATGTCCCCAAGATCTCTCTCCACCTCGCTTCTTACCCCTACTTCTAGATCATTTATGAATAAATTTAAAAGCACCGGTCCCAGTACAGATCCCTGGGGGACCCCACTTCTTCAAGAAGTAGGGGTAAGAAGCGAGGTGGCCAAATTTGGAGATGATACCAAACTCTTTAGGGTTGTGGAATACAAAACAGATTGTGAGGAGCTCCAAAAGGGTCTCTCCAAATTGGGTAAGTGGGCAACAAAGTGGCATATGCGGTTCAATGTTGGCAAGTGTAAAGTGATACACATTGGGAGAAAAACCTCGAACTTCAAGTATACATTGATGGGAACTGAGCTATCAGTGTCTTACCAGGAGAGAGATCTTGGGGACGTGGTGGACAGCTTGTTGAACATGTCGACTCAATGTGCGGCAGTTTGGAGCATCTCGTCACTTCTATCTGACTCAGTTCTTTAGCCTCCATCCCCAAAAAGAACAAATCAAGACAAAGAAAAAACCGGGGTTCACAGAATCAAGAAGAGGAGAGCAAAAAAACCCGTGAACAAAAATAAAAAAAATAAAAAATGGCTGAACAGACTCTAAACACACTGAAAAACAGTCAAAGTGATATAAAATATGTAACAAAGATCACTTTTATGAAATTGCCAAAGTCACCTGGCCAAATGTGGACACACAAGACAGGCGTGTCGCCAAAACAATGGTAAACTGACACCTTATCCAATTGTGGTCAAACCACATGAATTGCCAGCCCAGAATGAAAACATCTTATAACACATACAAAAATAAATGACCAAATTCAAAGTAAAAATGCAACATACAAAACCAATAAATATACAGAACAACAAATATGAAAATTGGAGAACTAATAAGTAATATGTAGGTATCCAGGCAAAATCCAAGATGTCTTCAGGATAAGGAATTGTAATGAGTACATACATGCAGTTCAAGTCATGAGTCCTTGAATCAGAAAAAAGCAAGCGACATGCTCTATGAAATGTTGTAAGTACATACAGTTCGAGTCGTAAGACCTTGATTCAGAAAAAAGAAAGCGACATGCTCTGTAATGACTGTTGGTGGATGACGAATCAAACAAGGGAGAGCACACTACAACCATCCCGGGATAAGTAGCTGATTCACAAAGCGCTTCATCAGAGGCTGTTTCCCATTAATACAGGATGAAGGAAGAGTACCATTAATAACATTCACACTTTTCCAAGCATATTGAAACCTCAAGGTTCCTCCATGCATTCTGGAGCGAACTGAATCTCCTGATTTTCCCTTTCAACTCTCTTTTCACCATACTCCTCCTTTTGGAGAAGTTTCCTCTTCTGAAATTCAAAGTGTCTTGAAGAGACTTCCTTGGCAATTCTCTCCCCACATGTATGCAGAATTTGATGGCACTATGGTCACTGTTCCCTAAAGGGTCCATGACATTGACATCACGCTCCAGGTCCTGGGTGCCACTCAGGATTAAGTCCAAGGTCTCCTTCTCTCTGGTTGGATCCAACTGTTCTAAATACGCTGAATGACTGCGCCCTAGAAATTTGACCTGACTGTGAATTTACCCAGTCTATGTGTGGATAATTGAAGTCACCCATTATTACTGCCCTGCCTCTCCTTGATGCCTCCCTGAATTCCTCCTGCAACTCCCAGTCACTGTCAGCTTTTTGATCCGGAGGGCAATAGCACGCCCCCAGTTGGACATTTCCTTTCAGGCCTTGTAATGTCACCCACAGTGTTTCTGTGGAGGACTCCGGTCCTCCTTGGTTTTCTACCTTGAAGGACAGACCAGGATACCAAATCAAGATTGTTTGTTCAAACTTTAATTAGTTAAACCACAATTCTCCCCCACCACATTTTTAACAATACAGAGTTGCAGTTTGTTCTCAAAGTGAAAGCAGAAGCTTTCATTCTCCTAATGCACACGAGGAGGAAGAGGAAGACGTGTGTGAGAGCATGACTCCCTTAGGCTCATTCACACAGCACTCACACATGTTATACCTGAACCCAGTCTCCCAAATCTCAAAGGACATCTGTATAAGATAAGGGGATTGAATAAAGCCTTAGAAGTCCTGATCAACTCCTAAATCACCCTATTCTTTTAACGCCACAGTGCTACAGATAACAAATTCTATCATTATTGGCAATACAGATAACAGAGAGGAAAAAGCATGCCGGTAATTTCCCAAGCATTGTTTCTGTCCAGCTGGTATCTGTTTCCTCACTTGAATGGTTTCAACAGGGTAACCAGATTAAAAAACTATAAAATCTCTTTCACACATCCTCCAACTCCATTTGAGCTTACTTCTACTTGTGTTCTATACAGACTATGGTTGTGTGCCTTATACTTATGCCAGAAACCTCTGTCTCATGCTATGCTCATTTCACTCTATGAATGGCTCTGGCCAAGATGCTATTTTGCACCGCAACAATGAATACTACTAAAGCCTGAACTAAATTTAAAAGTTAGAATTCTTTCACGCTTCCAAAACACTATATACCATAGCAGCTTTTTCTCTGATACATTTAACCTTCTGTATTTTCAGACAAACTGCCTGGAAATAGCTAGCAATTTTACAATACACCCTACTGGGATTAAAACAAAGTATACTGAAATGCCAGAAACATTAAACATATGGATGCACAGGGAAGGCATCCAACAGGAAAAAAGGCTCCCTACCTGCGTTGTTTCAATGTGCATGTTTTAAAGGTAATGGATGCTAATTGCAAAGAAATTACTTTGCCGATCACTTGAATTTACAGAGTCTAACCCAAGGTTCACTGCGAAGTTTCTGCTTAATGAAAGAGCCCGTTCACAATCACATGCATTGGGGGACTATACAGGATTTTATGAATAGGAATAACTGAAGCCATATTTCAAGTTAATTGATATTACACGCCAGGCAAGAGAGGAAATTCATTTTCAAAAGGCATAAACATATAGCTGCTTTAATGACACAAAATAGTTTTATTGGTTCATCAGTCATTAGAAGCACCAAGGTAAAGGCTATAAAACCGAACTGCAAGTCTCCTCCAGACAAGCAACGTACAAATGTTAGTCCCAGCAAATGGAGGCCCCATTTCCAGTTTCCGGAGATGGACATAGATCAATGATTAATGGTAACTATTGTTTTCTTTAATCAGCAGCTATCCTGGGGAGGGTTTAGAGGAAAGAAGAGTTTAGGCAAGCCAGTCCGAGCAACCTGGGGAAAGATAACTTAGCATTGCTCTTGTCAGCTGATCCAGGTGTGATATTAACTGGTTCTAAGGAAGGGTATACACCAGCAGTCCTTGTCTGCTGAGTCAGCACAATACCTAACAGTTTGGAAAGAGCAGGGGAGGCAGTATTAACGAAGGGGAGAATCCAGAGAAAAACATAATCCATCTACCTAGCTCCATATGGTACAGTTCCTGCTGTGCACAGCTCTCTACACAGCCATTGTTAATTTGTGAGGCAAATTTATTTCCTATTGAGACATGTTTTGAAAACGCAAGCCTATGTGAGAAATGAACACAAACGTCTCAACAGCTCAGGTCTTTTGTATCAAAACAGCCTACGTGCCTAGGTATAGTTAAGACTGTATGGATTCTGTGAAAGTTCCTGTGAAAGTTTGCATTAAAGATGTAGCAGTTTCATACCACTTGAAAGTATTCACAGCAGGACCTGGCAGTAACCTTCAAGTATCTTCAGAGAATATCAAAGCACTCAATAACTATTGCCCTTTTGCTTGAAAACTAACAACACACAACACAAATACACACTAGCCCATTTAATAAAAGTCCACAATGCATATTCTGCAAATTGGGCTAATCATTATTTTGCAGATTGTACGTTAGTCTAGTTCCCAGAATGTGAAGCTTAGAACACTGGTCAGCAATTTGAATTATCATTAGGAGACTGGGGGTAGGGAATGTAATGATGAACCATTACACTACTGCTTCTAAGTCCAATAAATGTGGAGTTCAAACTACCAGTAAAACACACACACACACACACACACACACACAAAGACACACACACAACTTTTCCTGTTTCAATGACTACTGACCCCAGTCATATATTCACAAGAAAGCTTCCTTTTCTGCAAATCATGCACACTTTATATGTACTGTTTTATTGCTGGAGTGATCGATTAGTTTAACAAACAAAAATATCTCTGCATGTGTTGCAAAATGATCACATTGAAAGCACTGTTACTCATATTCACTTCTGACTGATGAAATTAACACTAATGCAAGTATTATTGGGATGTATTATGAAGGGGCACTAGAACGGAACCTTCGGGGTTGACCATTTAAGCAAGGACCAAGCGCATCATCTATGCATGCCTGTCGCCCTGTCAGAAATCAAATACACACTAGTGATTTGTAGAAATGCAACTAAATGTAGACACCTACACTGGGGAAGAATCCTCTCCCCACACCAGGACTCTGTACCCAAGAGGTTTCACTTAATCAGCAACGGTAGCATAGTTCTTTTGGAGATAGTAGCTGTGATCCAAAAGACCATGAACTCATGAAGTCTCATTACTAGCTATGATAAACTAATTTCCATTATAGGTCAATCAGAGCCAAATGTGTCACCCAGAGCCTTTGGATGCGGCCGTCTATAAATGTAATAAATAAATGAATAATAAATAACTGTGAACAGAAACCCTATATTCCAGTTTGTGGTTACTGTATTTTGGGTTTTTGTCATACCAAGTTAGATTATTGCTCTTTTGAGCCCAGTGCTGTCTACTCTATCAGCTGCGGTGGCACAGTGGGGAAGCACCTTGCCTAGAGAGCAAGTCTGTTAGTTCGAATCCCCGCCAGTGTGCTTCCCAGACTGTGCCTAGTAAATATATATTTGTAGTCACCTATATCAGGCAGCAGTGATAAAGGTGATGCTCACTTCAGTGACAATAGCAAAGGCATCATCTCATACTGCATGGGAGGAAGGCAATGGTAAACCACTTCTGTATTCTACCAAGCAGACCACATGGCTCTGTGGTCGCCAGGAGTTGACACTGACTCGACGGCGCAATCTTCTCTTTTCCTTCACTGTCTACTCTAGTTGGTAGCTGCTCTCCTGGCTGCATCAGATCCTTTTTGGTTGAAGAAACTAGACACTGACCTTCTGCATGCAAGACATCTATTCTATCCATTGATCAGGTGGGTAAACTTAAACCTTACAGGGGGCTTTTTTCCCTTTTCTATTTTTGCCAGACCCTTGGGAGCTACCAGCATGAAACAGTAGATTGAGGTGGTGAAGCCAGTCACAAAATGGCAGCTTGGGGAGGCAGAACCAGTTGCGAAATGGCAGCTTGTGCAAAAATTTACATTGACCAAATGCTGGATTTTAACATCAAACCCTCAAATTCCAGGAAAATGTCATTGCATGACAGCAGGACTACCAATAGCTCCTGAGTTACCTATTGCCCACCCTAGATGTAGGACCATACCCCTGCTAACTGGGCAAAGAGGCACCTTTTACCGTGGTGATTCTCTTTATTTAGCAGGGGGAGAGTAACTGGCCCTATCCACCCCCAGCACAGTACTTCCAGTGACTGTTGCTGGTGTTTGTCTTATGTTTCTTTTTAGAATGTGAGCCCTTTGGGGACAGGGAGCCATCTTATTTGTTTTATTTC
The DNA here is from genome assembly GCF_027244095.1 of Hemicordylus capensis. Taxonomy (NCBI): domain Eukaryota; kingdom Metazoa; phylum Chordata; class Lepidosauria; order Squamata; family Cordylidae; genus Hemicordylus; species Hemicordylus capensis. Next base: position 160,438,840 of record NC_069657.1, on the reverse strand, counting down.
TCATTGTAAACCGCCCAGAGCCATTTTTGGAAGGGCGGTATAGAAATCGAATTATTATTAATAATAATAATAATAATAATAATAATAATAATAATAATAATTCCCTGTTGATACTGAGAGTTAATATACTGATCCTACAAGATTTAGTTCTCAATAGGGTCTGAAAGCACCATGTTGCTTTTGCAGCTCAATGCCACTCCTGCCAAGCTGTCAAGAGAGCCGCAATAGTTAGAGATGATGATGATGATGATGATGATGATGATGATGATGACATTTATATCCCGCTCTTCCTCTAAGGAGCCCAGAGTGGTGTACTACATACTTGAGTTTCTTTCACAACAACCCTGTGAAGTAGGTTAGGCTGAGAGAGAAGTGACTGGCCCAGAGTTACCCAGCAGGTATCATGGCTGAATGGGGATTTAAACTCGGGTCTCCCCGGTCCTAGTCCAGCACTCTAACCACTACACCACCACCAATAACAGCTACTGTTGTGGGGTGGTTTGGGAGGGTCTTATGAATACAACGAATCACTACCACATCATCAGTTACAAGTGAGCAACCTGTTTATCTGGATCATGATCCACTGCATTCATAAGGAATTGGTGATTAGCTAGCTTCCAAGCAAGGTGGTTGGCTCAGTAGCCCTAGAAGCCATAAGGCAACACCCATTTCAAAACATTTATCCCAAACCACACTTGCTCAGCAGACCTCAGGTCAATAGGATAGTGCTTAATGAAAGGCTGTTGGGAACACCATGTCGCAGCCATGCAGATATCAGACTTACGTATTCCTGACAGATGTGCTGTGGAGGACACATATGCTCTCACTGAATGCGCTCGTATGGTGTGTGGCAGATCTATGTCTTGCTGTAGACACGCATGCCTTATTAACTCCACAAACTAACGTGCGAATCATTGTCGTGATACTGGCTGACCTTTTGCCCTGCCTTTATAGGCCATGAAAAACCTCTTTGTCCTTCTTATGTCCTTGGTCCTTTTTAGGTAATACAGCAAAGAATGTTGGACATCTAACAAATGCAGCACTTTCTCCATTGTCATTTTTCCATTTGGAAAAAGGTAGGCAACTTAAGAACTTGGTTTAAATGAAACTCTGTTACAATCTTAAGCTGGAACTGTGGATCCAACTGCATCACCATCCAACTGCATCACCTTGTGAGGATAGAATTGCGTATATGGAATGTCCATCCGCATTGCTGTGAGCTCAGTCACTTGTCTCGCAGTAGTGATAGCTAAACCATCTTCAGTGTCACCAGACGGAATGAAGCTTCATTCGCAGGCTCAAAGTTAACCTCTGCTAAATGAGCAAAGAGGCACCTTTTAAAGTGGTGATTCTCTTATATTGAGCAGGGGGAGAGCAAATGGCCCTATCCAAACCCAGCACAGCATCCCTCCAGTGGCTGTTTCTGGTGTCAACCTTCTGTTTCTTTTCATATTGTGAGCCCTTCGGGGACAGTGGACCATCTTATTTATGAGTTGTTTATTTATCTATGTAAACAGCTTTGAGAACTTTGGTTGAAGAGCCGTATATAAATATTCTTCATCATCGCTGCCGCCAAAGGGGTGCTCAGTATGTGCTGTCAACACTAAAGACAAGCTCCATTGCTTCATAGGTGACTGTACTAGGAGACATAAGTTATTTACACCTTTCAGAAATTTCTTAGTCAGAATAGGAAAAAACAGTGGTGCCATCCCAACCACCATGCATCAAAGAGATAACTGCCAGATGCCCCTTGAGACACACATTTGCTAAACCCCTGAGCTTTAAGGAGATCATGTATAGCAAAACTTGCCGCAGTGTAGCCCTACTAGGACAGAAACCCTGTGCTTGTGCATATTCCTTGAACCTCCTCCACTTATTTCCACATTTTTTCCTGGTAGTCTTTACTATTGTTAATCAGTATCTTTTTAAGAAGCCAACTCTCCACATTGTCATCCATAGAGTCTGTACATATGGATGCTGGACTGCTCCACAGTCCCAAACTAAAAGACCTGGCCTTTATGGGAACCAGTGGAAAGTCACTCTTGAAAGTTTGAGTCGTGGTACAAACCAGGGTTGTTGAGGCCACCACGGCGTCACTAGTATGCCTGATGTGTTGTCCTGCCAGTGCATGGTTTAGAAATGGCTGAGGCGGAAACAGGTAAAAGAACCCCATGTTGGAACACATCTCCCAGAGATCGCCAGCCAATACCAGCATGTGAGCAATATACTGGACATTTTCTGTTGGCAGCAGTCACAAACAAGTCTACGGTCGGCTGCCCTCATGAACTGAACACCCGGCTCAGACAGATGTTGTTGATCTCCCATTCTTGGTGCTGGTACTGGTGCATGGAGTGGCTGAGGCCATCCGCCAGGACACTGTCCACCCCCATATATGTAATGCCAGAAGGTACACACTGTGGCTGACACACCAATTCCAAATTTGCAGACTCAAGGCACAAAAGGGAGCGAGACACTGTCCCCCCTTGTCCGTTGAGATACGCAATGGCTGTCGTGTTGTCAAGTCAACACTGCACCACCTTGTTACGCACGCTGGATTTGAATGCCTTTAGTGGCATAAACAGAGCCAGTAGTTCCAAGTAATCTATATGCTGATATTGTTGCTGTGCCATCCAACATCCTTGCACCTGATGCTCGGCACAATGTGCCCCCCACAGGGATGCATCTGTAGTTACCCATTGCGAGGGGGTGAGTGGGCGGAAAGGTATACCAACCAGGAGATTGGTCTCCACTGCCCACCAGTACAGAGACTGAAGGAAACCCTGCAGTAATGACAGCCACTTCTGCTGACTGTCCACATTGGGGCGGAAGTTTCTGAGGTACCACATCTGCAGTGGCAGCAACCACAGATGTGTGTTAACGTACAGTAGCACTGCAGGAAGCCATTAACCCCATCAACAGCTGCACATTGCACGAGGGCTGTATTGGAGTTCTGTTGAAAAGACAAATCAGGTCCCTGATTTGCCGATATCGTTCTACAGGCAAGAATGCTCTTTTTAATTGTATATCCAGAAGTGCCCCTATATAATGGATGCATTTTTGTGCTTACAGGTTTGACTTCTTCCAGTTGACGATGATGCCCAGATCCTGTAGCAGTTGTAACACATAGCGGATCTGCAAAAATAACCTTTCTTTGCCATCTCCCACCAAAAGCCAGTCGTCCAAAAATAGGTAAACCACAATGCCTTCTGTCTACATGTGTGCCACCACTACAGCCATGACCTTCGTGAACACATGTGGGGCTGATGACAATCCAAAAAGGAGGACAGTATATTGGTATACTGCATCTCCCCCTGTAAATCACAGATATTTGTGATGACTATTGTATTCCTATGTGGAAATACGCATCCTTCAAGTCTAACGTTGTTGCCCACTCGTCCTTGCAGAGGAGAGGCAGAATTCCTTGCAACATCATCATTCTGAACTTGCATGCCCACAGAAACCAATTGAGACCCCGAAGGTCCACAATTGTCTGAATCCCCCCATCCCTCCTTGGGATTTGAAAGTAATGGGAGTAAAACCCGGACATCCTCTCCGTCCACCACACTGCAAAGGACAATTGCCCTTTTCTCCAACAGCACCTGTACATTTTCTAGCAATATAGGAGTTGCTTTTGTGTATTTTATCCCCGAGAACGGAGGCATAGTTTTGAACTCTAAAGCATAACCAGTATCAAAAATTCTGAGAACTCGCTGGTCCGATTTTATGTGTTGCCATGCTGGGGCATGGCTTGCCACTTTGATGGGAATGTTGGCAACTACAAAGCAAATGTGTGCTTTGGAAGATGGATGTTGGTTCGATTGGTCTGATTGCAGTGGGTGGCAGAGCAGATCAAAGAGATTGCTTGGTCTGGTCTTTAGCTGACCTGTTGTTCTGGCCCTTAGGGTGCTCTCCGAAACCCTTATTTCTTCGGTATGGCCCATATTCACGCCTGAAATTCTTTTGCTCATGTTGTTTAAAAGGGGCACTTGCCTCCCATATGGGCGGTAACAGGATGTTGCAGAAGACACTGAGACCATTACCATGAACGCATTTGTTGTATACTTGGATTTCTTTAAAGCCTCCATAGTGGAGTCTATGCTCTCACTAAATAAGCCCTTTCCGTCATAGGCCAAGTTCTCTATGCAGTCACACATGTCTTGTTGAAGGTTCGTGGATCTCAACCATGCATGATGGCGTGGAGCAATAAAAAGTACCATAACCAGTCCGTTAAACTTTAGAATATTAAATAAAACTGCCCAAGTCCAATAGGAATAAATATATAATAATGTCCAAGTCCAATAGGAATAAATATATAATTTCTTATTTCTCTCTCAAATAAGTCTAGATAAACTGAGGAACCAGCAACAAAGTGTTGATGCACTGGTGGTCAAATAGAAATTGAGAAAATGGCGCCCCCAACTGCAAATTTCAATGGAAGCACTGAGCACATGCGGAGCAGAGTGAGCATCACGATGAGCTAGTCAATCTACCCGCGAGGTCCCTGTGCAGGCACAGAACTCATTCCTTATGAATGCAACGGATCATGATCCAGATACAGCAGTTGCTTCAATCAGTTAGGATGGGAAATGTCTTTTTAAAAAAAATGCAATATCCCTAAGGCAACTCATATGATCAATTATATAACAGACACAAACACAGAAGCACAGGTAAATATCTTATGAATACACCTCGAAGAATTAGACCTTTAGCTACACACAACTCTAACTGAACTCAGCAGGCACCAAAACTCTCATTCTTCACCATATAGTTAGCCAACCTTTGGACTTTTCGGTCTCTGCAGACTTAAATACTTTCATTGCTTTATAAGACAGTTAGGAGTTATGGATTAAGTGAGGTAATAAACCATTTTTACTATCTCATACATTTGATTAGGTAACCCATCAAGTTTAACTGCATAGCTCAGTTGTTCAGATTTTTATGATGTCTTCATCTTATTTACATGATCTTTTGCTATAAGTAGGCGTTGGTTTTTTCCGGCCCCAAATGAGAATACTCACCTAAGTTTCTCGGGCATTGAAGGACATGTTTTTATCTTCATTCTTTCAGTTAATACTTCTATATTTGTAAGGGGATGCTGCTGCTGAAATCCACGTGAACATCAGTTGTGTACAAAATTGGTGCTACAATTAATTTTATGTACATGTGAAATATTGTGCTTGAACTGTTTCCCCCCAAATGACACTTCTCAGATTCATGTATGAAGAGGATTCTAAACTTTTGTTTCCTCCTCCTTGTAGACTGAGTTCCAGCAAAGTTATAAAACTTTGGGAAATATCAAAATGCATTTCAGACTAAAGCTACAAATGCAATTATGTCAGAACCTCTAAAACCTCATGTTCAATGTTTCCTTAAGCAAATAACTCAGTGTACTTCTATATTCACATCTGTAGTTTCAGGACTATATTCAAGTCTGTAGTGTTCAGTTGCAGGGGAGTAACAGCAGGAGAGAGGACATGCCCTCAACTCCTGCCTGTAGGCTTTCAGTGGCATCTGGTGGGCCACTGTGTGAAACAGGATGCTGGACTAGATGGCCCTTGGGCCTGATCCAGCAGGGCTGTTCTTACGTTCTTATGACTGTCAGGAAGACAAGTTACCAAGATTAATGGACCATGCGACTGACCAAGAAAGACTGCGTCATGTGAAGAACCACACAGTGCAGATGGGGGGGAAGTTAGACTGTAGATGTGTAGTGTAATATGAATCTTTCAATATTTCTACATAATACTTTAATCTTGCTTGAGACACTAGAATTCTGTTTAAAAGATGCAATCAATGAACTGCACTGTGAACTGCAATAGTAAATTCTCTGCAAGAGAATTATTCTATATTTTTAGAAGTGTTAAGGGATGGTTAAGGTGGACAAAGGAAGAGTCATTTGTCAAAACTGAAATGACTACCCCCTTGCCCATGCTAATTAACCACCTTGTATATCTGAACTGTTTTTACCCTACAACTGTTACTGTGGAAAAAGAATGCCTTTGTGCCTTTGCACTATGATTCAGTCCTTAATTAAGCTTTGGCATTTCCTCGCTTTTGAGTACTTCACTTAGCAACCTTGGTGCTCCCTTTCAAAAGATCTAACAAATGGAATGTCTTATGTACCAAAAAGATCTACAGAGCTGTCTTTCCTATGCATTAAAAGACTTGTATTATTTTATTCGAGAAGAACCTTGGACTGTGGAGTTTCACATGAGATTCAGAGTGCATTAAGAATCTAGCCTTTTCAGGTTCTCACAAAATAAGAATACTTATCCACAGCTCTCCTTCTGCATGAACCTTATCATAATCTGATAGTCCATGCAACACCCTTATGAGACAGACCAGTTTTATTGACATAGTCCTGTGCAATTGGTACCATAAATATCCCAGTTCTGTCAACAGTTGGAGCCAAATTTCTTCACAGTGAAATTTCATATATTATGGTCAAGGCATTTCATACATAATGTACACAATTTGCTTCATTTACATTATTTTGTAGTATCTAATCAGGGCATTTAGTCCTTTAAAAAAAGAATGCTAGTGCTCACATGTTATATGGTAAAAGCATCATACTTTATAAATATAGGAAACCACAAATTGACAGAACTTTGGATATTATTGAAGCTGGATGAGCCTTCTTGGCTAGAGCCTGGAATTCTTCTGTAATCAAAATAAATCTATAAAAATTCAATACATAAATGAGCAAATAAAAGTTGTTAAATACTGACAGATCTTTGAACATCTTTGTAATTCCAGAGCTTAATACTGACAGATCTTTGAATATCTCTGTAACTGTGATTTGCTTTGTTTGCAAAACTGAAAACAAACCAGGTCTGGTTGGCTTTCATTTTACACATCATGTATCCAACCTGAAAGATATTCACCAGAACACTACTACTACAGTACTCCTATATACAGATCCACTGGCATGCCTAGCCCTGTACTCAGTACAAGATACAGCAGCTCTGTACTCAGAGAAGTTTACAACTCAATGTCATCTATAAGCCCTCAGCTCAAAATCTTCTCCACTTGTGCAGGTGGGAGCTCTGCCAAGTTCATAAATGCTCCCGCTGATAAAAATGCTTTGAGGATTGAGTGCCTCATCTCTTAAACAGAATCAACAGCATGCTTGAAAGCCTCTTATGGACCTGCCACTAGATGGGGAAAAAGACACACTTGATTTCCCCAACTTCACAAAGAACTCATTTAATGGTTAATTTTAAAAGGGGAGAAGCATCAAGTGGATAGTTTCTATCTAAGTGCTGATTAAGTACTTATATTCTCTAATGCACATGGCTTTACTCAATGATACTGACCTAGCCACCAGCTCCCTTCACAGAACTTTGGGTGTGTGAAGGGGCCAAAAAACCTTCTATCACCCTCCAGTACAGATAGGACTTTCCCCACCAACTATATTCTTTGTGCTATTTACTGGAGATGGAAGGGAAGAATTGCATTTCTTAGATCATTCTATGCACAAGTTGTATGTTCACAAGGTTGAGCACCATGAGAACTACAGGGTCTCATCTAGTTTAGGAGATATCCAAGGAGGCCCTCTTTCAGCGCCAGCACACTTCAACAGGTATATGATGAGGCCTAGATGCCTCCATGTCTACTGTGCCTTTCCCAGGAGGCATTATGCCCTCTGCAGACTTTTGGATGACTCTTTGTAGGGCAGCAGAGGGATATTCTGAATCAAGTAATTCATTGAATAAATCAAATATTATGAGCCAAAGATGTTTGAATCCATACACAAATATACTCTGCCCATGATGAGACAAAGCCCACCAGAGTCTGTTCTTTAACCCAGTAGGCATCACCCATGATTACCCCAAACTCACCAAGATCCATCTCCTGACCAATCAAAACCCATCACTGGCTCTACCCCAGTGACCAGGTAATTTTTAAAGTTATACTGGCAACTATTGAAAGGGTGAAATTAAAGAAAACCAGAAAAATGCTTAGGCTGGAAACCATGTAGGCACAAGCAGTCAAGATATGTTATATTATATAGCCAGCGTGGTGTAGTGGTTAGAGTGCTGGACTAGGACCGGGGAGACCCGGGTTCAAATCCCCATTCAGCCATGATACTAGCTGGGTGACTCTGGGCCAGTCACTTCACTCTCAGCCCAACCTACTTCACAAGGTTGTTGTGAGGAGAAACCTAAGTATGTAGTACACCGCTCTGGGCTCTTTGGAGGAAGAGCGGGATATAAATGTAAATAATAATAATATTGATTTGCTCAACTCTCTCTAAGAATGCTATGACATCTGTTCACATCCCCCTAATACAGTAAGTATACGAAAGTAGTAGATAAAGGAAAAAGAAACAAAAAAGACAGAGGCAAAGTGCACAGCATTAAAAGGGTTAAGAAAAAATGGAATAGAATGTCAAACTAGGCTTAATCAAACTAGGCTATCCAGAATCATTTTCAGTTGGAAGACACATCTCAGGAATATGTAGAAAATAAGTTGTTTCTGAGCATGTGCAGAGTGCATTCCTTGCCATAAACGATCGCAATCCACCTTCACATCAGAAGGAAAGGTTTAAGTAAACCTAACATCTCTTAGAAATTAGCATCGGAGGCTTAGACAGACAGAGATGGTGCAAGACATTTCAGTGCCCAAGGCGGAACATATGAAGCTGCCTTATGCTTAGTTATACCCATTCATCCACCTAGCCCAGTATTGTCTATTCGGACAGAAAGCAGCACTCTGAGGGGCAGAGGCAGCTCCCTTAGTGAAAACAACATGTGCAACAGGAATTGATGTATCATATTGGAAGAGGAAACAGCCAATTCTATTGGTGATAGCTATAGTGTGTGTGTGTGTCTGTGGGGGGTGCTTTTATCATAGACTTTGTATGATTTTATGTTATCTAAACATTTGGTATTCAAGAAGCTTGCACATACTAAAGTGTCCCATTGTATGCTTGAAAGCTGTGAAGTGCAGTTTATGTAATTTGATCTAAGCAAGAAATGCTTTGTGTAAATGTGAATGCACTTTGGGAAAAGCCTGCTGACAAGCAGTTAATAGATCTGGATAGCATCTATGGTTTACCATCTTTTCTTCATAGGATAAAATCTGGCACATGTTTTAGGATTTTCTTACCGAGGAGTTACTCTTCCAAAGTATTTTGAAAGATCAAATGACTTGACTATTTCTGCTATTCTACTACTATTTCTGGGCTCAGAAAGACAGATTGTAACACACATGTTTTTCTGGCTCAAGTGAGGGAATGCAGATGCAGAAGGTACTCCTAGTGGGCTTTTAGAGAGAGGAAAAAGTCATATAATGACGACATATTTAACAAAACTTTTAGCCTACACTAATCTGGGTACTTTTGGCTTGCCCTAATCTGCTATCACCTGGACCAATGTTAGGACAAACTTCCAATTCTTGTGTTTTTATGCAGGGCTCATTTTGTGGAAATGAGAGCATATGATAAGTGGACAAAGAGGCACCTTTTAAAGTGGTGGCTGTCTTATTTTTAGTAGAGAAAGAACAACTGCCCCTATTCAATACAGCATCTTTGCAACTGCTATTGTCTAACTTACCTTACTTCTTAGGTGGTCTGCCCTTTGGGGATAGGGAATCATCTTGTTACCTTTTTCTGTGTACACAGGTTTAATAACTTTTTAGTTGAAAGTACTGTTAAAATATTATTACTATCAAAACACTTGCCACAATCTGTGGTGTGGTGTAACACCAGGAGGCTGAAATAGGCCTTTGCACAAAATGCGGCATCTATAAATGTACAACAAGTTAGAAAACCATAAGCATTGCCCGGGGATTCCAGAAACTCTGAACAATATGCCTGCTCTGAACTTCAGGATAAAGAGGTTCATAACCAGTGTTCCCTCTAAGGTGTGCACGTGCTCACACATTGTTTGATGTCTGCTCAGTTAATTTTAGGTCCCATTCAGGTTGAATCAGGAAGGCCCCATTCTGAATGCATGTGTGCGCACACTGCCTTGATACTACTGCTCAGAACAAAACTGATTCCGCACACAGATGAAAAAAAATTAGAGAGAACATTGTTTATAACATACCTGTTCGTTATGATACTGTGCTATATCAAGCTTCATTGACCTGATTAAGTGTTAAGAATTCTATGCAGGTGACTTGTGGTAGTGTGGTACAACAGGTTCACCTGTGCTATGCTATAAGCCTCTTTCTTTCCAAGGCATCCAAAGTTGTACTGATGGTCAAAGGGCAGCAATGTACCACAGAAGTGCACATATATGCCTTGCTACCTCATTTTCTGCATCTCACAGCTCTATACACAGGTGCATTGCTTAGCCAGAGTATCAAGATGGCATCTCAGACATTTTATTATCTTGGCCTTCTCAGCCTACGTCTCTGATCCCACTTTCCTCCCCAAACCACCACTTGGTAGAAAAGGGAGTTTGAGCTCTCCCTTTGCCAAACATATTACAGGTGGAGTGGAAATGGTTTCTTCTCTAAATACGCTCTAGGAACACAAGATCTGTAAGGCTTTAATGCAATGAAATTGGAGAGTAGTTGCATTGGTAACAAAAGCCAGTTACTAAGTTAGTGTTTCAAACCACACAAAAACAACCCAGTTGAGTAAAGGAGATAAGATGCATGCCTCAGTGTACATCAAGTAATCTTGTCTTTTGATCTTTGTTGCTTAACTTGAGCCAATATTTTTTGTAACTTTTAAGCTATCCCAAAGTTAATAAAAATAAGAGTAAGCCCCTTGTCCTTATGACTTAGCCACCTAATGGCACAGCGGGGAAGTGACTTGATTATCAAGCCAGAGGTTGCTGGTTTGAATCTCCACTGGTACATTTCCCAGACTATGTTTCCCAGACTATGGGAAACACCTATATCAGGCAGCAGTGATATAGGAAGATGCTGAAAAGCATCATCTCATACTACGAGGAAGGAGGCAATGGTAAACCCCTCCTGTATTCTACCAAAGACAACCACAGGGCTCTGTGGTCACCAGGAGTTGAAATCGAGTCGACACACTTTACCTTTACCTTACTACTTTCTTTCAATGCAGTACAATAAGGAGTAATCACATCTCTGACTGTTTGTAAGGTGACTCCATTAGTAAATACAAAAAGTGTCTGGAGAAGATCTTTTAATCATGGAGATAACAGTTTATGATAGCTGTCTTCTGTTAATTATCTTGAATATTCACCTTCACTTAAATGCTGCCTGCAGGGGATTCCTAACAGAAAGGTACATCTGTATCTTGGCATGTGAAATCTGCCTGGTTAGTAAATCACTAGCTATTATCTTCTCCATCAGCAAAAGGGTTCTTTTTTTTTAAAAAAAAGACACTGTAGCCTTTGCTTACTGTGTGGCGGCTCGACATGCTAGACACTAATCACAGTGCTTCCAGGTACACTCTGGGTGGTCATGGGCAAGTCACGCTGAGCCAAGCCTCCATTCCTCATCTGTAAAACAGGATCAGCATCAATTCACACCCACAGATTTGTCAGGAGGATGAAGGGGAATATCCAGAGAGTCCTGTGCATGTTGAAAAATACTGCTGAGGAAAGAGGCACTTTTAAAAAGTGGTGATTCTCTTTATTTAGCAGGGGTAAAACAACTGGCCCTCTCCAGCCCTAGCACAGCATCCCTCCAGTGGCTGTAGCTGGTGTCTATCTTATGTTTCTTTTTTAGATTGTGAGCCCTTTGGGGACAGGGAGCCATTTTATTTATTGCTATATACTGTAAAACCGCTTTGGAAACTTGGGTTGAAAAGTGGCATATAAATATTTGTCATTGTCATATTCACAAGAACAAAAAGAACACAGTAAATATTTTATCTCAAGCAAGCATGATAAAGAGGCATAGGGAGGTTGAAATGATGATTTAGACCATCCAAGAATTGTAAGGCAGAGGGGAACCTGAAATTTTAAAGGAGTAACCTTATACATTCAGGAGAGTTAAGTGGTAATACTTTATCTGGATATAACACCACAAGTTGCAGGTGAGGGACTGCATATTTGAATGCTCACCCCATAGAGCGACTACCCAGGCATAGAAAACTAGCACATCTGGGAGAAGGGTTCGGCCTAGAGTTCTCTTTGACATATTATTTAGTGCTGGGTGGGTGGTCATCACACCCTCAGTCTGAAATGGAAATAATTAGGAGGATCCAGATGTATTAGCTCAGCCCTCCAGCTGTTTGGGAAAGTGCCCTAGCGCCAGATCTTGTGCACGGCCACAAGTCTGGGCCACAACAGCTGTGCTCCCACATAAGCCTACCACAACACCTATTTCCCACACAACTAGGAATGGTACAAAAATGCAGGAACTTGAATGCAGAAAACAATCCTCAGATTCTGCTAAAGAAAATCTCCCAAGACAAAGAGATTGAGAAAAAGAATTTGAGACTCCCCAAGCAAAGCAAGGATTGTTCAAGCAAGCAATATTCACTCATCTCAGAAGTGTGAGTAGCTGAAAAGGAGGAAGGTTTAATGAGCCTGTGACAGTCAAGGGAGGGTCCAGGTAGCAACAATCCCTTATAACAAAAACACAAAATAGAGTTGCCATCTCTACACCGAGTGAGATATTAAATATAAGTGAGGAAGGGATTGGATACTAGGTTTGACCCAATAAAGAAATACAGTTTAGAATGAGAGGAACAGAAAGGAAACCCTCTCTCTCCTAGCAAGGCTCAAAATTTGAGATAGTCTTCTCTGGGAACGCTACCAATGCCTACAACAGATTAGGCCTTTGAAAGCAGATTGCTGTGTGCACGAAGGGACTCCTCCTACAACAATAGTACTTATTTTCATGCCAGGAGTTGCTTGCTTGAAAGTGCCCATCATATGAAAGTGCCCCACAAAATGTACACCTCAGAAAGAAGGAGTTTACAGGAAAGACAGTAAATACAATTTCTCAGCATTTCCACAACACAAGGAGCAGCCAAGAAATCAACTGGAAACAGGTGCCTAGGAAAGATAACCTGGGACAGAAAACAAAATATCATCCTTTTGAAGAAAGAAACCATTAGGGGCCTCATAGTTCACCATAATGATTTTGACAATCTTTTAGGTAACTTCATATGTACAGTCCCACTGATTTCTGTTGAAATGTATGCTTCAAGTTCTCACTGTATTTCTCCTTCAGTCCTGATTTGTAGTCACATGCATACTTCCTCAAGCCTAATAACTTTCAAGGAATACATCTATCTTGAGATATTCAGATCCTTTTTTGCAAGTTTCAAAACATGTTAGAAAATTGTTTTTCGATCATTGATCAGATGTGATCATCTGCATATGAAGTGGGTGGGGGGAGCAAACTCACATGGTGCATAGAACATCACTAATACCGAAGGATGCTCCTTGATAAACTTGTCGAAGTCCTCATCTGTTAGGTGATAGACAGCATTATCCTCTTCTGACCAGGGAGTCTCTGGAGTCTGTGGTTTAGGTGGCTCAGGACTAAAAGAAAGAAAGAAAGAAAGAAAGGCAACATTGGGAAGAGGCTCCTGAGTGATAAACAGCAGCTGCCTTGGTTAAATAAACCTCAAGGAATGTATCTGATTAAGCATATGAAAAATGGATGAAAAAGGGTGTAACTCCCTATCCGAGGGTGATGCAAACGCTGCAATGCAAACAAACAAGGGTGGTGGAAGCACTGGACACTGAAATTTGTACACACAGCAGGAGTTAGGGTACAGCCAGAAAGTGGGGTCAGTGGAATACCTGACACACATAAATGCTCTATACTTAGTAGAATTGCCTCAGATTCTTACACATTCATCTCACAATACCTAGCACAGCCAAAACTGAATGTATAGACAATCTTTGGAAAACAGCAACCTGCTAAGAAAAAATAGAACACACACCACACAAACATACAGGATTGCAAGGAGCAAAAAGCTGACCAAGAGCATCCAGACAATAAGTGAATCAAGCCTTATCAAGCAAAACAATCAAAATACCGTGGCCCAACAGTATGAAACACTTCTTTCTGCAACATATTTTCATTTGCCGCTAAAGCTAACCAATGGCTCAGAAACCAATGTTTCACAGCAAAGTCAAATTCTCTTCCCATGATAGAAATGTAAGAGGCTCAACACTGCTCTTTGGACCCAAGCCTTCTTAAGTGAGAGCCCAAACTGTATTGTTAAATGTATTGTTAGGCTTCCCCAGATGCCACACTTCTCCAAGAGGTGAGATGGTCCAGTAGTTTGCAATGCACTTGGATTCTGGTTTTCCTTGAAAGGAGTCACTGCAGACTTATGTTCTCTTCATCACATTTGTTTCATTTACACACATTGATAGGTTGAGCCTTGAGTGTATATTGTGAACGGCTGATTCCATCAGTTTCCCATAGAGTGGCCTTTGCATACTAAGTTGCTATAGTTGGTGCCATTTCATCCTAAAATCTCTAGTCTGCCTCACAGCAGCTTGCCTGCTCTTTCCATGCTGCTTTCACACACACACACATATCCCTTGCAGAGAAGGGGGAAGGATGGATGGGCACCTTCTTCCCCTTTCAGGCGGATCTACAACATGCTTTGTGCCAGACCCATCAAGGCCTTGCTCATCCGGAATAGTCATCACCAGTTCCTCAAGAAACATCACCAGTTCCTCTTCAACCTTCAACCAGTGATTAACTCACAAAAGAATGGCCAATAAACTAACAAACTGCCATTCCCTAACAGTATTTTGAATTTTAGTCTGGTTTTTAAAGAACGTGAAATGCTGCCCTACCCTTTCGTTTGAAGAATACTATTCTTTATTCTTTCATACTGATGATTAATGAAAATGTCAAAAAAGCAGAGCCATATGTGACTTTAGGCAACACCACCAGATACATTTTTTTAGATTATGGGAAATTAAGGAACAACCAACAGAATGCACTTTTAAACTCAATTGTGCATACATCTACAGGCAGATAAAATCTCTCATATATGAGCTGAACTAGACTAGTTACTGCCGAGTCTATTGTGGAGGTGTCCAGCAGCTCCTCGTGTGGTTAAATTGGATCAATTTCCGTTTGTGACTCCCGAAGATGTGGACAAGATACTTGGGATGCTTCGCCTTACCACCTGTCCTCTTGAACCTTGCCCAACATGCCTTATATTATCTAGGAGAGGGTCTTGGTAAGATCACCAATGCTTCTCTGAGGGAGGGCAGGATTCCTCCTTGTCTCAAGGAGACAATTATTGGACCCCTTTTGAAGAAACCTGCACTGGTTTCAGAACACTCAGAATTAGGCAATTATAGGCCTGTCTCCAGCCTTCCATGGTTGGGCAAGGTGATTGAGACGGTAGTGGTGTCTGAGCCCCAGGCAGTCTTGAAGGAAACAGATTATCTGGACCCATTTCAAACTGGCTTTTGGGCAAGATATGGGGTTGAGACGGCCTTGGTCAGCCTGTTGGATGATCTACAATTAGTAATCGACAGGGTGAGTGGGACTCTGTTGATCTTTTTGGATCTCTGGGTGGCTTTTGATACCATTGACCATGGTATCATTCTGGGGTGCCTGAAGGGGTTGGGATTGGAAGGCGTTGCTTTGCACTCCTACTCCTGGGGAGGTCCAGTTGCAGTTGCCACCGACTCTGTTAGTAGCAACTCGAAACTGGGCCTTTTCTAGATTTGCCCTGCGACTCTGAAATGAATTTGTGTTTCCTCTTCTCTGAATGTTTTTAAGAAGGACCTGAAAACATTCCTGTTTAGCCAGGCTTTTACGTTTATAGTTGTAAACCTTCGGGTTTAGAGTTTTTATTTGTATTTTAGATCGTTTTAATATTTTAGATCGTATTAATATTTTAATGGTTGTTTTTAGATTGTGAACTGCCCAGGGACTGTTTTGTATGGGCCGGTATAAAAATGTATTAATTAATTAATTAAATGCAGAACATATTCTTAAAGGCACGTTGTGTCTTTAAGCTAACTCAAAGGCCTAGCTATAGTAAAGCGCTATTATACACAGTACTCTTCCCTTTTACCAACTTTACTATTTGGTCAAGTCAAGAAAAACGAACCTGCATTCTTCCTTAAAATAAATCCATTTAACATGAAGGGACCTCCTCAATGTGTATAGGTTTGCACTGTGATTTGATCAGGCATAACTGGCCCCGAATAACTTCATGCTTGCTACTGACAGTTAGGATTCGAACAGATATTTCCCCCAAATACAGAAAGGCTATGTAATTGCAGGAGGAGTCACATAATCATGTTTAGTGGCTTTTCCACCTCTTGGGTATATTAAAATCTAATAAAAATGATATGATTGAATGTTGTTATTTGTACACCACCTTCCACAGAAAAATTCGCCAATTGGCTTACAAAGAAAAAAAGAATAATAGGAAGGGCCAGTTCCCTGTTCCCAAAGGGCTCACATTCTTAAAGAAAAGAAGCCACACAGGAGACACCAGCAACAGCTACTAGAGGAATGCTGTGCTGAGGCAGAATAGGGACCATTGCTCCCCTGCTAAATATAAGAGAACCACCATTAATAAGAGAGATAGTGTATTAAGATTGTTTTGTGGAGAGCTTTTCTGAAGTGATTTAAAAACTCAATGCATTTCAGTCGCCTTGTCCTAATCATGATGGGCAGGACTAGCATTATATCAATATTACAAATGGAGAAGCAGTGGAAGTATATAACTTATGCTCTAAAACATGATGCTGCATTGGTTTCTTGATAGAAATGTGAGCCTGAACTTTAGTTTCAGACCTGGATTCAGGAACACTGCAATCTAAAATTTGTTTTTAAAAAGTCATTTTAAAAGCCTAACACAAGTTAGATCTGACTACCTCAATTGGTAGTTTGCATTCCACAATATAATACTCGTAATACTAAGAATACTACTAATCACACTTGGCTTTTACATTGTGCTTTTGAGTACTCAAAGTGCTTTATACAATAATTTTATAACAGTCCTGTAAGGTAGGTCAGCATTATTACCCTCCTTACACAGATGAGGCTAATACCAAGAGAGACTGTATAAAAAGCGACCCAGTGAGTTTACAGCTCTGGTGAAATCTGAAATAAGTTCCTCATGGATTGCACTCTTGGCCATTACACTACCATTCTTAGTATAAGAAAACATAATTAACAGTATGCTCTGGAAAAGTGTGTGCACGCGTGTGCATGTAAAGCTGCTTGGGCCTCACTCACATTAAATTCTCAAAATAAACCACAAAAGATAGAGATATGCCATTTGGCAGGTAGGTTCCAGACCTGCCTGCACTACCAGAAAAGTCACACCCACACCCCCGCCAGATTAATTTAATGAAATTAAATTAATTTCCCAGAAAATGTGGGGAAACTCTCCCATTGGAAAAGCATGGGAAATGATGCCTTGCAACCAACTTTGGCTGTTTTATCAGGTAATTTTACTGACATCAAGTCCAGACTTCCACAGAATAATGAAGAAATAAGCAAGCTATATTGTTTCAGTTCAATGGATTTCTATCCTTGTCGGGTTTTCTCACTTAAGAAATTGAAACACAACCAATTTTGCACTAGATTTCTTTGTTCACCTATATCAATCACCTAGAATGTGTCTTTTTAGGGGTTCTTGGCAGTAACTCAAAACAAAGCCACTCTTCTGGTCATCTACCACCAATGAGTGAAGTGAGAGATGGTCATTTCGTGGTAAAGGAGGGATGTTTGCAAACTGCAAACCCAGTGTGTGCACGCATGCGTGCAGCTGCTTGGGCCTCACTGACTGACTGGAAACTTCTAGACCAAACTACATAGAAACATAGGTTCCAGACCTTACCCAGACCACTCAAAAAATTCAAACCCCTAGAAAAAGCCACTTATTCCTGGGGGCAGGATGCTTCTGTTCGAAAACATGGGGAATGAGACCGTTAGAAACCATGGGGAATGAGCTAGGAAATGACTAGAGTCAAAGTAACATAAGATGCTTGTGAACTCCAAGTCCTCACTCACTCACTGACATGGAATTCTTGGACCAAACCATGAAAGATTCCAGACCTTGTCCGGACTACCAACAACAACAACAACAACAAAACCACCCCTAGAAAAATGCATTAATGCTTTGGAAAATGCAGGAATACTCTCCTAGCATGAGGTTGTGAGACCTCTCCTAGCATGAGGTCGCTAGCATGAGGTCACGAGACCTCATAGAGCTAGAAAAAGACTAGATTCACAGCAAAAAATAGAGAGAGAATGAACATGCAAGTTAAGATAGCAGGATTTATGAATGTGAAGGAGGAAACAAAGACCTTTCTCCCTATTTTCACATCATGGGAATTAGGGGATGTGGTAGTCTTAAATAATGGCAGTTCTTAACAACATGAAGAAACAATGACATCTTCAGACAATGTATTTAAGGTATAACAAGTTGTTCCCGTAGGAGCTGGAAGCCTATTCTGTGAAAAGCAGACGCAGATTGAGGAGGTGAGCAAGCTTTTCTAAACACAATGACATCTAGCCTTTTTCACCTTCAAATTAACAGGAGGAGGGGAGATTTTGAGGGGCTGGTTTCTTTTTAACAGATAAGTCCTACTCTCTCTCTCTCTCTCTCTCTCTCTCTCTCTCTCTCTCTCTCTCTCTCTCTGTTATTTGCCAGGGCTAGCCAACTCCAGTGTTTTTGTTTGCCCCTGCCTGGACGAAGTGGAGTCAGCTAGGGCTGTGCTAGGCCCCACATTCCTTTGAGACACATTCTGTGTCATTTGGAAGTCTACTTGTAAACTGCCCAGAGACGTAAGTTTTGGGTGGTATAAAAATATGTAAAACAAATAAATAAATACATGAATAAATACATACATAAGAGGCGAAGGCCTGAGAGCACAGCAAACAGGGATAGCAAACAGGACATTGGAGTTTTGCAGACGTTTAGTGGGAAGTGTGTGGGGGAGCCTGGAACAAGCCCTGGTGATCACAAGGAGCCCGGTGGAGAAGAGAACGTAAGTACAAATCCCTCCCTCATATTCTTGAGAAAGGCTATTTGGACAATAAATAGCTGACCATTACAGCTGAGACCTATTCTTCTAATGAACTATCTCTAAATACTGTAAACAGCCAACAAAACCAGTATGAAGATAGAAAGTCAGCAGGGGAAGGGGCACTTCCCAGTGTATGTATGACTATTTGCCCCATGGGCAGAAGTCATGGGTGTGTGCTCAGTGCAAGGAGCTCCTGGCTCTCAGGGAACAAATTCGTTCCCTTGAGACCAAGGTGGTAGATCTGAAGAAGTTCAGAGAGACAGAGAGGCATGAGGATGAGACCTTCAGGGATGTGGTAGAGACATCACACTTCAGGGCTGATAGCTCCTCTGCTGTCAAGGAGAATGAAGGTCTCGAGAAAGGAGGACATTGGTCTGAGGAAGAGGGAAATGCTCCTTTAGAAGGGACCCCTTCCATGGATGATGAGCCCATATCCTCTCGCACAGGGCATACTCCTCCGGGGGGTGGGGGCCTCCTTGTAGCGGATGATTTGATCATTAGAAGTATAGAGAGATGGATTTGTGACCCACGTGTTGACCGCACAGTGACTTGCCTGCCTGGTGCGAAGGTTGTGGACATCCCGCAGCATCTAGATAGGCTGTTAGGCAGTGCTGGGGAGGAGACAGCTGTCGTGGTGCACGTCGGCACCAACGATGTGGGGAAATGTAGTTGGGAGGTCCTGGAAGCCAAGTTTAGGCTGATAGGCAGCGTACTGAAGTCCAGGACCCCCAAGGTAGCATTCTCAGAAATGCTACCTGTTTCACACACAGGTATAGTGAGACAGGCAGAGCTGAGGGGTTTCAATGTGTGCATTGGTGCCGGGGGGAGGGGTTTAGATTTGTTAGGCACTGACATACATTTTGGGGCAAGCAAGTCCTGTACAAAAAGGACGGGCTGCACTTGAACCAAGATGGAACCAGACTGCTGGCGCTTAAAATTAAAAAAAGGTTGCAGAGCAGCTTTTAAAATGATGCCTGGAGAATAGCCAACAAGAGCTGGACAGTGTCCAGTTCAGCAAATGCTATCCTTTAAAGTGCAAGAGTGCAAATGATTTAGATAAAACAGAAGGGAACAGAGCAGAACCACATAAAGAGCAGACAGAAGGCTGTGTCAGCTGGTCAAAGAGTCAAAAGAAAGATAGCAGACACCAGGGAAGAGATTCAGAGTATAGGTGCTTATATACCAGTGCCAGAAGCCTCCGAGCCAATGCCAGAAGCCTCCGAGCCAAGCTGGGTGAGCTGGAGTGCTTGGTTGCTAACACAGAAATAGACTTAGTGGGCATAACAGAAACATGGTGGAACAGTGAGAACCAGTGGGACACTGTTATCCCTGGATATAAACACTATAGAAAGGACAGGGAGGGGCGCCTTGGAAGCCATTTACAGCCCAGCCGGCAAAGGGGAAGGGGACGGCAGGGAGTTCTCCTGCCGACCTCTTGCAATGGGAAGAAATTTAGCAAGAAGGGGGCGGCAGGGGTCTTCTTGGGGGCTGCAGGGGGCTTGAAGGGGGCGGCCGCCAGCCGAGCGGGGCTTTGTAGGGGGCGGCAGGGACTGGGAGCTATCCTGCCGCCTGATTCTGTATACAAAAGGAGGAGCCGCGCCGCGCCGAGTGGGGACTGAAGCGGGCGGCAGGGAGATATCCTGCCGCCCGATTGCTCAAAAAAATGTGGTGCCTTTGTTGGGAGGGGTAAGTAAAGCCCCCCCCCCAGTCCTTATTGGAACCCTCCACCCCAGTGCCGGAGCACAGCTCTGCGGTTCCGTACACACCCCTATAGAAAACCTAGGTGGACTGGAGTCCTCCACAGAAACCCTGTGGGTGACTATACAAGGCCGGAAAGGGAACGTGCTACTGGGGACGTGCTATCGCCCTCCGGATCAAAATGCTGACAGTGACTGGGAGTTGCAGGAGGAAATCATAGAGGCGTCAAGGAGAGGCAGGGCTGTAATATTGGGTGACTTCAATTATACACACAGACTGGGTAAATTCACAGTCAGTTAATGACAGAGAGGTCCAATTTCTAGATGCACTGAATGATTGTGCCCTAGAACAGTAGGTCGTAGAACCAACCAGAGAGAAGGCGACCTTAGACTTAATCCTGAGTGGCACCCAAGACCTGGAGCGTGATGTCAGTGGCATGGACCCTTTAGGGAACAGTGACCACAGTGCCATCAAATTCTGCATACATGCGGGGAGAGAATCACCAAGGAAGTCTAACACAGACACTTTGAATTTCAGAAGAGGAAATTTCTCCAAAATGAGGAGTATGGTGAAAAGAGAGCTGAAAGGGAAAATCAGGAGATTCAATTCGCTCCAAAATGCATGGAGTTTACTCAAAACCACAATACTAGAAGCCCAGTTAGATTGTATACTCCAAAGGAGGAAAAGTACCACTAAGTTCAGGAGGATGCCAGCAGTGCTAACAGACACTGTCAAAGAAGACATAAAAGGGAAGAAGACTTCCTTCCTAAACTGGTCCAAACGAAGAGAACAGAAAGGAACACAAACTCTAGCAAAATAAATGTAAGGTGACAATAAGGGAGGCAAAAAGAGAGTTGAGAAACATTAAGCTAAAAGTATCAAGGGGAATAACAAAAACTTATTTAAATACATCAGAAGCAGGAAACCTGCCAGGGAGGCAGTTGGATAATGAGGGAGTGAAAGGGATCATTAAGGAGGATGTGGCGGTTGCAGAGAAGCTAAATGAGTTCTTTGCGTCTGTCTTCACAGCAGAAGATACTGAGCATATACCTGTTCCTGAACCAAGCTTTTCTGGAATGGAAGCTAAAGAACTGAGTCAGATAGAAGTGATGAGAGATGATGTTCTAAACTGTCTGGAAAAACTGAAAACTAACAAATTGCCAGGGCGGGATGGCATTCATCCAAGAGTCCTCAAAGAACTCAAATGTGAAATTGCTGACCTCTTTGCTAAAATATACAACTTATCCCTGCAGTCAGGCTCTGTAGTGGAGGACTGGAAAGTAGCAAATGTAACACCGGTTTTCAAAAAGGGATCCAGGGGTGATCCGGAAAATTACAGGCCAGTTAGCTTAATGTCCATTCCAGGCAAATTGATGGAAAGCATCCTCAAGCATAAAATTGTAAAGCACCTAGAAGAACAGGCCCTGCTGTTAGTGAGCCAGCATGGCTTCTGCAAAGGTAAATCTTGCCTCACCAACCTTTTGGACTTCTTTGAGAGTGTCAACAAGTGTGTGGATCAAGGTGATCCAGTTGACATAGTCTACCTGGACTTCCAAAAAGCTTTCGACAACGTTCCTCATAAAAGACTCCTGAGGAAACTTAGCAGTCATAGGATAAGGGGACAAGTACATGTGTGGATTGCTAACTGGTTGAAAGACAGGAAACAGAAGGTAGGTATAAATGAAGAGTTTTCGCAATGGAGGGAAATAAGAAATGGGGTCCCCCAGGGATCTGTACTAGGACCAGTGCTTTTTAATTTATTCATAAGTGATCTAGAAGTAGGGGTAAGCAGCGAGGTGGCCAAATTTGCAGATGATACCAAACTCTTTCGGGTAGTTAAATCCAAAATGGATTGTGAGGAGCTCCAAAAGGATCTCTCCAAACTCGGTGAGTGGGTGACAAAGTGGCAAATGCAGTTCAATGTTGGCAAGTGTCAAGTGATGCACATTGGAACGAAGACCCGCAACTTCAAGTATATGCTGATGTGATCTGAGCTGTCGGTGACTGACCAAGAGAGGGATCTTGGGATCGTGGTGGACAGCTCATTGAAAGTGTCCACTCAATGTGCAGCAGCTGTGAAAAAGACCAGTTCCATGCTAGGGATCATTAGGAATGGGGTTGAAAATAAAACTGCTAATATTATCATGCCCTTATACAAAACTATGGTGCAGCCACATTTGGAGTACTGCATACAATTCTGGTCACCACATCTAAAGGAGAACATTGTAGAACTGGGAAAGGTGCAGAAGAGGGCAACCAAGATGATCAGGGGCCTAGAGCACCTTTCTTATGAGGCAAGGTTACAACACCTGGGGCTATTTAGTTTAGAAAAAAGATGAGTGAGGGGAGACATGACAGAGATCTCTAAAATCATGCATGGTATGGAGAAAGTGGATAGAGAGAAATTCTTCTCCCTCTCCCATAACACTAGAACCAGGGGTCATCCCATGAAATTGTCTGCCAGGGAATTTAGGGTCAACAAACAGAAGTACTTTTTCACACAATGCATAATCAACTTGTGGAATTCTCTGTCACAAGATGTGGTGACAGCCAACAACCTGGACAGCTTTAAGAGTGTTTTAGATAACTTCATGGAGAAGCAGTCTATCACTGTCTACTTGTTGGAGCGTTATAGGCCACCTCCAGCCTCAAAGGCAGGATGCTTCTGAGTACCAGCAGAAGAGAAGGCATGCCATCAACTCCTGCCTGTGGCTTCCAGTGGCATCCGGTGGGCCACTGTGTGAAACAGGATACTGGACTAGATGGGCCTTGGACCTGAGCCAGCAGGGCTGTTCTTATGTTCTAACTAATCAGCCTACTTTCCTTTCACTGTCTCTACAACTGGACTAAATTTGATTCAAATAGAGTCCCACAAGTTAGCTCTCTCACACCTCAAATGTTCATACATCCGCCATCTTGGATTGGGGTGGATGACATCATCCCAAACGACACCATTGAGGTGTCCCTGTGTGTCACTCATTGCAACTGTACCCAATTTGGTTCAAATCGGTTAGACTGTCCACATGTTAGTGCACCTGCACCCCAAAAGTTTACGTTTCCACCATCTTGAATTGGGTCGAATGACATCATCACAATCTATGTCACTGAGATCTTCCTATGTGTCCCTACAGCTGCAGCAAATTTGGTTCAGCTCAGTTAAGCAGTTCACAATTTAGCTCACTTGTGCCTCAAAAGTTTGTGTGTCTGCCATCTCGAATTGGGGTGGATGTCACAATTGGTGTCCCTGTGTGTCACTCACTGCAACTGTACCTAATTTGGTTCAAATGGGTTAGACAGTCCACAAATTAGCCTGCTTGTGCCTCAGATGTTCATGCTGCTGCCATCTTGCATTGGAATGGATGACATCACCACACACAACGCGATTTGGGCATCCCTATGTGCCCCTACAGCTGTAGCAAATTTGGTTCAAATTGGTTAGGCGGTTCACACGTTAGCCCACTTGTGCCTCAAAAGTTATGTGTCTTCCATCTTGGATCAGAGTGGATGATATCATCACAAACTATGTTGCTGAGGTGTCCCTATGTGTCCCTACAACTGTACCCGATTTGGTTCATATTGGTCCAGGTGTTGCGAAGTTGCACACAGAATGCCGGGTGATCTCATAAGCCTACTGGAAAGTAGGCTAAAAATGAGCAAAATTAAAGCACAGGACAAAACTGATAGCTTGCTCAATGTATAAAGTAATGAGTCGGTAGATAGGACAATATGTCTGAGGAAGTAACACAGAATCTGAAATACCATTAAAGTAAAACAATTTACTTATTATAGTCATGAAACTTCAAGACTCTGAATTAGGTCCTTCTTGGCCTATAATCAGAAGCCAGTCATTGTGTTCCAGAAGTCTAGCAATCCTGCTGGGGTCACAAATATGCCTCTAAGTACCTGCCCTACCTCTTTAAAGGTTTTTCAAGATGTACTTGTTTGGTACAGAATTTTCTTTCTATAATCCCTTAAGCTGCAGGATCCATTCTTCCATACTTCCTCATCCACCCACTCACTTTTCCTGTTGTGATGGTTAATTTTACTTTCCAAGCCTACTGGAAGGCATTCATTTTATTATTTTTATTATTTTTATTTTCAGTATTGCAAAGCAACTAGAACTTTCAGGCACTTCATAAATAAGATGTTGATGAGAACAACAATGACAGTAAAGGCATAGAGCCTGGGGCAGACTGTGAGCACATGTTATATTATACATATCTTCTATCTAATCTTTCGTGTTTTGTTGTTTGGTGGTTTGTCCCAGGGAGGATCCTGTAGAGAGCATTGGGAGTGGGGGTGAAGTAAGAAAGAAAAGGGAGGGAAAAGGAAAGGAGAAAATGGAGTTGGTTCTGAATAAAGTTTCAGTTAAACCAGCATGAGATTGCTTCATGTTTACAAGTGAAGCAGTTAGAAAACAACACAGTACAAGTCTACCTCTCTCTCTCTCTCTCTCTCTCTCTCTCTCGCACAAAGTCTCCTACGTAGAAATCTTAATACTGAGCAGCTAAGTGAAGTTTGTCATGGCTTCATTCCAAGACAAATGGATAATGCTCAAGTGCACCAACATGAATCAGCACTGCAGTAAGACACAAGCAACATAAGATGACTGCAAGCAAGTGCCAATCTGCCCCTGCTAACTGAGCAAAGAGGCACCTTTTAAAGCAGGCCTGTACAACATCAGGCCTGGGAGCCGGATTCGGTCCATAGGGTCTATTTTACTGGCTCCCAGGTATCTTGCAGCAACACAGGACCTGGAAACTGCCTTATAGCACCATCCTATGTATGTTTTCTCATAAATATGTTCCATGGTGTTCCCAGCAAGGCTTATGCCCACGTATGCATGCCTAGGATTGCAGCCTGAAAGCAAGGATAGTTTAGGGAGAGGAGAGGATTGGCATTTGTTTTGGGGCTGGCATGCACTGCAGGGGGCCCACTGATTGAGCAGGAACAGGACCTATTTTCTGGCCACTATCTTTGGTTGAAACTACGGGTCCATTGACAGGGGAAATAGATCAAATAACTAATAATACTTTATTACATTTAATTTTAATGTAATAATGTGCTAAAAATTGGCCTCAGCCCATGCACGCCAAGCTGTGGATGGTTGAGGGCTATGAAGGTAAATTCAAACTAGGGCATCTGAGTTGTGCAGCCCTGTTTTAAAGTGATGGCTCCTATACCAGTGTTTCTCAACCGGCGGTCCACGGACCGGTGCCGGTCCGTGACGACTTGAGTGCCGGTCCTTGCCCTGACGAGTTAACACCCTCACCCCACCTGCGAACCTCCGTGTAGTTTTTAAAAAATCTTCTAATTCCAGCCGCTTGCCGCTTTACTTGCCACTTATCTTGCCTTGCTGCGAACTTCCCTGCATATTTTTAAATTCTGATGCTGAGGGGATGGCTGGGGATGGCTGCTGGGTGGGGGATGAGCCAGTGGCCCTTCTACCCGCCCGCCCCACCCATGCCTGCTTTGAACCTCTGTGTTTAAAAAATTCCTGACATTCCAGCCGCCGAGCGGCCGAGGGGACGGCTATGGGGGGGGGGGTGAGCCCATGGTCCTTCCACCCACACACACCCCGGCGGCGGCGGAGGATCCCAGAGCGACGCCGTGGCCTGCCATCCCGCCCAGCGTCGCTTCCCAACTGTGAGGGACGCCTGAGCAGTAACGCAAGGGAAGACAAGCGGCAAGTAAAGCGGCAAGCGGCTGGAATTAGAAGATTTTTAAAAAACTACACAGAGGTTCGCAGGTGGGGTGAGGGTGTTAACTCGTCAGGACAAGGTATAAATGGCTTTTATAAATAGCATTTAAATCGATTTCACTCCTGCCCAGTCCTATCAAGAAAACATGCTGTAGTGAAGTCATCAAAATATGACTTTTAACTGTCATTTTAAATGATAAGGTGATTTGGTGGTGCCACAATCACATTCCATATTCAAAAGTTAATATGTCTTGCGGGGGACCCACAAATCTCTACATGTGGCAATGTTTTATTTTACTGCATGAGGGTGAACTCACAAGAATGCTAAATCTCAGGAAAATGTAGCATTGTCTGTAGAAAATGTAGATGTCTGCATCCTAAGCTTAGATCTGTTATTTCAAATGAATAAGTTAACTCCAGTCTCTCTGCAGTCCCCTGCCACATGCACCTCTCTTATCTACCCATTTTTTCTCTAGCCTTCTTTACCCCTCCTTCCTCAACTGCTCCCTCAGCTAAACATCCTTTCCTAGGCCTGTCAATTCCCTTGTTGCCTACCCAGGCTCCTGCCTAATTTTGCTTTTTCTATGCCTCTTTACCTAGCTCCTTCTGCAAGATCTGAGCAGCTTATAGAGACTTTCTCTCTCTCCCTCAAGCCAAACCTCCCTATTCTCTTTCCATCTCTTTCTTTTCTAGCTCTTTCTCTTTCTCTCCCTCTCTCCCTTCAAGCCTGCTCCATCCCCTTTTCCTTTTTCTATCCCTCTGTGTCTCTCTCTCAAGCCAAGCCTGCCCTATTCTTTCCCTCTCTTGCTTCTCTCTTTCGTTTTTATAAAAGCCTGTGTGGTGAAGGATCAAAGTATAATCTTACCAAAAATTAAGAGAAAAACTTCTCTAATTTTTTTCCTTAGAAGTGCTCCGTGTTAAGTGTGATGATTTGGCAGAGGTGGAAAGGAAGAACAATGCATTTTATTGTTATGTATTTTGTACAGATTGCATTGTATTTATTTTATTAAAATTTTTAATTCAATTTATTTTAATTTAATTTAAATTAATCTTGGCCAGAACTTCAAAAGTTAAATTTTGATTAAATTCATTTTAATTAATTTCACTTTAATTTGATTTAATTAATTGATTGATATTAAGTGTTACTGTAATCATCAGCACCCTAAAAATTGACCTTGGCCCCCATAAGCCAAGTCACAGTCAGTTTTGGTCCCCCAGGTCATTTGAATTGTGCATGCCTGTAGTATAGTACTAATAGATAAACTTGAAACCTCTTTACTAACTGCTGGTCTGGGAAACTGCACATGAAGAATGTAGCGGTCTTTGAAACTCTGCAGGAAGAATTTACCGGTCCTTGACTCCAAAAAGGTTGAGAAACACTGTCCTATACTAAGCAGCAGGTGAATAACTGTCCCTATTAAGCTGGACACAGCATTTCTCCAGTGGCTGTTGTTGGGGTTTGCCTTGTATTTCTTTGTAGTTTGGAAGCCCTTTGGGGAAAGGAAACAGTTTCCTCATATCTTTTGTTCTATAAATTGCTTAAGAACTTTTGTTGCTGAAAAGTAGTATGTACATATCAGCAGCAGCAGCAGCATCTCAACCTGGTTTAGCCGGGATTTTCATGAAAAGGAGGCAACTAGTAATGAAATGTGTAGGATGAGGAAAAAGGTGTTCTTCAGCATATCTGGAATGTAATGCATTATAGATCCAGTACTCAGAAAGATAGTTCCACATATAAAAGGGCTGCACAGGAAAATGGGCAAAGGTTTTTTCAAGTGTCCACCTAGTATGAATAATTTTACATAATTTCTATATTAATGCTACAGAGAAGTCACCACACAGTATAATGTCACTTCTTGTAACAGTCACATTTTCAAATGACTTTCTACCCTCTCTTTGGAGCATTGTGATGATGATCAGTAAATATTTAATTTGTTTTAGTCTGCCATTCAAAAAGATTCCACTGATGCTTGAAATACATTCATGATGGCAGAGGAACAGCAGTTCTAAGTATTCATGCAGTGAATTAAAGAGTAAATCATTCAGGTCTGTTGCAGAGAAAGAGACCCGAGCTGTGCAAACTGAAGCAAGGGCCTCCCCCATTATTTATTAGCACTATTAATGTGGATGGTAATTGACAGAGGAACAATAAGATTGTTAAGCTTCTCAGGAGGTAGAATGGCAGAAACAAGCAGGAATATATTGTGATACGTGAGGTACGAGGCAGGCCATGGAGGACTATGAAGGGAAATTCAAGGAATCTGCACTGGATGCACAAGTGGATAGGAAGCCAGGGTAGAGACTGAAGCCAGGAATCTGAGAATCTGAATGTCCCATGTGGCAACCAGCTGCACTATGCCTAGCAGTTAATGGGTTTTGGACTAACCCTGCTCAGCCAGGTTGTTCATTGGATCTTTCCAAAACAGGAAGGCGATAAAGGCTTCCTGTTTGAGCTCAGGCTTTGCAATAGCTTCTTTGGGCCTTAAGGACTGTTTTCTCTAATCCTGGTTCCTGCTTGGCTTGATCTCTGGCTTTTGGCTTGTCTTCCACTCTTTTTTGTCTGCTCAGCTTTGACCCTTGTTTCCAGCTCTGACTCACAGCCTGTCCCCTGATCCTGGTTTGTTTGTTTGCCTTTGATCTTTGGCTTAGGCGTTGATACTCAGCTTATTTCCTGATCCCATTATCGGTTTGTTCCCTTGCTTCTGGTTCTTGATGGGCCCTCCCAGGACTGACTTAAGGCTCTGAACTATCCCTCGAACCACTGCCCATGATCCACTGCTGACAGGCAATAAAGATGAAAAGTTATTTCTTGGACATAACAGAGTTTGAATTCTCCATGCGAAGTTATCAGGCTGATAGTTGGGGATGCTGGATTGGATAGAAGGAGCAATTTCTGGGACAGGGAGGTAGAGCTGGGTGTTAGTATATAGGGGATGTTGCTGAATGCTATGGGAAATGATGATGTAACCCAAGGACAGTATGCAGCGGGAGAATAAAAGAAAAGGCTGAGAACAGTCTGAAGAGATCCCAAGAGAGAAGGAAAGCAGTTGAAGAGCTTTCCCTCGTGGAGATTTAGAATGAGCAATTAGACAGCTAGGAAGAGAACCAGCTGAGTTACAGAGTCTCAGAAATGTGAGGCATGAAGTGAGCCACGAGCAAAGGCAGCAGAGAGGACAAGGACAGAGAAGAAACTTTGCATTTGGCACTGAGGAAATTGTCAGTGATTTTGGTGGGAGCAGTTTAGTGGAAAGCAGAGAATTGACAATAGACTGTAGAACTTTAGAAGATAAGTTCTGCAGGAGAGAAAGCCAAGACAGCAGGAATAAGTGACACATACTAGGAATTTGGAGGCAAAGGGTAAAAGTGAAAGCAGTAGGTGGAGAAGAATAAGGGGTCAAAGGAAGGGGAACAAGAAATTATGCCATATTTAAATGCACTAACAAAGGAGAGAGCTGGGGGCAGGGGTTGATTTAGTGATGGATATACGAGGATTAACTGCATAGGAGATATCAACCAGGAGCTGAACATAGGGGGGTGCCTTGGCAGTGCATTAGGCTAGGTTTTCACCTAGCTTGGTATTGTCTACCAGAACTGGCAGTGTCTCTCCTAGGTCTCCAAGGCCCTACTACCTGAGGTGATGGGAACTGGAGATGCTAGGGACTGAACATTATGCATGAAAAGCATGTGCTCTCCAGCTGAGCTTCAGCCCCTGTGAGCAGGAGGGGATTAAGAGGGCATGTAGAGTCAACTCATTAAGTGAGAAAGAGACGGAAGAAAAAGGCTGAGGGAGGTGGAAAAGGAAGGTGAACTGGGGAAATGGAAAGCACAAACTTGTAGAGTAGCATTGCATCCAACTCACATTTTGCAGTTTTTATCCTGCCAGCCTGCTGACTTTTAGTTAGTGATTGACAGGCATTCAAGGAGCCATGCATTTACCTACATATATGTAAACCGCTTTGGGGAAATTTGTTGAAAAGCGGTATATAAATATCTGTCTTATTCATAGAGAAAGATACTATTTGGAGGACTCTGCATGAAGAAAACAGGCTTTTGATCTGGGGCCTCTGGGGACAGGGATCCATCTTATTTATTTATTGTTACTCTGTGTAAACCACCCTGAGCCATTTTTGGAAGGGCGGAATAGAAATCGAATAAATAAATAAAAATTGTCACTTTTTCGTATTTTAGTTCTGCTGAGGCGAGAGGGTGGCAGGCAGCAGTGGATGAAGTGCAGTCATTCGGAGTTGTTGAAAATCTTGCCTACCTTCAACATTTTACCTTTCTGGATTCCTAAGCACACATGTCTCACATGCTTTCAGGTATGGCATTTAAACCTATAATACTGACATAGATGCAGCACTGACAACATTTCAGAGGGCTAGATTTGGGATACAGGCTGTGGAATGCGAACATCAGATTTCATAGTGGATCTATGGTGCAGAGTTCTATCCCAATGCAGAACCAAACACCCCAACATATCTTCCCCAACCTAGGAAGGGAAAGTGTCCAAACAGAATGAGAGCTGGGACATGCAAAGGAGGCTCTTTTTGTTGAGATACTGAAGTCAGTCTGGTTGAGATCTGACAACTCAAACCTTTGCGAGAGAGGACTATGAGCAAGTCCAATTTTCAAGTCCTAGTTCCACCATTTTCCTATGAGGTAAATATGGAAACTGAAAGCAGCCTTTTCTTTTTGCCTGGACAAATACAATCTGACAGGGGTGCAGATCTCCCCCTAAGGATTTGAGCAGTTATACCCCTCATTTTACTGAACTCTCCCCAAAACATATTTTTGTCCTCCCCAAAAGTGTATTTCCTCTCCCTTCAAAAAAATTGAGTAGTTTCTCATTTTATTCCCTCTGCCTGCAAGCCTATATTCTGGGAGAACCGGATTCTGAATCTGACAACTATGCAGATAAATCACAACAGAACTAGGGTTGTTTATAAACTGTGTCTTGAGTCAGGCATTCCCCTTCCCCATCTTTCTTTCAACAGGGAAATAAAAAATCTGCCTGTCCTCTGAATAGACAGAGCCCAGTCAACAGTTATCCAAGAGAAGCTTGAATTCTTCACTTGCTTGCAGTGGTTGGCAGGCAGGCACCCCAGTGAAACAAACGGAGCTCCTGCATTCACAAGTCCTTTGAGGATCAGACTAAAAAAGGCATTTTTTTAAAAACTGCTATCGGCATGTAACAGGAAGCTGAATTAATTGGCAAAGTTATTTGTTCTTGTTCTTTTTAATTAGGTTTATTATTTCCCACAAAGTGCCTACATATGTCCTACCATTTCTTCAATTACACTTTTCAGGCCTTCTTGAATTGTTGCCACAGAGCACTGGACTGTTCATACTACAGGCTCCTTTGAGTAACTCATTACTATTGCTGCGTCTATGTGCCAGCCTTACACTGTATACAGATTATAACACCAACCTCAATTATGAGCAGCTTCCAAGTAAAGCACAGTTTCTTATGATTTATTTTTTTAAACAGAATATTGATTTCTTCTAGGGGAGCAAAGAAAAGCTGCTGCATCACTTTGCCTTTTGGGAAACTATTAAGCGTGCATTGGAAATTAATTGAGGACAAACAACTGTCTTTAGCTCTGGACTGCTGAAATATCAGCCAAAGCCCAGAGTGGCTTGTTAGCAGAGATTATCATTGCGAAGAGTCTGCAGCTGTTCTGCTTTGCCTTTAGTAGGCTGCATTCAGTAGCTGTCACAGCACTGATATAAAAGCACTGCATATTATAGGGATTATCAGACTATAATGTAGGCAGATTGGAGTGAAGAAGAAAAAGAAAAAACCTCCAGACACTTCTAATGTTTCACATGTGGTAGCCAAGAGATAAGGGCATTCTTGCCGAGCCAAAAGGCAAAACAATAAGGTACAGGTGATGAAGGCATACATCATTGCTCATGGGGGCATGCAGGAAGAGAGAAGAGTATCTTTGCACTTGCTGGTGTTGCTTTCTTAATAGACCAAGAGAGGCATAAGTGCTAAGGACAAAATTTTATTCTTTGATCTGAACAGTAGCACCTAATGCTGCTTAGTATTCCACACTGCAAGCGACAGCAAGCTGGATGTTTTATGTTCTTAGTGAATCATGACCTCTCTCACTTCTGCTCTACACACACTCATCTCATCTACAATTATCCCCCGATCCTAACAACATCCTGGGACATAAAAGCCCCTCAAACTGTGGAAATGCAGTACAGAAATCGTTTCAGCAAATAAATTCAAGTTGCTTCTGCAGGCGCAACGAGCACTTTTCCACTCAAAGGTTGCGAACATTTTATGCAGAAACAATGACTACACAACTGTTTTCTCTTACAAGTAGAAAGGTGCAAGGCAGTACTGTAGACATCCGTGAACACACACATACATTCTCAGGTAACAAGAGATGGAAGGTAGGACATGAGAAATTGATTAACAGGGAGAAACAGATCTAGTGGAATCCATAGACTTTTGAGGAATATCAAGGCTACCAATGCATCATAACATTGTAAATAAGAATGTGAACAGGAGATGCCCATGCAAACCTCATCTTAACCACAACCTCACTGGACTGCTGCAAGCAACTGTGCTCTTTTCTCAACCTCAGCCCAATCCAAATCTAGAATTTGGGGACAGGTCACCGTAAGAATAACCAAGATAATATATGTGATGCCCTGTGAGCACTTAGTGGCAACATTCAGACTAATAGCATATAACAAAGCTTCATGAGTGCAACATGCGCGTCAGGTTGATTTTTGTTGATCCTTTGCTGCCCCCGATTGCCCTCTGAAAATATGTCCTGGAGGATCCAGCAAATATGGGGGGGGGGGAGATCAAGGACAGCAGAGAGAGGGCTATCAGCAAAAATCACACCCCCACCAGTATTTCTATAATAGCATCTTTATTATTCATCATCAATCAGTCCCATCTCAACATATCAGATTGACCTCTGAAGTTCAGACTACAATGTACACACTGCCTGTCCCTTAAGAGCAAATAGATTTACTTGAATTGTTTGGAGCAGACAGCAAAGCAGATCTGTGGACAATCTGAAGTCATAGCAGCAGTGAGTGCAGGTCATCCATGGGGCCCATAGGGATCATACACTATATTGTAAATTAAGTTCTCTCAGCAGCATAACAGCAGAAAGACAGACATACAATTGTATGTTTGAAACATGATGCAAAGTGTAAATTTGACCATATGCTCTTACATGCTGTATTTTGTTTTCAATCCAACAATCAATCATAAATTACCAACTTCTTTCAAGCTAAGACTAGGAACTCCCACTCATGACATTCGAGATTTTGCTTCAAGGCCCCAATACCAATCAATTCTGCTTGGATCAATCCTTTCTCTGAAATAGTTTTCCTATCCTAATCAAGGGTTTTACATTGCCAGCCCAGTAACAGGAAGCAGTATGCATTTCATTTTATTCTCTGTCACAAATTGACAAGCCTTACTGGCCTTTGTGGGGGGGGGGAATATGGATTATTAAATATCCCCCTCCATCCCCCATAATGTTATTATGGATAATAATAACAAATAATAAAAATCCTATGGATCCCGACTGAGAAGATTTAAACCTCACTGCCTCTCAATTAGGGGTGCTCATTCCAAGAAACCATTAAACCTCCACTCTGTCAAAGAGAGTGGAATGAAATATTCACAATCTGTCAGTCACAGCCATTTTAAAGTGTCTATTAACAGAGAACTATGCAACAAAGCTACAAAACTATAACCATCTGAGGATTTAGAACTTTGACACAGATCAAGAGCATCCTTCCAACACCCCCCCCCCAAAAGATTCTGCAAGTGCAAAATGGAAAGCAAGCATGGAAAAAGCAAATAGCACCTCAGGTTTACCTTTAATAGACCAGTGCTGTGGTTTTATTTGCCTTTTGAAGAAATGGATTAAGTTGCTGATGTTTCCAAGGGAGTACATAGTGTTTACCAAAATGCAGCTCTTAAAAATACATAATAGATATTCTTCAGAGACTTACTCTTTTAGCCATTCTGCTATCTCCTTTGCTGTAGCACCATAGTTCTCAAAGTTGAATAGGAATTTCCCTTTTCTGAAAATGCAACAAAACAAGACGTTAGATATAGGAAGAAACATGCAATACAATTTGCAATTTGGCAATACAATGCATAATAAACAGAGACTGACTCAAAGTAGCAGATGGTTGGATATCCCCTGACATTGTATTCTTCCTTTATTTTCTCAAATTCGGCTGAGTAGACATTCATCCCTGCAAATACCTGCAATGACAGAACCAAAAGATGCTTACTCCTCAGAACTACTGAATTTTGCAAAACTGCTTTTAACTGCAGTGATGTGGGGGTAGAAACTTTTCCAAGAAAACTGTCACTTATACTTTTCCATGGAAAATTCTACATTTCTAAATACACCAATTCATTTTACGAAACAATGCAACATAGTGAATATAAGCGAATAATGCAACCTAGTGAACATCAGGTTAGGGAAGTTTCAAAGTTTTAATTGTGATTATCTCAAAGAGGGAGTACGCAGGTCACAAGCAAAACTAGCAAAGTCAAAGCGTGAGAAGTTGCCCCATGTCCATTGATTTGTTGGTAAGAACTTTGGGGGGGGAGCAGAGACCATCTGATTCAAACAGTTCTAAATCAGATTTTGCCTCAGTCTTAGCTGCAACTAACAAATAGTGTAAATGCTTTTACAGTTAGCAACAGGGGAACTGAAAGTGTCCCAATGAGCTCAGAGTGCTCTTGGAGAGTTAAACTCTGTTGAAGCAGATAAATGGACAATTGTGGCATTCTATGCACAGATCTGTGGGTTTGCAAAAGTCAGTTTATCAAACAAGAGTTTTCAGTAGCCTCATTTTCCCCCTTAAAATTTAAACAAGCAAGGGAAGTACATGCTATTACCTGTTATCTTTACAATTTTACAAGTATGCTGATAAAAAGAATTTCCACATGGGCTTTGAAGTTAACGTAGTTGAATATATTTAAACCACATTAAAAATGCTTTATTAAATTATTTCTTAATGAAATATTTTGGTTACAATACATTTGGCTATTAGGAAAACTTTTGTGATATTTATACAGCACATAAGGTTAACAAGGGGTACTTTTTGTTCCTTCTTCTTCAAAGTTTTGCTTCCTAAATATACAAGTCAAATAAACATGCCAAATCAGATCACAATTTAGAGAACTGGAAACTTTTCTAGTTCAAAGTTTTCAAAAAAGCTGACATCACTAAGCACTACATATATTCGATAGCAATCTATAGAACCACAACATTCTGGCTTCTGAATACAATCAGAACCTTGCACACTTCTCAGTTCGTACCACTGTGTGCTCATTTAGGAAAGAGCTTCCCGTTGGGCTTTACAAAATCCCTGGTTCTCTCATTTTATTAAAAGAGTGGACATGAACACAAGCTTTGGGCAACCTCAAGTTAAGCTCTCCCTGGCATTAATACAGAAAGAGGGCTAGATTAACAGGCAGGGAATACTACTAAAGAAATACTGAAAGTCTCTCTCATGTATTAGACAAAGACAACCTTGGTTTGCCACCAAGTATACACTAAACAGGGAGATGTAGCCAATTCCGGCTCTCTATTGTACCTGTACGATGTCTGCTTTGGAAACCAAAATTTAAACTATGAAATGTACACTTAAACATCTTAGATGTAAAACTAAAAATGTAGTGTGTGAAGAGACCCTCAGTGATGTGAGTAGAGCATTGGACTGACAGGAGAGCCATGGCTCAAGTCATGGCAAATCATCAAGTTCATTGGGTAGCCATAAGCAAGTCACTATCTTTCATCCTAAGCTACCCCACATAGCTGTTGTAAGAATAAAATCTGGACAAACCCATGTACATTTCTCCTATTTGAACAAAAGTGCTAAAGGAAGGTAGGCTGAGTAATATAACCTTGGTCCCATCTGGATGCTACAGAGTTAGAGTCTTATTAATCCCCACAAAAACCTCTCTTCTGAATGAGCCTTCAGAATCCTCTGAGATCACATTGAAAATATGTCTTGCATAAACCCAAACATACTGCTTCTCTTTTAGACCTAATCATTTCATTTGCATCTCCTGTGATAAGCAAAACTGCAGGCAAGAAAACCTACAAACGTTAGTCTGTTTCTTTGGATTTTTATTTTATTTTATTTTATTTTATTTTTATTTATTTATTTTATTTTTATTTATTTATTTATTTTATATTTATTCATTCATTCATTCATTCATTCATTCATTTATTACATTTTTATATCCCGCTCTTCCTCCAAGGAGCCCAGAGCGGTGTATTACATATTTAAGTTTCTCCTCACTACAACCCTGTGAAGTAGGTTAGGCTAAGAGAGAAGTGACTGGCCCAGAGTCACCCAGCTAGTATCATGGCTGATTGGGGATTTGAACTCGGGTCTCCCCGGTCCTAGTCCAACACTCTAACCACTACACCACGCTGGCTCACCAGGATTTTCCCTTTTCAAGCTAGAAATGACAAAAGTGGATAGGTGTGGACCATCAACTTGACAATTGACCAACAGGGTGGATTTAGATAAACAACTTAAAGAATCATGAAGAAGGGCTGGGGAGATCAAAGTTAGCTTTATAATAATAGTTGAAAGAAGGCAACACCTACACAGTCTCGATACAGGAATTTGTTTAGTGCATCCTCATGGCTATCAAAGGCTCCAATGGGGCTCTATTGTGTGGCCTACACACAGATCAGGTTTGGTCTCCAAAGAGCAAGCGCACCAAAAATTATAAACACTCTTCAGCAAGAGAATTAACAGACACTTTAGAACTCATTGTGCCTACTGGAAATACTAGTACTAGGATATACTTTTCGAGTCTTGCACACAACGATAGCAGTTTAATTCATATTCATAGCATAACCCTTGGTGCAGGCCCATATTTTACCCATGCGAGGGTACGCTCAGAGGTAACGCATTTCACCTCACAATAAGAACAAGGCTGGTAAAAAGGCACTTGGATACAGAGTTCCTGACTCACAATCCCCCACTTGCAACAATAAACTACCTCTGCTTCTCCAAAGCCCCTAGCACTTTTAAAACGAAGCTACTCTGTGGAAAGAAGCGGCCCTCTCAGAGTCTAAGACTTAGATGCAAGCCGTCTTGTAGTTCTATCCTTCAGGGCCCCTTTGCTGAAGATACAACTGCAAGATTAACTCAGCCTGATTAATAACGCTGAAGGTTCAAATCCCTTTAGCAGCATGGTGTTAATCTAACCTCCCCCACCAAAAAACAGGATTTTCTCTTTCTATATAAAATGCTACATCAGAATTTAATGCTGCTTTCCCGAATGAAGCAACCGCTCAGGCCAAATGTGCTCAGAGCTAGCGTGAACTAAATCAAAGCAGAACATACATACAAGGAGGTCAGCTGTTGCTCAGAAAGCATTATAGATCTTTACACACACACACACACACACACACACCCCTACCTCAAGGTCTTTCCCCAACCATATTCATCATTCTGGAAAATCAACACCTACTCCAAGGACCTTCAAACAGAGAGGTTAAGCAGGAAGGCCTTTCAGCAGCTATCTGTGTATTGTAGATTTATGTCATTTCTTTTGCTAGCTAAGTGGCTTTCTACTTCTGTCCAAAAGTGTTCAGAGACACTCTTTTTGTCTTGCTCACATCTTTCCTAATTGGACAAGAGAACAAATTGGGATGGGGGCGTGGAGACCACTTTCCTCATTATTCTCATATCTCTGTGTGTGTCTCACGAAACCAAGAGCATATCTGCAGGGCAACTTCTTCAGCTCTTTGTTCGGCACAAAACCAGCAATGCATAAACGTTTCTTTGGGGAAAAGGGATCATCTGCCTTCCCTCCTCCCTGCCCCGCCCCCCAAAGTCTCCACAGTGACATCTTGAGCAGGATCCTCCAGACTACACAACCTGTGCAGATCTCACAGTGATACATCGGATGGTTGCCCCCACCCCCAATGTAGAAAACTGGGGGGAAATGCAAGTGGAGCCTCTCCCTCCAGGACATATAGACTATGGGCATTAGAGCAGCAGTTAATGGAAGCCTTGTTTGAATTTCTCTCCCTATAACATTTAGGCATACTTAAGCATGCTGTTTCTTCCCCACTGGAAGGCAAAAATAAGGGAGCAGAGAAACACACAGGGAATGACATCACAACACGTTAACATTCTTAAATATACAAGTAAAGGATGGAAAGTGCAATACAGGCTGCCATTTTTGGCAGCAGCCTGGTGTCCAGTGTAACATCTAGACCTACGCTTTGATACTGTGAACAAGTACTCCTCCCACTGTTGCTTGCCCCAGAAGCAAGTGGCTAAACTTAGAGGTTTGTCAACTTTTTGGAATGGGTATCTGTTGTATTGCCATGTGCACTGACAGTGTTGCATAAATAAATAAAAATCTCTGGATTCAATCCAGAGGATTACGAACCATATTCTGCTAAAAAACCTAAGATTTCCCATCTCCTCCTCCATGCTGCAAACCCCAGCAACCCCCCCCCCCCCACACACAAAAAAATCCTGTGTGTGGTGGTGGTAGTTGGGGATTATAACTTTTCATCAAGGAAAAATACTGATTACTCTGCTGGTGGTTAGTGAACATTTGGTACAACAGGAGGTCAATGAGAATTGATGTATAGCATTTATACATTCTGGAGATTAAAAAAAACCCTATCATTAGATATGTAACATGTACAGGTATTAATAGTTTTATTGGTAATTTGGGGAATTGATAGTTTACTGTAATCAATACCCAACAATAACATGACCAGTAAGGCACATATCGTTAGTACTGTGAGATTTGTGCTAGGTTGAGAATAGAACTACATTTGTATGTTGTAACGATAAATAAAATAGACACACACAATGCTGCACATTTACAATAAAATACCCATTAGTTTTGCAAGCCTTCTCACTTACATACATGCCCTTCAGTTCTGTGGATGCTTGCTGGAATGATGGCATCATTCTTTTGCAGACACCACACCCTAATATGAAAGAGAGAGAGAAAGGAATCAATAACTACACTGTTAAACTCATCTCCAAGGGCAAAACTGAATGAACAATGCTCATGAACATATCCTGTCATTTCAACTGAGCTGCACAAGAGAACACACTATATTACAGCTTAAAATGCATAGAATTGTGGTCTACTTCCCAGGATCTAGATTTTAAGCATTTTCCTTTACTCCTGTATTCTAAATTCTTGGACAATCAAAATTATACTCTTATTTTACTAGGAAGCTTTGGCATTTGTTCCAAATGTGATTTTTCAATTTCTTAAAACTAATAATGTGCACATTTTAAGTTACTGCAGCAACCGGGGGGTAACTGGTGCCCCTCAAGCCATCTCAAAATCTTTCCCCCATCAGACTGCAAGTGATGCATACGAGTCTCTTGCATCACTTCTTCTTCTTCTTATTATTATTATTATTATTATTAACATTTAAATCCTTGCTCTTCCTCCAAGAAGCCCAGAGAGGTGTACTACATACTTGAGCTTCTATTTCACAACCACCCTGTGAAGTAGGTTAGGCTGAGAGAGAAGTGACTGGCCCAGAGTCACCCAGCTAGTTTCATGGCTGAATGGGGATTTGAACTTGGGTCTCCCCGGTCCTAGTCCGGCACTCTAACCACTACACCACTTCTGATCTGCTGGGTGTCCCCTCCAGTAAGAAATGTAGAGGATGTCCCAAAGAGACACCTACCAGTTCCTTCAGAACCCAGAGTAGAGATGAACTATCAAAATACTTGGAGTACTTAAACATTGGGGAAGCTGCAGACCCTAAACAGACTGGCTGGGGAAAGTCAGATCTGTTTATAGCATTAAGCTATAATATGACTGTAGCAGCCTTCAAGTTAACAATACTTTATCTACCTCAGTATTTGAAGATGAACAGTACATGTATAACTATTCTAAAAACTAAGCTATGCTAGCAGTTATCAGACAGAGGAGGATTCAAGATGCAGAGACACACATTCTGAGGGTGATAGCTGCAGATCAGCCCCTGCATGTACTTTTTTTGCCAAGTTATAATGTGCAAAACCATTCTGAGACAAGCAAGTGAACAGCAGTCAGCTACGTGGAAGAAAACCTCAGTCACTTGGATTTTGAAGTCCATTTGAATCTACCTACATCTGCTTCATAAATTGGTAGGAGAATCTTTGAGGCTAGCCAAGAAGTGACACAGCCCAGAGAGGGTTTTTTTAAAAAGCCACATCTGTACTTCTCAGAAATCCACTGAAATGCAAAGAACAGAGGACTGGAGGGGCTCGGCCTAGGCTGGACTGATACAAGGAGTCTACATTGGACAAGTGACAGGGAACTGGGCCACAAAGCTGGAATTGCTGCGACACCAGCAGCAATGAGACATCTACAAGAGGCCTCTGTAAACTGGATTCCATTAAGTCCTGAAAATTAGGGATGTTCATAGCCATTCTTTGCAGCAATTTTATTTTCTCCTGTTTTTTCAATGCATTATTGATCTGTTTGTGCTAGTTTACACATCGCATTAAACCAAGTACATTATATTTGGCTGTGTAATTGGCTTGCTTCTTGTGCATACCATAGCCCCCTGCCTCAAGATCCCAGTCAACCAGGGTCTGTCCACAGGCCTAATTTAGATTAGGCAAATCTGAAGCACCTTTCATCAAATTATGCACACAGACATCAAGAGACCAGCAGTGGCAGTGTTGGCTTAATTACTAAGAAACAGTAAAAATTCAAAGAAGAGCCTCCATTAGGACCCAGAAGCTTCTGATGTCAGACTCTGAAGACAGACTTGTCAGCAAAACAGGGGACACAGCCAAGTCATCTGGCTGCAGTATGCCAACAATGACGTGCAGACGATGCTAAGTAGATTAGAAGAAGAAGAAGAAAATCACTTTGTAAATGGTGCTTTCTTACAATACTGAACAGAGCACTATGAGGGTAGAGGGGTAGAAA
Source organism: Hemicordylus capensis (assembly GCF_027244095.1). Classification (NCBI taxonomy): domain Eukaryota; kingdom Metazoa; phylum Chordata; class Lepidosauria; order Squamata; family Cordylidae; genus Hemicordylus; species Hemicordylus capensis. Next base: position 160,397,574 of record NC_069657.1, on the reverse strand, counting down.
GGAAGCAGCGACTAAGTCCTTACAGACAAGATCAGCACTGACTTAGCTGAATGACGCTTAGGACCACACATGCTAGCATTCAACATTTGTTGGTCAGTATAGAAGGAAAGACAGGAATTGGCCTTTGCAATCTGGATGGTCTAAAGTGATCCATCCAGTGAAGGTTGTTAACTTTGCTGAATTGTTCTAGCAGTAGCAAAGCAAAGTCCTCAATTTTACATCCATACCTCAGTTCTAACCGGACAAAACTATTGTCTGTAGGACATTTAAAAGTATTCGAGATCCATTCATCCTGTCAGGACCTCTTCCTCTCACACACTTTTTAATAAACAAGCACACACATAACTTATACATGAATCTATTGATTCTTGATTGCATTTTAAGAAGTCAATCTATTTTTGCTTTTAAGTATGTTTCTAGCCTTCTTAATCATGGGTCACAAAAATAAGATGGAAGTTTGTTTGAAAGACTCAGTGACCAGGAGACATCAAAATTCTATTATTCATTTATTCAAAATCTCCTGAATTCCAGGACCTCCTCAAGCAGTTTTCTTGAGGCTTAAAGATGCCAAATGGCTGACATTCCAGACTAATGCTGCCCTGGTAGCACAGGAGAGAGGTGATTTATTTTTTTAAACTGATTTCTCTTTTCCTCTGAAGCCCACTGTGCCTCCTGAAAGTGTCTGAGGGTCACACAAGCCTCAGACACATACAGGTTGAGTATCCCTAATTCGGACACCCGAAATCTGGAATTCTCCAAAATCCGGAAACCACCACGGTGTGTGCCCGCAACAACTCCTCATTGCGGCTTAGTTTTCATTACATTTACAGCTGCCTGTAGTTATTGTAAATTCAATCCTTATTCAATTTTAGACTTTAAATAAAAGCTAAAAAAATAAAATACAGTGTACAGTAACCTTTCATGTTTAGACTTAGATCCCATGCCCAAGATATCTCAGTACAAATATGACAATATTTGAAAATCCAGAAAAGTCCGAAATCTGGAATACTTCTGGTCTCAAGCAGTTTGGATAAGGGATACTCAACCTGTATTTTCAGAAGGTACAGTAGGCTTCAAAGAGATCAGCGGAAATCATGGCCTGCCCTCTGTAATGCCAAAGAGTTAGTCTGGATGTCAGCCCATGATTTATGTTAAAACATCTGGACAAGCAAAGCAATGCATAACATGCTACTTAAGTCATCCAAACCTGTCTAAGAAATCAAAATGGTGAGATCAGATTCATTTAATATCCAGGGGCTGAAATCTCCATGAAAGCTTCAGGATTCAAGATTTTCTCTTGAAATGCTTTCTTAAAACTCAACTCTACCATGAAACCTTTGGTTCAATTCCCTATTCTCCCATACGGAACTGTAACTAAACCTAAGCTATGAGCATTACTCATAGCTCTCCAACTATTTACTGCATGACCCTGAGCGCCCAAGGAGCTGCCAAACACTGCATGAGGGAGCAGGTGGTGGGGGGAACGGGACACTTAACGCTAGCACTGTGTGGCAACAGGAAATCAAAACAGGGAATGACAAAGGACTAGCAGCACAAACAAGATCAGGCAACACAGAATCCCAAAGTCTGGGAAGAAATTCAGGTGGAGATAATTCTGGAAACATCACTAGTTTAAGTTGTGGCTAACAGTTTAATTTTGTCAGGGTATACCTGGAAGGACCCAATATCAATCAGCCTGCATTAAAATTATAAATTTAATGGAAATTGCAAAATAAAAATGATTAAAAAATAATTTGGCTTCACAATTATTTAGAGAGAAAAACAATACAATACTATTCTCAAAGACTAGCAGGTATTTTGCTGCTTCAAAGGAAGGAGGAGACTGAGCAGTGAAGTGTCTAGGGGAATGGTTCAAACTAACTGGAGGTTGTCGTCGTCATCATCCATCTGTATTACTGTCATTGACCAAACAGTAAACCATTAACAACCAACAACAGGAAAGAACACACAGAAATGGTAGCAAAATAAGAACTTTGAGTTGTTAGAGATGTTAATAACCTTAGAATGTAGGTCTAATTAAGATTCTGAGTTAACTCTTGCCTAATCCTACAAGCTGCAGCACAAAGTCCAGCAGCAATAGCTGTAATTGATGAGTTCTGATCTGGGAGGAGAAGAGAAACAAAATATACCTGACCTGCCTGGCAATTGCAAAAAAAGTAGTGTGGATAGTGAGATAATACAGGCAGTATAAAAGAACGTGGTCCACTGTTTCAATTGCACCTGTTCCACAGGGGAAAGTTTATTCAATATATGGGATATTCCGATACCTGTCCTCCATCCAGGATGGTTGAGGGGAGAGCATTAAAAAAAACCTTGAATGTTTCAGAATTAAAAGATTTGTGAGATTTGTGAGGCTGGCATGAAGTTGTTCGTGACCCGCCCAGACTAGTATGACTAGGGGCCAAACTGATATCCTTTTGTAACTCATTGGGAGGTCGCAATTTGTGAATTTTAAGAAAGGACTATGTTGGGGAAAACAGTTACCTGTTAGAGAAGCAAAATTATGAAAGCATTCTGAGACTTTAGATTCTCCCTGAAATGAATCCAAATGATTTACAGGCTTAAAGCAGGCATAAGAGCTTCAAACTGATACAAGACAGCAGGCACTGTGAGCCAAAAAACAGCAAGGCTGTTCAGAGATAAACCTGAAAATTCTGAAGCACTTGCATAAGTTTAAAAGAAAAGTGGTTAGAGAGTAAATCTGCATGGAGGAAAAACATGCTGTCTCCCAGAACTCATTGGCAGCAATGGCCTTAACAATACTCAGATGGGATTAACTGGAACTGATGGTACAGAGACCAATGCCTTAAGGAACAGATAGCGTATATTACAAAACCAGGCTGAGCAAAAGCTAGTCTGCAAGAAGGAACAGCCATGCAACATCGATTCCACAAGCCAACAAGCATGAGTTTGTTTCCATTTCACAACGCATCTGATCTCTTCATAATCAATCGCTAGAATGGAACACTACTCTGTCTCAAGAAAATAAGAACAACCTTGGTGTCTGCATACAACATCCGTCAACGAATGCCAAAAACATACATAACTACGTGCACAGTCATTAATACACAACTGTGCAGTCTTACAATTACATTCAATATCTTTTTTCCTTGCATCAAACCCATTTTCAGAAAGCTGACAATACATGCCAATTTTGTCCTGATTTAAATTTTCCAATTCTCCCTTGCTGGATGAAAATAAATTACTGGCACTAAGAAAGAAAGAGATCTTGGGATGCTGATCCAAAGACTACCATGAGCCACTTTAATAGCAGTGGAGTTTTCCAAGGCTAGTAACCATGTAAAGCATGATGGGCAGATGGCTGTTCTTAGACCTGTGGTCAGAGATGCAGTTAAACAGGGTTCCTCAGCACATCTCTGCTATATGCTTAGGGACATGCATCTTTGGCTTTGACACACTCCTGGCCTTCACACAATTGCACTGTCACCTCTGTTGCAATTTTGAAGCGTTTTCCTCACCTAAGATCATGTGCATGTACTCCCTCTCTTTCTCCCTGTCTCTCACACACACACCATTTTTTCCTAGGGCATTAGGAACTGATAAAAGCAAAGATAAGATGTTCAGGGTTATCATACTGTACCCATTAGAGTTTTATTGGAGAAACCCTAGGATTGTATTTATTTCCTAAAGCATGTGGCTTTGAGTAATTAAGAGGTATTACTTGCTAAGCACCTTACTCTTCCCTCCTTCTTACACATTTTGGCCCAGATTGTAAGGGCTGATCACTGGGGAGTCTGGTGAGCAGATGGTCCCGCTAGATCAAATCTGATCTTGGAAAAATCCAGACAGGGCAAGTTATCTGAATTAAATAAACAAGTCTGAAAGCATAATATTTATGGGTGAATTAAGGGGCTAAATTGACACAGTAGTTTAAATGCGATAACATCAGTGTATACAACGTTGACTCCCATTTATTAGTATTGCATTTGCATGATGAAATGTTTCTATCCTTGACTACTAACAATGTCTATTTCATATAACCAATATATTAGGTAAGATGAAGATGCTCATGTAAATCTGCCCAGGATAATGGCCGGTAGCTGAAGAGAGATATAGGCACAAATGGAAGAGGCAACAGAGCAAAACACCAGAATTCTGAAGAATGACAGACGGAAGTGAATTTTGCAGCAGTTAGAGCAAGATGAATATGGTACAGTTTCAAGGTCACACCTTAGAAAAAGGCATCTCTTTTCAAAGAAAAGAGTTATTGTTACATATTGCAAAGTTATTGTTGCATATCTTCCTGCTCAAGAAAATTAAACAAATATCTCAGAACCTAAATTTGTATGTATGCATGAAAACCATGAATTCTGTCTGAACTGTATACAGACTTCCTATGGAGACCCAAACCCTAAATACATTGAATGGTGACCCATCCAACTATAATATAACCCTGTGCTCTTCTTCCCTTTTTTTTGACTGGTGGGTTTAAGCAGGCAATATCTGCCTGCAATACTGTAAGCAACTAGAAAGAGGGTCTTGGCGGGGGGACTTCCTATTGACCTCTTTGAGGACAAGAATGAATACCCAAACTATGAATCTTGACATTTCAGCTCAGACCTAAGGAGTCTATGGACCCAACCACCACTCACAGCTCTTCCCTAAGGGCTGTCTGTTGCAGAGGGCTCATTCCAAGGCCATTCTACAATGCACAATGTGCACAACTCAATCAAGAGCACTTTGTCTATTTTCCTTGAAACTCCACTGGTGAGGCAGGAATCCATCAGTCCCTGATTGGGGACAATTGATCTACTCTTAAGGTCACTGGGAGCTCTTCAAGGCTCTGTGGTACCCAATTCTAACTAGCTCTCAACTAAGCTGCTATCCAGAATTAACTCCTCCTGGTCTTACTCAGCATGCTACAGACTGATTGGCTGGAACAGTACATTACTTGGTGCAGTCAGCCCACTTGATATGATGCTAGAGTAATGTGAAAATATATTCATTTGCTTCTCAGGTAGATTAAGCCTGAAGCAAATGGGCTGTTCTAGAAAGCTTTCAATCTGGTACCAGAGGCTTTCAAAAGCATGGTTTGAAAACAACTGATCTAATGTAAACATACACTAAAGCTCCATGCATATTGAGAGAGTGTCTTTCTCCCTCTCAATAATTTAAGCTGAGCTTCCCTAGAGAAAACTGGTAAGTATCTGAAATGTTCTCCTGCTATATTGCTAGCATTTGTGCTGAGGTCTGGAATAAGAACTGAGCAAGTAAATAAAACTATAACAGATTACAATGTACAAAGGGTATCGATTCCCAGTACATGAGAAGTATAATTTAAAAAACGGTTCCATAACAGTCATTTTTTGGAAAGGAAAGGAAAATGTAAAAACTAACATCTTTCATGCATATTACATTACTTACAAGGAGCATAGAACATCAGCAGCAATGGCCTGTCTTCCTTCTTCAGAAGCCTTTTAAGTTCCTAGAAACACAAAGGGAAAAGCATGCCATCATCAAAACCCTAACACACATGTTGCACAATAACATGGATGGTTCAGCATGGCCCACACCACTGTGTCTAAATCACTGCCAGCAGTGTTGTGGAACACCCCTGTTCCGCTGAGACTTAAAATTGTGCAAAAGCAGTCATGCAATGCTGCATCCACTGCAAATAAAGGATGTAGTGTCATGCAACTACGATTGCTTGGTCTTAAGTTGCAGTGGGACAGGGCAGTTCTGCAACACCACATGTGGTGATTTAGACATTCACAGCGGTACAGCCAGTGCTGAACTATCCGCTTTACACTGTGCAGCACATTAGCCCCTGAATTTAGAACGCAGATCCTCAAAAATGAAATTGGACATAGAATTCTAAAGATTGTAGAATATATGCAAGACGTTTAGGATCATTTTCAGAAAACTTCAAAATGCAGTTAAGGTCTAACAAAAACACAAAGATTGTAGGCTGCAAAAGGTTGTCACTTACCCATGTAGCCTTTGGAGAGAAAGGAACAGCCCTGACAGTGATCTAGGGCACAGTTGCAACCCTTCCTACCCACTGGTCCTTCCTGTACTTGGATCAATTGAAAAAAGCAGAGCACACAGGACACTAATGAAAAGAATGCTGTCTCCAAAGTCCAATGCTTATGTTTGGCTTAACTGCTTTATGAAAGAGGATGTTCAGCACCATCAAAAGCTCTCATGGTAACTATCTACGTTGCCTGAGTCACCTAGAATTATGGGCTCTGCAGGCAGCATTTTGTAGTGCACCTGAATCTGCTGGTAGTTCATATGGTTGGAATCGCACGGATTGATATATGGGGTGTGAATGCACCTAGTTTGTATGCTTAGATTACAGAGCTTACAATGCTTGTTTTATAACCAAGAGGCAAAAGAACTGGAGGCATATTATCACAAGTATTCTTGAGAATATAAAGGGTCTTTTTACAGTAAGATATAGCACATATGAACTCTAAATTGTAAGCTGATAATACATTTCTCTCGGGGGTGGGGGGGAATCAACCCATTGATTTTTAAGGAGTTGCTCTCTGTCATCCTAGAGACAATGCAGTTTGAGTCAGCAGACGTTTCCCACTTTGCAGTAAATATAAAGAACCAAGTATACATGGGCCATTGTCACTGACTTACAAATAGCGCAAATAGGTGTTTGCTTTCCCTGTTGATAGGTTTCCTATTAACAAGGATAATCTGAAATGCATTAAAAGATGAGGCTTCTGCTGGGATTGCTTCAGAATGTGAGGAAATATCTTATTGGTACAAATGGATTTATGAGCAACTATACACTCATGCTGAATAATAGTAGTGCCCATGCTGAACAGATTACCTTGATTCTTCTCGTTAATTGCTGTATGTACTCTTTGAATAGTTGTACTTTGTTATTTTGCCTTTTGTCCTATTCACTGTATACCATCATCACTGCATTTCTGTCAAATTATATTGTGGCAAAACACAGGAACAGTTTTTGCCATCACAGGCTTCCTCCACACTTGGGGTGCATTTCTTACACTTGCAGTTCTGTTCTTGCAGGTTCATCCCTTTTTTAGCTGTATAGCCAAAGAGGTACAGTGCAGTAGGTTTTTTTAAAGGCAAATACAATCTTAATTTTCTCTTGCTACCAGCCTTCAATATTTTTATGAATGTCAACCTAGAAACCTAAGGGTCACTACCAACCAAATAAAGGTGTTGATGTGATGGGGGCTCAACATGACACACTATTTAAGGACTGCCAAGCAGATGTTCAAAATAAGCATGTATTATTAGTGAGCATGCAGTTCACCGTCTTTGGTTGACAATCCTGTGTTTCAGGCAGTTTTTCCTTCAATGAAAAGGAAGGACTGGATTCAATAGTAAGAAAAATTAATTTGCTTTCTTTTAACAGAAACAAATCCAGGGCAATGGGGGGCCGGCCACAAGAATGGATTTTTCAGAGCCAGTGTATTAGGAAAGGCAAAATGAAATTTTTAAATTGAAAATGACCCCAAGAGAGCTTGTAACAGAGAACAGAAAGGTGACCATTAAAAATTAATCTTCTTAAAAAGTGAATGCCAGAATAACTGTTCTTAGTACTAGAATGAAAACTAAGAAATTGAAATAGCTCTCTATGAAATACCAGCAGGAGACCAATCAATTAAATTTTAAAATCAATGGAGTGGGGGAAATACAAAACAGTACTCAGGTAGTTATTAGAGAAAAGCAGCAAGTAGAAAAATGAGGTCGAGTTTCAAAACAAGGAAAAAGAGTAGTATGACTTAAAAACTGTCTTCAGGTTTGTTTGTTTTTATTAAACATTTAAAATGACTCTCATAAACACCAAATTTACAGATGGTCCCAGCTGTATGTCAGACTTTATGCACTTTACTCTTGCCACATCCCTCATTTGTGCAAATTAAAACTGAACACATCATTGACCATTTGTATAATGCCCTTTAACCCAGAGGGCCACTTTATGACTCTTAAATCTCCACCTATGTTTCAAAACTATAAACCACTAATGTCCCCACTTGCGCCTACATTTTGGCTGAGATTTTTTCCATGCCAGCTCAGATTGCAATCCTCCAAACATTTGAGAGAATGGTGTCTGAGCACTATAACAATCAAGACTTTCATTGAGGCCAATGAATCTCTTACAGGGTTGCATCAACGAAAAAAGTGCTTACACTAAGACCCAAGTAGTAAGTTCTAAATTCACTCCATATACCAACTTGAAATATAAAATCCACTTTATAAAAATATCTGTAATGTGAACTCTGTCCACATTTCCCATGGGATAATCGAAACTCTGGAGTATCCAAATGCTGCAGTTTTGTTTTTGTGTTTGAAGTCACATCTTGCCCTAATGTACTTCTGTCCCCAAAGGATTCACAGTTTGAATTATCTATTGTACAAGGGGAGAGGCTGCATGTTAGCACACCCATCAAAAAGTTTTGTACCTTTTCATAAAGACCCCAAAGCCTCATCTAAACAGGGTCCAGCTACTCACTTGACCAATGATTCATATAATATGACATCATGGGACTGCAGTAGATCCGCAGTTATAATCTGCAGATGAAACAAAATGCAGGAACACCATATAATATGGTGGTGTATCATGCTCTACCTAAGGCCAGACTGAGAACAAGGGTATTTAGACTATTAGATTAATCGGATGTGCTAAGCATAAGCAAGTTAGTGAAGTAAAAGGAACCTCAGAGCTTTGTTCCAGCACTATAATGCAATATCTAATCAACAACCTCTATCATTCCCATGTCACCAATGTTGGGTCTGCTGGTGTCCTGATGGGCAATATGAGATGATTCAACAAGTACTTCTTGGTAGGATCCTTTGCAATGCCACAGAGAATGCTGAGGTGCAACCTATACATTACATACTATTGTTTGTCATCTCTTTGTGATCCCATGATGCTTTGCTGGTCCTCTCTCCATAATATTTTAGTTAGCTGCCACGTGCAGTGCTGCCTTCCAGATGTTCCAGGGATAAAACATCCCATAGATCTGTTTAAAGCCTTCATTTTCTCAAGTCCACTTGATTCATGCAGGTTTTGTTGTGTAAGGTAAAGTGTGCCATCAAGTTGATTTCGACTCCTGGCGCCCACAGAGCCCTGTGGTTTTCTTTTGGAAAAATACAGGAGGGATTTACCATTGCCTCCTCCCACACAGTATGAGATGATGCCTTTCAGGATCTTCCTATATCTCTGCTGCCCAATATAGTACCAGCAGGGATGCGAACCGGCAACCTTCTGCTTGTTAGTCAAGCATTTCCCTGCTGTGTTGTGTACAATATGTATAATTCTAGTTAAAGTACCTTTTCGCTGTCCAAATGGACAATATCTTTAGCGTCAGGATCCTCTTCCCACAGTGGAGCTCCTTCTGGATCCTTTAGAAAGGCCACCATTGACTGTAAAGACATCAGAAGTTTTAAATCACATAGCTGCAAGAAAACTATGATGGGCTTACTGAATGTTGACTAAAAACAATGTTCATTGTTCTGCTCATCTCTACTTAGTTTTAAAAGTGTTGCTATCTTTAAAAAAAAAAACACTAGACTGAACCTGCAGCATTAACATGCAAAGCATTTGCCCTACTTTAAAAAACGATGGTCTGCCCCAATGTAGTATACTGGAAACAGAAATGTTCCTTAGTAAGTTAACAACATCCAATTATTCCATTTCACTAGCCCACACACTGTGAAATATACCCACACAATTTCCCCCCATCAAACAGTATGGCAGTTAAATAATCATTTCGTTTCTTACATTTCAGAGGAAGCTAAGGGTAATAATTAAAATGCTCTTGAGTGTAGGTGAACTCGTTTAGCTGCTTAAAAGTACTACATACATCATTCTGCTTCCTCCATTTGAGCACAGCCTTGATATCCAGCATAGATTTCTCTATACTTCTCAGGAGGTAGAGGTGGAGGAGGTGAGCCTCTCATGTACTAAAGAATGGGATTGCATCTTCTCATCCCCATAATTCCTGTATGCCAAGATGTGCTACCACAGTGTTCAACGTAACAGAAATAGATTGAATTTATTCAGTTCTCTCTCTCTCCCCACAACCCAAAACAATACACAGAACAGCCAGCATGGTGCCTTTTGCTCATAACAAGCATCAATCATACATTTTAAACATGTTTAGAAGAAGAAAATGAAGCTTTTACTGTCCTAAGTTTGCAAGGCTCAGGGACACAATCTCCACAACAACTCTTGATTGTAGTACCAGTCTAATCAGGCTATGAGGATTGATGAGATGGGCAGTTTATTTGGCTTTAATATGTAATATCTTGTATTTGGATACAAAAGGAACTAGTGTAAGAAAGTACTTTAGAATTGTCTGTTTGACCCCACTGTTGAAAGATAGTGGCTAAATATCTATTTAGGATATTTTTATCCTGCCCTTCCTCCAAAGGAGCTCAGGGCAACAATCATGGTTTCTTCCCACCACTATATGCAATATATGCATATATAGACATAGCCACTGGGTTATAATACTAATTCCTATACTTGGCAAAGAGGAAGGCATTATAATGGCCAATATGGAGCATCACACTGAAGGTCCTATTCAAATGCCAGTCTTAGCCTGAGCAGAGCAGTAAGGGTACAAAGAGCTGTGCTGCTTTTGTAGTGAAGCTACAAGCATATCAACATGGGGGACTTTCTAGCTTCAATCAGTAGCTTCCAATTCCCCAAAAGAGAACACCCTTTCATGATGAAAAGCCAGATCCTGAAGCGGCAGTGAACCTCCACATCGAACAGATCCTCCAAGTTCATCCATATTTCACAACTTCCTTTCTCTTCCCTGTTGGTTTATTTGTTTTGATGTTTGTGTTGCTAATTGGTTAAGTGCCTAAGAGCCCAGCCATATGTGTACTACTCTAAAGTCCCACTGAGTTAAATGACACTCTCAAGTGTGCATAGGACTGCTGCCTTAGGTTTGGCATGAGTCTCCTCACACAACCAATACGACAAATATTTATATACCCCAACAAAAGTTCCCAATGTGGTTTACGTGTATATATGTATATGTATATGTATATGTATGTGTATGTGTATGTGTATGTGTATGTGTATGTGTATGTGTATGTGTATGTGTATGTGTATGTATATATGTGTGTGTGTGTGTGTGTGTGTGTGTGTGTGTGTGTGTGTGTGTATATATATATATATATATATATATATATATATATATATATATATATCACGCCTCCCTCTCCTCAAAGGGCAGGGCAGTCATTTAATGAGTCTGGAAACTACAGGTTGTTTACCTATAACTTTGGTTCTTCTAGTGGTAATCTGTCCTTTTGCACCAATGGGCTATGTGCCTGCGCAGACACCTCATCGGAACCTAACAAACTCAATTCTCCTGCTTTGGGCAGGAGCCCCCCGCCCTCAGCCGCTATACCACTCCTCATCCTCTCAGTCACGGAGTCCACCTTCAGGAGACCCTGCGGGGAGGACAGGAGGGCATGTAGAAGTACAGGTGACCAATAGAAGAATGACAGGTTGCTTACCTGTAACTTGGGTTCTTCTAGTGATCATCTGTGCTCTTACATGAATGGGCTTTGAGCCTGCGCAGAGACCACATCGGAGCTTTCAAGCTAGAGAACTGCTTTTTGGCAGTAACACTGCCCCCTCTGTATATAGGCGGCTACACGGGCTTCCCTCTCCAGTCTTCTGAGTCTGCAATCGGAAAGAGACTAGCAGAAAAGACATGAGAAGAGGGGAGGATGGGTGGGCGTGTAAGAGCACAGATAACTACTAGATGAACCCAAGTTACAGGTAAGCAACCTGTCATTCTTCGACGTGGTCTCTGCGCTTTTCATGAATGGGAGCATAGCAAGCTGCACCCATGCCATGCTCACCTGGAGGCGAGATCAGGAGAAGATGGATTGTAGCACCGCCCTGCCAAATGCCGTGTCTTTTCTGGCTTGGATATCCAGGGCGTAATGGTGTATGAAGGAGTGCTTTGACACCCATGTAGCCGCCTGGCAGATGACATCTGGGGAATAGATCTGTCAAAGGCAGTAGACGCCGCAACCGCTCTCGTCGAATGTGCTTTAAGAGAGAGTGGAGGAGGTTTCTTGGCGATCTGGTATGCCAGAGAGATGGTGCGGACCACCCATCTGGATATGGTCTGTGCAGAGGCTTGTTTGCCCTTGTTACGGCCAGAGTGGAGCACAAAGAGAGAATTGGAGGTTTGAAGGGCAGAGGTGCGGTCGACGTAGAAGGCGAGCGCCCTTCGGACATCTAGAGTGTGGAGGCGCCATTCGGCCGCAGTCAGCTTGGCGAAGAATGTAGGTAAGGAGATAGGTTGGGAACGGTGAAACGATGTGACTACCTTCGGAAGAAAGGTAATGTCTGGCTGCAAGACGGCCTTTTCCTTGTGGAAGGTGAGATAAGGAGGGTCAACTCTAAGGGCCCTGAGTTCACTGACCCGTCTGGCCGAGGTGATAGCCATGAGGAAGGCCAACTTACAGGAAAGGAGGTCAAGAGAAATCGTAGCCATGGGTTCAAAGGGAGCGTTCATGAGCAAAGAGAGGATCAAAGTCAGGTCCCAAGCCGGGGGCATGACTGGCAGGTCCGGGAAAAGGTGAGTGAGGCCTTTAAGGAAGCGCTTGACAGTAGGATGTTGGAACCATGAGGGTGTGGAGGTGGTGGAGTTAGCCACCATGGCTGCCAGGTGGACCCGCAATGATGGAATTTTAAGTACAGCCTGCTTGAGGGATAGTAAGTAGGCACAAATATGTTCCACAGAAACAGAGTGCAGGGGAATTTCCCTGTCTTTTAGATAGGTTTGAAAATGGGTCCACTTGTGGGAGTAAGAGGAGACCATGGAGGGTTTGCGTGCGGCCTGGACTATTCGTAGCAGGTCCGCCGGGAGGTTGGGACTATGTGTCAGTCTGTGAGGTGGAGGCGTTGTAGGTTCGGATGGAGAAGGCGACCGTTCTGCATGGAGAGAAGGTGAGGGATGTTCGGGAAGTGGTGGTATTGGTGGTTGGATAGACGAAGAACTTGGGGAAACCAGGGTCGCCTGGGCCACCACGGGGCGATGAGGATGCAATGCGGGAGGTCCTGGGAGATCTTCTAAAGGACTCGAGGAAGTAGAGGAATTGGAGGGGAGGCGTAGATGAAGCGGTTCATCCAGGGTAGGGCAAATGCGTCTCCCAGGGAATTGGGTCCAATCCCGGACCTGGAACAATACTGGTGGCATTGCGCATTCACTTCTGATGCTAAGAGATCTATTTCTGGGAGGAACAAATGGCGGAAGAGGGAGCGGAGCGTGGGGGGATGTAGTTGCCATTCGTGAGATGTTGTTTGAGTCCTGCTTAACCTGTCTGCCGTGACATTGTCTTGTCCTTGTATGTGGACCACCAAGGGTGTGATATTGTGGCGAATGCACCAAAGCCATAGGTCCATGGACAGGAACAGAAGGGGGGTGGAAGAGGTGCTGCTCTGTCTGTTCAGGTAAGCTTTGGTGGTAGTACTGTCCATCTGAACGAGGACATGGGAGCCTCGTATCAGGGGAAGGAAGGCTTTTAAGGCTTTGAATATGGCTAAGAGTTCGAGATAATTGATATGATGGGAGGCTTTGGCCGGGGTCTAGATGCTGTGGATGTTGTGACTATTGGCATGAGCACCCCAACCGTCCAAGGATGCATCTGTGGTGAGTAGGAGGTCTGTACGGGGAGGGTGGAAGGGGAAGCCGACGGTGAGGTTGGTCGTGTCTGCCCACCATAGAAGAGAGTGCAGAACCTGAGGCGGAAGCATCAGTTTGATGGTGAGGGAGTCCTCGTGAGGAGAGAACATGGAGAGAAACCAGTGCTGGAGAGCCCTGGCCTGTAGTCTGGCATGAGGGAGGACATGGGTGGTGGAGGACATATGTCCTAGCAGGCATTGCACTGTTCATGCTGATTGGGTAGGGTGGCAGAGTAGGTGGGACGACAAGTCCAGGATGGCCTGGGTTCTGCATTGAGGGAGGAAGATTTTGGATTGCACAGAGTCTAAGAGGATTCCCAGGAATTCTATGGTTTTGGAAGATGTGAGCTTCGGTTTGTCGTAGCTCACCTGCAGGCCCAGCTTGGAGAGGAGGGTGATGACCGTGTGGAGGTCTCTGAGGAGGGATTGTGGGTTGTGAGCCACCACGAGCCAATAGTCAAAGAACGGAAAAATCTGAATATTTTGTTGTTGTAGGGCTGCCACCACCAGGGCCATGCATTTGGTGAACACCTGGGGCGCAGATACCAGTCCGAAAGGAAGGGCACGGAACTGGTAAGTGTTGTGTGCTATTTGAAAGCGGAGGAAACCACAATGCTGAGGTCTGATAGTGATGTAGTAATATGCATCCTTGAGATCGATGGAAATGAACCACTGGTTCTTTTACAGAAGGGAGATGATTGTAGGAACTGCGGTAGGTGATGTAGGAGTTGAGTTCCCGGAGATCCAGGATGGGGCGAAGGGAGCCGTCCGGCTTGGGAACAGTGAAGTATCAGAAGTGGAATCCCAGGGTTTGTGGATTGTGAACCAGTTCTATTGCAGACTTGGAGAGTAGAGAGTCAACCTCCTGCAGGAGATCCGGGGTGGGTGGAGTGGATAATGGAGGGTTGTATGGAGGGATTGATGCAAACTCTATAGCATAACCCATCCTTACTATGGTCAAGGCCCAGGAATCTGCGGTGATATGAAAGGGGAGAGCCTGGTGCCCCAGCTTGGCAGAGGGTGCAAGTCATTGTCCTTTGGCTGGGGGTTGAGATCCTTTGGATTGGTGCTGCATTTTGGATCCGGTGAAGTTGGAGCGCTTTCTGTAAGGTTGATATCTGTTGGCGCGAGAGGACTTGTTCTGGAGTTGATAGTATTGTTGTTTAGAGGAGTATGGTTGGGCGGGCGTCCTCGATTAATTGAAAAAGAGAGTCAGCTTCAGATATGTCTCCCTGGGCCAGCTGGATTCCAAGGGAAGCTGCCATACGTGAGACAAAGTCTGTATAAACACCGAAGTCCTCCAATGGGGAACTGGGCCTCAGGTCCAACAATAAAGAAGGGGGCGAAGAGCCCAGAGATATCTGATCGGATAGGGAAGATTCCGGGCCCTCTTTGTCCAAAGATGAGTCTGACAAGTCGGTTGATACCGGAGGTTGAAGGGGTAGAATCTGGAGTCAAGGCGTTGGCCTGGAGTCGGGGGCAATAGTAGCTGTGGCTGCCTGCACCGGCGAGTTTCTGGGTGGAGCCCGTGAAGGCAGAAGAGATGTGGTCCAGGGAAGGGGAGGAGGTGGCAAAGTTGTTGGGCCCGAAGGCGGGTTCGGGAGCGAAGCTGAGGCCGAGTAGGCTGGTATAGAAGAGCAAGGGGAGGCAGAACGTTGAAGGGGCGGCTCCACAGCCGTGGAGGCCCAATGGCGTTGGCGAACCTCTTGATGAGTGTAGAAGTAGTCAGCCTCTTCCTCAACTTGTCTGGCATAGCGCTCGTCCAGAGCAGCTTTCAAATCCCGGTTGGCCCTGCGGCATGGTTGTTCGGGAGGGAGCTCCTCAGGCTGAGAGTCGTGGTCGGACTCGTACACAGGATCGTGTGGGCTGGAGCCGCAAGCGATCTCGGTATCTAGGACAGTTTCAGTGTGTAGAGTTCGGCATCGTGCGTCGACCTCTGCTTTTTTGTTGGAGGTTCAGAAGGAGTGTGCCGGTCCTTCTTCTTGTTCTTTTTTGGATGGCTGGATGGAACACAGTTCAATCAATGCCGCCATCGAAATCGACACTGCCACCAAACTCCTCGGTATCGACGTTGAAGCCCGAGCCGCGGGATCGATGGGCACATTCACCTCGGGGGTAGTTGCTGAGACTCCCAGAGGGAATGAAATGGGCTGTAAGCCCCAGGCTGCAGGAGAGGTATTGGACGAAACCTGCCTGGTGGACAGTTTGTCTGAGCCCATAAATTAGAACGACTGTTCCCAAAGCCAAGAACGAAGACGAGAGGCCCGATTCTTGCATGCCTGTTTGGTAAAGGCCATGCAGTGTATGCAAGAGCCAACTTTATGGGACTCACCAAGGCAAAAAAGGCAGAGTTTGGGGCCATCGGTCAAAGGGATCTTGGATTTGCAGCGACCACACTGCTTAAATTTTGTAGTCTTTGCCATAGGCTGAAGAAGATAAATGAAGAGAAGCGGAGGTGAAGGATCCGCGAGACGCCGGGCCCGAAGGCCACGACGAGGTGGAAAACGAAACTAAGAGTTATCCGAGGGGGGGGGGAACCAGGGATGAAATAAAAACGCTAAAAAAGGGAAGTACTGAACTAAAATGAGAAGAAAAGAGGGAAGGAGAATGCAGTACTTGAGAAGCATCTAGCAAGGAAGAGCTCAACGATGTGTCTTCGATCGCGGATGAAGAAAGACTGGAGAGGGAAGCCCGCACAGCCGCCTATATACCGAGGGGGCAGGGTTACCACCCAAAAGCAGTTCTCTAGCTTGGAAGCTCCGATGTGGTCTCTGCGCAGGCGCAAAGCCCATTCGTGTAAAGCGCAGGGACCACGTCGAAGAACCCAAGTTACAGGTAAGCAAGCTGTAGTTCTTCAACGTGGTCTCTGTCTTTTACACCAATGGGCACATAACAAGCTAGCACCCAAGGAAAAGGGAAAAAACAAAAGCAATATGTAATCTGCCATAATTATTTATTTCAGAAACAAGCACATCAACTGAAAATGGACTGCAGGACACTCCTGCCAAATACAGCATCATTCCGTGCCCTGGCATCAATAGCATAATGGCAGATAAATGAATGGGGCAACGCCCATGTAGCCGCCTGACAGATAGCATCCAAAGGGACTGTGTGATCAAAAGCAACAGAGGCCGCTACGGACCTGACCGAGTGGGCCTTAACAGAAGCAGGCAACTGCTTATGAGCCAATTTATAACAAAGCTCAATTGTCGAAACTATTCACCTGGACATCATCATCATCATCATCATCATCAATTTGATTTCTATACCGCCCTTCCAAAAATGGCTCAGGGCGTTTTACAAAGAGAAATAACAAACAATAAGATGGCTCCCTGTCCCCAAAGGGCTCACATTCTAAAAAGAAACATAAGACACACACCAGCAACGGTCACTGGAGGTACTGTGCTGGGAGTGGACAGGGCCAGGTACTCTCCCCCTGCTGAATAAAGAGAATCACCATGGTAAAAGGTGCCTCTTTGCCCAGTTAGCAGGGGTTGAGACATAGATTGCTGGACATAGATTGAGCAAAAACTTTGAGGCCTTTACAAGGCCCATCATAGAGAACAAACAGGGAAGGAGTTTTCCTCCACTCAGCAGACCTCTGGACATAGAAGGATAATGCCCTTCTAACGTCCAAGTGATGTAACCTACACTCTGCATCTGAGGAAGGGTTCTGGAAGAATACGGGCAGAATGAGTGGCATAGAACTATGGAACATAGAGACCACCTTAGGAAGGAACTGTACATCTGGCCTAAGCACCACCTTGTCCTTATGAAATTGCAGGTAAGGTGGATCAACCCTTAGTGCCCGTAATTCACTCACCCTCCTCGCGGAGGTGATGGCCACTAGAAAGGCCACCTTCCAGGTAATGAGACGGGGGTCGATCGAAGTCAAAGGCTCAAAGGGAGGCCTCATCAATCCGGCTAGAACCACAGACAGATCTCAGGCCGGTGACATAACGGGATCATCAGGAAAAACATGTGACAGACCCTTTAGGAAACTCTTAGCTATCGTGGTCTTTAAACCATAAAGCCCTTGTTGCCAGGGAATGTGCCACAATGGCAGCCAAATGCACCTTAAGGAACGATAGCTTTAGATCGGACTCTAGGGGTGTGTCCGAACCGGTCCGGAAGCCATTGTAAAGGCCTCCGGACTTTCCAGACCGGTTCGGATCTGGCTGGTTCGGGTCCGGGTGGGGGGGTTCCTTTAAGGGCGGGGAGGGTTTACTTACCCCCCCGCCACTTGCCCCCGTCCAGCGCGCGTATTTAATGTAATAATTGGGGCAGCAGGATACTTCCCTGCTGCCCCTTGTCCCTCTGCAATGCCGCCAGCCGCTTTGACTCACAGTTTTGAAAGTAATTACTGCTGCCCAGTGCCAATAATGAAGTTGAAGAAGAAGCCGGCCTCCACTTTGGCGCCTCTCCGCCCGGCGGCTCCCCCAGGAGCCGCCGCCGCCTCCCAGCAGCCACTGAGAGCGGCTCTGCCATGGAGGACTCGCCGCGGCGCCGCGGCAACCCTCACTTCCGGCTACCATGCGACTTCCCCCCGCATACAGAGTGGCTGCATTCTGCCACTCTGTATGCGGGGGAAGTCGCATGGAAGCCGGAAGTGATGCAACCCTCACTTCCGGCTTCCATGCGACTTCCCCCCGCATACAGAGTGGCAGAATGCAGCCACTCTGTATGCGGGGGGAAGTCGCATGGTAGCCGGAAGTGAGGGTTGCCGCGGCGCGTCCTCCATGGCAGAGCCGCTCTCAGTGGCTGCTGGGAGGCGGCGGCGGCTCCTGGGGGAGCCGCCGGGCGGAGAGGCGCCGAAGTGGAGGCCGGCTTCTTCTTCAACTTCATTATTGGCACTGGGCAGCAGTAATTACTTTCAAAACTGTGAGTCAAAGCGGCTGGCGGCATTGCAGAGGGACAAGGGGCAGCAGGGAAGTATCCTGCTGCCCCAATTATTACATTAAATACGCGCGCTGGACGGGGGCAAGTGGCGGGGGGGTAAGTAAACCCTCCCCGCCCTTAAAGGAACCCACCCCACAGTGCTGGACCGCAGCTCTGCGGTTCCGTGCACACCCCTATCGGACTCCTTAAGTGAGAGTAGATAATGACATACATTTTGTACAGAAGGGCATGGGTTAGCAGGTTAGCAAAGGAACATAAACGAGTCCACTTATGGTCATAGGATTTTCTAGTGGACTGCTTCCTGGCCACAATCAAAATGTCCTTTAGTCTCAGTGGGAAGTTGGCAGGACCTTCCAGGGCGTCAGATGAAGGACCCGAGCGTTTGGGTGGAGCACCCGACCCTCCTCCTGCGACAGCAGGTTTGGCCAAGCAGAGAGGTGCATCCAAGACACCGCCAGCCACTTCAGGGCTGGAAACCAAGGCCTCCTGGGCCACTAAGGGGCTATCAGGATGGCCCTGGCCTGCTCCAATCTCAGTTTGCTCAGAACCCTCTGAATGAGGGGGAACTTGGGAAACTGGTATAGTAGAGGGCCCGTCCAAGACAGGACGAAGGCATCGCCCAAAGAACTCTTGCCCTCCTCACCCCTGAAGCAATAGAGGGCGCACTGAGCATTGTCCTTGGAAGCAAATAGGTCCAGAACAGGAACACCCCACTTTGCAAATGTGTTCCTGAGAACACCCTGCTCCAAGGTCCATTCGTGGGAGACCGACATCATCTGGTTCAATGTGTCTGCCTGGACATTCAGGGCACCTTGAATGTAGACCGCCTGCGGCAACACCGCATATGCCACGCACCAGGGCCAAAGATCCAGTGACAGGAACAGAAGGCTCCTCGAAAACATGCTGCCCTGTCGACTGATGTAGGCTTTCATCGCCGTATTGTCCATTTGGACCGTCACCGAGTAACCCACAATTACTGGCAAGAACCCCTTGAGTGCACTGAATATGGCCAGCAACTCTAAGTAGACGACGTGCCGGGTCCTTTCCCTGGGGGATCAATGTGCACTCAAGTGAAACACGTCCAGTTCTGCTCCCCAACCGAGCTCAGACACATCGGTCATAATCTCCATCGAGACCGGGGAGTTCTGAAAGAGGTACTGATGGCCAGATTGTTGATTTCGACCCACCAGGCCACAGTTTCCCACACCCATCGAGGGGACGTGTGCTCCAAATGGGCCGGATCCCAAAGGGGGTCAAATACGTCCAAGAACCACCTTTGAATCATGTGCATACAAAGGCGCATTTGAGGAAGCACATAAGTGGTAGCTGCTGTATGTCCCAACAAGCGCTGCATTGAGTGCATAGTCTGAGGACCTCCAGCTAGAAACACGGACGCCAGCCTCCTGATTGTATGTATGCGGGCATCCGGGAGAAAGACCTTCTTCAAGGCCGTATCAAAAATTAGCCCTATGAATTGAATCCTGCGGGTCTGTTCCAGCCTTCTGTCTGCTCTTTATGTGGTTCTACTCTGTCCCCTTCTGTTTCATCTGAATCTTTTACACCCTCGCACCTTAAGGGATGGCATTTGCTGAACCCGATACTGCCCAGTTCCTGTCATCTATTCCCCAGGGGCCATTTTAAAAGCTGCTCTATGACCTTTTTTTTATTTTAAACACCAGCAGTCTGGTTCCATCTTGGTTCAAGTACAGCCCATCCCTTTTGTACAGGCTTTGCTTACCCCAAAAATATATCCCAGTGCTTAACATGTCTAAACCCTTCCTCCTGGCACCAACATCTTATCCACACATTAAGACCCCTCAGCTCTGCCTGTCTCGCTGACCCTGCACATGGAACAGATAGCATTTCAGAGAATGCTACCTTGGGGGTCCTAGACTTCAATATGCTGCTACCTATCAGCCTACATTTGGCTTCCAGAACCTCCCGACTACATTTCCCAACATGGTTGGTGTCTACCAACAATGAGAGCCAGCGTGGTGTAGTGGTTAGAGTGCTGGACTAGGACTGGGGAGACCCGAGTTCAAATCCCCATTCAGTCATAATACTAGCTGGGTGACTCTGGGCCAGTCACTTCTCTCTCAGCCTAGCCTACTTCACAGGGTTGTTGTGAAAGAGAAACTTAAGTATGTAGTACACCGCTCTGGGCTCCTTGGAGGAAGAGTGGGATATAAATGTAATAATAATAATAATAATACATGCACCATGACAACTGGTTCCTCTCCAGCACTGCCTAACAGCTTATCTAGATGCCATATGATGTCCACAACCTTCGCACCAGTTAGACAAGTCACCATGCGGTTTATACACGGGTCACAGAGCCATCTCCAAGCACCAAAAATACAAAACTATACAAGACAGGGTGAAGAATTAATGGCTATCACACAATATATGAAAGAAGAGGGAGGCAAAAGGAAATTGGGGAAAGAAGAGAGAAAGAGAAGGAACACACAACAGGAAGGGAAGAGGAGAGGCTGTGGGAGCATAGGAGGCAAAAGGAAGATGGGAAAAGGACATGGATGGGGGGAGAAGAGAGAGAGAGAAACACATATGTTGGTATAAACCCATCAGCTTAGATAGCACTAGGTTTTTTTCAGCACGCTTCTTTATCTACAATGTACTGCGTTGTTACAAATGGCTGGGAAGCGGATAATTTTGTTTAGATTGGACTCCTTGCATATGCTCAAGGCCACTATTCTTACTACATTTTTTTAAAAGGCTTTCTCCGGTTAGAAGTAACTCTGCACATGCTCAAAAGCACTCTCCACTCAAGGTTATTTTAAGGCGACAGACTCAAAACACAGGAAGAGGGAGCAGAGTCTGTACTCTGTATTTCCTGGGGGAGAAACTCTGACAGTGACGGAAAAATTCAGAGGAGAAGCTCTTCTGAGCCTTCCTCCTTCCTCTAACACCCAAGGTCGCAGCAGCCACCTAGGATCTCCCCACTCCTCAGACCAGCCAAACCAAGGGTGGAGTCCTTACCCAAGCACGCACCATCCCCATAGCCCCGCAAAACAAGATGGAAGGATGGAAAGAGGCTTAGTCACTGATTACTAGCCCCAATGCATGCTCACAAGAAATGCCTCAGACACAGAACCTACACCAGGCAGCCATGAAAGACCAAACTTTCCACTCCCAGACATCTCCGATTGGCTGGACAAGGGCGGGGGCTCACAACAACCAAGCTCGGGAGCGCTTCCAAAAGCAAGACAGATACACAAGAGACTAAAAATACTGCAGGGACTCGCAATTGTTGGGAAATATTGAGGGTGAAATATTGAGATAGGTATAAAGTAAGGTTAGGCTGTTCTTGATAATTCTCACCTCAATCCCTTATATATTATTGGAAGTTAGAGTCAGAACAGAAATGGTGCCCGCCATTGCACCCGGCATTCTGTCTTCCTCCTAGAAACAGAGTGAGTCTACAGGCAAATTATCTGCAGGCATTAATGATGCCCAGGAGGTGCCATTAATGCCTGCAGATAATTTGACTCTAGACTTTTTCTGTTTCTACGAGGAAGACAAAATGCTGGGTGCAACGGCAGGCGGGAAAGGCAGAGACAAAGGCGGAGGAGGGGGTGGGTGGGAGAAGCAACTTGAGCCAGGCAAGGACCAGACTTTGGCGTCTGAGGCAATGGGGGAAATGTGGCACAGGGAGACCAGCAGCTGCAGAGGAAGCGGCACTTACTGGGAGGGCCAGGGCAAGTGAGTGGCTCTGAAAGTGTCGTGTGCGGAGGGCTTGGAGAGTGTGCACATGCATGCAGCTGCATGAGGAAATAGTGCTTGGAGTGGGATGCCTCTACCACATCCCTGAAGGTCTCATCCACATACCTCTCTGTCTCTCTGAGTTTCTCCAGATCCACCACCTTGGTTTCGAGGGAACGAACTTGTTCCCTGAGAGCCAGGAGCTCCTTGCACCGAGCACACATGACTTCTGCCCATGGAGCAAATAGTCATACATGTGGCACACTGTGCAATAGCAGGGGGAAAGGCTTTCTATCTTCATAACTTGTTTTGTTGGCTGTTTAGGGAATTTAGAGATTGTTTATTAGAAAGTTATGTCCTAGCTGTATTGGTCAGCTATTTAGCAGTTTAAACTTCCTTTCCCAAGAGTATGAAGGAGGGAGTAGTACTTGCCTTCTCTTCCCACTGGGCTCCTTGTGATCATTTCAGGTTCCCCCACACACTTCCCTACTCAACTCCACACCAAACTCCCTGTTAACTAAGCTCTTTTCGCTAAGCTCTTTGGCCTTCACCTCTTATATAGAGAGTAGGCTTCAAACTGAAGCAGGAATATGGCACACATAAATGTGGTCCCTCCCACCAGGTGTGCCTCTCCAGGCAGAGAGAAACAGCAACTAAATGCCACAGAGCCCCCAAAGCAAGCCCCAGCAAATGTTCGCCCTGGCAAAAAACAAACACAGGCACACACAGACTGGGACCTCTCCCTTAAAAAGAAACCAGCCTCTCAAAATCTCCCCTCCTCCTGTTATTTTGTTTGAAGAAAAAAGAGTAGTTATTTTGTGTAGAAGAGCTTGCTTATCTCCCTGAATCTGCTTGTGTTCTTCCCAGAGTAGTCTGGTGGCTATAGGACACCTTCAGCCACAGAGACATGATGCCACTAAATACCAGTTGCAGGGGAGCATCGGCAGCAGAGGGGGAAAGCCCTCACCTTCTGCATGTGGGCTTTTCAGAGGCATCTTAGGAACATAGGAAGCTGCCACAGACTATTGGTCCATCTAGCTCAGTAATGCCTACACAGACTGGCAGCGGCTTCTCCAAGGTTGCAGGCAGCAATCTTTCTCAGCCCTATCTTGGAGATGCCAGGCAGGGAACTTGGAACCTAGATGCTCTTCCCAGAGCGGCTCCATCCCGAGGGGATGACGTTCAAACATCTGAGTTTAAATTGGGCCGTTCAAACTCTACTTGTAAGGGGGAATCCAGTGAGAATTCCCTGTTACAAGTAAACGGGCAGTGGGACTTCCTAGAACCTCCTTCCTAGAGGGTGCAGGAGGGGAGTCAGGGCTACTTACTTGAAAGGTCATCAGTGGTGGCATCTCCCCCCACCCCCTCCAGAGTAGCCCAGGCCAGCTGCAGACCAGTTCGAACCTTCTCCAGCCTGAGGCCTCTGTGCATGTGCAAAAAAGGCACCTCTTCTGAACTGGGCCGGAGAAGGCCCAAACCAGGCCGCAGCCACACCAGACTACTCTGGAGGAGAACAGTGGGGGTGGGATGGGAGCCACCAGCAACCATTCAAGTAAGTAGCCCTGACTCTCCTCCCACACCTTCTAGTTCTAGGAAGCCCCCCTGCCCCTTTACGACTAGATACCCAAACCGGTTCAGATCAGTTTGGTGGTCGAACCAGACTGGGTCAAGTTTGACTGGAACTGGAATGAGCTGGTTCAAACATGAATTGAACCAGCCTGGCTGGTTCCATGCACTTCCCTAACTTGAGTCCACCCAGTCCAAGCACTCTTAAGCCCTTTTCACACATTATGCTCAACACTTACACAGTCTGTATACAAAGCACACAGCTACAGTGTTTACAATCTATTCACATGTTATGTTGAATGCAAGTACAGCAGTACACTTCCTACCTGTATGCTGCATTTCAAGGGACCTGCTTGCAGGTTCAGTTTCAAAATGAATGCAGGTACAGTCATTCACACAAAAACACGTACATGTGTACAGATATCTAAGTGCAGGTACAACATAATATCTGAACAGGGTTTTAAAGAAAATAGAAATTGGGGGGTGGGGTTACTCCATTTTGTTTATTTCCTTGCTGGGTGTAGGGAAAGCTTTTGTTTCTGTTCTTGCTAGGCATATGTGGGGGTAAATGAGAGACAAAAATGTGGGGAATGGGAACAAAATAGAGAAGTGGTGTGCACGAGTGTATGTGCACATGCATGCGGGAAGTCCACTCCCACCCCCATGAAGCAGGTATTGCTGGGGGCAAGCAGCAAGTCCACCCCACCCACATCATTCAGGTGGCATATGGGCCAGGATGGTGCAGCTAAGTCCACCACACTGGGAGGCATGGATGCATTCTGCTGCCCGCCCCCCAATCCCATGCCTGAGGCAACTGCCTCATTTTGCCTCATGGAAGAATCACCCCTGATTGGACAAACTGTGAACATAATGAAAAGAGAGAAAATAATCAGACAGCTTTCCTTGAAGGCTTGGCGTAAAGATTAGCAAGATAATATATGTCAGCTTCCATAGAGGTGTACTGTAGCATATCTACCAGCAATTATAAACTCACATTGACATTCACTTTTATTTCCTCCCTCGGTGATGACCTTGATTATTCACTATAATTCAGTGATTTTCCTCTTTATCTATGAAGTTTCAAAATAAAAAAAGCCTTCTGTTCTCTGCCATGACTTTTTTGTTTTTATTTTGATCTTCTATCCCTCAGTTTTGGGAAAGGTGCAGGATTCCTTGGGAACTGTAGTATTTTCAGGGGCTGAGGCCATTATAGGAACTCCTGAAAGGACTACAATTTCCAGAATATCCTGGGCCTTTCCCAATACAGCAGGGAAGAAGAGCAAAATAAACCAACAAACACACCCCAAAAGGCTAACACAAAACCGTGGCAGCTGCAGCTCTCTCATAATAGAGGTGAAGAAGAAAGCCAAGCCTGTCCCATTTTCCTCCATGGTAAGTGCAAAGGCGAAGGAGTGGAGAGGCAGTGGGTGTAGGGATGGACCAAAGCTTTGGTCTGGTTCCAGGTTACTCCCCCCCTCCAATCAAATTGCTTAAGCAAATCAGACTTGCCCCTTGAAGCATCAAATTGGGATCATCTCAGAACTACTGAGGCGATCCCCGAATTGAAGCTGATTTGCATGGGCCTAATTGAGGTAGACGTAACAATATTAACCATTTTATTTTCAATCCTTTTCCTAATAAACTGAAACTTGGAATTCCTTTTTCCCCATTCTCCACCCCCAACACAAAACCTATTTATTCATCTTAGTATATAGTATAGAATCAAACTGAGGTAACTTGGGGAATTTCTAAAAATACTGAAAGAAACTGAAAGAAACACCAGGGAATTGAGCGGAGTAGATCCTCATGGGTGGATCCTTTGAGGTTGTTCTGGAGTTTAAAATGCTCCCCACAACCATCGCAGGATCAGAGCCAAATAGGATGTCTCTCTGAGATGCCAAGTGAGAAGACTTTCATGAAAATATCCCCACCCCACCCCGCACTTTGTTTCATCTGCTGCAAGATGAGCTTGAAAGAGATGAAATGGCCTTTTCTTAGATCTAATTACAGCCACAACTGAAACTCCTAAATATATGCTCTGGGCACAGCATGGGCAAAATGGCCTCCTTTCCTTTTGCTGGTTTGCCAGAACACTTTTCACAAAGCAAAGCAAAAAAGCTTTCTGAAGAAGCTTCAGGGGTAAGGTATATCTCAGAGAACACCAGAAAATATCCCTGGAAAAGAAGCCTTACTCTTGCAATGACTGCAGGAAAAGCTTTGTTCCCAATTATTGTCTGGCTAATGCTACTGAAGACAGAATGGCATCAAGGAGATCTTTTTACAAATGATCCCAACCCCCAACCCCCCGCCACCCACAACAAAATCTCCTTATTTGTTAGCAGATTGCAAGTAAGCTCACAATTTATACTGCAATTTAACATGAACTCAATCTAGCTAATCACACACAGCTTCACAGGATGTTTGGCTGGCAGATGTGCAGGAGATATGAGAATGGAGAGCAAACCTTTAGGTCACCCAAACAGCTGTTTGTTAAATGTATCACCTCCCCCCATCCCAATATAAACGCTGCAAACATTAACATCTGCTTCACATCCAAACACATCTTCCTCTCCAGAAGATCTCAAATGACTGTGAATTTACCTTCGATGTGAGCGCTCTGCTATATTCAGTGTGAAATGCTCCATCCCTGTCAAGAAAGAAGTATGGGGGGAGGGAGGGATAGCAATTAATTTTAGGAGTGCCATTAGGAAACCACACAGCTGTTTCTTCTGGTCAGAATAAATGAAGTTTCTCTCAGTTTGCAGGGGCTTTGCAAAACACAACTATTGCAAACAAGTTCGTCAAGCGAACAGGTCTCTAATGAGCAATCACTTCTTGCAAAGCCTTAATGAGAGCGTTTACCACAGGCTAGATCTGGGGAGTGGCAGATTGCACAGGGGAGCTTCCATTTGCAACCATGTGCCACTATATTTATGCACATTGGTCCCTAAAGTACTAAAACCATCACGTGCTAAAGTCTCTTGGAGTCAATGAGCTGGTAAACCAACCTTCAAGTGATTTAGGTAGCAGCACTGATACAGGCTGTCTCATTTAAAAGAATTATGAAGGAATATAGATGGCACCCAAGCTAACACAAAAAAGGGTTTCCCCATTTTTCCCTCCAAAGTGGGGGAGGGTGGAATTTCTGCCCAACACATATGGTGTTTGTTTGTTTTTTCAAAAAATATATCTAACCAATTCAAAGCACAACAATTTGTTACGTTTCCCCCTCTGTCTCTCAGACCAGAAGGATGGCAGAAGATGAATTTTCAGCTACTAATATTGACTCAAACGATAAATCTTAATATCCAAACACAGGGGGTGAGGGTAAATTAACACAATCTAAGGCATCCCAAGTGTTTAAACAAGGCTCTTCAGTATCACAACAAAAATAGCATTGTATCTATACACACACACACTCAAGTCTATTCAAGTTGTATATTATTTATGCTAATTAAACAAGCCTAATGGGCCAATCCAGCCAAAGTAAAGCACTTTAAATTCACATTGATTGTAATAAGAGCAATAAGCAAGCACTTTAAAGTCTCAGATTTAAATCAATGGGACAAAAATACTTAACACTGGCTGGATCGTACAAATAGAAATTAACTGTAGACCACCAGCTCATTATAGCAGACTAGTGTTTTCAGGCCCGTTAAATAACGGGCGCTAGTAAGTGCTCCAGGCCCACCCCCACTCCATCTTGCCCTCCCCCCTCCCCCCTGCCCAGAAGACTCTTGCGCTCCACCCACCACCCACCCACCCGGCAACTTCACTCACTGGACGAAAGTGGGCCCGGGCCCAGTCTTCCCCTCGCCACCGCCTCCATGGCCACGCTGCCGGTCCAGTCCGGGCCGCCCCCGCCCCCGCCTCACATTCCCAGCATCAATCGGGCGGAAAGAAAACATAATCAGCAAAGAAGAAGTGTGGAACTCGTGAAAAGAGTTCCTCCCTGTGCTATGCTGCTGCCCATACTGTTGCTATGGACGCGAAGGACGCAATAGGCGTCCTTCGCGTCCATAGCGGCAGTTTGGGCATTGGCTTAACACAGGGAGGAGCTCTTTTTGTGAGCTCCTCACTTCTTCTTTGTGGATTATGTTTTTTCCCCCGCCCAATTGATGCGGGCTGGAGCGGGTAAGGTGGGTTTGGGCAGCTGGGTGGGCGGGAGGGCGGTAGTCGGGGGCGACGGCCTTCTCATGGGCGATTTTGGCCCTGAATCCTTGGGGGGGGAGCGGGGAAGGTGTTTTTGGGCAGCTGGGAGGGCGGGGGGTGAGTGGGGAAGGTGATTTTGGGCAGCAGGGTGTGCGGGAGCTGCGGTGCGGCCAGGCCTCGGTGGCGGCTTTGCCGCCACCTCGCCCGGCTTCCCCATCCCCCGCCTCGGTCTTTGTTTTCTTTGTTTCCCCCGCTGCCATTGCCCCCGGCTTATTTGGTTTGGCTGCTTCTGGGTGCCTCGGCCTCGTCTCAGCCGCGCCGCAGCTCATGGCCGAGGCGGCGGCTCTGCCACCGCCTCGTCCAGTTTTCCCCTCCGCCGCTTCTCCGGCTTCTTCGGGGCGGCCGCTTCTGGCCGCCCAACATGGCCGCCGGGTGCTGGCGGTCGTGTCCCCCTGGCTCTGTTCTGCTCATGCGCTCCGCACATGCCCAGAACAGGCAGGCACAAACGCACGCTTGGTGTCCGTCCACGGATGGACACCAAGCGTTTTATTAGAGAGGATAATGACAATGAAGACACTGCATTCCCAAGACTTCATTTCTCATTTTAAAATATATATTATTAGCTCAGTTATGGAATAAGGATTCATCACATTTTAAACACACAACAAAATGACGGTCCGTGATCTAGACAGTTTCTATAGCCATGAAATATTATACTAGCTTCAACATTTAAACACACCAGTCTCAACTCACTCTTACACTTACTTGTAATGCAACAATTCTACCCCTTTCTCTTTCGAACTAGGGTCAGCTTTCATCTTCTTGCATAGTTTTCGGCTCTCTGAGTCACTGCAAGAGATATACAAAAGCATATATTTTTTAAACACTCAAGTCAACATTATCTTTGAACAGGTAACTCTGGATTAACATTTACTGCATATATTAATAGTTTGGCTTAATCACAAGCCATAACACATGGAAACATTCTCAAATCTTAATAATTGGCAAACTCTATTAAAACAGGGCTGTTGTGTGTGGGGGGTGGGGGTGGGGGTTTACACACACACCCTTCTCAACCAGACTTTCCCCCAAACCAGCTTAAAACAATAAATCTAGTTATAGCTAAATGATTTTAATAAAATAATTTACACCTCATGCCTCAGGAAAAGTGTTTCAGCTACTGAATATTGTAGCCTTGTGATCAATGTAATACAACTGGCAGAATCCATGGCTGGATTATTAATACAATGGAGGATTTTCAGCACATCACTACATTTTTAGTGGTAAATTAGTTTCAGCTATAGAGTCTAGGCAAGTCTGTGGCGACCACCTAAATAATTTTTGCTTACTTCGGAGCAAGAGTCACAGTTTTGAGACTGGCTTGCAATAACCTAAAGGTCAGTGGCATAACCACCATTAGCCAAGGGTAGACACTGGAGTCTGGGGGCCACCACGGCAGCTCCTCACCCCTTCCCCAGGGTACCCGCTCGCCACCTTCCGACACCCAGCTGGTGAACATGAACATTGCCTGTGATCACCACTCCTAACTGATGCTTTGATTGCCAGCTTTGAGTGGATGAGGGACTGCATGCCTCTTCCCAGTGTGGGTCATGCCACCTGAGTTGGCATCAGAAATACACCAATAAGGGGCAAGGCCAGCACCAGAAAAAGGGAACAGGCAGCTCTTGATCTTTCCCAACGAAATGAAGCACCAGCTGGGAGCAGGCAAGGGGCTGCACATCCGCCCTTCCCAGGGCTGGCCACACCCCCTGCATGAGAGTGTGTCTGATGCTGACACATGGGCTGTGGCTAGCACTGGCATGCGGCCGTCTGTCTCTTTACAATCACCTCATACATGTTTTGTTAAGGTCACTGGTCTTCTCTGAAGTCCCTTCTCAGCATCCTGTCAGCTCCAACAGTCCTTCAAGTGGGCTTTATAGGCACTTTAGAACAGCTAGTGCAGTTAAGATGGCACCTGTTGCTTACTGCTGGTATCCTTACTACATCAGTTGCTAAGAACAAAGCAAAATGCAGCCCTATTCTGTTCTTCCCGGGCATCACATGAGTGGGGAAGAACTGAGTTCAGGATTAACACACTGTTTTCTGTAGCAGTCAAGCCCATGACAGCCTTTTCTTCCTACCAGACTTACAACTGGGATTTGTCACAGCATCAGGGCAGGGATAGGAGCATGTAAGACAGCTTGTGAGTTATGTACACAGACTCAAATCAACAAAAAAGTAGAGCTCTGGTAATCAACACACTGAAAAGTATGCAATGAACTTCCCAGGTAAACAGGAAAGCACATAAGATTAGAATCTAAGAGAGAAGTAAAATGACTGGGACATGATGAATGACATCTCAAAGAATATTTTGAATATTTGCAGGACATAAATCTGTCACAAAGTTAATTACCAGCAAAAGTTAAGTTTTACAAGTTTTCAACTTTCAAAACTTGAAAAGCAGAAGATAGAAGAACTTCAGTAGCACAACGAGAATGGAAATATGGCCAAAGTAGGAACCTTTCTCATATTATTGTGCCATGTTTCCTTTCTTCTCAAGCTAACAACTGATGTCAAGCATGGCTGCAGCATGGTTCAACTGCATGTTCTATTCCCATTGCCCTAATAGTGCAAATAGCATGAAAAAACCACAACCGTATCTAGCCTCATCACAGTGGTGCCAGAAAACAGCTGAAAATATTTCATAATATTCTCTGGGAATTCCTATATTGATAGAAGCACTCTTGGTAGACAACCCAACACATTAGAACAGGGATTCTCAAACTTGGGTCCTCAGGTGTTATTGGACTTCAACTCCCATAATCCCCAGCCTCAGTGGCCTTTGGTTGGGGATTATGGGAGTTGAAGTCCAATAACACCCGAGGACCCAAGTTTGAGAATCACTGCATTAGAACAACCCAGAAGACAAGAACTTCAGAAAATTCAATCAAACATGGAACTCAGTCTGAAACACTGCAAATACATGCAAATAAGGCAAGCGGAATGTAGAAGCCAGCAAAGGGCAAACAATGTACAACCCAACAATATTAATGTGGCAGCGGCATTCATCACATACACGACATAAGCACCCTGCGTTTGTCTGGGAACACAGAAACAAAATGTGATTATATCTGCACAAGCGTGAAAGCTTCCAGGACCAACAGACAAACCTAAACTGAAGTGGCAAGGTATACAGAAATGTGAAAAGATAAAAGGTTAAGGCATGACTGAACAAAGAAGTCAGAAGAAGGACCTAAACCTGCTATTAATTCAGTCATAAATATCCAAGTGTCACAATAGCTGTGTTTCTGGAGACCAATGCACCACAAAGATTTTTCTTGGGTAGCGGGGTTGGGAGGAGAGATAGGTGCTGGAAATAATCACAATTGACAAGGATGAAGTCCCATAAGGTCTTCCCTTAAGAAGTATGAGGACAAAGCAAAACAGTGGGGGGGGGGAGGAGGAGGGAGCTACCATTCTGGAAGACACTCTTTTTTGGAGTGAGATACATTGGACAGAAAGGCTGTGTGTGACACTCCTAAGGTGAAATATCTCTACCAAAAACCTTTTGAGGAAAAGGTGAAAGAGTCAAAGTGCATGCACATAGGAAGTAGGACAGGACTAGGATTCCCAAAAGTCCTGGATTACCCGGAACATCCCGTATTTCCAGGGGGAAATGATCATCCAGTCCAGGAAACTATTACCCCTGTATTTTGGCTCCGCCACCCCAGGGAAGCTGCAGGGTGAGCCATGGGGTGGCTGGAGCTGCTGTTGAGAGGCTGGGGAATGGTGTTGCTGCTTCCTCCTGCTGGCCTCCTCCTGTTGCCCATGACCAGGGGAAGTGCCACACCAACCAGACTGGCGGTGTGCACACCTCTCTCCTGGAAGCAGTGCTGCTGCCCAGCCTTCTCTGCCCCGCCCCTACAAGAGTTCCTGGTTCCCCACCAGCGGCTTTGCAGGGTGGGGACTAGGCTGGAGCTCACCAGCAGCCACCGCAGCCAGCCCCAGAGGCAGGAAGGCTGGCCAGGGAGTGTGCTCCACACTCACATCCTCTCCTCCAGGAGAGTATCTCAAGTGCAGGAGGAGGGCGTTCAAGCAAGCACTCTTCCCACCGCGGACAGCCCCAGAGGCATAAGGGGAACAAAGGAGCACTCAGTGATTAAAGTTATGCATGCCAAGCCCCAGCCCCCAAGATGGCCCTGCCCCCGAGACGACACACACACACCGCTTGTGTCCCGTATTCCAGCAGCATAATGTTGGCAACCCTAGCCAGGGCCAAAGGCTCACATGCTTCCCCACCAGCAGAGATACCCCCTGCCCCACAAATCCTAACCACACTTAATGCTTACATTGGCATCCAAATACATGGATAACCTAATTCAAACTTTTGTTTTTAAATCTAACCACTTTTTATGGTTGGTGCCAAACTTAATACAAGCAGAGGGAGGGGGCAGGGTAATTCATGCCAGAGATGCGTGTAATCCTGTGGCCCACCCTTTCTCCATACAAAATGGCTGGCTAAGGAGGATTAATAGCAGGGCTAACTTGGCAACACCTTTCCAAAGACTTCCCAACCGCGTCACATTAAAAAAGCACAGGGCAACATGCAGCATCTATGCACCAAAGCACCAGTTTGGAAACCAAGTGCTGAGCATACATCCACATCTGAGAAATGTGAAATTGATTAGAGTCACTTTAGAAAAGCTTGGTGACAGTGAGAAGCCTTTTCCTTAACTAAGTGCTGCCTTTTCTGCTGCTGGCACTCCTGTTAATTCTCTCGACATTTTCAAGCTGTCTTCTTGCAAATGTGAAGAATGAACAACAATAAATTAACACCATGTTGTAGATAAGATGGGAGAGCTTGGGTGAGAAGAGGCATTCAACACATACCCTGCAGATGGTAGTTAGTCTGAGCAGGGAAAATTCACCATACATACAGCCATGCATAATAATCAGAGCTATAGTGTGCACTGACATTAGCATTTTAAAGCACTAACTTGCAAAGATTAGGACTTGTGTCCTCACTTAAGCATGTATGCTTTCACCTGTTAAATCAAAGCTTGCCATCTTGCCAAGTCAGTGGCTTCTCACAAAGTCTTTTGCATGGATGTCAGATCACATGGTTGTCAGAAAAGGCAAGCGCACACCCAAAGAAAGTAACAGTCTGAGAAAAACAAGCCTCTCTATATAGAAAATTTCGGAATCCACAAAGCTTTGCAGAATTTGTCATTTCTTGAAAAAATAACAGAACTGCAGTAGAATACAAAGCATTAAGAGGAACTGGCAACTGGTGCACAACAGTGAGCGCCTAACAAGAAACTACTCTCCCAAAATGTGTCCCAGAAACCCAAGTAATTCCTTAGGCAGCAGCTGCTGCTGGCACCAATACTACAGCATTCTAGTCAGCCTTATGTGGGTGGATGAACTCACTATCATCTTAGAATGGAGGTGCAGAGAAGGACAAATAGCATAATTGTTGTATGTTGTGCAAACTGTGTCTTTAAGAACCAAACTAGTATGACACATAGCTTTAAACCTTCTCCCAACTTTTAAAACAAACAAACAAACAAACCCAGATACCAGTTTAAGAGGGGGGGTGGGGGTTGCTGCTGCTACACCCTTTCCCTTCTGGTAATTTTTCTGCTCCAAATCTTCTCCCACCCCCAACCAAGCTACTTATCCACACAAGGGTGGAAGACATTGTTTCAATGGAGAACACATCTAGTCATGCCACCTCCAGGTTCAGAATGCTACCTCCAGCTACCTCCAGGTTCAGAAAGCAGCAGGCTTGTGAATACCAGTTGCGTATCAGAAGCAACAGTGGGGCAACACGGTATACTTTCATCTCCTGCTTGCAGGTGACCCAGAGGCATCTGGTGGGCCATTGTGGGAAGCAGGATGGTGGGAGAGACACGTCTTGGCCTGATCTTATGTCATGTATTTTCCCCATGAATGAATTGGGGGGCAGGAGGCAATTTTAGTGGGAATACAGCCAGAAATGAAGGGAAAGGGTTAAGCAGTCCTTGTCATCCACTATTACTTTGCTCAAACTCACAGCCTTCCAAAGGTGCCTTTGCTGCACAATCTTGTTTCAGCTTAATATAAGTCCAGAGCCAACACTTGTATAGACCAAAAGCGAAAAGGCCAAATTCAGGGAATGTAGCCCCTAAATACTAGCCCTGTTCACTGTTTTGCTCTTCATGGAAAACATGCCATGGAGCAGGGACACGCAGAAGTGTGAGACTAGCCATGCCAACGTGCTCCCTGCCATGCCCCCAGGCCTCTGCATGTTCAGCACATGTCTGTAAAGGCAAGCACTGGACATATAGAGGCTCGCTGTGCAATAGAAAACCCTAACCAGCCAAGGGCTCGCCACTTGAAAAGAGAGCATAACACTTGAAAAAGGTACTGCCTCAGTGCCATCTCTGAACATTTGACACACATGATAAATAGAAATGATTACGTGCTGGTTATTGGGCAACCACCCAAGCATATATCACTGTTTCTATGGCAGTTCAGCATGAGACGGAAAGTGCCTCAACATTTCCAATCATTGATTTGTATCCAAAGATTCCCTGATCCTTCCCCGTGTGTTCAGGGAAGGGCTGTTTTCTATCATGTACTAGAGCATTGCATAAGTGAAACAAAATACAGAGATGTTCTTTTTTTTCTTACCTAAGAGCCGCCACAAGTGGAAGCACAAGAACTGCCTATCTACTGCAGCACAGCATTACATCCTTCAATCAGCACTTGAACAAAGGTTTGCTGCAAAGTAAGTCATAGCTGTGCTGACTTTAAGCAGTGAATATATATAGGGTTCAGAATCTACAGAAGTGATTCCAGCCAAATCAATGCTCATCTTCCCTTCTGATCGTTCGCTTGCATTTCAGTAAATATGCTGAAGGTTGTCCCATGGTGATGCTTGAGAAATTTTATGTGGCAGAGGGAAGGAAACAAGTGGGTCACTGGCTGTTATTCACACTCACTGAACCATGTCCATTCAGGAGCAATTTGATTGGTGCCCATTGTGTTGTAACTCACGTTTATTATTTTTATTCAGTTTCTGCCCTGCTTCCCAACAATACCCTTGAAGCAGCTTACAAAGCATAAAACAGTATAAAAATACATAAAAGTCATCAAAACCATTTAAATCAAGTTCACAGTATATCATCATTAAAAAAAAGGTACCTGGAAGTCACAAAATTCTTGTAAGATCATCTAAATATAACGTATATGTTCCTGAGGAGAAGCAACAGGGCCCTTTGCCTGGAACTTGCACCACATTTCAGGCACAGCTAAGAAAACACCAGTGTGGTTTTCTCTGACCTAGGTCTGCTGTGCGGCAGTTGTGTGCCACAAACACAGGTGCGTTAATTCCATATGGTAGGAGACTGGCTATCCTTATACCTGTCATCAGTACAGATTTCCATGCACAAAAGGACACAAACCAAAGGCTTCTTCAAACTATATTCCACCCTGCTCTACACAGGTTCTTTCTACTGAATTTCAACATCACAAAGTCAGTGAAATTCCACTTTAATAAAGAACGAAAACTGGTCTTGTAGCTACATATGTGATACAATGTGACACTTCTCAGTGTGTGGATGTATGCAGAGAGGGATGGAATATAATCTCAACAGGTCTTAAGTGGTTAGGGTTATAATATTCTGGAGAAGAAGGTAAACCGACCACAAACTGAAAAGGCTATCTTGACCTTCATTCTTCCTCCCCCCACTTTCTATACATGCCAGAAAAGAAACTATCTTGCCAAGCATCTGTTTCAGGAAACCCTTTCTGACAGCATTTGGTTAATGCCCTCCTTTATTCTGAATAACAATGAAATAGAAACACAGATTCAGTTTTCTGCTCAGAGGAGAATGCCTTTGGATCCCAGCCAACATCCCCTTAATGACAAGCTCCTCACCTCTGGTGTGGGAAAGGATAATTAGGACAACAGCTCTTGTGATGGAATTATATACTGTGTGTGAGAGAGAAAGGAAGCGAAGTCATTCACAGATTCTGTAAAAATCTTCACCTTGGGGAAAAAAACACTCTCTCTTTCACCTACAATATAGAGAGGAATGTACGTAGACTTGAGAAGCGGTTACTTGAGACGCTGAAGTAGTACAAAGCTAAAAAATGAGGTCAAACAACTGACCAAAATCACTTTGGTTACATATCACCCACGTCTTTCCCTGTTGGACATATCTTTCCCCCGAAGACAGTAATCCAGTACTATATATCACAAGAGAGAAAGGAGCACACATTTTTAAACACACTACATCCTAAAGTCCAGTTTAAAAGGGGGGGGGTGAGGGCTGACACACAATTTAAAAATTGCACCAGATGTGACCAACATACTTCCAATCTTCTAACATAAACTACTAAAGTTCTGTAAATCTAAACACAACTAGAGGTGCTACAGATAAACAGCATTATGCCAACAGGTATAAACTAGAGAGCATTCTGGCAAGACTTTTAGAAATGCACAACGGTCTTGACTCAATACCATTCTTCCAATTCAGAAACAGAGTTTGTAAACCCTGCTAACTGGGCAAGGAGGCACCTTTTTTAAATGGTGGTTCTCACGGGGAGAGCAACTATCCTACTCAGTCCAGGACTGTGTCTCTCCAGTAGCTGCTGTTTGCTAGGATCTCCCTTCTTGTGTCTCTTTTTAGACTGAGCATCCTCTTGGGACAGCAAATGAGCTTTTCATTTCATTTGCCAGTTTGATAACTTTTTTTGTTGAAAAGCAGTATAATAATAAATGTTAACAAGCACATACAAAAGAAAACTGTCCTCACATGATTAATGTCCAGCCTTGACATAGCAATGAAGCTGCCAAAGGACAGTAGCAAACTTGACTACATGCTTGACTACACTTTATGATATCCTCCTTGGTGAAGTTTCTAAAATAAAAACAGAACTCTGAATAATTCCAAAGTCCACTTCAAATATTAGTTTTCTACATGAAGATTAATTTCTGTGTAGGAATTAGCAAGTATTCAATATTGTAGAAATGTTAGCCATGAATGTTTGCCTTGTTGGGCAGGGACACTCTGTTTACAGCTTGCAAAATGTACCCAAAAGCCCCACCTACTTTAAGCAGGCTACTACTACTACTTTCAACTTTCTCCAGATTGAAGGATGACATGCACTACATCAAAGAGCAGGCAGGATTCCTGGCAGACTTATCATGGTGTATGAAGCCTTTTCACATCCTCACAATAGCATGCAGGCACTGATAGTTGCCACAGTGCAACATCTCCCCTCCCTGCCACCAACCCCACAAGACTATAAGTATACCACATGCAATGGATGCGGAGGCTACGTATTTTCAAGGCTGGCAAATCGAACAGTTCCCTTCCTGACTGACAGCACACATGCACACGCACACCGACCTTGACTTGTTTTCTGTAGTGTAAAGTAGTTTGCTTAAGTTATAGTTTGCAAGAATTGAACTTTGCTTGTTGCGACTACACATCAATGTAACCATAGTACTAAAGTAGGAAAGTTTGTCTGGTCGAGATCTCTTTTTCTTGCTTAATTCCTGACAGTGAGTGAAAATGCCCAATATATGAACTATCTAGCCCACTGTCCTACAAAGACAACAGAGAACAGCACACCACACACACACCCAAAATTGTGAAAAGGCTTTAGCAATGTAAAACACGGATTATTCATAAAGCTCTCTTCCAATTGCTTGATGAGCAAACTGTAACTCTCCAGCTCAAATATGAACTGGAGAATAACACCTTACTCCCACCCTCCCACTGATGTGATAGAAGAGGTGCCATATATGTGTGTGTGTGTGCGCACACACACACAGTGTTCTCTCTAATTTTTTTTATCTGTGTGCAGAATGAATTCTGTTTTGGGTGGCAGTATCAGGGCAGTGTGTGCACACGTGCATTCATACTGTGGCCTTCCTGATTCAACCTGAACGGGATCAAAAAATAACTAAGCTGACATCAAAAAACTTGAGAGCGCACACACATCTTAAAGGGAACAGTGTGTGTGTGTGTGTGTGTGTGTGTGTGTGTGTGTGTGTGTGTGTGTGTGTGCGCGCGCGCGTGCACGCACACACACACACTCCTCCTCTACCCCCAAACATCTTCAGTGCTACTACAGCAGTCAGCATCAGGGAACCTTGGAAATGTATTTTTCCTGAAGGCCTGATATCCCTTCTAGAGATGGCCTGGAAACTACCTATGCCAGGGCTCCTGGCATCTTGGATGCTGCCACATCAGGTGCCAGGAAGAGTTCAAGCTCCCTGCTATTGCCATAAAAACAGATCTCTCGGGTACACAAAATATCACATTTATTCTGTCCAATGCATTTCAACCACTGTCACTGGGGCACTGAATAAATGAGATGCACTGTGTTCTTCACATTTTTTTTTTTTAGTAAATGGGAGTGTCTTCTCTCCTTTCCCCTCCATATCCACAGCACTGCTGTCATGGCTCCCAAAGCCAAGTAAGTGGGAAGGTAACAGCAGAACCTGAGAGATGATGTCTGGATCCCATCACGGCCCTAGAGATGTCACTGGGGATTCAAAAGGATGGATAAAACTGGGCTCAGAATAAATCAGTCTTGTGATTAAATCTGCAAAATGTAGCTGCCCACAAAAGCTTGCTTGCCAACTTGTAGAGAGGCTTCTCTCTGTTTTGTTTTGACCTTTTTTGCCACTTCTCTGCAGGTAGCAGCAGATTCAGCTAACACTTGACGTGCCCTTGCAGTCAGCTGCTGCCAGTCATCATCCTCTTTAGAATATAAGGTAGGAATGTAACACAGGCTGCAGGATCATTTCCTGTCTCATTCCAGAGTAAAAAGATATGGCAGCCGGCGGCAGCAGCATTATCAGCAGTTCAAGGGATACCAAATCCACTGCTGTCCCCACAGGTGTGTGGAAGAGAAGCCTCACCACTGCCATTCACCCGGATGTAAAGTCCAGGTCACCAGTGGCAAGCGGTTAGAGACAAAACTGAAACACTGATTTATTTGGTTTATTCAGAAAATAGATTAGTTGCCAAGTCCAATTCTGTATCAAGGTAGTTGGCAGTTCACAAAAAGCACACCAGGGAACTTCCTCTGTAAGGTCCATGATATGGGGAGTTGCAAAGGGGCTTGATACTATTGATACTCCGTTTATCCCAAATCTACTGTCCTGCCCTCAGGAAGTAAGAAATTTACTTCAGCAAGCAAACTGCATTGTGTTGAACACATCCATGTATTGTGCTTGTGGAGGAGAAAGAAAAAATGAACTACTTCCAAGCACTACTCCTGCTTAAACGCAAAGCTCTTCTGGGAATTTATCCAGAGTAATTCCACACTTCGTCAACAGGCTAGCTAAGGTTGGTTCTGTGATGTCTGAAAGTGCATTTAGATCACATTACTTTTAAGGGGAGAGATCACTGCTAGCCACCACAGTTCTTTCCCCTCTGTCTTAACATTTGTGATCCTCTGCCAGAAGAGGTTATCTGAAATGGTGCTTCATACAACCCATGCTTTTTCTGCACATTGTTAATGCAGTAGTGAGAGCAGTACGTTTTATAAAACAGCAGCTAGAGGATTGTGCTAGCAAGATGAAAAATGTGTCTACTTCTGCACGAGCTGCAGGGCCTCTTTGGGTGTCACATCCTTATTGGTTCCTAATTCTGCAGTGGCAGCTGCCATTAATGGAATGGGTAACAGTAAGTCACGTTTATATGGATCCTCAGACTAATTATCTCAGCCTTTGCTCCAATCTCCTCCTAAAAGAAGTGATTGGGATTGAGAGGAAGAGAAGCAATGCCACTCTAGAGTTGTCAAGGGAGACTGTGAGAGCTCATCTTTGCCAAACACCTATTTGATAAGCATCCTCTATGCAATAATGGCATCTTGACTTCAGTTGGACAAACCTAAACATGAATTTCAATATGGCAAGACCCATCCAGCCAATAGAAAGACCTAAGAGATTTTAAAAAGCTAGCCTAAAGAGGTTCGTCTGCAGCTGCCACCAGCTTCGGCCTTCTCGGTTGGTGCCCCGAGGCTGTGGAATGCACTTCCTGCTGAAATAAGATCCTCCCCATCTTAGACAACTTTTTAAAAAGGCAGCTAAGACTCATTTGTTCACCCAGACTTTTAATTAGACTTAAAGTTTTTAACACTGTGATAAATTTTAAATTACTTTAATGTTTTAATTTGTATTTTATTGTAAACCGCCCAGAGACATAAGTTTTGGGAGATATATAAATATGTTAAATAATAGACGGACAGCATGATTCTGGATAGGGTGGCACTGATATGTAGTAAATAAAATAAATGGACGACTCGTCCCTCTATGTCTCTGCAACACAGAATTCAACAACAGAGAATTTCAATATGGCTATATGCAACATACGTCAACATGATTTGAAGAAGAGGAAGCACAGACTGACAGAACAATTAAATTGGTGGAGGAGAGAAGAAAAGACCAGAGGGATGTGAGTGATGGAAAAATCACTCCTTTGTAGAAAAGTTTTAGAAAAGGAAATTGAAGATTAGATTAAGAGTACAATCCAGAAAAAAAAACCAAACAGGCACACTTTAATTCAATAGAAACCAAGCGTCTCAGTGCTTGGGTTGGATCCCAACGAATGTGTTTTTAAAATGGAAAAGTACAAGGAGTGGTTTTTGCTGACACCCTCCCCACCACCACCACACAAACTTTACCTCTGCAGCCCCCCCTCCCCCCCACACACCTGAAAACATGTA
The DNA here is from genome assembly GCF_027244095.1 of Hemicordylus capensis. Taxonomy (NCBI): domain Eukaryota; kingdom Metazoa; phylum Chordata; class Lepidosauria; order Squamata; family Cordylidae; genus Hemicordylus; species Hemicordylus capensis. The sequence continues at coordinate 160,356,806 of NC_069657.1, read as the reverse complement.
CTTGAGGATTGGGGGACTTTCAAGAGCAGATTGGGGGGGTGCAAGGAGTAGCAGAGGGAAGGGGGGGATTAGCAAAAATTGGCATATCTTCTTATGTGAAATTGGAGCGTCTTCTGTTTATAGTAGTATTAGTTGGGATCCAACCTATTATGCTTAAATCCCACTGATTCTAAATGGTTGTTACACATGTTACACAATAGATAATGATTACGATATGCACTGGGTACAATGCTTGAGTAACACTGCTGCCTGTCTTCTTTATATTTATTTCTCTAAGACGTACCCGTGGCTAATCCCATGTGTGTTCGTGAGCAGCTGCCATATAGCCAAGGGGAACAGGTAAGAAAATGGCAGCGGCGGCAGCTGGCGGGATATCAATGGTGGGGAATGGCTGCTGCCACCAGGCAGAGGAAGCAGCGGGTGAGCGAGGAAACTACAACAGCAGGCAGGCAGCAGAGAGGGTGGTGCAGCCTCTCTCACTGGCCCACCTGCCAGCCAAAAAGACAGATGGCTCGGCCCGGCCCGGCAAGCGGAAGGCGGTGGCTGGCAAACGGGTGAAATCAGTGGGCAGTGCACTCTCACTCTTGCAGGCCAAAAAGGAAAGATGGCCTGCCTGCCTGCCAGGAAAAGCAACAGGGAGAAATGTGGCAGTGGGGGGAGAATGATCTGGGGTTGGGGGGGAGCAAAAAGAAGATGGGGAGGGACAAGGAGAACTAGGGGTGCAGATGCCCTATCCATCCAAAGGCTCTGAGAGATGTACAACAATTGTTGCATATTAACAATTACGTTAATTATTTGTTTGCTATCTCAAACAAACTCAGACAAAAACTATCTCCCATTGAGAAAAATAATCTCAAATGCATCATTTGAGACTGTTTTACAGTCATGCCGTTTAGTCAGCACTGCAGCTTTCAGTGCAAACAGCTGTGATAAGAGTAAGATTGAAAGCTACATTAGTAATCTATGGCTAATTCATTCACCATACCAACTAATGGGTTCAATATGAAGAAATTGTTTATAGTACCAGAATCTGGAAAACCTGATACAACTGAAATAGAACAAACTAACATGTCAAAGGCAAGGCAGGTGACTTTGGATGTCAACCATCAGGAATGGAAAGGACAACTCGACAGCATAACATTCCAGCTGTGCTGAAACTGTCCTGTTTTAATGAATGGTACTTTCCAGGAAAAGGTACGTTAATAAGAGAATTTCCCTTTAAACTGACACAGCTACATAGAAGTAAAGCAGCAGGTTAAGGGGAGACTCCAAAGGCAGTTCAAGAACTCCTCCAGAAGAAAGGCAAAGGAGTTTTCTTCTTTTATACAAAGCTCTCTTTCATCATAGATGAGCTTTTAAGACTGCAGATAATTCAATCCTCAAAATACCTTGACAGCAGGAGCTCTGCTGACTTCAGAGATGCTGGCCAAAGTACTTACAGCATCAGACTTATAAGAAGATGGTACTGTCATTAAATAGATTTAACATGGATGTGTTTGGGCATGAAAAAAGATGACCGGCAAATTTAAAACTCTTTACATAAGTGAAAACCTAACTGACATTGCTGTACTGCATTTCAGCTATGTGTGTGTGCACATGCACTTGGGATTGGGACACAACCTAGAGCAAAATGTTTGCATGTCAAGCTATGCTATACATTTTTTTAGGAAAGATAATGTGTCAGGGCTGGAGTCAGGAGCTGAAATCTCCTGGCAGCTGCCAAGAGCCCACTGTTGATTACCAAGACCACCTCTGTGGCCACAGTGGAGCGACTCTCTTGGGTTCAACACACATTATGTCTTACACGGACTCATACTTGGGTCTTACAGGTGTGTGTGGGGGGGGGGGTTTGGCATCAAGAGCAGTCTGCTAAAAAAACAAACTTGAAACCTGGAGCCAGCCATATGTCAGAGGGCCAAGGGTGCTGGGAAGTGGCACTTCTCCCTTCCCTTCAAGAACACATGCCATGGAAAGATCAGCATGGCCACATCCATCAACATAGGAAGCTGCCATATACTGAGTCAGGCCATAGGTCCATCTAGCTCAGTATTGTCTAGACAGACTGGCAGCAGCTTCTCCAAGGTTGCAGGCAGGAGTCTCTCTCAGCCCTATCTTGGAGATGTCAGGGAGGGAACTTGGAACCTTCCCAGAGTGGCTCCATCCCCTGAAGGGGAATTTCTTACAGTGCTCACACATCAAGTCTCCCATTCATATGTAACCGGGGTGGACCCTGCTTAGCTAAGGGGATAAGACATGCTTGCTACCACAAGACCAGTTCTCTTCTCCAGAGCGCCTCTGGCTACCAGGAACTTTCTTCCTCATCTCTCTAAGAGCAAACTCCACATTATCAAGAACATGTTCATTCTGGCACTCTGAAACTGAAACCCTTCCTCTGTCTTTTCCTTACATATCCCTTTTCCTTTGGGTGACTAATCTCTTACATTACAAACCTCAGAGCAGGGCCAGTGACTTGACTCTAAAAATACAGAGAAACCTCTACTTTCAAGACTAACTGGTGGGGAAGTCATTCCAGATCAGGGGATTTTCTGGAAATCAAGGCAAAACACACACAAAAGTCACTAAAGTAAGTTTTCACAACAAAAAATATGCAGCTTTTGGGACACAGAAGCTAACAAACAACAAAAACAATTTCTACACTACCACACAAAACACTCTTTGTGACACAGAAAGTGATTTTCCTGCAGGAAGTAACACCGCATATGCCCAGGAGTGATCAGGAGCAGCATGGCTGGATTTACAGCTCTCTGAATGCAGTCCCAAAAACCTGAAACATTGGGGTCTGGAAAATTGAGATTTTTACTACCTTTTTATTACCACCAACCCCAATTTGCCCGAGTTCAGCTATTCTCAATATGCAAAGTGGCGGGCTCTTCAAAGGAGAGAAATGCTGTTGCAAAGAAATGTTCAGGATTCGCTTTGCCCATCCACCCCCACTCAATCCACAAATGATTCCCCACATACATTCTTTGAACCAGACGGTAGACTATTAAGAAGTATGTTGCAAAGCAGTGGGTGGAACACTGCATACTTTAACCCTTGTTGGGATGACTGATACTATGTGGCACTGTATATTTCCCATGCTTCTTCATTCTGTGACCCACAGAAGGAAGAAGCATGGGGAAAACACAGTGCCACATAGTATCAGTCATCAGTCCACACACTGTGGGACTTTACTTTCTGTAACCCCATCAATCTTGCTCCTCTAACTGGAGGTATGGTTACTTTGGTGCATCCGATTAAAGCTCTCTTACTGGTAAAGGTAAATATAAGGTGTGCCGTTGAGTCGGTGTCGACTCCTGGCGCCCACAGAGCCCTGTGGTTGTCTTTGGTAGAATACAGGAGGAGTTTACCATTGCCTCTTCCAGCGCAGTATGAGATGACTTTCAGCATCTTCCTATATCACTGCTGCCTGATATAGGTGTCTCTCATAGTCTGGAAAACATACCAGTGGGGATTCGAACTAGCAAACTCTGGCTTGCTAGTCAAGTCATTTCCCGCTGCACCATTAGGTGACTACTCAAACCGTATTCTACCCCTAACATTAGAGTTTGAAATCTAACACACAACATATACATTAACAGACCCTGAGATATTATCCATCTACCCTCTGCCTTATAATTAATTAAGACAGTTAATAGGTGCTAGAGTGAAATGCTAGGTTTGTTTGTACAGGATGTGAGGAACATAAGAACAGCCCTGCTGGATCAGGCCAAAGGCCCATCTAGTCCAGCATCCTGTTTCTCAGTGGCCCACCAGATGCCACTTCCTTATGTGAAGAAACACTAAAAGATACAACCCATTCCTCCTGTATTCTCGTGGTGAAATTTCAAAGGGTTACACCATAAGATTCTGCTAAATACAAAACCCGACTAAGAGCTCATGAGAACACAAGTTGTCATGATCTTAATCATGCAATGCAATCCAATGAATTTACAAAAAACTCAGTTGAAAAAACATGATATCTATAGTTTTAACTGAAAAAATAGTACTAACAACCAAATAAATGAAACACTAGGGAGAAGGAAAGTCTGAAGCAGAACAAAAAGAAATGAGGAAGCAACTGCTCAGCTACACACACACACACACACACACACACACACACACAATGACTTGGGCCTCACTAATGACTTGCTCAGCGGTAGGGGCATCAAAACACTTGAGGCATTTCCACAATGCACAAATATTGGGCAATGTTCAGATTCAGACTGCATGAGCTTTCACTTCCACCTGGGCAATAGTTGTCAATCCCTTCTTTTCTCTGTAGACCCTGAGCCTACTGAAAAATATGTCCCTGAGTATTAGGAAATAGGAGGCAGTCCAGTCCACAATCGAACCGAACTGAGCCCAGTCTGTGGTGGACCGGTTTGATGTGGTACGGCGGTTCAAGGAGCTATGCTTGCAAAGGTGAGGATTCCCCTTTACAACATAAGAACAACCCAAGGATAAGGCCCAAGGCCCACCTAGTCCAGCATCCTGTCTCACACAGTGGCCCACCAGATGCCTCTGGGAAGCCTACAGGCAAAAGCTGAGGGCATGCCCTCTCTCCTACTGTTACTCCCCAGCAACTGGTATTCAGAGACATCTGAGGCTGGAGGTGGCCTATAGCCCTCAACCATTGATAGACCTGTCCTTCATGAATTTATCTAAACTGCATCTTGTGGAAGAGACTCCCATAGGTTAATTATGAGTTGTGTGAAAAAGTACTTCCTTTTTGTTGGTCCTAAAGTGATTGCTGCCAATAATTTTCATGGGATGTCCCCTGGTTTGAGTGTTGTTAGAGAAAGAGAAACATTTCTCTATATCAGTTTCTCTGTTATAGACCTTTATCATGTCTCCCTGCAGTTGTGTTTTTCTAAACTAAAAAGCCCCAGGTGCTGTAGCCTTGCCTCATAAGAAAGGTGCTCTAGGCCTTGATCATCTTGGTTGCCCCTCTTCTGTACTGTTTCTAGTTCTATAATGTCCTCCTTAAGATATGGTGACCAGAACTGTACGCCATACTCCAAATATGGCTGCACCACAGTTTTGTATAAGGGCATTATAAGATAAGCAGTTTTATTTACAAGCTCCTGCCTAATGATTCCAAGCATGGAATTGGCCTTCTTCACAGCTGCCGCATACTGAGTTGACACTTTCAATGAGCTGTCCACCACAACCACAAGATCAATCTCCTGGTCAATCACTGACAGCTGGGATCCCATCAGTGTATATGTGAAGTTGGGGCTTTTTGCCCCAATATGCATCACTTTACACTTGCCAACACTGAACTGCACTTGCCATTTTGTCGCCCACTCACCCAGTTTGGAGAGATCCTATTGGAGCTCCTCACAATCTCTTTTGGATATCACTACCCTAAATAGTTTGGTGTCATCTGCAAATTTGGCAACCTTGCTGCTTATCCCGATGTCTAGAGCATTTATGTATAAATTAAAAAGCACAGGTCCCAGTACAGATCCCTAGGGGACCCCACTTCTTTCTTCCCTCCATTGTGAAAATTTTCCATTTATTCCTACCCTCTGTTTCTTGTCCTTCAACCAGTTAACAATCCACACATGAACCTGTCCCCTTATCCCATGATTGTTATGTTTATGCAAGAGCCTTTGGTGGGGAACTTTGTCAAAAGCTTTTTGAAAGACCAGGTATACTATGTCAAGTGGATCACCTTGATCCACACACATATTGACCAGGTGCGGTGCCAGCCAAGTGGTGGCATACGTCCAGCCCCTCCCGGCGGCCCCTTTGACAATGTCCCCTAGATAAATCCCCTCTCCGCCCACGAGCGAGCGAGCGCGCACTTGCCCATCCTTTCAGGCAGTGTTTACTGCCTGAAAGCATCTATTCCTCTTTCCCTCCCTGAGGGGGAGAGAAAAGGAGAATAGATGCTTTCAGGGAATGGTTCGCTCGGGCTCTTCAAAGCTTGAGACCACACCCCCTTTGCACACATGCGCAAACGCTGCCTGAAAAATGTAGGCAAGCGCTTGTTCGGGGCTCTTAGTAGCCCGGGCGTGGGTTCGTTCGGGGGTTTTCCAAAGCCTGAGCCACGCCTCACTGAGCCACGCCTCAGTGGTCCCTACCATTGGCAGCCCAGATTCTTTGAATCTGTTCACAGAATGGTGGCTACGCCCCTGCTATTGACACTCAAAGGGGTGTTGGAATCCTTTAAAAGTCTTCTCAAGGGCAGACAAGGGTGGCAGTGAGAGGGTACCTTTAAGGGTAGAATAAAGTTTTTACTGGCCCAGGAACTGCTGCCACCACTCCTCAAAGCTCCCCTTGCACAGACCAATTGTGTGGTGCTCCCTCCAGCAGCCCAACCATGCAGCGGTGACTTAGTTCTCGCCTTCACAGATGCACAGTCATTTGCTTCCCCACCCCGCACTCCAGCACAGCCCATGTGCACAGCGCTCCCTCCAGCAACCTGCCTGCAGGGCTGATGCACGGTTCCAGCTTCCGTGGATGCATGGAGGCAATTTGCATCCATGGAGAACAGAGCCATGCTGCTGCTGCATGGGCGGATTGCTGGAGGGAGCGACATTCACTTGGGCTACGCCAGTGGGGCTTGGAGGAGTGACAGCTGCTGCTGGTCCAGTAAATTCTTTTATCTGCTTTTAAAAGTGGGGACGGGTTGCGGAACCTCGGTCTGGTTCAAATTTGATCCATATTCAAACTAAGCCATTAAAACCAGTTCTGTGTGCACCCCTAACTCTCAAAGATATACTTTCAGCAGCCATGGGGACTTCAGAGGGAAGTGAGGTGATTAGTAAAAAAACCAACCCTCCTCATTGTGTACAAGTAGCAAATTTAAGTCTGGATGCTGCTCTATGTCTATAATATCATCAATGTGCACAGCACTTTATATTGATTTAATGCATTTTAATACTGCCCCAAGTCCCTGGGCAGTTCACAATCCAAAAACACAACTATTAAAACATTAACACAAAACAGTTCAATATACGAATAAAATATCTAAAAACTTTTTAAAAAAACAACAACCTTAAAACTATAAACTAAAAAGCCTGACTAAATAGGTATGTTTTCAGGTCCTTCTTAAAAACATCCAGAGAAGGTGAGCCTCTCATTTCATTAGGAAGCATGTTCCAAAGTCTTGTGGCAACCCTAGAAAAGGCCTGGTTTCGAGTCGCCACCAACCGCAACCAGACCTCACCAGATCAGATGATCTTAATAGGCGGCAGGTTCCATAAAGCCAGCACGGTGTAGTGGTTAGAGTGCTGGACTAGGACTAGGGAGACCCGAGTTCAAATCCCCATTCCGTCATAAAACTAGCTGGGTGACTCTGGGCCAGTCACTTCTCTCTCAGCCTAACCTACTTCACAGGGTTGTTGTGAGGAGAAACTCAAGTATGTAGTTCACTGCTCTGGGCTCCTTGGAGGAAGAGCGGGATATAAATGTATGTATGTATGTATGTATGTATGTATGTAAGTAAGTAAAGGTGTTATCTTAAATATCACAATGACGGATATTTATAGACCGCTTTTCAACAAAAGTTCCCAAAGGGGTTGACAAAGAGAAATAAAGATGGCCCCATGTACCCAAAGGGCTCACAAGTCAAAAAGAAACGTAAGACAGACACCAGCAACAGCCACTGGAGGGATGCTGTGCTGGGGCTGGATAGGGCCAGTTGCTCTCCCCCTGCTGAGTACAAAGAATCACCACTTTTAAAAAGGTGCTCCTTTGCTCAGTTAGCTTGAAACAAAACACCCTTAAAACAAAGGGCCTGTTTCGAGCTGAAACAGCCCCATTTCAACTTGAAATGCTTTGCATGTTTCAAGTACCATTTTGAGGCCTGTTTTTCTGGGGACAGCTTGTCTAACAATTGGGGTTGGCAGGTAGACCAATCTTCCAAGGCAGGCCTACAGGCTGAATCCGGAGTGGAAGGCTGGTCTACCTGCCGACCCCAATCAGTAGACCAGCTCTCCCCGCAAATACAGAACTTTGTGGTAGACATGGGGGGCGGGGCAGGGCGGCACGGGGGAGTGGGCGTCTTACTTTAAAAACTGAAACAGAGCTGCCTAGGACAAATAAATACTTTAATAACTCTGCCTCTGAATATTCTAGCCTAGACACTGTATGTTAAATTTCTAGGTGCCATGGCTCACTGACACATGAGATTTGTCAAGCCATGCTATAGTTAATATAAATACACACCCCAAAAAATATCCTAAGGCCAATAAGAACAATGTAAAAAGGGTGCTTGTTCACATGTGCTATCCATTTCCTGGCACACAACCAGCCTGTAGGGAAGTGACTAAATTGATAGTAATTTTTGCAGGTCCAACAAGGCAGGTCAACTTCTTGACTACCAATTAAGTCCTTCTCCCTGCCTTAAAGATGATTTCGTTTTTTTCAGGAGAAAGAATCTACACCTTTTTTATTGTGGCTGTTAGAAATTATGTACTGCACAGATAGAAAAGATCCAATTGTATACCAAAATTATGACATACTAAGCAGCAGAATGAAATAATGATTGAAAAGTTATCCTATCTACTGAGACAGAGAGACAGAAAGAGGGCAAGTATTTAGATATATCGAATCAATTTCAGACCTATGCAAAATGTAAGTCACTAGCTAGCAAACCTGAATGGTTAAGAAAGAAGCCTTTCTGAATATTAACATAGGCAAAAAATATAAGACGTTCTATACACCCAGTACGATTTATGACAGAAAGCCGGAACACTTATTTCCTCTCTTTTGTATAAAATTTCAATACATTATAGCAGAACAATATAGCATCAGTAATGCATTTGTTCTAACTCTTTCCTATGGGGGGGGGGAGTATTTTAGACAGAGAGGAGAACTATTTTGTAGTAAATTTTATATTTTTGCCAGTTAGTTTACTACACATCTCAAATTGTACATTATGACATCACAAAACCAACCCACCTGCCATGATTTACTATGAAACAGGAACATAGGAAGCTTTCTCATTCCAAGTCAGACCATTGGTCCATCTAGCTCAGTACCGTACACACTGACTGGCAGTGGCTCTTCAAGGTTTCAGATAAGAGTCTTTTCCCAATCCTAACTGGAGATGTTGGGGATTGAACCAAGGATCTTATGCACACAAAGCAGATGCTCTATCAATGTACAAGAGACCCAGACCCATGCCATTTGTATCATTTACAAATTTTAGAATCTTAGCCAACATAGAATGACTCTTGATTTGTCCTAAGAAGTCACTTACAAATTTTAGAATCTTAGCCAACATAGAATGACTCTTGATTTGTCCTAAGAAGTCACTCACATTGGAATGGCTGCTTGGGACACTCCAAATAATTGTGTACCAAAGAGGAAATGCTTTCAGATATTCTAAAAACAGTGCTGGACAGCTCCATTTTTAGTACAAGGTACAGCCAACCAGTGACCATAACATTAACATGGAAGTGATCTCTAATTTATGGCCAAAATCCCAACTGCAAATTTCTACCACCCCACTATCCTGAGCCAATTTGGTGATGTTGCTTGTGTGCACTTTCATATACATACAGTATAAACTGCTCCCTGAAAAGTTTCGTGTTCGCTAATCTTTTGCCTTTGAGATCAAGGGCCAGCTCACATGGTGAATGAATGAAAAACAGACTACAGGTGAAACTCGGAAAATTAGAATATCGTGCAAAAGTCCATTAATTTCAGTAATGCAAATTAAAAGGTGAAACTGATATATGAGACAGACGCATTACATGCAAAGCGAGATAAGTCAAGCCTTAATTTGTTATAATTGTGATTATCATGGCGTACAGCTCATGAAAGCCCCAAATCCACAATCTCAGAAAATTAGAATATTACATGGAACCAAGAAGACAAGGATTGAAGAACAGAACAATATCGGACCTCTGAAAAGTATACAGTGTACTGTGCTTGATTGGCCAGCAAACTCGCCTGACCTGACCCCATAGAGAATCTATGGGGCATTGCCAAGAGAAGGATGAGAGACATGAGACCAAACAATGCAGAATTGCTGAAGGCTGCTAATGAAGCATCCTGGTCTTCCATAATACCTCATCAGTGCCACAGGCTGATAGCATCCATGCCACGCCGCATTGAGGCAGTAATTGCTGCAAAAGGGGCCCAAACCAAGTACTGAATACATATGCATGCTTATACTTTTCAGAGGTCCGATATTGTTCTATTCTACAATCCTTGTCTTCTTGGTTCCATGTAATATTCTAATTTTCTGAGATTGTGGATTTGGGGTTTTCATGAGCTGTATGCCATGATCATCACAATTATAACAAATTAAGGCTTGACTTATCTCGCTTTGCATGTAATGCGTCTGTCTCATATATCAGTTTCACCTTTTAATTTGCATTACTGAAATCAATGGACTTTTGCACGATATTCTAATTTTCCGAGTTTCACCTGTACTCCCAGACAATTTCTTACCAAACACAGCTTGTATGTAGTGAATGGCTAGGTAGCAGCTCCACTATAGACTGGGGCATATGTTTCTTCACAACACTTTTGGAAGGTTTGTGGCCGCATGGTCAAATATGACTTGGGTTTCACCCAAGTACAACTTTTAGTTCAAGGAAACTAAGCATGTACTCAAAGGTCACACAAATCAGCCCTTACAGAAATTTAAATGTTGTTTCTTTGAGCAAAAAGGAGCACTAACGGATATGGTGAGACAATGTTAAAAAAGGCAAGCCATTTAAGTCAGATGGACTTTCCTCCTTCAACAGGTGGAAAACAGGAAAGATGCACCCCGGCAGCAGATGGGCTACAGACCAACAGTAATATTGTATTCATGGTAAACATTTGAAGGAGAGGGCCTACCTAATCAACCAAAAGAAAATTACATTTGTTTTGGAATAAATGTTCACCAACTTTGCATAACTGGCACTATACTGGGGAAAAAAACCCTTTAATATACTGTTAAGAGGTGAAAACAGACATTCAAAAATTGGGCACACAGTTTCAGCATTCCTTAGCTTGATAGGTTACAGATAAAACACAATGGACCAGTTGTAAGGATTTGCAAAGCACAAAAAGAAAAGCAATCTAATGTGCTCTAACTTCAAACGATTCCCTGGCTAAGGCTTTCTGAAGCCAAAATCCTGGTTTCTTTCTTTCCTTGAACTCACCAAAGCCATGGCAGAGGATTCAGGTTTCCTGGCTTTCCCTGGACGTGGAGAGAGAGATTCCCCTGCAACCAGACCACTCCTGGATGCATCCTTCTTGCTCTCTAGCCAGCTTCCAACTGAGATCCAAGAAAGCCTTCTCTTCCTGCTGCAAGGCCCTCTAGTTCCTGCCCACCATGTGCTGAGTGGGTGTTTCCTAGGCTGTCAGTCAGGACAGGGTTCACTTCCAGTTCACTCTTTAAGTTAAGGAGGGCATTCTGTTTAAACAAACAGAATTAAACGCTCTATTTAAACCCTAGACCACTATAAAAATGATGCCTTTTCTGATCAGTTTAAGAGGCCTGACTTAAACTGAGCCTTCTGCTCCATATCTTTCTCACATGGGTAGTAGAATTCTGCAAAAGGAAGTGATTGGCAAGCAAAAACAAAAACTCCAGAATTCGGCATTCCCAATTACAAAAAAATATACATTTTATTTTAGATCTATTGTTCATGAAATCTAAGCAGTCAACTTTGGCAAAGCTACTTGGGTAATAAAGACTCAGAAAGGGTCAATTCAGTTTTAACACCAATCATTACTGGAACAAGCTCTGTGGTTGTGTATCCCTCCTGCCAGCTGCTGCTCCCCTTAGTTAGCAACCAGATTTTTTTAGCAAAGCAAAGTATGCTGCTATATCCAAACAAGCAAACTATGGCTTGTGCAAGTCTTGCAAACATGGGCTAGAAATCAGGATATTATTGCTGGTTTGTAGGGAAGTTTGCAGGTTCTGATGTAATTACAACCTATGGTTTGCCAAAAACCTGGACGATGCTAATCAAGCAAAGAGAGCACAGAGCTTGTTCACGTAACATCAAAACCAAGCCATATAGTGTAGATAGGCCAGTTTTATGTGTCAGGGCAAAGGGACAAGGAATATGAACTTATCTGAAAACTTCAACCAAGACCACTTCTATTTTTAGAGCCGTACAAGCTTCTCCCCACAGCCATGATAACTAACACAATACTCAAGAGTTAGATGTTAGATAGTGCTTCAGTTAGGCAGAACAAACCATGTAACTTCATAATCCAAACTCCTTTTCTGGTTTTCATTTCCCTCCTCTCTCTTTGATTCAATCTCCTTTCACCAGTTAAAATGTAATTCCTGAACCCATCTAACAGTCCACCCTCAAATGTCATGGTACTTCAGGCACTCTCCCTTGTGCTAAAGCTTTTATGGACAGAAACACCATCCCATTGATCAAGAACCCCAAGTCATATACCTCAAAAAACAGAAGTCCATAAGAATATCCAAAGTTTTCCAACTGGGAAACTTAAATTGCTGTGATTTCAGTGCATCATACTCTCCAATTTTGGATTTCAGAGTTTTCAGTATGTTTGTGTCTGTATTAACAAAAGCAAGCATCCTATTGACAGAAGACACCTCTAAAAACTGGCCCCAGGTCCAGAAATGTGACTAACATTTGCACATCTCTGCATACAGACAGCAGTGCATGAAAGTTTACAGAACTGCAATGATGAATAGTACTGCCAGCCCCAGTAGTTAGCCTTTCGTTTCTAATCTAAACCTGATGCGCCAGATCTTGCACAGCATAATGGGAACATTCTGTTTAAAACTGACAAGCAACGAAAAGTAGATGTCATGCGTACGCTCTGAATCTCAGCAGACATTATTAATTCAATATTCCAACATCTCCTGCTCTGCAAATCATTCAAACATCAAACGCCCTGGCAAGGTCTCTCTAATTAAAACATGGGAAGGCTGCGATAAAAAGTAAGTATTTCCGTCATATCATTTGTGGTTCTTGCATTCTTAATTCAACTTGCTTTGTGTTAATTATGCCGAGGACCCACGTAGTGTTGTGGTGAAGGGAGAAGTGGTCACTTTGAACCAACTCTTATTGCCTCATTATGCATCTGAGAAATTAGATCATTTCTTAAACAAGAATTCTGCTAACATGAACTGGAGGGTGGGACATGTTCAGACTTAAGCTTTGAAGAAAAGCCTAGCATGAATGTTCATATTGCTCTCCTGGAGAACACACCTAGCAAAGACTGATGTATAATTATGGGCTCTAAATCTGCTTTCAAAGGGTCTACCAGAAACATGCATTATTCCCCAAGTAAAACTAGGGAGGCCGGTATCCCCCTCTCCCCATGTCACCAATTAAAATTCCCATATAAAAAAATGGGAGGAGCTGGAGACAGATTGACTTTTATTAGAGAATGTTTAACATATGGTTTACAGAAGCAATAGTGAATAGAATTTCCCGATAAAACACGGCCGCGTACTAACGAATGTGTGGTTGCAAAGGTAGAGAGAATATAGCACTGTACGCAAGTTCCTACGGGTTTGGGTAGAGTCCGGTTAAAGGAGTTCAGTGAGAGGAATGTCCAAAAGGTCCAAGGGAGGGACGGATCCACCTTCACTGCAAGTGTTCACAGTTGTATTCAATAAAACTATCACTACTAATACTACTAATAATATTCATAAACAGCTTTTCAACTCAAAAGTTATCAAAGTAGTTTACAAAGTAAAGAATAATAGGATTCCCTGTCCCCAAAGTGCTCACAGTCTAAAAAGAAACACAAGGTAGACCCCAGCCAGCAGATAGTGCTCCCATGTAGTCACCCATCTGAACACAAACCAAGCTGAACCCTGCTTAGCAAGGGGACAATTCATGCTCACTACCGCAAGGCCAGCTCTCCTCCTAAAACTCACCATCCAGAGTAACAAGTTAGGACTGTGAACAGTGCAGAACCAAATCATGCTGCTTGACTGTGTTCAAAGAAAAAGAAGGAGGTTGTTCCAGCTATGTGAGAAGAGCACAAAAGTGGAATTACAGAACAGGACAAAGGAAGCCAACTCCAGAGAAGCTGAAACTTGAAATTAAGACTTAGCTGATCAAGTCCAACAACCTTCTACCCACTGGGATCACATAGGTAGCTAAAAATATCCTGGGCTATGTCTGTAAAACTGGGTTCAAGGAGGAGATGTTCAACGTGTTCTGGATGCGGGTTTCAAACACCATTCAAAGTGCTGGTATCAGAGACGCAATTCTTGGGCGGTATAAAAATATGTTAAATAAATAAACAAACAAACACACACACACACATATATATCTTGTAAACGTACCCGGCGCTAATCCCATGCGTGGCAGCTCTTGTGAGAGTCCGCAAGCGAGCTGCCAATTAGCGGCCGGTGGCCGAGGAGAAGGAGAACTCTAGTAAAATCACATCAACATGATGGGCTGAATAAAAACTTGATAAAAAGTAACACATAGCCAACAGCACATAAACTGGATAATGAGACTAAAAATATATATAAAGTAATAAGGGAATATACACAGAATTACTACTTTGAATATTAGTTATTTATTAGTTATTTTCTTCACCCCTTTATGGATTTTTTTTCCATATCCTTTTTTTAGTCTCATTATCCAGTTTATGTGCTGCTTGTTTTGTGTTAGTTTTTATCAAGCTTTTATTCAGTTCATCATGTTGATGTATTTTACTAGGGTTTTTTCTTTTCTTACCCAGTATGTATTTTTATATCTTTTGAGTAAATACAATATATTTTGTAGTCACCTAAGGAAGTGGGTGTCCTCAAAATGCTTTGTTTTCAGCAATAAACCCACTTTTACACCTTCCCACATTTTGAGCTCAGATCCTTCTTCAGGTATCCTCCTCCACCTTCAGCCCTTGTAGAGGTTGTTATCAGACAGCAGGGCCACCTCCACTGTGGCACCCTTCCCAGGGATGCTCACCTGGCACCAGACAAAGAAAGACCTTTTTATTTCCTCAGGTCAGCTAGCTGATTTTAACTTGGGTGTGGGTGTGGGGGAGGTTAATTGGTTTCTGCTTCTTTCTTTTTTTACTGCTTTGCTGAGCATGATTAGCATTTTCTGAATTCGCTTTTTATTTTGTAAGCTGCCATCAGAACCCGTTAGGTGAAGCGGGGCATACCTTTTTTAAAAAAATACAATTGCCAGCATATTCAGCACACATCAGTAGTAGCAGTCCAGATGTTACAACTACTCTCACTGATTAATACATTTGTAGAGCATTCTGCAGTGCCCAAATTAGAAGAACCACAACTATTACAAATAATATTGAAGTATTCGAGGAGATTTTAAAATCAATTCCTACCATGTAATGGCAAGTTGGTTTTAAGAAATCAGAAAGGAAAATCTTGTGGTAAACACTATAAAATTGTTCATATATAAAGAAAGATACAATGGACGTTGTTGCCTTGTCATGAACATCCTCCAGTGGTATGTTAAAAAGAAGTGAGTATGGCCAAAGAAGGGGAGTACGGACCTATTCTAATTTTACCTTTCTCCCTCCAGTCATGCTTGGGATGAAATTAGAAGCAGACCAAAAAGCTCACACACATACCTCTGCCTCTTGCACATTCCTCCTTCCAAGAGAAAAAGTGAACCACCAAACCAGATGATTGTGTTTGTTTGCATGTGTGATCTCATTTTGAACTTGAACCCACTAGGAAGTGAGCTATCTGAATCTCCCAGGATCAAGATGATCCCACATTTAGACAATCATGAGTTGTATACCCCAGTTTGGTCAGTTGTTCTTCTCCCTGCATTGGGGGTGTTGGGCGGGGAGCATACAAACCAGGAGACCCACTGCTGTCCTCTCCAAGTATCACAGCAAGACGGAGAGAGGACGGTTTTCTGAATGAAGCCTACGTGTTACGTGGTAGCTATGCACTGTTCTAAAAATGATGACTGAATGAATAAATAGTGCACAGCATGGGTGGCAGTGTCAAAACAGATCGACACGGAAGTCAGTGGTAATAAGGATCTTAGCAATCCTTCCAAAATCATATAAGAAAACAGAAAACAGAGAATAGTGTTACCTTCCTCTTCTTTTCCTTCTCACCACACACAGCTCCCACACAGGAAAGTTTAGACCCCAAAATTTAGTAGGGATAGGGAATGGCAGCACACCACTTACCCGCAATCTATCCAGGATATTGTACCTCGGCCTTTCACCGCTTGGGCTACATCAGATAATAACCTGAGCGAACTTTCAGCAGCCACCGCTGGAAGAGATAAACAGATACATATTTTACAATAACCGCCCTGAGCAATTTTTGGAAGGGCGGTATAGAAATCAAATCAAATCAATCATCATAAATATCCAGACACTATTTGAAAGCATTCTTTTTTTTAAAAAAAAAGAACTCTCGGAATGCTTCGTCTATCGAGCAAAGGTTCTCAAACAGGTGACAGAGATGGCAAACACCTTTCCCACAACCTTTAGCTATGTTGAGATCCAAGGAGCTACTTTAGGCATGTTCAAAGATCTGAGCAATTTCCCCCTTTTGAGCAAGAAAGACTGCTCCATATCACAAACTACTTTTGGAAGTCACCTCAGGGTAACAAGGGGAGGATGTTTGTTCTCCATGAAACACAATCCGAAAGCCTCCTGAGGTGTATGGAATTAGTTGTGAGAGTTCTTGGATCTGGCCTATGTAACTTGATTGATACTCTTAAAAACCATCCACTTCCTCTCAATTAATGCAATATGGTTAGCGTGCTGGACTAGCACTGGGGAGACCCGAGTTCAAATCCCCATTCAGCCATGATACTTGATGGGTGACTCTGGGCCAGACACTTCTCTCTCAGCCTAACCTACTTCACAGGGTTGTTGTGAGGAGAAACCTAAGTATGTAGTACACAGCTCTGGGCTCCTTGGAGGAAGAGTGGGATATAAAATGTAAAAAATAAAAATGAAAAATAAAAAAAAATTATATAGTCCAATAAGGGTTAATTCATCTTTCTGAAACTTTGCCCACTCCTCATATCCTCACTGCTGAACCATCTTCTGCTAGCTTCTTCGTCTTCAAACAAGCAAATATGACCCTGCTCTTAACCTTCTTCCTATTCATATGCTCAGCCATGGATGAAATTTACCACTGAGAAGTCACTCTTTTTCTCTTTAGTTACATTCAAATAGGCTTCAATCAGTTTTATATTGACCTATGGAGACTAATTATGACAAAAACCAGACAACCCCCCATTTAGAGAAATGCATCCCAAATACTGTACAAGATCTTATGGCAATTTCAATTGCTGGATAATGATTTTTCTTGTATTCCAAACTTCCAAAATTAGAAGACATCACTACGGACAAATACCAGCTAGTTACTTCTTACCTACCACACTGGACACGCCTGCCAGATTTGGACAGCGCAAGACGTGAGACCAAGAAGTGTCATAAAACACTGTATCAGAGAGGGAATGCAAGCCATAACTCAGTGATAGCACATGCTCTGCATTCTGACGGTTCCAGTTTCAATTCTGGAATAAAGCTAGGAAATACCCTATCTGAAGACCAGGGTAGCAGCTACAGCCTGTCAGAGTAGACAATAATGACCTAGTTGGGCCAATGATCTAAGTATAAAGCAGCTTTATTTATTTTTTTTTATTTATTGTTGAATTTATATACCACCTTTCATTAAAAACAATCTCAAGGCAGTTTACAAAAGTTATATATATATATTCTCTTATAGACAAATTCTTACAGACGAATTCTTATTGGCCTTGGCCCTGATCCAGCTGGGCTGTTCTTATGTTCTTATTACTAACAAATGCAGAACCTTGCTGCCAGAGGTGGGAGGACTTTTTTGTTGCTGTTATTTTGTTTAACCACAGTAACTAAGGTCCTCAAAATATGAGAGGTATTTTCTACTAGGGAGGCAAGATACTACTTTGAGAAGTTAGTGGCCACCATGCAATTTAGATTCTTCTCTTGCATTGCTGCTCTTCCTAAAATGAAGATCTGCAGGACAGCTAAAATCACTCCTGTTGCAATTAACACCACATTTCATTATGTCATGAATGTAAATATTTCAAAGTATCAATCCTCACCCCACCTCTTTAGAAAATGTTAATTTTTTAACCGCTAAAGCCTGTTCTCCACGTTTGAAATTTGCCTGTTATCTTAAATTGGCAGATTCAGCTGAGATATGTGGAATTCATTAACAGTTTCCTTTTATGACCAATAACATACTGTACCCACTGTAAACAATTACACTTTATAACGTTTCTGAGGAAAAGCATATCCCCTTATGAAAACCTGCTTATTTGCATTTAAGGAAAACTCATTGTGGAGAGGTAGAGGAAGAGGGAGTATTTTCATGCCCATTCTCATTCTGTCACCAAAACCATCTCTTTAAAAATGTTATGAATCGCTATCCTCCACTCCACAGCAGCACCTGTGCTATGGAGGGGGGCGGGAATCCAGAGAACCTCTCAGCAATGGCTAGCAAGAGCCCCTCCCCCCCACCCCCAGGTGCTAACAGTCCTACACATCCCTGCTGTACTGAGACAGGTGAGACAGTTCATGTGCAGGATGGACATTCCTTCCCAGCCCTGAAAAAGATGCAATGGATGTGACATTTTAATTAACATCTAAATGTTTCACATTTAAAATGGGCATTTTCCACAAATATATATTTGTACTGCAGAGGAGACAAATGAATTTTACATCATATTCAGTAATATGTGCAAAAAGATGATTCTGTTTCATAAAATGATGGGGTTTGTTGAAGTAGGCTTTATCTAGGGATAAGTACTAGTGGGTGTTACCATGAGCTGTAAAGTTGGTTTGTTCAAATTGTTGAATAATAGGTAGGTATGAATTTCTGCAACAGTTCTGAACTTTTGAGACAGCTATTTAGAACTTAGAGTTGATTGTTTCATGTGATGAGAGCAGTGTCTAGACCTTTTTGTCAATCTTGCACTATAGGACTTTAAAATTTACACACAATCAGCAAATAATAAACAGGTGCCTAGAATATAAACAGTTTAAGGCATAAACTTGCTTCTAGACAAGGACAGCTTTTCCTTCTTCATGAAATGGATGCTACACATTATTCTACAGCCAATATACTTCCTTACAATACTTCTTAGGTTCCTTTTCACGATGATCCAGACTGGCAGGAAAGCGGGAATCCCAGATCCAAGCAGCACATGCACTCCTCATTTTATGTTGTAAGAACTGAGATACACAGGGCTTGCAGTAGTGCTCAGCCAACACTGATCTAGGATGATCAGTGATCTAGGATTTGATGCAGAGTGGCTGTTCTGAGGTCAATGTAGGCTAGGTGGGATTGCAAGCCCTACGTTTCCAGGCTCTTACAACAAAAAGTCAGGAGCACGCGTGCTGCTTGAATCTAGGATTTCTACTTTCCCACCAGCCTGGATCATTGTGAGAACAGGCCCTTAGCTGACTTCCCTAAGTAGTCAAAGGACACATATAAGATTAAAAATTAAAATAAAATCCATTAATAAAAATACAAAGCAGTACACACAGCTATATCTGCAACATTACTCCTTTGGGGAGAAAGCCTACAAAGCTGTTGAGAGAAGTACCCACCCACTGATCCACTTCTTTAGCTTCAAGCTGGAGAAGGCACCCTAGGTATGTTGTCTATCCAGCACCAAAGGAAGTCCCAGCCTTTTGCTCAAACTGGAGCTGGCTAATCAAGACTTCATTCAGTGTCAAAAAGTACCAGCCTTTCCCTCCTGATACAGAGGGCAAGGTTTGGGTTGATCATTTTGGCAGAGATGCCTCAAGTGCCTCACTCATTCAGCATCAAAATAAGCTCCTGTTTCTTTCCCGGGTCCAAGCTTGGCACTGGTGAAGGAGAGTGGTGGAGACAGTCCCACAGTTGCAGCAAACATCTCTGCTCAAGTCTCCTCTCTGTAAAGTCAGAGGAAGAGAGCTAATCTAGAGGAAGAGAGCTGGTCTTGTGGTAGCAAGCATGACTTGTCCCCTAAGCTAAGCAGGGTCCACCCTATTTGCATATGAAAGGGAGACTAGAAGTGTGAGCACTGTGATTTATTACCCTTAGGGGATGCAGCCACTCTGGGAAGAGTATCTAGATTCCAAGTTCCTTCCCTGGCATCTCCAAGATAGGGCTGAGAGAGATTCCTGCCTGCAGCCTGTGTAGACAATACTGAGCGAGATGGACCTATGGGTCGATTCAGGATATGGCAGCTTCCCATGTTCCTATGACTAAGGCTGCCATTCTATGCGCATCCACCTGGGTGTAAACCTCATAAACACAGCAGGATGTATTTTTCTAAATAAAAACATGTAGCATTGTGTTTAAGGGAGGGTGGATCTTGGCCACCACTCATTCTGGCTTGGCCACCATAGTCAACCGAAATGTCTGGATCCCTGTTTTTCCATTTGAACAAATATTACAACACTTTAACAGAGTTATCTTGGCAACTATTTTAATTATGTTTACCATGAAAGCACTGGGTAAAAAAAAACACCAAACTAGTTTGGTTTGAACTAATAGTTTAGAACCCAAATCATGGTCTGAGCTAAACATAAAGCAGACCATAACTTAAAGCTATGTGTGTGTTTACATTTTCCTTCTGCTCGGCAATCCAGTCTCTAGACAACCCTGGAGACAGACCATTGTCAATATAAATTTTGTTTATATGCCACCTTTACACATAAAATATGCTTAAAGCAATGTACATTAAAAATGACAATGTAACAATAAATCAATCAAAAATACAGGTTGCTTACCTGTAACTAGAGATCTGGAAGTAATCCGTTGTGGTCATAAGGCATGGGTTCTGCGCCTGCGCAAGGACCTCACGGGCTGATTGAGTAGCTCCTCGTGACGCCCCTTCCGCCTGCACGTGCTGTGCTGAGTCTTTAAAGAGGTGGCTGGGGCGTCCATTTTCCAGTTTCTCGCAGACCGCCGGAGTGACGATCCGCAGGAAAAGTCCAAATGCAGCTGTGCTTCATACTGCAGCGGGGACGGTAGGGAGGGGCTTATGATCACAACGGATCACTTCCAGATCTCTAGTTACAGGTAAGCAACCTGTATATCTGGAACGTGATCCATTGTGGTCATAAGGCATGGGTGATTAGCTAGCTTCTCGTACTGGAGACAGGTGCAGTATTTCCAGCTAGGCTAATACCCTTTTTAGAACACTCCTCCCAAAATCTGCTTCCTTTGCCATCCTTAAGTCCAGGGCGTAGTGCTTTATGAAGGGCAACTGCGAGGACCACGTGGCTACCATGCAAATGTCCGACATACTAATGTCCGACAAATGAGCAGCTGAGGCTGCATACGCTCTCATCGAGTGAGCTCGTACAGTGCTTGGCGGGGCAACACCTTGGCTGTTGTATGATTGAAAAATCGCCTCAACCAGCCAATGCGCCAGACGTTGTCTTGATATCAGAAGACCCTTGCATTTCCCCTTGTATCCCACGAAAAGTTTTCTAGTCTTCCTAAAAGGCTGCGATCTTTGTAGATAGAATAGGAGGGCCCGCCGCACATCTAAGGAGTGGAGCGCTGTATCCAATGGGGTTTCCGGATTCTGAAAGAAGGTCGGGAGCACCACTTCCTGGTTAATATGGAAGTCTGTGACAATCTTTGTGCGAAAACGAGGGTCCAGTCTCATGACTACCTTGTGGGGATAGAATTGCGTATAAGGTTTTTCGACACAGAGAGCTGTCAGTTCCCCCACGCGTTTTGCTGTCGTGATTGCTACCAAGAAGGCGGTCTTCAAAGACAGCATCTTGAGGGGCACAGTGGCTAGAGGCTCAAAGGGGCTTGCCGTTAGTGTGGAGAGTACCAAGGATAGGCTCCATTGTTCCATAGGCCGTCGTATGGGCGGATGTAAGTTATTTAGGCCCTTCATGAAATGTTTGCAATCCGGGTGGGAGAATACAGTCGTCCCATCCCAACCCGCGTGTTTCGCCGAAATAGCTGCTAGATGAATCTTGATAGATACGTTTGCTAAGCCCTTCAACTTTAGGGAGGTCAGGTAAAGGAGCACGTCCCGAGCAGTGGCCTGGGAAGGTGCCTTTCCTTTACTTGACATATGGATCTTAAAACGCTTCCATTTGCTAGCGTAGTTTTTACGTGTAGACCTTGTCCTACTGTTGAGGAGGATAGCCTTCAAGGAGCGATCCTCCAAGCTGTCATCTTTAGGGTGTGAACCTCTGGATGCCAAATCCGGCCCTGCTGCTTGTGCAGTAGATCTGGTACTTGCGGGAGCCTGACATAGATCCCCTGAGACATTTGTAACAACGGGGCGAACCACAGCTGGCGTGGCCACCACGGTGTTAAAAGTATGCAGTCTGCCTTGTCCCAAAGTATCTGCCCCAGGACTCTTCCTATCAGGGGCAGTGGGGGGGAAAGATAGAGAAGGCCCACATCCCACGTGCGGAGAAAAGCATCCCCCAGGGATCCTTCTCCAATGCCTGCACGCGAGCAATAACTTGCACACTTTTTGTTGGCAAGTGTTGCAAATAAATCCATCTCGGGAACCCCCCAAATCTTGAAAATCTGTTGGAGGTAAGTAGGCTTTATTTCCCACTCGTGTCTCTGATTGGAATCCATCACTCTGCTGAGGTTGTCGGCTAGGTGGTTGTCTATGCCCCGTATGTGGAGGACCATCGGATAGATGACTTGGTGAACGCACCAATTCCAAAGTTTTTGAGCAAGGAGGCATAAGGAGACTGAGACTGTGCCTCCCTGGCGATTGATGTAGGCAATCGCCGTCGTGTTGTCCAACGCTATTTGGACCACAGAGTTCCGCAGCTGTGGCTGAAATGCTTTCAGAGCGAGGAACACTGCCAGCAGCTCTAGGTAGTTGATGTGCTGCTTGGCTTGTAAAGGGGTCCACTGTCCTTGAATGCAGAGACCATCACAATGGGCGCCCCATCCGGTTAGCGACGCGTCCGTGGTTACCCACTGAGTTGGGGTAAGTGGTGTGAATGGAACCCCTTGTGTCAGGTTCCGGGGGTCCAACCACCAAAGCAGTTCTTTCAAAACTCTCCGTGGCATTTCCAAGTGCATGTTCTCGCTTGTCCACATTGGGACGGAAGCTGCGAAGATACCACAGCTGTATCACACGCATCCTCAAGTGTGTGTAAAGCACTGTCGTGGCACAGGAGGCCATAAGGCTGAGATGTTTTTGAAACTGTACCGCCGGTTGGCGTGGGTTCTGTAGAAGTCTGTGGATGAGCACATGTAGTTGCAGGACGCGCTCTTGGGGCAGAAAAGCTCTCTTGCAGCCGAAATCTAACACCGCTCCTATGAAATTTATCCGTCGTACGGGAGTCAGGTTCGATTTCTTCCAGTTAATTTTGATTCCTAGAGATTTGAGCAGATGGACCATGTCTCAAATTTGTTTGGACAACAGGTGTTTGTCGTGGCTCACCAGGAGCCAATCGTCCAGGTACGGGTAAATCATCATGCCCCGTGTCCTTAGATAGGCCACCACTACCGCCATCACCTTTGTGAACACCCGTGGTGCTGTTGAGAGACCAAAGGGTAGGACCTGATATTGGTAAAGTTGATCCCCCACTGAGAAGCGAAGGTATTTACGGTGATTGGCCTGGATGCCTACATGAAAGTAAGCATCCTCCAGGTCCAAGGTAGCTGCCCACATTCCCCGGTCTAAGAAGGGAAGAATAGTCTGTAGAGTTGTCATCTTGAATTTCGATGTCGAGATGTACTCGTTGAGCCCTCACAAGTCCATTATAGCTCTGATGCCGCCATCCCTCTTTGGGATTTGGAAGTAACGGGAATAGTATCCCGACAGCCTGTCCGGCCACTGCACTCGAACAATCGCTTCTTTCTCTAATAACAGTCCCTCCTGCAGCACCCTCCTGGCTGCCGTGAAGATTACTACAGAGAACGGCGGCTGGGTCTTGAACTCCAATGCATAACCAGTCTGGACTATATGGAGCACTCAACGATCCGATGTTATATTGTGCCATGCCTGGGCATAGCTCGTTGCGGTATTGCTGGAGGCTGCGGGACCGATGGGAAGGGTCCTGGCATGGCTGGGTTCCCCGGGTGGAAGGGGACTACAGCTGGGGTTGGGAGGTGTTGTCAGAGTGTGCAGTGGTCAGACAGTCCCATCAAAAACCTTGCTTGTTATTGTCCTTGGCAGGGCGGTGGGGGGAGGCCCTTTGATTTCTGGCGGAAGCCCTTCGCTCGTTGGGTAGGTCGGTACTGACGCCAGTAATCTCTCCTGTCCTGGTACTTGTAGGGCTTCTGGCACTGAAAGTACAGCCCTTAGAGAAAGTGTTTGATGCGCTGGTAGACGCCATAAAGGTGTGCGCTGTGGATTTCGATTTTTTCCAAGACTTCATGGTGGAGTCCGTCTCATCATGGAAAAGGCCCTTCCCATCAAAGGCAAGGCCTTCCACTTTGTCTTTCATGTCCTGCTGTAAAGACATAGAGCGCAGCCAGGCATGGCGGCACATGCTAACAGCAGTCACCATTGTACGGGACTCTGTCTCTGCAAGGTGTTCAAAGGTGATCAACTGTTGTCTCGTAATCGCTGTTGTCTTTTCATAGGTTTCGTTGAACTTCCACTGAAATTCCTCCGGGGACACAGACATGGAGTCCTGTAACAGGGAGTCCCACAGAAGTTGAGTGTAGCGAGCCATAGAAGCGGCATAGTTGGCTATGCGGATAGCGAGGCTAGTGGTAGAGTAGATTTTCCTGCCCATAACATCAATCTTGCTCTGTCAGCAGGGGTCGTATGACGGCGGGCGCCTTGAGACTTCTTCGCGCAATCAATGACCAGCGAATTCGGAGTCGGGTGACACAAAAGGTAAGAATTGTCATCCTCAGTAATCCTGTACAAATTTTCTAAGCGCTTAGAGGTAGGAGCAGAAACATGTAACATCTCCCACGCTGCTTTGGCCGCCTTACTAATGGCTGGTATCATTGTAAGGGCCACTGGGTGAGAGGTTTTTGATTTTTGCATCATGTTGTACACTGGGTCCACAGTGTCCGCGTCAGGAGATTTCAGTTCCATCCCCAGCGCTTCAGCAATGTCTCTAATAAGGGTATGCTTTAAGTTCCTCCGTCGGGGAAGTAGAGAGTCTTGGTGGAACATCAGAGGGCGGATCCGATCACCTGCTAACGTTGTTAGAGTCAGATTCTGGGGAAGTGTCCTTATCTTCGTCACCCGGGGAGAATGGGGGTGAGGGTGGAGGGGTGGACTTTCTCTTCCGCTTGCCTCCTAGTTTTCAGAGGGCTGAGAAGGAGGTTGCAGCTGTTGGATTGCCGGAATCTGATGTATGTGTGGTTGCGTCTGCGCAAGTTGCAGCGGCGGTTGTTGTAGTACAGGATGCAATTGCGGGGGAGCCACCAGTGACAGTTGGGACGGAAGACCCAAGGGATCCTGGAGAGGCTGTTCTATTGTGTGGCCAGGTTGAGGTGCACAGGTAGGCATCTGCCCAGGTGTTTGTCTGGTTTTGCAACGTAGAAAGTCAGCATAGTCTTGTAATAAGGTATGTCTGAAACCGCAGACGTGTTCTGGTTGCCTGGGAGATATGTAAGGTGGCTGTTGGCGAGTGGCCGATAAGGCTTTCAGAAGTTGAGCTGTTGTAGAGACGTCCAGCTGAGTCGAGGTCGAAGGCTGAATCATCACGGATGGGTGGAGCGAAGTAGACGACTGGACCAACGTAGTGGAAGTCGATGTCGGCGTCGGGCGCTGCAATGGCAGCAGAGTCGGTATCGATGTTGTAGGTAACAATGGTATCGACGCCGGAGGGAGCCTCGATACTGAGGGAGCTGTCAACGCAGACAACTGAAGTAACTGTGAACACAATGGCGATTTCGGTAGCCCAGGGTCCAGTTCCTCTCCCTCGATATCGAGACCCGTCGTCAAGAAGCCTCGGAAGGTAGAGCCCGAAGGCGTTCCAGAGGTGGAGCCCATGAGGTCTCGTAGGTCAGGATACCCCTCATCCTCCAGCAACTGCATACGAGGTGTACACGGAGTTGCAGGCGACTGAATCGGTGTTTGAGCCGGGGAGAGCAAACGAACGAACCTTCCAGTCTACATCGGTGTTATCGACATTGAGGCAGCAGGTTCGGCTGTTGGTGTCGACATCTATAGTGGAGTCTGCACCGACGCCAAGAGAGTCGCCGATACCGAAGGTGGTGCAGGCGACCTGGCAGCATAGACGGAGTCTTCTGAGTCAATATCAAAGGCCTGGGCTGCTGCAGGGGAGGGGGTGCGGTGCTTCTTTACCGGAGGAGCAACAGAAGCCTCTGCGCTAGCGTGCCCTTTTTCGTGGTGGTCGTGGTGCCTGCGCTTGTGCTCCTTTTTGGTAACATCTTTGGGCTTCTTGAAACCTTTTTCGCTAGCCTTCAACGCGGTTTTAGACTGCTGTGTTGCAGTTCCGCGGTCATCATGAGCTGTGTCCCGCGCCGGAGAGGTCGGTGCCGATAGAACCTTCGATGTCGATGGAGACTTAGGTGAGGCACCCGAGCGCGGTGTCGGCGGGCGAAGCGCTTCATCGTACAGTGCAGCCCGAAGACACAAAGCTCTATTTTGCCTGGTTTGTTTGGAAAACGAGCAACAAATCTAACAAGTCATGGTGTTGTGCTCCTCCCCCAGGCACATCAGACAAGTGTCGTGGTGGTCAGTCGAAGGCAGTTTCGCACGGCATTTTACACAACGCTTAAAAGATTTGGTAACCTCCATTGAAACTGCAAGAATAGAAGGTTAGCCGCGCACAAGAAATAGTCCAAAATCCAAAGGCAGTCCAAATACAGTCCAGGTCAAGCCGAGTAAGACAAAACAATCAGTCGTCGAAGCTAATCCGCGGAGCAAAGAAACAGGTAGTTAGGCAATCCGGGTCAAAGTTCCAATATCAGCAAAAACCAGTCCGTAAGGCAAAGGCGAAGTCCGTAAAGCAAGTCCGAGTCAAGAATAGAATAATTAAGCAAATAACAGTAGCGAGGAGCTTCAGCTTTGAGGTGTGAACGCTAAGGCGGTCAAAGAGAAACTGGAAAATGGACGCCCCAGCCACCTCTTTAAAGACTCAGCACAGCACGTGCAGGCGGAAGGGGCGTCACAAGGAGCTACTCAATCAGCCCGTGAGGTCCTTGCGCAGGCGCAGAACCCATGCCTTATGACCACAATGGATCACGTTCTAGATCTAATATATATCACTGAGCATCATTCAGACCAAGTTTATAATGACTCAGTCCCAATGAAATTAATGGGACTTGAGTTACAGTTGGTTCACATGTAATGGGCAAGTAAGGTTGCCGTGAACCATCACTTCCCCACAAGCCAATACTTCCATGCTAGCTGCATCATCCAAACCCAAAAATGTCAGCTTATCCTTCAGCACTTTCCTTCAGCAACCCATCATCTGTAACCAACTTCAACACTAGGTTACAGATGTCAGGTTGCTAGAGGGGAGTGCCGAGGGATAAGGCAACATTTCTAGGTTCAGGAAATATGACTGACATGCAAATAACAGCTTGTGTCAGAAGTGTGCACTTGAGAGGAACAGACAGTTCACGACAACCTTACTCTCCACATTATTTATTATTTCATTTATTTAATGTATACAATGCCTGACTTGAAGGCTCTAGGCAGTTCACAAAAGTAAATACAATAAAGGCAAAACAAAACCTCCATTTAAACACAGTGACAAGGAACACTGAAGTTGACTTCTGTACATCAAAATGTCTGTTCTTTATTTGTTGTTTTTAATTTTCTTTTACTCTATGCAATAAAAAGGTCTGGAAAGAAGAATTTGGAGTAGATCCATTATGCGTATTGCATCACAGTATATCAACTAACCATTAAAACAATTTAAAACATTCACAGATTACTAAAAGCCAGGCTAAAAAGATGTGTCTTGAGGGCTCTTTTAAAGGCAGGTAAAGATGTTGAGTCATGAATGGCTATAGGGAGTGCATTGCAGAGCCCAAGAGCAACTACAGAGATGGTTATCTCTGAATTCATCCTTAGTCATGGCTAACTTGCCTCAATGATTTTAACAGTGCTTAATCATGACTAACTAGTCTGGATGATGCCCACTATGATATAAGATAAGCATCAAAGCACTTTGTAACTATGGCTGTCAATCCAGATATGGTCCAACACCTGACTTGCAAATGCTTGCCAAACGATGGTTTCCGACTCTGGTTATCGACCAATCATAAACTACAGTTTGTCAATTCAGACATCACATCAAACTTCCTTAACCACAGTTGGCATGTTGCCTGAATTAAGCCTGTGTCTTTTTTAATCCCATGCATATTAAATAAAGATAAATTAACAGAAATATTCTTCCTTAGCATGGGTAGCAAAGCAATTGTATCTTCAGGCCTCTAAAGTTGATGAAATCCTGCCCTTTAATCTAACACAGACAATGTTTAAAAAAGAGCTAATTCTCAAAAAGAAACCAACCAAGGGAACCCTCTCAGAATAAGCAACTTGAGGACTGAGCCTAAGTGCAATTCCAAAGTGCATAATAAATTAAAAACCAACATCCCTTGGCTGGTTCCTATTCCTCATCAGAGGAAGAAAAGAATGCAAGGCAGCATTAAGAAGACCAATTTGATCTAATTTCTGAGCTAATGTGCAGATCATACATCTTCTGGCCAAATAAATATCAGAGCCATGATACATTAGGCGTAATTAGCCTCTCTGCACACAATGCCCTAAATGGGCCAAGCTCTTGCAAATAATCTTGCCAAGAGCAGCTCCAAATCCAGGGCAGACAATGAAAAAACACAAGGAAATATGCTCTGCAGAAAGGGGGATGGGGGTGGGAGGAGGAAACCAGCAGAGACAGAAGAACTTGATTGTAACTGAAAGAGACAGCAAGTGGGTGGCTAGCAGACAAGAAGTTAAAATGGGTATTCTAAGAGTAGGTGAAGCATAAGAGGATGCAGAGGCACAAACAGGGAAACAAGTGAACGGACAGAAGGGTAAAAACAAATGCTGGAACTGCCAAGTATAAGTGCAGGGATGCTCTTCAACAACTGGGGTGGGGGAGACGAGAAGCTCTCTCTTGCACGCACACATGGCAAACCTGGTATTAACATATGGAGAGAGGCAGACACAAAGGAAAATAGAGCAACAAAGAACTATCACTGAGAATGTCTTTACTGAGTCAAAGAATAAAGGGAAATATGAATGATAGGAAGAGTGCCTCAAGACAAAAATAGATGCAAGTGTGACTTGTATAATGTTAAACTGAAATATCCCCAGATTTGTGTGTCCATCTGCGCTTCCTGTATCTTGTTATATGTCTGTTCTAATAAAATAGAAGTGTTATATTTATAAACATGTTATGAAATGGAAATTATTTTCATTGGCTGTTAGGACAGGAGGAAGCAGCAAGAAAGGTATGAATTAATTTTGGGAAATTAAATAAAACATTAAATAGCAAATGCCTGTATCAAGCTCTGAAATGGTTTGCTGGCCATCTGCTACAGGTAAATGATCCATATTTAACATTTTGGTAAGATCTTGACAATGTCTATGCTCTTCTTTCTTAGGCAGCCACTCTGCATATTTTTTTAAAAAACTTAGTCTTTAAAACGAAAAGAACTCACAAGATTTAGAGTATAGCACCAATACGTTATTCCGCGTCCTCAGGAGCTTCTTAAAGTCCTTTTGATCACTAATTTTTTCTATCAGTGGAGACATCTTTGCAGATAACAGGCATGCTGGAAAGATGGTCTGCAAATGTAAAAGGAGAAACAAACCAGTTTAAAAATCATGAGTTCACTAACTATAATACCCAGTCATTGAACACCACTACCAAAGCAGCATCTGTCTGGGATCCCCAAGTAAATGAAATGCTAAGAAATGCTATAAAGTAAAGTAAAATGTGCCGTCAAGTCAATTTCAACTCCTGGCGTCCACAAGTCCCTGTGATTTTCTTTGGTAGATTACAGGAGGGGTTTACCATTGCCTCCTCCCTCAAAGTCTGAGATGATGCCTTTCAACATCTTCCTATATCGCTACTGCCCAGCAGTATAGCGCCAGCAGGGATTCGAACTGGCAACCTTCTGCTTGTTAGTCAAGCATTTCCCTGCTGCACCACTTAAGGTGGCAAGGAATGCTATAAGGAAAGGCAAATAATGCTGCCCTGCCTAAGGGAAGCCTTTTCCCCTCTCCTCCAGCTTCACAGTACTGGAGAAGGCAGAAAGTTCAGAAACTCCAGGAAAACACGAAGCTGGCAAGGAGAGACCTAAACACCTACTCTCTCCAGTCTTGGTGATGGCAACCTACACTACTTCAAACTTATTGCTATGAATGTGGACTGTATAATCAAGTATTGTATCTGCACAGATATCCAGAAGTAGTGACAGTCCTCATGTGCATGCAGATTGATTGAGGAGACAGCAATGTAGCTCCTAACAGAAGGGTTTTGGGGGCTTTCAAGGCCAATATAGTACCTTGAATTGAACTCGGGAGCCAATACAAGTTTAGCAAAACAGGTGTAAAATGTTCACTGAAGTGACCCAGTTGACAGCCTCATGCTGCATTTTGGACCAGTTGAGGCTTCCAAGAGGTCAAACACAGCTCCCCGTGTAATGAAACTGAACTTTAGTATGATCAAAGCACGGATAACTTCAGCAAGGTCATTCCTATCCAAGAAGGCTTACATTTTACCCAAAGTTGGCAGAAGGTACTTTGAGCAACAGATACTACTCCACCTCCAGAGCTGCCAAACTTTAAAGCATCCACAAACTGAGAACCAAGTCTTGAACTGGCTGAACCCTCAGTTCCCAGATTAGGTGAACCCTCCACCAAGAGCACCTCCATCTTATCAGAGCTGAGCTTCAATTTATTAACTCTTTAAAAATTACTACAGATTTTCAGCATGTCTACTGCACCCTCAAATTCAGTTAAGTAAGAGAAATAGAGCTGGGTGTTTTCAGCATACTGATGACACTATGAACCCAAACTGGATTCAAACTGATTTAATTTCAAAGTAGTCTCATTCTTTCCAAGTGGCCACAACTACATCTATTTGCGAGATAGTTGAGGCTTCTTCTTGATAGGCTCCAAAACTTGATGCAGAAAAGAAATGAAGCAATTTCTGTGCAGCCAACTACAATCTTCAAAAACAAGCTATTAATGCAATTAAAATCAGAACCTTCAGCTATGAACACTGAATGTCAATAAGATTTTTAAACAGGTGATGTGCAACAGACATCAATAAAACTAAACAAGCACAAATCAAAGTTCAGTGCTCAGGTCTAAGAAACCACCTATGTGATGGACACTGCTCCCAGCAAAAAGCCCCCATCTTCCAAAACCCTGATCTCATAAAGTACATCCATTGAAAGTTTTAAAACCTAATCAGGAAAACCAGATCGAGAAAGAGACACACACACACACGTACGTGTAATCCGACATTTTATTCTAGTTTTTTATATTGTTATAGTGTAATTTCACATATGCACTTCACACACAAATGCATATTTCACAGTTATACTTCACAATGTTTTACAATGTTGTATAATACACCAAATCTTTAGGATAGGGCAGACGATAAGTTTAACTAAAAGTTGGCAATTATGCTATCACCCTCAGCTTTTCCATTTCCAGATGCCAAGCACTCCTAAAAGCAATAAAAATCAAAGCTGCCTTTAAAAACACAGCTGCATTCTCGTAAGGTACTCTCATGGGCATAAAAAACCCAATGTGTTGTAGCATTAAGAATAATGAAAAAACTTGAGAGCCTACTACTGCAGCAATAGTACACAGGAAGAAATCGCAGTCACAATGGGAAGCACTTATTACCCATCTTATCAATAAAACTCTAATTTTGTTATAGCCAATAGCCAAAACAAATGAACTAAATAAAAGATTCTATGCATTTCAGGCACTCACATTTCACCCATAGTAGAGTGTAAAGCAGGGCTGCTCAACTTCGGCCCTCCTGCAGATGTTGGCATACAATTCCCATAATCCACGGCTATTGGCCACTGTGGCTGGGGATTATGGGATTTGTAGTTCAAAAACAGCTGGGGGGCCTAAGTTGAGCAGGCCTGGTGTAAAGGCTAAACACATATACAATGTGTGTCCTTTTTATCTCAAATATTTCCCATAAAATTAAGCTCTAATCAAACATGTATTTTTAAATTTGATGTTACAATATATTATATGTGAAAGCAATTAATGATTTCCACCAAGAGCTTTGTAAACAGGCTAATTCTCCTTGCACAATACGCTTTGTTCAATACTTAGATAGCTAACTGGAAGTTATACTGCATCTGCCCACATGCCAAAAAAACACAAATGGCACAAGAACAGAAGTGGGTAGAGAAAAGGACGCAATATTGAGTTGAGTTAATGTGTCTGGGTCTGTCTGGAGATGGGGAGACAGGGGGTATATCCACTGATTATGGGGCAGTTATTCCAGTGGTGGTGGGGAATTGAAGAAGTAACGCTGACAGCTCAGCAGACTGTTGCAGGCGAAGCGAAATCAGAAACTTAATGTTGTCTCCCCTTCTGGCTATCCTGCCAGGAATTTGACCTTGGAAAGCAATGCCAACCACACACAGAGCCTCATCTTTGTAATGCCAGGTCGGTCCAGAATAAACCTGAAATCATCCACAATATGATTCTGGATGAAGGTGCCAATCTTGTATGTATTATGGAGACTTGGTTGGGACACACTGGTGGCCCAGTCTGGTCACAGCTTCTTCCTCCAGAGTACTCTGTTGAGGAGCAGGGGAGGGGAAGTGCGAGGAGAGGTGGAGTGGCTGTGGTCTACAAGAACAATATCTCCCTTGCCAGGAACCTTGTTGAAGTGTCTGACCATATTGAATGTGTGTACTTAAGTTTGGGAACCAGGGATAGATTGGGACTTCTGTTGCTGTACCGATTGCCCTGCTGCCCGGAGTCCCTAACTGAGCTGACAGACTTGGTCTCGAGCATGGCATTGGAGTCCCCCAGGCTTGTGGTGCTGAGGGACTTCAAGGTTCACTTTGGGACCAATTTGTCCGCAGCAGCTCCAGAGTTCATAGTGGCCATAACAACTATGGGCCTATCCCAGGTGGTCTCAGGACCGACGCATATTGCTGGTCACACGCTTGATCTGACCTGTCACTCTGAATAGAGTGGGGACCCATTGTCATGGATGGACCACCATCTGGTTAAGGTTGGACTCATGACTACGTCCCACCTCCGCAGGGGCTGAGGGCCCATTAGGATGGTCTGTCTGAGAAGGTTAATGGATCCATTAGGATTCCAAGAAGCCTTGGAAGGATTTAGTGTTGGCTCTACTGGTGACCCTGTCAACACTCTGGTGGAGAATTGGAATAATCAACTCAGCAGAGCAGTGGACACAATCGCTCTTAAGCATCCTCTCGGAAACGCTTTGAAACTGGCCCCTAGGTATAGGGAAGAACTACGGAGTCTGGAGCAGCGAGGTAGACAACTAGAGCGCAAGTGGAGGAAGACTCGACTCGAATCTGACAGATTATTATGTACAGCGCATTTGAAGATCTATGCTCGGGCAATACATGTGGCAAAGAGCGATTCTTTTCCTCCCCAGTTACGTCCGCAAGTTCACGTCTGGCAGAGTTGTTCAGGGTTGTGAAGGGGCTAATGTGCACCCCTTCCCGCTTGAATCAGTACTTAGAACCAACAATTACTTGCTGTGATGTTGTTAATGAGTTCTTTAGGGACAAAACCTCTTGTATTCGGGCCAACTTAGATTCAAACTCCACAATTGTTACAGAGTCCGATGCTGAGGTGTCCAGAAGCAGCTCTTATGTGATGACTCTGGATCAGTTTGTTTGTGACTCCTGAGGATGTGAACAAGTTGCTTGGAGTGGTGCGGCCTACCACCTGTCCTCTTGATCCTTGCCTGACATGGTTTATGCTATCTGGCAGGGAGGCTGTTGTAGAGGGCCTGGTAAAGATTATAAATGCTTCTCTGAAGGAGGACAGGATGCCACCTTGTCTTAAGGAGGCAATCATTAGAACACTTCTGGATAGTGTTCCCTCTAAGGCATGCACGTGTGCTCACACATTTTTTTTAATGTTCGCTCAGGTAACTTTAGATCCTGCTCAGGTTGAATCAGGAGCGCCCTACTCAGAATGCATGCGCGCGCACTGCCTTGATACTGCCGCCCAGAACAAAATTCATTCCGCACACAGATGAAAAAAAATTAAAGAGAATAATGCTTCTGAAGAAGCCTGCCTTGGATCCCTCAGAGTTAAACAATTACAGGTCTGTCTCCAACCTTCCAATGAGAAAGTGGTGGCCTCCCAGCTCTAGGTGGTCTTGAAGGAAACTGATTATCTAGACCCATTTCAAACTGGCTTTCAGGTGGGTTATGGGGTAGAGACTGCCTTGGTCAGTCTGATGGATGATCTCCAATTAGGAATTGACAGAGGGAGTGTGACTCTGGTTGGTCCTTTTGGATCTCTCGGCAGCTTTCGATACTTTTGACCATAGTGTCTTTCTGGAACGTCTGAGGGTAGGAGGAACTGCTTTGCTGTGGTTCCACTCCTACCTCACTGGCAGATTCCAGAGGGTGTATCTTGGAGACTACTGCTCTTCAAAATCTGAATTTTCCTATGGTGTCCCTCAGGGCTCTGTACTGTCTCCGATGTTGTTTAATATCTACATGAATGCTGGGAGAGATCATCAGAGAATTTGGTACAGGGTGTTATCAGTATGCTGATGACACCCTAATCTATTTCTCCATGTTAACCTCATCAGGAGAAGGCATAACCTCCCTAAACATCTGCCTGCAGGCAGTAATGGGCTGGATGAGGGCTAACAAACTGAGGCTGAATCCAGATAGGATGGAGGTACTTATTGGGCAGGGTTGAAACTAGTGAGACAATTTTGATCTCCCCGTTCTGGATGGGGTCACACTCCCCCCGGAAGGAACAGGTAGGCAGTCTGGGGGTACTTCTGGATCCGAGCCTCTCCCTGGTGTCCCAGGTTGAGGCAGTGACCAGAGGTGCTTTTTATCAGACTCAGCTGATACGCCGGCTGTATCCATTTCTTGAGATGAACGACCTCAGAACAGTGGTACATCCACTGGTAACCTCTAGGCTGAATTATTGCAATGCACTCTATGTGGGGCTGCCTTTGTATGTAGTCCGGAAATGGCAGTTGGTTCAGAACGCAGCAGCCAGGTTGGTCTCTGGGTCATCTAGGAGAGACCATATTACTCCTGTGTAGAAGGAATTGCACTGGCTACCGATACATTTCTGGGCAAAATACAAGGTGTTGGTCATTACCTATAAAGCCCTAAACAGCTCAGGCCCTGGGTATTTAAGAGAACGTCTTCTTTGCCATGAGCCTCACCGCTTGCTAAGATCATCTGGAGAGGTTCGCCTGCGGCTTCCGCCAACTCATTTGGTGGCTACTTAGGAACGGGCCTTCTCCGTTGCAGCCCCTGGAATTTGGAATGTGCTTCCTATTGAAATAAGAGCCTCCCCATCTCTGGCAACTTTTAAAAAGGCACTGAAGATACATTTATTCACCAAGACTTTTCATTAGATTTATAGTTTTAAATAATTTTAATATTGGGTTTAAAATGTTTTTAATCTTTTAAATGATTTTAATTGTAAACAACCCAGAGATGCAGGTTTTAGGCAGTATGGAAATATTTTAAATACATATATACATACATTTAAATAAATATTGCCTCAAGGAGGCAACCAGGAACTACTAGAAATATTACAGCCACATAAAAGATTCACATACAATATGAAAGAGGGGGACCAACATGTCAAATTAAGAGGAACAACGAGAGCTGGGCAGTCTGTGGTACTGCTCTATAAGCAGCTGGCCATCATACTACTAATCTGACCCTCTAGGCTAATGGCTATAGTTCTCCCTTGTGGGAAGTAGGGGTCTTTCTGTTGCATTGCCCAGTGTGGTCTTGTGGTAGCAAGCATGATTTGCCCCCTTAGCTAAGCAGGGTCTGCCCTGGCTGCATATGAATGGGAGACTAGAAGTGTGAGCACTGCAAGATATTCCCCTCAGGGGGTGGAGCTGCTCTGAGAAGAGCAGAAGGTTCCAAGTTCCTTCTCTGGCTTCTTCAAGATAGGGCTGAGGGAGAGATTCCTGCCTGCAACCTTGGAGAAGCCACCGCCCATCTATGAAGACAATACTGAGCTAGATAGACCAATGGTCTGACTCAGTATATGGCAGCTTCCTATGTTGCTATGACACACCAGGACTGCAATTTGGACCTTCAGAAAATGAGGCATGTGTGTACCAGACCAATGGCTTCATCTCAGGCCCTTCCCAAACTGGGCAACATGCTCAGAAATACAGAGACTCCTACATGAAATGGGAAACAGCTTAAACGATAAAAAGTGATTTTTCAAAAAGACTAAACTATTCAAGGCCACAAGAGATATTGCAATTAATTTATTATCTGCCTGCCATTGTGATGAGCGGAGTCAGTCTCCTAGATTCCAGCTCCACTGCCTACTAAATTAGTCTGTTCTGCCTCCTTGTTCACCTTCCCATTCAAAGCTCTTATTTAGTGAATACCTGTAATATCTGTATTATTACCACAGAATGCACTGCAGCCAGGTTTGGAGAGCAAGTGACAAAGCCTATCAGGAGCAGGACAAAATAACAGGGCACAGGTTTTGTGCACTGACAAACTGTAAATAATTAGCTATGCAACTACAGTCCTTTCCCTTCTACTACATAATGCAGATACACACGTACGTACGACTATATTAAAAACCTGCTAGGAGTGAAAACCTGTGAACTGCCTATAGATCATTGCCCTTCATGCACCTTCTCTTCAAAAGTGGCAGATTTCAAGTTAATCAGGCAACGGGGTATGCACAACCACACTGCGTCTGCAAATGTGTACAAGCAACACAAAACACAATATCCCAGCATAAGGTGAGCTTTCTAGCACCTCACAATGAAGGGTTATCAGGTAATCTTCCTAACTTCTTTACATAAATATTACCAGATAAAGCATCTGAAATGAAAGGCTTGATTTAAACAATCCACAGACGGAAATTACCGTGGCCAACTGGTTAGATGGCGAAGGAATGCCAACCCTTTCCCCAAGTAACAGAAGCCAGTTTCCCCAGGGGAAGAGGAACTTATCTCATCAAGTCAACAGAAACTTTTCTTTCCAAGAGGTCCAACATAAATACAGGTAGGCTTCCATAGTCTGATTTCGCTTACATTTCCGACAAATAAAGTAAGCATGGCAGAACTGAAAGATATATGCAGAGGAGATCTCTGCATCAGAATTTGAGGAGTTAAGAGACCTAACTGTATCTGAAGGTATTGGAAGACAGAAGAAAAGGTAACAGAAGACAGTAAATTGGAATCTGAAGGAAGTGGTGTGCATGCTAAAGTGGAAGAGTTCTTTCATGAAGAAAGCTCCAGCATCAGTTCTGAAATTGAAATGGAAGGTGTCTAATTCTTCACTGACACATGAAGCTCATTGGGCAGTATCTGTGGGCACTACTCTCCCAGAGTGATGACTGATTCAGGATCATTGCATCACACTGCCTCACCTAACTCCAACATGTTGTCTTACCAGGGGGTAAGGGGCCAAGGGACTTGCACCACTTGAGAATTCATGCAGTGGTGAATTGTACTATTTGTGCTTTGAGTATTTAGCATGGGCGAATTATTTTACTACTATGCTGCCATTTGCTTCAGTTCATGTTATGTTTTTCTGATGTTATGTTATGAGTTGTTTAATATTTTAATGAACCTTTTCATATTTAAAAGCAAGGGGGTACATTATGCCAAACCACTTCTAAACTAGTAATGCCAATAACTTTGTCAGGTGACATGTACCAGTTCCTTCTTTGTTTTAGTAATTCCCATTAACAGTTAAGTAGTAAATAAGGTGCTGATTTTTAACTGCAAAGTTGTCGTCATGCTTAATGCAGCCCCAAGGTTTTTTAAGTGTATGGGTAATTTGGGACACTTGTTAGCCCAATACCAGATGATAGAGTACATGAGTAGTCTCCTTGAGGTACTATATACCCACAAACCGTTTGCAGACATGCTTGAGAAGAATGGCCATTTATTCCTTTAAGAATCTAGGGAAGATCTTACATGTTCAGCCTCGATGCTCTCTTCCCACAAGACTAAGGCATCTTCAGGCATTGTGAGTGCCATGGGCACTCACGCTGACAATGTCAAAAGCAGTGAGGAAGACCCACCCCACTGCTGTCACTTGTCCCCTCTGAACAACATGCTTATGGCACTGTTCGTCTCAACGAGGAGGCACCATAAGCATATTCACTGGAAGTTCTGTTAGCCAGGCTGCAGTCATCAAATTGCTGAACACATTTACAGTGCCTCCTCCTTGAGACAAACAGAGCCATAAGCATGTTTGTTGGGCAAGAGAACAACTAGAGAAGTGAAAATTGTAGGGCGGAGCTATGGAAGGAAGAGGTTCCATTAAGCATCTACAGACAGTATTATGATGGGATTTTGTGGGGGGGGGTCGTCTCTGAGATTTTTCAGTTAACATGGAGTCTAATAGGGGTTGGAGTCTAATACCCCAATACCCATATTAAGAAAAGGGGCAATTTTAAATGAGAGATGGTCTTGTGGTAGCAAGCATGACTTGTCCCCTTAGCTAAGCAGGGTCTGCCCTGGTTGCATATGAATGGGAGCCACTCTGGGAAGAGCAGAAGGTTCCAAGTTTCCTCCCTGGCATCTCCAAGATAGGGCTGAGAGAGATTCCTGCCTGCAACTTTGGAGAAGCTGCTGCCAGTCTGTGTAGACAATACTGAGCTAGATGGACCTATGAACTGACCCAGTATATAGCAGCTTCCTATGTTCCTAAACAATATTACAAGGAGGTGGTAAATGAAGAACCACAAAGCACTCAACCTTATTAAGGTCAATCCTGAACTGGAAGATGGAGTTGCACAACATTGAACTCAAAGTTTTTGTTTTAATTGGGGCACATTTGACTCACTTTTCCACTCAAGTTTAACAACAAGTTAGGAACAACATAGGAACATAGGAAACTGCCATATACTGAGTCAGACCATTGGTCTATGACCATTGGTCCAGACCACTGGTCCAGAGCGGCTTCATCCACTGAGAGGAATATCTTGCAGTGGAACATAGGAAACATAGGAAACTGCCATATACTGAGTCAGACCATTGGTCTATCTAGCTCAGTATTGTCTTCACAGACTGGCAGTTGCTTCTCCAAGGTTGCAGGCAGGAATTTCTCTCAGCCCTATCTTGAAGAAGCCAGAGAGGGAACTTGGAACCTAGATGCTCTTCCCAGAGCAGCTTCATCCCCTGAGAGGAATATCTTGCAGTGCTCACACATCAAGTCTCCCATTCATATGCAACCAAGGCAGACCCTGCTTAGCTATGGGGACAAGTCATGCTTGCTACCACAAGACCAGCTCTCCTCTC
Organism: Hemicordylus capensis; assembly: GCF_027244095.1. Taxonomy (NCBI): domain Eukaryota; kingdom Metazoa; phylum Chordata; class Lepidosauria; order Squamata; family Cordylidae; genus Hemicordylus; species Hemicordylus capensis. The sequence goes on along the minus strand of NC_069657.1, from coordinate 160,317,482 downwards.
CTACTAGTTACTTTTACTAGTAGTTCTAGTAAGAACTAATCAGCCTACTTTCCTTTTTCTGTTTCTACATCTGGAGTAAATTTGGTTTAAATCGAGAACAAGTTAGATTTCTTGCACTGCAAATGTCAATGTGTCCACCATCTTGGATCGGGGTGGATGTCATCATTACAAATTGCACCACTGAGGTGTCCCTGTGTGTCACTCACTACAGCGGCTCCAAATTTGGTTCAAATCAGTTAGACAGTCCTCAAGTTAGTGCACTTGCACTGCAAAAATTTATGCATCCGCCATCTTGGATTGGGGTGGATTACATCATCACAATCTTTACTGTTGAGGTGTCCCTATGTGTCCCTACAGCTGTAGCAAATTTGGTTCAAATTGGTTAGGCAGTTTACAAGTTAGCCCACTTGCACCTCAAACGTTCCTGCGTCTGCCATTGTGTATTGGTGTGAATGACATCATCACAAACTACGCCATTGAGGTGTCCCTATGTGTCCCTACAACTGAACCCAATGTGGTTCATATTGGTCTAGGTGTTGTGATGTTGATGGCGGCGGGGGACACACACACATGAACGGACACACACAGAATGGTGGATTATCTCATAAGCCTACTGGAAAGTAAGCTAAAAACCAAAGCATTTTACAAAGTCTCACAATCACCAGATTCTGTTACAAAACAATCACAATCACAATTCTCACAATCACAATCACCAGATTCTGTTACAAAACCAGAACAAGCTTTTCTCTTTTGCGGGGTGGGGGGATATACCCCTATACACTTACTGAGGTAGCTTGGAACTTACATTCATTCCCAGATAAATACAAGGCAGCAGTTTCAGTGAAGGTTTACTGCATTATCATCAACTCCCTGGGGAAAATGTGGTTTGGAAACTATGACAGCGTTCCATGCCCTCATGTAATGGAATTTATCTTTTGTGTTTGATTTTGCTGTGTGGCATAACAAGCAAAAGACTTATTCCTGTATGATTTAATTGGCTTTTAGGGTATCAATACATGTGTTAAACCCTGTCTTCTGTTACAACCTCATACCAATTCTTAAAATAGCTAACAATTTCCTAAGCTAATGCCCTAAACCCATTGACACAGGGGCTATGTCTTTTCCTATGTATGGCAGGCCCCCAGATATCCACTGGCAGTTGCTGAATAAATCATCACCATTTTTTCTGTATTAAAGTTTCAGCTGGTCGGGCCACCAGAATGGAATGCTTGCTACAAAAATGTCTAAGCTGGCAGGCTGGATATGGAAATCTGTATATTCACACTTGGACCTGTGCATCAGATATTCAATAGGTGATCTAGGGCATCCAAGAACTCCTCACCTTGAGATAAGCATTGTAGACTACATGACATTTGCAAGTCGATAAGAGTTAAAGAGATTCACATTATCTAACTCTTTTATTCTTTGAGAAGAAGCTTCATACATTAATTCACACTACAGGCCACAAACCAGAAAAGTAGGATGTTTGACTTCCTCAAGATGACATAAGCAGCTGCTAGGCGTTATAACAAACCTTCCACTCAGTTATATTTTGTCTGTCTCTCCTAGACCAGGAGGAAGAACAATCCACTTGCCTTTCCCTAAAAGTACGGCGGGGGAGGCATCCATTCCAGTTTTCAGTGTGTGGTAGCGAAGGCAAGAGTTGTCATTTTAACAGGTAACTTTTGCTTCCTATATTAGACTCACCCTTCCTGTGGATCTTGAACCATCTTATGGGCTTACATAGTCATTCACCTATTTTCACCCAGGGTAGCCACACTACCCTGAATGCGCCCGATCTCATCTGATCTCGGAAGCTAAGCAGAGTCAGGCCTGGTTAGTACTTGGATGGGAGACCGCCTGGGAATACTGGGTGCTGTGGGCTTTTTAATTATTGGAGAGGAGAGCTGGTCTTGTGGTAGCAAGCATGACTTGTCCCCTTAGCTAAGCAGGGTCTGCCCTGGTTGCATCTGAATGGGAGACTTGATGTGTGAGCACTGCAAGATAGTCCCCTCAGGGGATGAAGCCACAGCGGCCAGTAGGCCAGCATCTGCAGGAGGACCGAAGTTGAGCAGCCCTGGTATATTAAAGCTGTCCCCCCAGTAAAACAATCTTCATTGACTGAGTAATCAAATCTACATAAATATGCATATGATTAAGACAACATTTCAATGAAACAAGCACATAAGAATATAGAGCTAGATCAGGCCCAAGACCCTTCTAGTCCAGCATCCTCTTTCTCACAACTGCCCACCAGAAGCTTTTGGGAAGCCCACAGGCAAGAGGTGAGGCATGCCCTCTCTCCTGTTGTTCCCCTGCAACTGATATTTGGAGACATCCTGCTTCTGAACCTACAGGTAGCCTATAGCCATCAAGACTAGCAGTTATTGATAGAAACATTGGTAGACTTACCGTGAAGGGTTCTTTTTCAAGTATGGGGAGGACATCCTTCACACGATGGGTTGTCAGTCACTGCATGCTCTGAGACAGGGCCAATAGGATTTGAGCACGATCGTTACTCCCCCTGCCGAGCCCTAGCTTACCCAGTTCTGGTCTGTAGAGCGATCAGCAGTCTCTATAACTCAGAAGGAAGTAGAAAAGGTAGAAAGGTAAACAAAGCCAAGGCCCATAATGGCCCCTCAGGAAATACAAGTCTGAGAGGAAGAAAAAGTGATAGATTGATTCTATGCACCCTAGGAGTTGTGCCGCCACCCCGAAAAACTCCCCACCCAAGCATCCGAGGGCGGGCCGGATGCCCTCCCCATACTTGAAAAAGAACCCTTCACGGTAAGTCTACCAATGTTTCTTTTTCCACGTATGGGGAGGGCATCCTTCACACGATGGGACATATCCAAGCTAAATGTGTGTGGGAGGGTAACGGATGCCAAGGTTTCCCCCGGCTAGACCTCCAACACCTTTTGTAGGACCGTGCGTCCCAGAGCTGCCAGCGGTTGATGAAATGAGGGAATCTTGTAATGTTTCACGAAGGGTGACGAGGAAGACCATGCTGCTGCTTTACAGATGTCTTCCACCGGTACCCTAGCCGAGAAGGCTGCCGATGCCAAAGCACTCCTAGTTGAATGCGCCGTGATTCCAGAAGGTATGGGCAGATGTAGGGACTCATATGCCAACGCAATAGTGGTTCTTATCCACCGCGCTAAAGCATCCTTAGAAGCCTTGAAACCTAACTTAGAAGGCAAGAAGCAAACAAAAAGGGAATCAGACTTCCTAAATGGTTTGGTCCGTTTAAGATAAATACGGAGTGCCCTACGTACATCCAGCGAATGCCAAAGATGTTCTTTTGGATGGAGAGGCTTTGGACAAAATGATGGTAATACGATTTCTTGTGCCCTATGGAATACAGAGTTCACCTTGGGAAGAAAGGTGGGGTCCAACTTCATTACGACAGCCTCTTTTTGAAACACACATAGCTCGTCACGAGCCGATAGGGCGGCGAGCTCAGAAACCCTCCTGGCAGATGTTATCGCGACCAGAAAAAGAACCTTAAAGGTCATCAACCTTAGAGAGATCTTACGAAGCGGTTCGAAGGGATCCTTCGTGAGCGCCTGAAGAACCTTATCCAAGTCCCACGAAGGAAACCTGGGAACCGGAGGGGGATTAAGGTTAACTGCTCCTCTCAAGAATCTTCGAATGTCGGGATGGAGCGAATTTGAGTCTGTGCTGCCAAGGCTCAGAACTGATGATAGCGCAGAGATCTGACGTCGAAGAGTACCTGGGCGGAGACCTTTGGCAATTCCTGCCTGCAAAAAACTAAGCACAGACGACACCCCCGCCTGCGTCGGATCAAGACCCTCCTTACGTGACCAGGCACAGAAGGTGTTCCATGTCATCTGATAAATACGCTTAGTGGAGTGACGCCTCGCCGCCAAGATGGTTTGTTGGACTGGCTCAGGGTATCCCTTCTCTTCTAACGCCCGGCGCTCAATCTCCACGCGTGAAGGCGGAGCCAAACAGGATCCGGATGTAGCAGTGGCCCCTGATTGAGAAGATCTGGTCTGCTGGGCAGGGCCCATGGTTTCCGCACCGACAGGGCCAATAGATCCGAAAACCACGGACGTCTTGGCCAGAATGGGGCTATAAGAATAACCTCCGCTCTCTCGGACATCAGCTTCCTGATGACTCTGCGTAGTATAGTCAGCGGGGGGAAGGCGTAAAGGAGTACACCGCGAGGCCATCTGGACGTCAGGGCGTCCACCTGTTCCGCCTGAGGGCAAAAGTGTCGAGAGAAGAACCGTGGAAGTTTGCTGTTTGAACGGGAAGCGAAGAGGTCCAAGACTGGGGGGCCCCACATCCTGGAGACCTGCTTGAACACCTCCTGGTGGAGCGACCATTCTCCCGGATCCAGATACTGTCTGCTCAGCCAGTCTGCCAGGATATTCGACTGACCCGCCAGGTGTTCTGCTGCTATTGAGCGCAGGTGGAGTTCCGCCCAGCTGAACAGCGCATCCGACTCTAGCATCAGCGTTCGTGACCTCGTTCCTCCCTGATGGTTCAAATGAGCTTTCGTGGTAATGTTGTCTGTGCGGATTAGTACATCCTTGCCCTCGAGGTGAACTTGGAACTTCAACAGAGCCAAGCGGACGGCCCTCAGTTCCAGCCAATTTATATTGTGGCAGAGATCCTCCTGAGCCCATATTCCTTGGGCCTGCAGATCGAGGTAGTGGGCCCCCCAACCGAACATGCTGGCGTCCGTCGTGACTACAGATCTCTGCATTAGCTCCAAGGGAAGGCCCCGTAGCATGGCCGACGAGGTCCACCACCGAAGGGAATGCCGAACTCTTGAGGTCAGTTTGACCCAGATGTTCCGTCTGTCCATAATGTCCTCCTGGTGAGGCAGAAGAAGCCACTGCAGAGGCCTGGAATGCCATCTTGACCAGGGCACGCAGTCGAAACAAGCCACCATCATGCCCAGGAGCTGAGCCAGGCAAAGGAGTGGGGCCTTCTTCCTGTGCACCAGTGAAATGACCGTCGTCGCGATCTTTTGCCTCCTTTCTTTGGGTAGGCGAACGACAGCTGTCTTGGTGTCGAACAATACACCGAGATGAACGAGGACCTGAGTAGGACGCAGATGACTCTTGGTGGCATTGATGAGAAACCCGTGATTCTGAAGGATACTGACTGCACGACAGACACTCGCCTCGGCCTCCTCCTCCGAAATTGCCCGCAGTAAAACATCGTCTAAATAAGGATAGGCATGGATGCCCTGTAACCTGGCATGGGTGATGACCGCCACCATCAATTTGGTAAATACCCTCGGCGCCGTGGAAAGGCCGAAGGGTAGGGCCTTGTACTGATAGGAGCGGCCGTTGTATGAAAACCGGAGGAAGCATCGATAATCCGGATGAATTGGTACGTGAAGATATGCCTCTGACAAATCTAACGAGGCCAACCAGTCCCCTGGCAGAACCGCTGCCTTGATGGATCGGAGGGACTCCATCCTGAAATGCCTTTTCCTCACGTACCGATTCAGCCGCTTCAAATTTAAGATCGCCCTCCAAGAATCGTCCTTTTTTGGGACCAGGAAAAGGAGGGAGAAAACCCCTTTGAAGGTCTGCTGTGCAGGAACCGGTTCCACGGCCCGAATGTCCAATAGATGTTGGATGGCATCCTGCATCAACTTTCTCTTCACGGGGTTTTTGGAAAGGGGCGTGATGTAGAAAAAGTCTGGGGGCGCAGACATGAAGTCTATGCGGTACCCCTGAGAAACGGTGTGAAGGACCCAGGAGTCCGTGGTCGTGTCCCCCCAAACTGTGGCAAAGGCACTCAATCTGCCTCCTACCTGACAGTAGTCATTGTTTACGGGCGCGACGATCCTGTCCAGCGGCAAAGGAAGCTCCACGTTTGTTTGATCCCCTGGATCTTGGGTTCCAGGACTGGCGCCAGGTGGACCTATACTGGTTCCCTCTGAAATCTCTGTCTCTGAAATTGTCTCGAAAGCCAGCAGATCCTGATCTTCCGAAGGACCTAAAGGGACGAAAGGAATGTTGAAAATTTGTCCCCCCTCGAAAGGGCCTCCCCCGTCCCATAGGCATGGCTTTCTTTTTATCACGTGTCTCTACCAACACTGGTTCCAAGGCCTCCCCAAACAACTTCACACCACGAAAGGGGGTGGCTGCCAAAGCTGCCTTTGATTTAGAGTCAACATTCCAGTGTCGCAACCAGAGACCCCTACGAACCGCTACATTGGCCGCCATAGCTCTGGAAGCATGTTGCAAGCAATCCAGGCTAGAGTCCGCCATTAGGGCAGAAGCCCTTGCAATTTTATTCAGGCCCTGACGCAGTTTTGTGAGTTCTGGAGGTACCAGTTTTGCCAACTCCTTTGTCCAGAGAATTGTCGCCCTTGCAAATATGGAGTTAGTGGAGGCTGCCCGGATGATGGTCGCCGAGGCTTCGTGCGCTTTTTTCAGGAGATGATCCGTCTTCTTCTCCTCTGGTGACTTGAGGAATTCCTCACCTTCTTTATTGACCAATGCTCCAGTCACCAATTGCGCAACCGGAGCATCAACCACTGGAACGGCTATGAGGGACATAATATCAGAAGGAAGAGTATACAATTTTTTTGGAAAACTTAAGGAAGGTTTAGATGCCATAGGGATCCCCCATTCTGCCAACATTACTTCCCTGAACAGGGATGGGAAGGGGACTGTGGCTGGGGAGGTGGAAGTGGATGGGAAGACTTCCTGATCTAGCCCGGGTACCGGCTGAGGGCTGGAGTCATTAGAAACATCTTTAATTGCCCTTTTAGCCTTAGCCAAAAGAATCTCAAACTCGTTAAGGGAAAACAACCGTGCTGAGGAGGGAGTTTCTGATGGAGTCTGTTCATCAGACAACTCACCCTCCTCCTTTTCCGATTCGTCAGAACTCGAACTCGGACCCCGAGGTCGACTGGCAGGAGCGCCTGACGTGGAAATGGGAAACCCTTGATCCCCTTGTGGCCCCTCTATCAAAGGGGCTGCAACATTAGATCGTGTACTTGTTCTTTTCATAACAGGAGAGTCCTCCCCCCCAGAGGAATAAACTTGAGAAATTCTCCCATGGCGTCGCTTTCTGGCATTTCTAGCCAGCCATACCCTTTCTCCCACAGGGATGGACTGCCTGACCGGACTGGAGTCCGGTGAGGAGGAAAAAGATGGGCGTCTGCCCCTGCGTGGTTGGGACCGTTGTATATTGGCGCCCACCATATTATTTTGTCCCTCCGTCTGAGCAGCACTGCAAGCCACAGGATTTGTTGAGCCACCCGGGACATCAGACCTGATCAGAGGCACTGAGGCATTAAGACTGCCTTGCTGGTTCAAGAGAGGAGACACCACCGCGAGGCAATTCTTTTGAACAAAGGCAGTAAGCCAAGCAATTTCTTTTGCTGATAGCAACTCCCCGCTAGGGCCCACAGCGCCCGTCAGCGGTTCTCCCGCCAAAACACTCACCGCCGACAACGGAGGCTGGAGCGGTTCCGATCGGGCCGACAAGGTGGAGGAGATCACGCCCGGCTCCCCCGTCGCCTGTACAACGGGCAGCAATGCCCCAGCAAAAGCCCCAGCAACCGATCCGATCGAGCTCTGAGAAGCCGCGGACGGATTTAAGTGCTCTAAAATGGCGGGCGCTATTTGAGCGGGAAGAGCCGTTTCCTCCTTTCCCGGCTTTCGCTCTCTCACCGCCTTCATCTGGAGCCTTTCACTCACGGGCGCCTTAGATAAGAGAGAAGCCTTAGCTTTCTTCTTCTTTTTAGGCTTTGTGCTCTCCGCCCCCAAGTGCTTTGATTTTTTGAGTGCTTTAGAATGGCCCGTGCCCGTAAGCACTTTCTTCTTGGTAAGCACCTTCACAATAGTAGGAGCACTTTCAGCCAGAATTATGCCCGCATCGGCCGTTTTTGCACTTTCCCCAGCCCCCGAAGGGGCTATTAGGGACTTTTGAATTGGGGCATCAGAGAGGGGTCCTTCAGAGAGGGAACCCCGCAACATGTCGCCAGTATGTGCGACTTCCATGGCTCTGACTGCAAACGGTGGTGGAGGAGAAACTGACAGAAGAACGAACAAGGAGGGAACACTTGGAGGGGAAAAGGGTGAAATTGACTAGGCAACTACAAAACGGAAAAAACACACACAATAACAGAGAAAGAGAACCGACAAAACCACCGACCGTATTTGTCGCCAACAACTCCTTTCCCCCCCTTGCACACAGCAGAATGGAGAGAAGGAAAAAGTAGTACTGTCACAGAGCGAAGACAGGACCAGAACTGGGTAAGCTAGGGCTCGGCAGGGGGAGTAACGATCGTGCTCAAATCCTATTGGCCCTGTCTCAGAGCATGCAGTGACTGACAACCCATCGTGTGAAGGATGCCCTCCCCATACGTGGAAAAAGACTAGTCCATCAATTTGTCTAGGTCCTTTTTAAAGCCATCCAAGCTGGTGGCCATCACTATCTCCTGGGCCAAAGAATTCCACAGCTTAATTATGTGTTGTGTGAAAGAGTGCTTCCTTTTGTCAGTCCTAAATCAGTTTCATGGGATGACTTGATTCTAGTGCTGTGAGAGAGGGAGAAAATTTTCTCCCTATCCCCTCTTGCCACACCATGCATAGTTTTATAGACCTCTATCTGGTCTCCACAGAGTCACCTTTTTTCCTGAACTAATAAAGCACACTTTATTTTTAGATGCTGCATGTATGTGTCACAGCATGCATGGGCTTACAAGAGGCATCCCCTCTTCACTGAAGCTAATGCCTCTCTTAAGGTATCTTCCACAGTTTTTATAAAGGCTTATATTTAGAACCATGTTTTTTTTAAAAAAATGTATCCCTCAATTAGGACTGCCTTTTTAGGCAGCAATCCTATGAAAACATACCTTGGAATAAGACCCACTACTGAGTAAGTAAATCCCACTGATGTGGAACACATACATAGGTTTGTGCTACATACTAATAAAGGGTTTAACTATTGATTGAAGCTAAAGCTCGAACAATTATACCTAAAAGCTATATTGTATCGTTTGTGTTTCTTTATGAAGAATGATAGCCAGCCACATTTTTCAAACATCAAGTCAAAGTTAATAATCCAAGGACATCAAAGAAGTACAAAATGCAAATCGAAGCATATAAATTAGGGTTAAAAGGTATCACAGAGGTAAGCAGGAACAGGCTTCGCCATGGCAAAGCCTGAGAACCCTCTCAATAAAACATTATCATTGGAACCACAGAATAAGATGCAGAATAAGGTGGGGTAAGCTGTTTGTATTTGCTTTAAAGTATCTCACTCTTTTTAAAGTTAGCATAAGCTTGCCAACTCTATCTGAAGCTATTCCTGCAGATTCTCTCCTCATCCTCCAATTTTTTCAAAAGATCAAACCATAGTGACCTAGAGATTGATGCAGTTTCCTGGAGACTCCAGGCCAGTCTTAGAGGATTGGCAACCTTGAGTCAGCACCAAATCTGAAATAAATCTTTCAAAAATCAATGCAGCTGTATTTTTAGACTACCAGGCACGGGGGACTTTTCAAGCCCCAGTTATGCATGTTTGTGTCTCCATATAGCCGTGCTTCAATGAAAAGTGTAAAGGTAAAAAAGCCTGGTGAAATGCCAGATTATAAAATGAGCCAATTTAAATCCCTTCAAAAAGATACTTGATCATGGAATTGGCAGACTAAGCAACTACTACACAAACTCTGCTTCCAACATGGTTAACTGAATAGTTGTTGAAACTATTCTCAGTATCACTGGAAAGTGAGCTAAGGAAGCTTAGCCGGCTTTCCAGTGATCGTGGGAATCACCAGGCTCGCAGGCTCGCCCAGTGCTCCCAAGGCGTCTAGCCTGCCTAACTACCCCTCCCCTAAGACAAGGTTAATGGAGCAAGCACTCCATTAACCATATCTTTTTGCTCGTGTGTTGCCGCAGCACATCGTAACACACAAGTAGTCCCCCAACCGGGAGGCTACAAGCAGCCTTCCGGCCAGGCTCAAAAATCTCTCCACAATGCCCCGTACAAGTGCGCGGGGCATCCTGGAACTTCCAGGGGCCTCACAGCCCCCCGATTCCCACTGCCCGTGCCGGCTCCGTGACGGAGCCGGCAGTCATATGGACGGCCGATCTGGCTGCTCAGCTATCAGCAGCTGCTCGTCTGCAGGGAAAGCAGGTTAAGCGCGCTCTCCCTGCAGTTAGTCCCAAAGCTGCTCTTACTGATCGTGAGAACAGCTTCGTTGAGTTGTAGAGCCACTGCTACCACCACTGCTCCAAGCAGTGATCCTATAGCTGCTATATATGCTTTTTACATCGGTTTAGCAACAAAATGTACAAAAGGTTACAAAACAAGATTCAGGGATTTCCAAATGAGCTCGATTTACATTTTATGTCAATCAGAGCATCTAGAAAATTTTGGCTCTTTTTAAAAATCCAGCCTTAAGCAGTAAATAGGAGGAAAACACAATTTCCAGCCAAACACATCAAGCATCATTTTCCAGACTGGTTCACAACCAAAGCAACCCGCTTTTAGAAATGCTGGGATATGACTCAAGGCAGGGATATATTTACACTATAGTTTTTGTAAAAGACTCTGCAGAAGGTGTTACTAGTCACTCTACACCATAATAAAACCTCTACTCATTTGTTTTACACCCAAGGTCACAGCACATGTTGAGAGGCCAGGCAAGTTAACACACATTTCTGGGAAGGAAATCTGTCTGATTTTCTTGTGAAGTGCTGTCTTCCCCATCCTACCCTATCCATATCAGGCAATAAAAATCAGGAACAACTTTAAGAATCTTGCCTTGACATTTGCAGACCCATCACAGCTTGCAATAAAAAAAAAAAATGCTGTGATAATTAAAAATATAATTAATTAATGCTGTAATAATTAAAAATAATAATCAACCATTTTGGAGCGCAGTAATCAAGTTTCTTATTTACTAAGAATAAGTTAGAAGCATTATTATAGCCACTGTACTTTTAGAAACCAGGATAATATCAAGCAATACATTCTCATATGTGGGTCCCTGCTGAAGAGGGAATCAATTAAGTATGCATACAGCAAAACCTGAAAATCAAGAGCCCATTAATGAGACTGCATAGCACTAATGGCTGTCCTTCCACCATGGGTGTCTATCAAGTCCAGAAAATCTGTTCATGGTAGGGAGATATATTTTTGTCTTCACTATCTTGCTTATCCAGTTCAGTTCTGTAATCCTGCTGCTCTATTTGCTCGACACTATGTGAATAAAACTGCTCACATCCTGCACAATTTATGCTGAAGTGGAGCGCAAGCCAGAGGTGCCACTGGAGCCACTTTGTTGTGTTTTCTTGGATGAATTTCAGCTGGTTTCCTCCTCTGATGTTGACAGAGTTTGAGGAAGTGTGTGTAACTACTTGCCATTTTAGATCCATGGTTCAGACCTGTAGGGAAAAATTAGGCCCTCTTCTACCGGGGATAATAGTGTGTCCTTGAGAGAGGAAAATGCTGCCATCATCTCTAAAGGCAAAAGTTAGGTGGCCAATTTGGGGAAGGCAGAAATGAATCTTCAGCATCAATTGAGGATACTGCACATCATCATCCTGTTTCAGTATTATTATTATTATTTATTATTATTATTTTACACAGTCAGACAGATGTTATTGACTGGTTTGCTTTATCCAGACATCGAGTCCTTCCCAAGGACCTGGGATACCAGAATTTTATTGTCAATGTTGTTGCTGTTATAGATATCATCGCAGAATATAGGCTGTTCCCAGTAAAGCTGCTTTTTGTAATTGGCTGATGGCGATTTCTGTGGCCCCTATGGTGTTGAGGTGCTCTTCAAGGTCTTTTGGAACGGCACTCAGGGCACCAATTACCACTGGGATTATTTTGGTCTTTTCCTGCCACAGCCTTTCAATTTCAATTTGTAGATCTTTGTATTTGGTGATTTTTTTCTATTTTTCTTCTATTCTGCTATCCCCTGGTATTGCTATGTCGATTATTTTCACTTGTTTTTCTTTCTTCTCGACTACAGTTATATCCGGTGTATTGTGTGGCAGATGTTTGTCTGTTTGTAGTCAGAAGTCCCATATTATTATTATTATTATTATTATTATTATTTCGATTTCTATACTGCCCTTCCAAAAATGGCTCAGGGCGGTTTACACAGATAGATAGATAAATAGATCAGATGGCTCCCTGTCCCCAAAGGGCTCACATTCTAAAAGGAAACATAAGATAGACACCAGCAACAGCCACTGGAAGTACTTTGCTGGGGGTGGATGGGGCCAGTTACTCTCCCCCTGCTAAATAAAGAGAATCACCACGGTAAAAGGTGCCTCTTTGCCCAGTTAGCAGGGGTTAGTATGGTCTCTTTCTGAGTAAGCTGAAAGACTTTAAACTTTCAGTCTTGGTTTTGGGGATCAAGAATGCTTTGGCAGCCCTGATTATATTCTCCACCTGAAAATGGACAGGGAAAATAAAATCTTCATATTGGCTGAATCTTTTGATACTGCAAACTATTTGAAGAAGGCTCAAAGTCAGTGGGGGCATACATTTCCAGTGATTGATTGATTGATTGACTGATATCTTTCTTTCTTCCTTTATTAATGACTCTCTGCCCAGTTGTGAATCTAATTTTATGGAATGCTACATCTTATTTTATTTTTGTTTTACTGTAAATATTTTAAATTGAAAATTTTATATATGCTTTTCAACCAAAACACACACTTCTCCAAGCGGTTATGTTAACCACTTTGAGAACCCTGATTAAGGTCAGTAACATGGGGCAGCAGAAGTCAGATTCAGTCATTTTAATGTATTACTGAGGAGAGATAGCAGGCATGGTTTCACAGGTTACTTCTTCTGAGATCTGTGTACTTGGATGGAAGTAGCTGTCCACTTATTCCATATCTTAAAGACAAACCATTCAGAAGCTCTACGGTCAATGTTCCTTCTAACAGGGAATCCCAGATGTTTTTGACTACAACTCCCATAATTCCCAGCCAAAAGCCAATGCAGCTGGGGATGCTGGGAGCTGTTGTCAACAACATCTACAATTCCCTGTTAGCAGTAAGGCTGTCTATGGTGGCAGGAAGCTATCTTCCTCCATGCAGGCAAATGAGAGTACAAAATGCAGTGCCCCACTAACAATGGCTAGCTATCAATGAGTCAAATAGGTAAGACAACTCCAAAACCCTTTAAAACATTGTGCCATGTGTGTGTTTTTTTGCCACTAACTCAAGGATCAAAATGCATTTCTATAAAACTGGAACATATAATCAGATTTTGCAGTTACAAATTATTCACTTTGTAAAGGCCTGAGGGAACATAAGCTCTGGGATTTACAGTATGTACTATATTCAGACTGAATGATTCTAGGGTGTTAAAATCAATGTGCAAGAAATTACAAGAGTACCACTTTTATCTGAAGTGGGTTTTCCCCCCCTTCCTCCTCTTTCCCTGATCTTCAGCGCTAAATAATTATCTACATTTTAAGGCTTTCCATTTATCCTCCAGGGCAATATTTATTAGTGCAATCATCCCTTGAGCTTTCCCATTAGATTTTCCAGTGATCCCGGTAGGCTTTAGAGTTGCTCATGTAACCACTGAGCGTCCAAGAGCATTCACCTGCCAATGGTTCAGATGAACAAGAAAACTATGTGTGGCCAGTTAACATTAGGTCAAATGAACTTTTTAAAAGATGAAATCCTTGTTAAAGGAATAGTGTGCATTTTTCATTCAAGACTGGTTTGGAAGTGGCAGGGGCCAGGTTACTTTTCACCCACTTTTAAAGCATGCTGTTTCTTATCTATAACAACGTCTGGAAAGCCCACCACCTAGCATTAGGTTGCTGATATGCCTCAACCACTCTCAAACTGACTGGATAACTTAGCAGCAATTATACCACAGACAGCCGCTCCTCTTGCTTCTCTACAACACTAGCGGGATTCCAAGCAAAGTCAGGGACCCCTTTGCCAATGGGACGGTCTCCTCCTCAGCTGAGATAACCAGCCATGCACACTACACAGCATGCCAGGCTGAGCATGGCTAGGGTATGGGTTTAACTGTCCAGGATTGCTTTCAAGAAGATATGGAGGGGAGGGATTTTTGTCTGTAAGGAGGTTAAGCATTTCTAGCAGAATTCTTGTTCCCTTGCACACCGAAATTGCCAGGATTCTGTTTTGAGGAACCTGTATCAGTTAAATTAGAAAACCAAATACAGTTTGAGGGTTCATTCAAATTGGCTTCTTTATTTCTCCTCCCTTCAGGTCATATGAAGATTCTGCTCATGCTGAACATGATGAAAGCGAGAACCAGGAATTGACAGATTTACGAGGTAGCATCTTCTGTTCAAAAAGGTACATTTTTGAAGCTGCTCTGATCACAGGAAGCGACTGTGGCATTCCATCAGTTTCTAGTTCACACATTATTACACTGCTCAAAAGTGTACTCAGATGGATGACTACATGTGAGAGCTGTCTACTGTAAGACAGTCCCCTTAGGGGACAGAGCCATGGTAGAGCATCTGCTTACAAGGAGAAGGTATCAGATTCAAGCACTGGTATCTTCAAACAGAGCTGGGAAAGACTCCTGCTTGAAACTGGGAAGAGCCACTGCCAGTCAGTGTAGGCTAGACAGACCAACAGTCTCACTCGCTATAAGGCAGCTTCCTCTGTACGTTTGAAGTAGAAGCCAGCTGTGCACAGTGCTGATTGACTGGCTCCCATGTCATCACCAGTAAATCTTGCCACAATCGCCAGAATGGGGCTTAAGTCTGATTTTTTATTCATTCAGCAGTGAAAGAACAGACAGACACAAGTGTTCATGCAACCGTTTAAAAAATATAAGAGGCAAACAGCCTGCCTGAAGCATGAAAGGAGGGGCAAGACTGAGACGTGAGCTAGCGTTTAATTGCTTGGTATGCATGTTTGTCATCTCAGTTGCAAAGCCCAGAGGAAACAGAGCTCACCCTGCAGTTGAAGTATGCTCTGTGAGCCCTGTGCTTATATTACATCAGCCAAAAATACAGGTGAAACTCGGAAAATTAGAATATCGTGCAAAAGTCCATTAATTTCAGTAATGCAAATTAAAAGGTGAAACTGATATATGAGACAGACGCATTACATGCAAAGCGAGATAAGTCAAGCCTTAATTTGTTATAATTGTGATGATCATGGCGTACAGCTCATGAAAACCCCAAATCCACAATCCAAGAAAATTAGAATATTACATGGAACCAAGAAGACAAGGATTGTAGAATAGAACAATATCGGACCTCTGAAAAGTATACAGTGTACTGTGCTTGATTGGCCAGCAAACTCGCCTGACCTGACCCCATAGAGAATCTATGGGGCATTGCCAAGAGAAGGATGAGAGACATGAGACCAAACAATGCAGAATTGCTGAAGGCCGCTAATGAAGCATCCTGGTCTTCCATAATACCTCATCAGTGCCACAGGCTGATAGCATCCATGCCACGCCGCATTGAGGCAGTAATTGCTGCAAAAGGGGCCCAAACCAAGTACTGAATACATATGCATGCTTATACTTTTCAGAGGTCCGATATTGTTCTATTCTACAATCCTTGTCTTCTTGGTTCCATGTAATATTCTAATTTTCTTGGATTGTGGATTTGGGGTTTTCATGAGCTGTACGCCATGATCATCACAATTATAATAAATTAAGGTTTGACTTATCTCGCTTTGCATGTAATGCGTCTGTCTCATATATCAGTTTCACCTTTTAATTTGCATTACTGAAATTAATGGACTTTTGCACGATATTCTAATTTTTCGAGTTTCACCTGTACATACAGTTTGGGCCACAACTCACAACACAACAAAACACAACACACACTTGGCATGCAAAAGGTACAAAGTTCAATAATCTCTATCTTTATTTTTTAAGGTACTAGCCAGGAAGGTCTTCTCCAGCCCTGCTGTTTAGCAATTTGGTTAAAGTGACTGCCAGGGTACTTCTGGGGACAAATACCCTTGATACTCCAAACCAAACGTGCACCTCTGCAGCCAACATCATTACTGATTCAGATCAGTCAGTATCATGATGCCAGCTACCATCAGTTCAGGATACTATAGAAGAAGCATGCAAAGCAGTAATGCTGTATTCTTTTCCTGTCATTTACCCTGAGCTTTTGGCAACCTAAGATTTAGACAGTGAGTATAACTGCAAACTGCTTGACTGACAGCCACTGATATTCCTGTTCTCTACTATTAATTTATGAAGTTCTTTTTGAATCCATACAGAGGCCTTAATTCACCTTTCTATCCCCCTTCATTTGCAGCTCACTGCCTCTGAAAGACTCTTCTGCTGTCCACATTTAAGAATCTAATGTTATTAGAGCTGGGTAAATGGCATACAGCATGACCAACACAAATACCTTTTCATAGTAATATCAAATTTATTAAGAGAATTTATTCAAATGTATTAAGAGCTGCACTAATTTGTCTGAGGAAGCCTGCGTTGGATCCCTCAGAATTGAACAATTACAGGCCGGTCTCCAACCTTCTGTGGCTGGCCAAGGGTGGTGGCCTCCCAGCTCCAGACAGTCTTGGAGGAAACTGATCATCTAGATCCATTTCTGACGGGCTTTCGGGCAGAATGGGGGGCGGGGGCGGTGAAGACCGCCTTAGTTGGCCTGATGGATGATCTCCAATTGGGAACTGACAGATGAATTGTGACTCTGTTGGTCCTTTTGGACCTCTCAGCGGCTTTCGATACTATGAGTCATAGTATCCTTCTAGAGCGTCTGACGGAGCTGGGAGTGGGAGGCACTGATCCGCAGTGGTTCTGCTCCTACCTCTTGGGCAGGTCGCAGATGGTTTGGAGACTGTTGCTCTTCACAATGTGGACTTTTGTACCGTGTCCCTCAGGGCTTCATATTGTCTCTGATGTTGTTTAAATCAACATAAAACCACTGGGAGAGATCATACGAGATTTGGTGCAGGGTGCTATCGGTATGCTGATGACACCCAAATCTATTTAACCATGTCAACATCATCAGGAGAAGGCATAACTTCCCTAAATGCCTGACTGGAGATGATGATGGGCTGGATGAGGGATAACTGACTGAATCCGGATAAGATGGAGATACTCATTGTGCAGGATCGGAACTCAGGAGATGAGTTTGATCTGCCGGTTCTGGATGGGGTCACACTTCCCCAGAAGGAACAGGTACACAGTCTGGAGGTGCTTCTGGATCTGAGCCTCTTTCTCGTGTCCCAGGTTGAGGCAGTGGCCAGAAATGCTTTCTATCTGCTTCGACTGATATGCCACCTGCATCCGTTTCTTAAGATGAACGACCTCAGAACAGTTGTACATATGCTGGTAACCTCCATGCTAGACTACTGCAATGAGCTCTATGTGAGGCTGCCTTTGTACGTAGGCCAGAAACTACAGCTGGTTCAGAATGTGGCAGCCAGGTTGGTCTCTGGGTCATCTCAGATACACCAGATTACTTCTGTATTGAAAGAGCTACACTGGCTGCGCATAGGTTTCCGGGCAAAATACAAGGTGCTGGTGGTTATTGTTGTTATTATTATTATTATTAATTCAGTTTAATTATATTGCATTAAATTAATTCAATATAACTTATAAAGGTTATAACTTATAAAGCCCTAAATGGCTTGGGCCCTGGGTATTTAAGAGAACGTCTTCATCATGAACCCCACCGCCCATTGAGATCATCAGGAGAGGTCCGTCTGCCGTTGCCACTGGCTTGTCTGGTGGCTACTTGGGGATGGGCCTTCTCCACTGCTGCCATGAAGCTTTGGAATGTGCCTCCTCATCTTTGACAACTTTGAAAAAGTTTTTAAAGGTGCATTTGTTCACCCAGGCTATTGACTAAATACTGTTTTAATCATTTTAAAATTTTAAATTGTTGTAATATTTTAACTTTTTCTGTTGTCATTTATTTTGTTTTATTGTAAACCGCCTAGAGACATAAGTTAATTTACTTCCAATTTATTAAGACATGTGCTGTTTTCAATTCTATGATCTCAATGGCCATTTCAAATTTTAAAAAAGGGATGAGATATCATTGCAAAGTAAAGATATTCAGGAGAACACTTTTAAAAGATGTTCCAAAGCCATACAAAGATATGGAGCACCTGCCTCCCTACCCCAGGAAAAATTAGTCTCTGTCACACTGCAAGCATTCAGGGAGCGGATCTGCAGAAATCTACTGTATTGCTCAGTTCAGACACTAAACAAAAAACATGTTTGAGGAAGTTCAGCAATGGCTTTGTGTCATTTCTGTACCAATAAACTAGAACCAGAAACTATGGGCTGAACTGGGTTTCCAAACCATGGTTGTGCCAGTCAGTCATGCTCTGAACCTCAAAAGGTTGCTGTACCATGGAGACAAACATCAGCTGACTTATGAAACTGAGTGCTGACAGGACTGGAAAAAGCAACAGAAGCAGCTGTAAACCATGGTTTCTTTGTTATATATCTGGAAGCTAAATCCATGACTTGGGTTCTAAACTATGTTTAGTTTAAATTACAATTAGGTGTGCTGCCTGAAGTGAGTTTCCTGTATTTGCATTTCTGTAGAAATCCAGTTAATTCAAATGTAGTTCCTCTAACACTGCAAGAACAGAAGGGGGTTGCCCTCTACATCCCATTCATTCTTGTCAAAGTGGTCTTCACAAGTTGACTTGTTTTTCTTCCTCCTACACAAGTTTTTCTTTTCAACACATACACATACACTTTTAAAATGCAATTGCTGGCAAACTAAACATTCCCCATGCCAAGAATTTTCCATGTACTCACAAATAGCTAAGCAATCTTGGCAACAGCAACAGTTTTCAAACTCAAAGCACAGAACTGCAGCAATTATTCTTTTAGTATGCACAAGAACTAGAATACAAATTAACATTTCTGAAGAACGATTGGAAAACCAAAATCATATTTTGAGTCAAAATAATTTGCCTTGCTTATGCACATTCTAAGCCTAAGAATTCAGATACTGTCATTTTGGATTACCCATTTGAAGCATAATACGGACAAGAGACTTGCAGAAACTACAGTTATTTGAATCTTGAAAAAAGCAGCAGACATTTCACTTCCTTAAACAGTGGGAAAGAGGTTGAACTGAGAGAGCAGATTGATGGCTCCCTACTAGACAGAGCATTCCTCCCATCATTAGAGCAAGTTGGTGTCTATTCTGATGAGGGCAAAGCAACACAGAGCATGTAGCAATGGGACATGGGAGTCAAAATATTTATCCCAGTCTATGTGCAAAGTGGTATAACCAGTTGCAAAACATTTAGGATGTCCAATATGCCACAGTAAGTCTCATATAATCATCAACATACTACCACCCACTTTCATCAGTTTTTCATCAATCAATTGCATTTCATAACATGCTGAATGAAATTCAGTATGAGCCAGGGCTGCCATGATATAGTCCCATTTGTCCATTTATTGTCTCTCCCATTTTGCACTAGAACCTCCCAACCTCAATTCTTAGTGTTCTGAATCTCCCAACCTCAATTCTTAGTGTTTTGAAATCTTACCACAATAGCAATGGTCTTTTAAAAATCTAACTATACAACTCCTACATCACAGATATTAATATCAGAACCAAACAGACACCCCATTCAAACTTTTAATAAAAAGCTCCAGTCATGGTAGGAAGTCCAACTGCAGCACTATAACGCATTCCTTGCAGCTCATGCACTCACAGTAACAGTGACGTTTGTGTGAAAAGGGAACCACCATAACCGCAATGGCCAGAGCATTATGGAAGCTGCTCTGGTATGTTCCTAGGCTGCTTGGGATGAATGTTATATGAAACATGGCATCACAGAAATTCATATTTAAGAATCAAACAGGAGAATTTAATTAAGCACTTTCTCTTCTGAACCACTGTTCTGCCATCCTGAGGTTTTGAAAACTGATCCTCCCCAAACTAAGGCAAAGAAGAAGCATGTGTATACACACACACACACACACACAATGACATGCTTCTTTGTCCTCCTGCTCATCATGCAAACTACTGATGACCTTGTGCAATAATTGCTTCCTTTACCTCCACAAACAGTCTCTTCCATTGCTATTTACATTCTGAGCTGCAATCACCTTGATCACTCAACCATTGGTAACAAATGTCTCCGAAGACATAAAGCGATTAGTAGAATAATGCCCAGTTTTTGTTCATGATTAATATCCAACCCTGTCTGATAAATTCTCCAGACAAATCACACATGAAGAAAGGGAATTACCACCATGACTCCCAAAATGATGAATATATTCATATAATAATGAAAGAATATGAATTTCTACTCTAAAATTTCCCAATTATGCCAGAGATGTATCAGAATTATGCATTTGAGATGTTTCTATCACATTTGTATTCCACTATTCCTCAAACAAGCTCAAGATGCCGGTGGGCTTTGTTATCTTCACAACCATCCTGCAAGGTAGGTTAGGCAGAATGCCTCAGATGAGACAATCCCTAAATCATGCTTCAGAAGACTGTAACAAGACACAAGCTCATGTATGCCCTTTGCTCCTCTCTCATCTCAGTTTCCCACCGAGGTCCGAGAGTCAACGCTAACATGTCTTTGCCAATTTGGAAAGCAAACTATGCTTAGTGCTAAAAAGGAATCTGAGAGGCAAGCTCCCGGAGGAGAGGCAAGGAAGCACTCCAGATCACAGTTTCTGCTCAATTCTCCAAACTGTGGTTTGGAAAATCATCCAAACTGAACCATTGTGACAGCCCAGGGTCAACCACTGAACTTCATATTGAGTGGAACTTTGAACCAGGGTGGATTTGATTTAAATCACTAGCAGGGTGGATAAAAATCAAAAAAATCCAATTTAAATAAAAAAAATCCGATTTAAATCAAAAAAATCCAATTTTTTTATTTAAATCGGATTTTTTTGATTTAAATTGGATTTTTTTTATTTTTATCCACCCTGCTAGTGATTTGAATTTAAATCAAATCCACCCTGCTTTGAACCCAGATCTCCACAGTCCAACACCCTATATACTACGCCACATGCTGTCTGTTTATGTGCTTTGATTTCCTTGTGCTTTCCATTTGCAAGTCTGGGCTTTGAAACAGAGGCATGCAAGGGAAATGGATGGGGATGTACTGGCAATACATGAATTTGGATTATTATTATTATTTTACATTTATATTCCACTCTTCCTCCAAGAAGCCCAGAGCAGTGTACTACATACTTGAGTTTCTCTTTCACAACAACCCTGTGAAGTAGGTTAGGCTGAGAGAGAAGTGACTGGCCCAGAGTCACCCAACTAGTTTCATGGCTGAATGGGAATTTGAACTCGGGTCTCCCCAGTCCTAGTCCAGCACTCTAACCACTACACCACTCTGGCATTGGATAAGAGGGAAAGGAATAAAAAAGTGGAAGGAGACAGAACATACAGAAATCCTGTTCCCTAACTATGGAAAGTGCAGAGTAAGAGTGTAAGCTTCCTAGTTTGAGTCTTTTGTAGACACCAAACTAGTATATTTACAATATTCTCTTCATAACCACAAAGGCCAACTTAGTTTCCATTTTTTTTTTTTAATGAAAATGGATATTCTCAGGATTCGCTTTAACCTAGACATCTAGATTCCACAATGTGTATTGTGATCAAAGCTATGTATATGTGTAGGCTCCATGTCTACCAGGTATGGTAGATCAAACAGCACACTACAAATAAGCACCTCAGCTTTTTATCTAGCAAAGATGACGTCTAACTTTGATGTAAGGCCGGCACTATTAACTTTTACTGCAGAGCTCTGTGTAAGTCAGAAATGCTTTGTATTAGAAACAATAAGCCCTTCTGAAAACATCCCATTCGTTTATTTATTTAAAAGATTCATATCATCTCATTTTTATACAACTCAAAGGTGGTTCACCTCATGATTAAAATACACAAAACAAAATTATATTAAAATGCCAGTTCTAATTAAAACTACCTCATACAAACAAGAAGCCAACTATAGCAGCAGTAAATCCAGCATGAAAATCCTGCTGGAACAAACACACTTTATACGCTTTCATTCGAAAGGTCAGCCAAAGATGAGCATTTCTAGACCTTAATAGGATGCATGTTCCACAACACTGGACCGCTACAAAAAATGTGTGTGTCAATATTTTGACACGGGAAGAGTTCCAAGTTGATAAAGTATAGTTAATTAGAAGCTCTTTTACTGTAGTCAGCTGGTCACAAGACAGTTCAGCCCCATTGAGACATTACATTGTACATGCATATAGGTGTCAGTGTGTGTGTGAATAACTGTTGCCACTGGCATATCTGGTAGCTACTTGGACGGGCCTTCTCTGCCGCCCAAGGCTTTGGAATGCATTCCCTGATGAAGTAAAAGCCTCCCCATCTCTGACAGATGCAGAAAACACACTTGTTCACCCAAGCTTTCAACTTTTTTTTAAAAAAAATGTGTATTTGTTTTAAACTGTTTTAATTGTTTTAATTATGCCGTGTTGTTGTAAACTGCACAGAGGCGTAGGTTTGGGTGGTATACAAATATACCAAATAAATAAATCAACAGCTCAACAAACCCCTTCCTTTCTGGAACAGCTCTCGAATTAGTGATGGTGGTAGGGGCCTCTGGGTTTAGCTGTGAAGTATATGAACAGAGAGAGTCCTTTTTTCTCTAGTGACATTGTTGAGATTTCACTTCTCTCTAGAACACTCATTGCCTTTTGCTTCTGGTCAAAGGAGATATACCGAATTACTTTGGTAAAAGCAGAACTACAAATGAGGCTGAACTGCAGTAAAACCTGTTCAGAATTTGCTGCTTAAGTGGCCACAAATCAAAAGATCTGTGGAAGGCAGCATCAGGAGAAATCGAGGACAGAAGTGAAAATATAAACACATTCAAAGTCCAACTGCATATAAGTGTCATTAAACAAAACAAACAACTTTCATTTCTCAGCAGCACTTGTGTTACTGTCATGTTTATTTCACAAATTTGATTGTGTTTATTGAGATGAAGCATTTCTGACTGTATCCTGCACTGCTATGGAGAGGCACAAAACAGGTGCCAAGCTCCCCTGTTGGGCACTCTTTCCAATCCCAGCCAAAAGTGTAGGATTGCTCTCTGTCCCCCTTTTGATAGTTGTGTCCAAGATTTGTCTCCAATGAATGTGGCTAGTTGATCCTGATTTTTCTGTAGCAAACCAAGTAATCCAGTCACACTATTATACCTCACAATTGGTGTGTTTCATGTGTTATGGGAACTGCTAATGTGCACTTCACAGATGTGCACCTCACTGCCTTGAGATTTTTATACAAGGTGGTATATAAATTTAATAATTAATTAATTAATTACACAAAGCATCTGATAACTTTGAAAGCCTTCCTCCAGTCTGTATGCATAACTTGACCTTTTTTCTACCCATTCCAACCTGCCGCCAAAGACTCATTCCATTCTGGACTGACCAGCTGAAGAATGCCTCCTTGTATACTCCTCCTGCTGACAGGAAGCAGATAAAATTAACTGATCCATGTCTATTTCTGATCTTCCTATCTGAAGGATCCCTCTTGGACAGTATATAGACAAAAGCAAAAAACATAGAGGCAGAAATAATTCATTTGTCCCCAAGCACAAAAACCACCGTTCACATGCTAGCTCATCAAAGAATTTACTCTATGCTCTGAGTAATGTCTATGACAAAACAGTGAGGACATTTCATTTGAAGTGACATTTGCAGTAGTCACCCATTTGAAATGTAAGGAACAATATAACTAAAGTACTGCCAAGACACTGAATGGAGCTTACAATGAGCACTCAGCAGTTTAATGCTGGGTTTTAGGAAACATGTGTCTAGCCATAATATCTTTTGCTACAAGTCCTTTCAAAGCTCTGTGTAACCAATTAATTATGCTGCATATTGCTAATTTTAAAATGCTTAGTGAAGTAAAACCTGCACCACTATTTACTAATTAACAAAAATGATTGTAATATGGTCAATTACCAGCATAGACAAAGATTTTTCTTCCCGCTATGAATGTGGAATTCAATTCCTCATCAAGCTCAGCATAATTTTATTTCATTAACACTCTGGTTAATATTTGTTCCAGATACCATTCATAAAAAGAATACATTTGTATAATTTTAACAATTAAGGACAGTCAGAAAAAAATGTATGCAGCATTATTACTTGCTGGAAATTAGTTTCCGAGGAAGCCTAGAGCTACTCGATGATTGTATTAAAACATTAATGGAAGGCAGAGATGGGAACAAATCACCCCTAATAATACTTAGCACATATATAGAATGTAATGCCTTCAAATGCAGCAGCATTATTAACTAATTAACCTGTATAACTTCCCTTGCAGTTTGAAGAGAATCACCTATATTTAACAGTCAGGGTAATGAGAAACCAGATAGCTGCAAAGGACCACTGATTTAAGACAGATTCACAAAGTATGCCACTGCAGAGATGGCAGCCCAGCCACATGTTTACGGCAACTAAAACCAGTTATCTATCTGATTATGCAAAATAAGCCAGTGCAGAAATACCTTAATCTATCACTGAACATACCACAAGTGACTGGAAGAGTCTGAACCTCAGTCTTCATTGTATCCCTTATTAACATTTCACCTCCAAGTTCCCCTGCATGAAAGTTGAATGAATATAGATGTATTAATACTGCCATAAGGCTCACTGTAGTTTTGTCTAGACCAAGGCTACATAACTTGGCCCTCTAACTCAGGGATTCTCAACGTTGGGTCTCCAGGTGTTATTGGACTTCAGCTCCCATAATCTCCAACCAAAGACCACTTGGGCTGGGGATTATGGGAGTTGAAGTCCAATACCATAGGGGGACCCAGCGTTGAGAATCCCTGCTCTAACTGCTGTTGAACTACAATCCCCACATTCCCAGCCATAGTGGCCAACAGGCAGTGAGTATGGAAGTTGTAGTCCAACAGTAGCTGGAGGGATAAAGTTATGCACCCCTGCTCTAAACACACATCTAAGACATCTCTCAATCCATGGCAATGGCCAGGGTGAAGCTTGTATACTTGGTCTGTCATTACTCCAGGTACAGAGTAAAAGAACACCATATGGTTGACTCCTGCTTCTCCCCAGGAACAATACAGCCTGGTAACAACAGTTCCAAGGACACAGAAGCAGTCAGGAACTTCTTGAGAAGGACAGAGATTAGATGCAGCAACAACTGTCCCTGCCCACAGGTTAGCAGAAGATACCTAGCCACATGTGTCCATCTAATTCAGAAGCTACAATTCCTCAAGGTCCACCACCACCACTACCCCCTGCACTTTTCCTTGGGGTACCCCAGCAATTCTTGCAGCTATCTTGCATTTACCTTGGTTTTTTTAAAACCTGGAAGTACTCACAGACTTGAAAGGAGAGGATGCATTGACTAAACATCACAAATATAGTAAAGGGGTAGTAAAGGTCAAAATACAATATGCAAAGCACTGCAGGAAAAAAAGTGCTGAAGCAGACTGTTCTGCTATGCCCCCAAAATACATGACAGAGATGTCCCAACTGTGAAAATCATCAGGCATAGGAGTAATTGGTTGCAGCAAAAATAAACATGTTAAAAATTAACACAAAGCAAAACTCTACTTCAATAGATAATCTCATAGGGAAACTCTGACTATAAGAGCCCAAAAGAGACTGCTGTTGTATGGAGTCTCACAGGACTCCATTTTACCTCCAATGCTTTGGAACATCTACATTAAACTGCTGAGAGAGATCATCAGGAAATTTGGTGCTGGGTGTTATCAATATGTTGGTGATACCTACAGGTGAAACTCGAAAAATTAGAATATCGTGCAAAAATTCATTAATTTCAGTAATGCAAATTAAAAGGTGAAACTGATATATGAGATAGACGCATTACATGCAAAGCGAGATAAGTCAAGCCTTAATTTGTTATAATTGTGATGATCATGGCATACAGCTCATGAGAACCCCAAATCCACAATCCCAGAAAATTAGAATATTACATGAAACCAATAAAACAAGGATTGTAAATAGAACAATATCGGACCTCTGAAAAGTATAAGCATGCATATGTATTCAGTACTTGGTTTGGGCCCCTTTTGCAGCAATTACTGCCTCAATGCAGCGTGGCATGGATGCTATCAGCCTGTGGCACTACTGAGGTGTTATGGAAGACCAGGATGCTTCAATAGTGGCCTTCAGCTCTTCTGCATTGTTTGGTCTCATGTCTCTCATCCTTCTCTTGGCAATGCCCCATAGATTCTCTATGGGGTTCAGGTCAGGCGAGTTTGCTGGCCAATCAAGCACAGTAATCCCATGGTCATTGAACCAGGTTTTGGTACTTTTGGCAGTGTGGGCAGGTGCCAAGTCCTGCTGGAAAATGAAGTCAGCATCCCCATACAGCTCGTCTGCGGAAGGAAGCATGAAGTGCTCAAAAATCTCCTGATAGACGGCTGCATTGACCCTGGACTTAATGAAGCACAGTGGACCAACACCAGCAGATGACATGGCTCCCCAAATCAACACAGACTGTGGAAACTTCACACTGGACTTCAAGCATCTTGCATTGTGTGCCTCTCCATTCTTCCTCCAGACTCTGGGTCCTTGGTTTCCAAATGAGATGCAAAAGTTGCTCTCATCAGAAAAGAGGACTTTGGACCACTGAGCAACAGACCAGTTCTTTTTTTCTTGAGCCCAGCTAAGACGCTTCTGACGTTGTTTGTTGTTCAGGAGCGGCTTGACAAGAGGAATACGACATTTGAAGCCCATGTCCAGGATCCGTCTGTGTGTGGTGGCTCTTGATGCACTAACTCCAGCCTCAGTCCACTCCTTGTGAAAGTCCCCAACACTTTTGAATGGCCTTTTCCTGACAATCCTCTCCAGGCTGCGGTCATCCCTGCTGCTTGTGCACCTTTTTCTTCCACACTTTCCCCTTCCACATAACTTTCTATTAATGTGCTTTGATACAGCACTTTGGGAACATCCAACTTCTTTTGCAATTACCTTTTGTGGCTTTCCCCCCTTATGGAGGGTGTCAATGATGGTTTTCTGCACAACTGTCAAGTCAGCAATCTTTCCCATGATTGTGATTCCTAATGAACCAGACTGAGAGACCATTTAAAGGCTCAGGAACCCTTTGCAGGTGTTATGGATTGATTAGCTGATTGGAGTGGAGCCTAGACTGTTGAACCTTTTCACAATATTCTAATTTTCTGGGATTGTGGATTTGGGGTTCTCATGAGCTATACGCCATGATCATCACAATTATAACAAATTAAGGCTTGACTTATCTCGCTTTACATGTAATGCGTCTATCTCATATATCAGTTTCACCTTTTAATTTGCATTACTGAAATTAATGAACTTTTGCACGATATTCTAATTTTTCGAGTTTCACCTGTAGATCTATTTCTCCTTATCAATTTGGTCAGGAGCTTAAATGCTTCATCAGGAGCATGACCTCTCTATATGCTGCTTTCAATTGGTAATGGGATGGATGAGGGAGATCAAACTCAAGTTTAATCCAACAAGACAGAGGTACTTGTGTGAGCCAGAACTTAGGAAGTAGTTTGGATCTGCCTGTTCTGGATGGGGTTACACTCTCCGTGAAAGATCAGGTACATAGCTTGGGAGTACTTCTGGACCCATACCTCTTCCTGATATCTCAGGAAGCCAGGAGTGCTTTTTATCAGCTTTGGCTGATACACCAGCTACATCCATTTCTCAAGACTAACGACCTTAAAACACTGGTGCATACACTGGTAACATCCAGGTTTGACTATTGCAACGCACTCTGTGTTGGGCTGCCTTTGTACATAGTTCGAAAACTGCAAGGGGTGTACAATGCAGTAGCCAGGGCTACCCAAACAGACCATATTACTCCTGTTTTAAAGGAACTACACCAGCTGCCAATTAGTTTCCGGGCGAAATACAAATTGCTGGTTATTACCAATAAAGCCTTGAACAGCTTGGGCTCCAGGGTATTTAAGCAAGCCCCTCCCCCTTCGTGAACCCCGCTGCCAATCAGGGTGGATTTGATTTAAATCAAACTGATTTAAATCACGATTTAAATCACTAGCAGGGTGGATAAAAATAAAAAAAAATCTGATTTAAATCAAAAAAATCCGATTTAAATCAAAAAAATCGGATTTTTTTGATTTAAATCGGATTTTTTTTTATTTTTATCCACCCTGCTAGTGATTTAAATCGTGATTTAAATCAGTTTGATTTAAATCAAATCCACCCTGCTGCCAATTAAGATCATCAGGGGAGGTCCGGTTCCAGTTGCCACCTGCTCGCTTGGTGGTGACCTAAAACCGGGCTTTTTTTTTTTTTTTTTTTAGAGTTGCCCCGAGGCACTGAAACACACTCCCAAATGAAATCAGAATCTCCCCATCTTTAGCTGCTTTTAAACAATTTTTCAAAACACACCTGTTTTATCAAGCTTTTAGTTTTTTAAGTTTTAACATGTTTTAATGTTTTATGTATGGTAATTTTAATCTGTTTATATTATTTTTAGGTTTGGGTTATTGCTTGATTGGGTTGTAAACCTCCCTGATACTTTACACAGGGTGGTATATAAATGTGACAAACAACAACTACGCAACAGTGGCCACTGGCAATAGGACAATCCGTCAGTTCATTTGTATAGCCAGTGATCATTTCAAACTAGCAATATTATAATCTTCCTACCTTTGCTATGTTGATTTTATACCAGTATTAGGAGAGAGGCACCTAATGGCGCAGCAGGGAAATGACTTGACTAACAAGCCAGAGGTTGCCAGTTCAAATCCCCACTGCTTCACACCTATATCGGGCTGCAGCGATATAGGAAGATGCTGAAAGACATCATCTCATACTATGTAGGAGATGGCAATGGGAAACCCTCCTGTATTCTACCAAAGACAATCAGAGGGCTCTGTGGTTGCCCGGAGTCAACACTGATTCGACGGCACACTTTACCTTTATTAGGAGAGAAGTGCCTGATTTTGAGTAAGCCCTAAATGAATAGAATTAAACTTGCTGATAAAATTTAAATTCAACAGTTTCACACTGGAGATTCCAAAATCACCTCAGCTAGTGCTCATGCACCACTATATATTGTTTTAAAACAAAAAAAAATTCCATATACCCAGATGAAGATATTAACATCCAATTGAATTAAAATAGCATACACACACCGTGATCAATTTGACAATATTAATGCTTGCCACTTTGGAATTAGCACTGTAATCTTTAGTTTGCTTTACCAGTGCAATTCATGCATGATGTTCTTTGTCACGCTGATTTTAATACAAGCAGAGCTTTCTGAATGTTATTACTTTGCACTGATCTACAGTTTATTCCCTGTCTCTGAAAAACTTAGCAAGTTGCCAGGGTAAAGGTATGTTTAAAAATTAAAGAAAAGAAACTCCAGCTCTAATTCTGTTGCTACCATCAGTCATAAAAAAAAATATTCCTTTTATGTATGCTTGTTTATTCTCTAACCTAAATATAGACACCCATATTTTTATCTTTTTGACACTGTACATCACCATTATTGCTAATGCCTTTCAATGTATCTTTATAAGAGTAACAGCAGTAATTGCAGTAATGCATAAGACTATTACATGATCAAAGGTATGTGTATACTATAAACTGATCTGATTAGTGTTGAGGCAGGGAGGAAATGCCAAGTTGGTGGGAGAGAAAATTGAAAAGTGGGCAATCTTCTCCCTGATAAGTCACCTGAAGAGTGAATACTATCACTGGTAAGGGAACAGAATGAGTGGCAAACATTTGGAGAATTGAGAGGGCACTAGTGTTAGACAATACGTAGCCAGTAGTATTAACTATTACAGAATCCCAGTCCTGATTAACAACAAAAAACATAAACCATTTATTTTGTGGGTTCTTACATGCAGAAAAAAAATGACAAGAACTGTCACTTGATTGAAACAAAAATGCTTCTGACTTTTTACTGACCAACTGCTCTATTCAATTTACATAATATGAAACCTCAAAAAGGTGCCTTTTTGATGATCTCAAATGAAAGCGACAATTTCTTGTGAACATGAGAGAACCTGCAGCACTTGGTCTTAAAAGTCCATCATCAATATTCTCTTTTGCATACAGATGGAAACATGGAATGCTGTCTCAAAGAGAAACACCAGTGCCAAAACAGCTTCCACAAAATAAACAGGTTCAAGGAAGATCCATGTATTGCAAAGGACACAGACTTAAACAAGATATTGACATTGATTCCAGTTAGAACTGGAAGCCTCAGTTGCCTCTACCATGATTTCATCCTGAAAGGCAAACTATATGCTAGCTGTGTACATAAATGGGAAGAAAAGGCACATGATGGGGTGAAGCCTCTTATGAAAAACAAGTCAATATATCTGTATGTGTTACAGAGGGAGAGGAGTAATTATCATCTACATTATTTGCAAAACAATCTGAGGTTTGTGTGTTGAAGACCTAAACATTACTGGTATTGAGGAACTATTGAGGGCTGCAAATTTTCATCTATTTAATTGTCAAATTCAATCAATTAGAGCTTTAATAATGAATTAATATTTGCCTCTCATCAATTAATCCAGGGAGTCGAGAACAAGCAAAGACTTCTAGGGTCCACCACTGACACAACACACTTGCACAGGTTCCACCTTCAAAGCAGCAGCTAAAATGCTTCTGCCTGGAGTCAGTAACAGGCTGAATGAAGGATAACAAACTGACGTTGAATCCAAACAGGACAGAGAAGCAGTGGCCCCTCTAATTTTTTTCATCTCTGTGTGGAATGAGTTTTGTTCTGGGTGGCAGTACCAAACCAGTGTGCGTGCACCTGCATTCAGAATGGGGCCTTCCTGATTCAACCTGAGTGGGATCTAAAATGAACTGAGCGGACATCCAAGAACTTGTGAGCGTGCGCACGCCTTAGAAGGAACAGTGCAGAGGAGAACTGTTCTTGTAGTAGCAAGCATGACTTGTTCCCTTAACTGAACAAGATCTGCCCTGGTTGCATATGAAACACAGAAGTGTGAGTACTGTAAGATATTCCCATAGGGGATGGAGCCACCGAAGAGCATCTAGGTTCCAAATTTCCTCCCTGGTATCTCCAAGATAGGGCTGAGAGAGATTCCTGCCTGCAACCTTGGAAAAGCCACTGCCAGTCTGTGTAGACAATACTAAGCTAGATGGACCAATAGTCTGACTCAGTATATGGCAGCTTCCTATGTTTGTATTGTGGGAGGCCAGCACTTAGGAAGTGGTTTGGATCTGCCTGTTCTGGATGGGGTTACACTCTCCGTGAAAGATCAGGTACATAGCTTGGGAGTACTTCTGAACCCATCTTCCTGATATCTCAGGAAGCCAAGAGTGCTTTTTATCAGCTTTGGCTGATACACCAGCTACATCCATTTCTCAAGACTAACGACCTTAAAACACTGGTGCATACACTGGTAACATCCAGGTTTGACTATTGCAACGCACTCTATGTTGGGCTGCCTTTGTACATAGTTTGAAAACTGCAAGGGGTGCACAATGCAGTAGCCAGGGCTACCCAAACAGACCATATTACTCCTGTTTCAAAGGAACTACACCAGCTGCCAATTAATTTCCGGGCGAAATACAAATTGTTGGTTATTACCAATAAAGCCCTGTACAGCTTGGGCTCCAGGGTATTTAAGCGAACGACTCCTCCTTCGTGAACCCTGCTGCCTATTAAGATCATCAGGGGAGGTCCGGTACCGGTTGCCACCTGCTCACTTGGTGGCGACCCAAAGCCTTCTTTAGGGTTGCCCTGAGGCACTGGAAAACACTCCCAAATTAAGTCAGAGCATCCCCATCTCTGATTATTTTTAAGCCAAATCTGAAAATGCACCTATTTTATCAGGCTTTTAGTTCATAATGTTTTAAAGTTTTATTGATAGTTATTTTAAATTGTCTGCATAATCTAATGTTCTAATTGTAAAACCACCCAGAAATTTATATATAGGGTGGTATATAAATACAATCAATCAATCAATAAAAGCATATATCCTAAATACTGCTAAAAACCTGTGAGAATAGATGGACTCTCCCTGATACCTAAAAAATAGCAATGGAGGCTTCCCAGCAAACACATCTGGAAAGCAAGTCCTAGATTCACAAGTCACCAGCAAAAAGGCCCTCTCTCCAGTAGCCACCCATCCAACTTCCAAAAGCTGGGACATATACAGAAGCACACTCAGGATGATTTCAATTGACAGGCAGATTCATATTGGATAATGAGATCCACCCCAGGTCATCTAGGGCTTTAAAGGTCAAAACTATCACTATGATTTGGTCCCAGAAACAAAATGGAAGCCAACAAGTATCTTTTAACTCTGAGATAATACGGTGAGAGTAGTCAGCACCTGTTGTATTCTGCTTCAATTGAAGTTTCCCAACACTTTTCAAAAGCAACCCCACATACAGTGTATTATGGTAAACCTAGCCTGGATGTTACTTATGTTAGTCATCTGTTAAGTCACACCTAATCATAAACTCAAAGTAGTAAAGCATCAAGTATGTAAAACTTCCCTGGTTCAAAGTATTCTTACTTGCCACATGTGGATCATGCTATGAAATTGCCAGATAAAATAGTAAGTTTATACTGCAGAGGGCCCAACCTTCTCTAACTCACTGAACTGAAAAGCCTTTACTTTTCTGTAAACAATATAAGCAAAGCAATATTAAAGAGCACACTGCAAAGCGTGAACCACACTTTGTGAATCCATTTTGACCTCAAATTGACATCATGCCAATCAATTTGGAGAACCACAAGTACAGGCTCCAAAGTAAGTAGGTACATAACTTTCTGAAATCTAACCTGCATCCCTCTGTCAACTACTTCCACATCTTAGGCAAGAAAAAGTTGTACTGACCCCAACTCAATGCTCTAAACATTGCACCACACTTCTAAGGCATAATGCAAGAGGTAGCTGATAACAAAATGCTATGGAGACTTAGCTGATATACTATCTGAGTGGCAATAAGTATCACAGCAGACCTTTCATTGGTTGAGATTCATGTATTCCTTGCTCACCATGCCATATGCACAATGTGCTTATGACTGTTACACACAATCATAAACTAGTAAAGCTGGAAGGCATCTTCTAAAGCCAAGTTAACATCTCTGGTCTTAAGCAGTGCCAATCATTTCTAAACTATTCCTGACATTTTAGATAATGCTAAGAGCTATTATTGATAATTAAGAATACTTTTCCTTACATAGTTAAATTGCTCACTACCTAGTTATCATTGGATGACGGGACTCAACTTTTGAGGATAAAATGCGCTCCAACACTGAGTAAAAACACCCAATTAGATTCCAAATGACTTTTAGCTTAATGCAACATCTAAATTTATCTCCTGCCTTTCCAGTATCAAGTCTACCTTGTTTTGCTGCTTTTTCCTGATCTCCCTCTTGAAAGACAGCTGTGGGTTTCAAGTAAGCACTTCAGACTTGTCTATAAACATCTAGGTTTCATATTTTCAAGGACAGTCTTACAAAACAGCCTTTTGTACTTCCTTTACCCAAGCAGTCCTGAATATATTGAAGCCATCCCTCCCACTTCAGAGTCAGATCCAAGTCTGCATAAAGCCTTCTAAATTCCATCTTTAGATTTTACGAACTGCAGGATGCTACACTTGCAACATGCCCCCTTCCCGTCTTTTGTCTTACCATCTAGCCTGATGAAGAGTTCTATAGGACAGCTCTCCATTTGACGCTTTGTTGCTTTTTAGTTCATCCTGATTTAAGCAGCATCTGCTCTCACTTGTGAATTTTCCTTCTAATAGACCAAAATGATAAATTTTCTGTCTATTCTTAAATATTCTTCTAGATGTTTGACCTAAATCTTTCCTTCTTCTAAAGAAAAGTGTTGTATCTTATCCTAAGATGAAAAAAGAAGCAACAATCAAGAGAATCTTAACTGCCCCTGTAAACTATTTCCATCCCGTGCTCACATAAAGACATCTCCAGATGAGTTTACTTGAGGATTGCCGGATAGGTAAGCAAGCCCTCAGAATCCATAAAAAGAAACTATCTGCAATAGTACCTGTGACAAGCTTGATGGAGCAAAGACATGAAGAAATTTAACCATGGTGCCTAACTAAGCTAATCATCTGTACTTGTCCTAGGCAACCTTTTTCAGTTCTAAGCATATTACTTGTAAAGTGAGATAAAGAGAAGCCCATTTATCCTCCCACTACATAATATCCAACACTAGGTCTGGTAATTTTGTCTAGTGTATATTATCTGGCTCCTAAATCCAAAGGAAATTCATCAAGGCCTGATCTATGACACTGAGAGTTAGCACAAATGCGTGGTTGGAACACTGAATGTAACCCTGACACATCTGAGCTCAAAATCCACCTCAGTAATAGAATGACTGGTGCTCCATGTAGAAAACATGACAAATAGGGACCTACTTCACAGACTCATAGATACCCCTTAAATTACAGACAATAACTATGGTAACAGCATAGTTAGTATTGCATTTTTAAACTAACAGGATCTATTAGTAGAGTTCCATTTTCCTGTTAGCCTTCTTAGGCCTACCTGGGATTTGCAAGTCAATCTGCCTCACTCCCTGGACTTCAACTGGAAATCTGGTGACCCATGAAAAATGTGTACATGTCTCATTCTTTGACAATCACTATTATGGCAGCTTTTCAAATATGCAGAAATGATTATTCACCTTTACCCTCATAAATACCTCAACTTTCTGTCTGAGAAATGTGTTATCTACTTACAATATGTGGTGTAAGATACACTCATCTTATGAAGCCCAACTTTTACAGAAACCAATACACATCCCCAGGTACAAAACCAACAAAATCTACGAATTCCAGTTAGTGCACAAGGGAGGGAAAAGGAAATCTCTCTAAATTAAACCACAGCTCTGTGGTTTTACCAGCCTATCAAGTTGAGATTTCTAAGCAAGTCTACAATAATTTGTTATCACAGTGTCTTAACAATCCATTGATTTACCAAGCTACTACTCAGCATGGAAATCACTAATTGGTTTGTGTGTTTAACACTGATTAATAATGTGATTTTTAACCCAAATTTTAATCCTAGTAAAAAAGGGCATTGCTAGTATTTAGTGTAGTTTAAGGTTTCCCTAACCATGTTTTTGCTTAAATTTCTTTTTAATTAAGAAAAATGTGTTCATTAGCTATTCTCCATATATCCTCTGTATAGAGTTACTATAATATTATTACAAACTAATCAGTTGGAAATACTAAACCAGCTGAAATCAAGTTCCAGTCAATGACATTGACTTGCTTGTATGAAAATTCAGATTCAAGACATAATTCTTCTTTCAGTGGAATTGGTAATTAAGAACTTGGATTCCTACAGGCAAGAACCTCTCCTCCTTGCATTCACTTGGGTTTTCTGACTTGAATCTTAGCAGACACTACCATTCTCTGTGCTCAGGCCTGCTTCCATATCAGTTTTCAGAATGCTAACCGTTTATGGATAGATATGCATACCTATTTTGAAATGGTGGCTGACAGCCATTAAAAAAGTGTGACTGGTCTGACATATTTCAAACAGACCAACTTCACAGATTTCCATCTAGAAAATCTCTGACAGAGGCAGCTCACCTCCTCCTGGTATACATGCCATGTCCATATCAGAGCACAGCTTGTCACAAGGGGGGCGGGGGAATGGGAGCTTCATTGCATAAGCTAGCACTTCAAAATGACTGTGTGAATCCATCTGTTACAGAGGTAAGGAATTTTGTGAGCCAAGAATGCTGACCTGCCTCCTGAGGCGTTTTGTTTTGTTTTAAAGTTAACATCAGCTGGGATTGTATCATGCCACTTTTCTTCAGGTTTCTGCCACTCAGTTGCTTTCATACCTTCAGTGAGGCTAGAGCAAAAATGGTGTGGTCTCTTGTATGTCACTATGGAGTTTCCACACTTTGCTTCACTATTTATCTTCGGCGATTGGCCTGTAGGACCAAGGAAAAATCCTTCTCTCTCTTTCTGACAGAGAAAGCAACCAGGTGAAATAAATTTAGCAAGAGCACAGAATAACCTCAGATATAAGAACTAAAGTGAACACCACACTTCCTCAGGAAGTGAGCCAATGAAGGTCATACTTCAACTGATCAGCTAGTAGATTAATAATATACAAGGTCTATTGAAATGAGTGCACGGAAACTATGAGAGGGGAAGATGATGAATTAGAGTTGAAAGATACTCCAAGAGCCATTTGGTTCAACTCTTTTGTATTGCAAGGATATCCCTAGACAAAAGTCACCAGCAGCCACATCCTCGGGTGGTCCTCTGCTGCCACCACTATTGTTTCGGTTTGAAAATCAGTGCAAAACCACAGTTATAGCTGCGCCAGAAGTCGGACGTAACACTTCAGCGGCAAACCTTAGAGATAACCGAAGGTTCAAACTGGAGTTTGGCAAGGCAAACTGGATGTCACTTTCAGCCCGTAACCATGGTTCCACGCATTACAGCCTTGGTTGGGCATGTTTAACTGCGGTTATCTGTTACATCTGAATCGGGCCTTTCAGTCTCCTCTTAGAGACTTCCAGATTCTACTTACATTGAGCAATGAAACATTGGCACAAAATCTTAAACCAAGAGGATATTTTTAAGAAATTATACTAAGCCAGCTTTGCCACAATCAGGACATTGCCCATTGTCATTCTCAGCAAAGCTCCATTAAAAACTTCTGAATAAACATCTCAAAAACAAAGCAGCTCCTTTCCTGAAAAATTCATTACTGTTGGGTTCTACTTCAGTACATTGTTGGTTTTTTGGTTATTGGTTTTTAAAGAAGCCAAGAATCAGGCAGCCGCTTTTTTCTCCCTCAAATCTTCATTTTCTTTGCTACACTGGACAAATAGCTGAGGGCTTAATTGGCAGAAGGCAGCCTCCAGTTTCGCATGTCCAGTATGAGATAACTTCAGAGTCTGATTCCCAAGGGTGTTGAGAAGACACAGCAATAATGCAAGTCACTGGGAGCTGTAAGTATTCAAGGCTCTGAAAAATCAGGTTTTGAGCAACCTGGGATTCAGGGGTTAAATATTTTGCATGGAGAAAAGTAGCAGGCATGTGAAGCTTCTTTATATATAGAATTACCTTACCTCAAGTCAAGAACACACTATTACCACTTTCCCCAATCAGACATGTGCAACCTTCCTACCAACAGTTTCATATAATGAAAACAAAACAAAACCTAAAACCGAGAAGCTCATATGTATGAGGGAAGTTAAGTAAGTAAGTGTCTGTGTGAGGTGTGTGTGGGGGGGGGGAGTGTGTGTGTGAGTGTGAGACACAGAATATTCATACCCTATACACATTTACCCAAGAGTAAGCCCCACAAAATATAGTGGGACTTACTTCAGAGTATAGGATATGCATAGGATTGTGCTGCAAGTCACTCTGTGGTGATGGTGTAGCCGCAGATCAACTCTTTGAACACATTGCTACTTGTGATTAAACTTGAGCCTTGCCAGATTGAATGGTTTTTTAAATTGCAAGCTTTTCCAGTGTCACCAGCAGTGGGGCAGTGGTGGTAGAGGCTCCTTCCAGGCAGATTCCTAAATCGAAGATTTAACAATCAGATCCTGCAGAAAAAGAGTTGCATGTACTTAATACTACACCCAACCCATATTCATTCAGTTATCTCCACAGGCGTTCAGAGAATGCATGGACATAAGTAGAATGTTCCAAAGTGATGCCAAGCTAATATGAAGAAGATTCGCTTCCATCAAGGGCTAAGAGAGTTCCAGAGGTTCAGCCCAACTCCTTTGCCTTAGCAGTTCTCATTAGGAGCTACTAGTCAGCGACCAAAGAGAAACAACAAATAGTGGCCAGGGAAGACCAAAGAACGAAACCATAAGAAACACATGTTACTATCATCAATATTTATACACCAGTTTTCAACAACAAAAAGTTCTCAAAGCGTTTTACAAAATTCCCTGTCCCTTATTGGAACAAAGATGGTTCTATGTTCCTGATATTAGACTTTGTTAGATCTTTTATAAACCACTTTGAAAGCCCCTTATAAAAGCAGGACATAGGGGTTTGTTTTTAAAGTACTTTCAAGTCCCAAACCATACAAATGAGAATACTTTATTGCACACACTATTGAAAAAAGATATGAATTAACAGGTGCACAGCATGAGAATGCAAAGGAAACACAGGGCCGTACAAGATTTGAAAACGGTATGAATAAACTACAAAGGCACCACCAATTTCATTTTAGAATGGCATATTCACCTCATTTCAGAAAGGACATGACTACAATAAAAAGGTTTTGAGAAGGACAACAACAACTGTGAACTGGAGAACTGATCCTATAAACTACAAAAAGCCACGATAGGCATTTTCTACCAGAGAAGGTTAAAAAGATGTTTCCTTTCAAGCAGGAGGATCTATTACAGATGTTAATAGTGGGACAGAATATTTATTCATCTTCTTTCAGAATACAGCACTATCCTTTAGAACTGTGTAGCCAGGCAGGCATTTAAAACACAGAATGCCTTGGATAACAGTAGGGATGACGGTATGGTAGCCATTACTGCAGAACATCTAAGTGACACAGAAGACAGAGAAGGACTTTTATCAGAAAAACAGCACAGCACCATTAAACATCTCACACATTTACTGTGCCCCTCATTTCTTTCTGCCAGTCCTTGCTGCTGCAAGGGACCAGGAGCCTAGATTAATCCTATTCCCCTGTGACAGGAAGAGCAAAACAAAAGCTAGAGATCTAGCTGGGTAACAAGAGATTCGGCTCAACAGAACAAATCTACATTTACTTGTAAAATCAAAGTCTTGGGCTCAACTCTACCATGGCCCAAGCAGGACAGCCTGTACGTGGTACAACCTTGTGGGCTGCACCCGAGATTTAGTATCAGAAAAATCCATCTTCACACACACACACACACACACACACACACACACACACACACGAAATTCAGGAAGCAGCAAGGAGGATGAGCAGTGGGATCCAGCTGCAGCAATGCCACCAAGAGCCTATGAGTCACCTTGGAATATCTCCTAGATATTGTCCAGGCAATGTTAGATAGGGATGTGCATGAGCCCGTTCGGCATCTCCTTTGGGAAGCACCATACCGGCTTGGGCGCCCACAGCCAAATCAGCTTGGCAGGGCAGGAAGTGGTTCCCTTAAGGAGCAGTAAGCAGGTCCTTACATGCTCCGCTGCCGTCCCACCGCTTTTCCAGGCACGACACTCACTCAAACTAAGGCCACGTGCAGCTGTGGCGCTGTACCCTGCAGGCTGCGTGTGGTGTGACGCTGCACACAGCCTGCAGGGAACAGCACCACAGCTGCGAGTGGCCTTTGCTCAAGCGAACGCTGCACCTGGAGAAGTGGCAAGGCGGCGATGGAATAGGTAAGGTTCTTACCTGCTCCTTAAAGGAACTGCTCCCTGCCTGCACCTGCACATCCCTAACGTTAGATCCATGTATTTAACCGGCAAGCTCTAGTACCAGCTCCACAGCAGTGCTTGAAGCCATCATATTATCTCCTTCAAGGTAACTGATAGTAACAAACATCATGAAAACACACAAACCTTGAAGACCTTTAGTAAAACTCTGGAAGCTGATGGGAAGAATGTGCTCCTTCAGCATGAAATCAACACTTGCACAACCTTTCCTATTGACTTTTGCACAGAGGTCTTAAATTATCTCAATAAAATAACATTGGAAGTGGCTCCAGCCTCTCTTCTCTCAACTGCTTAGCCGTCACATCAGCAAATGAGACAGCCAATGAGACAGCCTGGACTCCCCTCTCCTCCATGAAAAAACATTCCCTCCTCATAGAAAACTAGATGCCAGGTGACAAGTTCCAGCTTAAGCCTTTTCCCCAATGTGTCTGTTTTATATGACCCCTATATTGTGGGCAAGTGTTCCATCATGTGGGCCCACATCTGCAGTTTGAAGTAGCACAGTTCTTATAGAAGTTTGTCACCTCACCAGCTGTTTGTGATAAATTGAGTCTAATTTCCACATAGTGCTGTATAGAATCAAGTAATATGATGACATTTATAAAATTAAAGCAGACATTGGTTGCCTTTTTGCTTCAGGGACACAGCATGTTGGCACCATATAGCTGGCTGCACACATTAGGAATATATTAGGGCTTTTTGCATGGGTTTTTGTTTTTCCTTCCAAGTCAACGGATAGGAGGCCTGTGCTAGAGGCAAGAATTCAATGAAGAGCAGCCAACCAACTCTCTTTTTCAGGGCTGGCAAGTTCTGCATTGCACTTTTGTCATGCATGGGTGGGGGCTGGAGATCAGGGCAGGAACAGGAACAATTATCAATTTTGTTTGCTGTGGGCAAACTAACACACTGCTATTGTGACATTCCAATGTACAAGTGCCATTCTGATTGATTGTCTGTCAGAAAATTAGAAGTTTACTTAGTAACCTCTTAATTTTCTGACACACACACACACACAATTTACTTGTCAAGTGACAGAAGCAAGTCTAATTCCACCCAGATAAGTTAGAGAGAAGTATTCATGAAAGCATTCATGTTCAACAACCTTCTGACTTATTCATGTTAAGCTCTTTAAAGAATCAATTAAGAGAGAGTTTTAAAAGCTTTTCCCCCCACCACGAAGGGAAAAAAGCTCCACTTTAACAGCTAGCATTATTAAACAGTTTGCAGTACTCTTTGCATTTAAATTATACTGTACCTCGAAATTTCTAAATGTGCTGTCATGTAGCTTTTCCACGCAGCACCCAGAACTTCAAGATTTGCTCATTTCTTACCAACACCTTCAATGAGAACTCAGAGATATAAATCTATTGTGCAAAGTGTAGCTATGCATACAGAGATCTCTAAGGAGCAGGAAGCGAAGGTGGGGGCCCGAAATTTTTCACTAGAACCACTTATGATTTTAATGCCATCCAATCAGATGTCCTATAAA
Organism: Hemicordylus capensis; assembly: GCF_027244095.1. Lineage (NCBI taxonomy): Eukaryota > Metazoa > Chordata > Lepidosauria > Squamata > Cordylidae > Hemicordylus > Hemicordylus capensis. Next base: position 160,276,609 of record NC_069657.1, on the reverse strand, counting down.
CAACTGTAAACTACATTTTTCCAAGAATGAAAGCTGAGTTTTATTATTTATTTACTGAAGGGGGAAAATCAGTCTAATATGGATATTAGTGCACTGCAAACATTAAAAATGGAAAGGATTGGGGCATTTTCTTAACTGGTGGGCAATATTATTATAATATTTAGTATATTTATTATATTTAATAATAATAATAATAATTCAATTTCTAGACCACCCTTCCAAAAACGGCTCAGGGCGGTTTACACAGAGAAATAATAAAGAAATAAGATGGATCCCTGTCCCCAAAAGGCTCACAATCTAAAAGAAACATAAGATAGACACCAGCAACAGTCACTGGAGGTACTGTGCTGGGGTGGATAGGGCCAGTTACTCTCCCTCTGCTAAATAAAGAGAATCACAATACAAATTTGCTCACTGATATCACAATAGGCATTTTAGAGTAAAGAGAGAGCAAAAGGGAAATTCATAAAATTGCAGCGGAAATGCAACACACACAAAAAAAATCTTCCTGTTTGAGAACAGAGGTAGCGAGAAGATAAGAAAAACAGAGGAAGTGAAAAGCTGCTAGAAGAGCACTGGATTGCTAACAAGGTCAGAGGAATCCAAGCACCCATGTGAACCTCAAGTATCAACTCTCCATTCTTTCCCTCACTTCATCTCTCAAGGAGAAATATGTCTACACTGCCTTACAGCATACACTCTCTAGTCACCTCTCCCCAAAAGTCTAAAGAAGTTCTCTTTTTCATCAAAATCAAGTCTTGTATTCCTTTTCATGCCTACAAGGAAATAAACCTTGCTCAACTCAGTAAAACTTACTTAGGGTGAACATGTAGGTTTTAACTACCCTTGCAATATTACAGCACAGCTTGCATCCAGCACAATGCTTTCACTTCATTCCTATGACATTCTATCTTTAATTTTAAAAAGAGAGAGAGAGAGAAAGGGGGGAGGGCATTTGCACTATGCACAAAATTTTGTCTAGAGCTTACAGTTTGGACGGCCATAATCTTTTTTTAACCATGTTTCTGTCACTCGTTCTCTTTTTCCCCACACAGCAAAGGATGCTGTAAGTGCTCAAGAGGTGTAAACCTATTGAACTACCACAAGGAAAGAATTTAACAGTGCCACTCTAGAGGATATATTGTATAACCCTCCCAGAAGAACCAGCGTAGCATACAGCGGATCGGTAGCAATTCGTTCCAGAGCGAGAAGAGCCGTGCGTTAACGGAGCACAGAGGTGTATCTAGCAAGCTGCAACTCGCCCTGGAGCAGCAAGGCTCCCTCCAACTCGCCAAACAACCGGGCAACGGGTGCTTGCAAGTCGAGCAGGCTCCAAGGCAGCAGCGCCAGCCTTTGCAAGCAGCAGTTCCTCCAGGGTGATAGCCTCTCGCTCGGTCGCGTCTCCTTCAGGAGGCCAAAGAAGTTTTTAACTTCTGCTAGCGCCAGGGCTTCCTCGGCAACTTGTTCCTGCGGCTTCTCTTTGACAGCCAAGCTGGGGGCACACACCCAGGCTCCCCTCAGAGCCAGCCCGCCACCAGTGCCAAGCCAAATATGCCCCAGGACAACTCGCCCCCTCCCCTTGCTTCAGGAAACGCCCACCGAAAGAGACCCCTTCCCCGAGTCAGCACTTACCAAGAGGGCAAACAGCAGCATTCTCCCTGCCAAGCACTTAGTCCTCTCCTCCCAAAAAGCTGTGCCCAGCCGCGGCTATCAGCTAACCAGCTCCGGCTCCCGCTCGTGCTGAAAGAACAAGCCGCCGCTACTGCTGCTGCTTCTGCCACGTCTGGCTAGGCATGCGCAATCCATGGGGAAAATCCTGCTATACTCGAGCTCAGTAGTGAGAGGCGAGATGCATTCTGGGGGTTGTAGTCTCCCCCGGCGTGGGCTACCCGTAGGTGTAGGGCGAAGAAACAGGTGGCAACAGAATTAGAACGCCTGTACACTCTCTGTACATTCGTCACCCGTTTGCATGCGTGGGGAGAAAATAGGCACTCCGTAGAAATGTGGTGGCTAAGAGCGTGAGGAATTCGCTGGGAAATGGATGATTCAAATCTCACTTCAGCCGCTTGTCATTAATATCCGATGTCATCGAGGACGGAAGATTTAGGTGTTCCCCCATGTTCTGTTAATAAACAACCATGCGCACTGTCTGTTGTCTCATCTATGGACATATCCCTTTAAAAATTATGAAGAAATATAAAATATCCCCAAAGCAGTTTGCTGGTAGGTAATTTATTTTCACCATGTTAGAAGTTATGCGAGAAAAGCCCATCTGGATCAGGCCGAAGGTCTATCTAGTCCCCCATTCTGTTTCACACATGGCCCACCAGATGCTTCTGGGGAGCCCACAGGCAAGAGGTGAGGGCATGCTGTTGCTCCCCAGCTGCAACTGGTATAGGCATCAGGCCTCTGAGGCTGGAGGTGGCCCATAACCACCAGACTACAAGCCAGATAGACCTGCCCTTTATGAATTTGTCTAAGCCCCTTTTAAAGCCATCCAAGCTAGTGGCCATCACCACATTCCATTTATTAAATTACCTGAACTGTCTTATGTAAACCTTGCAATTTGGCATGTCTACACTGTAGGCACGACTTCATAAACTGGAACCCTTACAGATTTGTTTGCAAAAACACCTTTATCAAACCAAAAATAGCATGCCTCTCACACATTCATGAGGCAGTTTAACAATCATATAGTCACACAGAACGATTATATAGCCTCTCACTGAACCTTAGGAAAGAGGTACCCCACAGCTCTATTACATTCAAACAAAGCCGAACAGATACCAAAGTGCCATAAAACAGACACTGTCACACACCACAAAATCTCATAGGACAGGCATCCCATCATTCAATAAAATACCATAGATCTATAAAACCTCACTATTCCATATATCCCATTGAACAGATTCCCCTAAAAACTTCAACATGATTTAAGGAGCTGCCTTACACTTTGCCAGACCAACTGTTCATTAAGCTGAATACTGTCTTCTCTGAATGGCAGCAGCTCTCTGAGGTCTCAAGTAGAGGTCTTTCCCAGCTGAAATCCTTTCGCGGGTAATGTTCACTCTTCACCATGAGCACCACCAGAAGAGGTTCATCTGTGGTTGCCAACAACTCATTTGGCAGCTACTCGGGGATGGGCCTACTCTTTTGCTGTCCCTGGACTTTGGAATGTGCTGTGCTCCCTGCTGAAATAAGTCTCCCCATCTCTGGCAATTTTGTGAAACGCACTGAAGACAAATTTATTCACCCAGGCTTTTAATTAGATTCATGGTTTTAAATGTTTAATGTTGGTTTTAAATGGTTTTAATGTTAATGATTTTAATGTTTAAGTGATTTTAATTGTTTAATTTAGTTTTGATTTTGTTAATTGATTTTAATTGTTTTTGTTTTGATGTAAACTGCTCTGAGCCATTTTTGGAAGGATGGTATATAAATCAAATCAAATCAAATCAAATCAATAAATAAAATAACAATTAAGCCAGAAAATGTATATGTATAAAGCATACACTGTGCCACAGAGCTATGCCCCCTTCCTGAATCACAAAACAGCCATTTCGTTTTCCACAAAACATCGTGTATCCCAGGTCCATAGTCAGCCCACTCCCTTTAAACTTCATGCAAAGCTTTCAGGCCTGAAGGTGCTTAAGAAAAGGCTGAACAAGCAGAAATTGGGATGCTTTAGGAATGCCTTGTCCAAAGGAAGTGGATTGAATGGGATTATACATTTGGTCTGTTCCAACCCTACCCATGCAATTACCCAGTCACTATAGCCCTATTCAGACATTATGCTATATGTCCATATAGGCATTTGTACACATGTGCATGTTTTTGTGTGAATCGTGTACATGAATTCACTGCAGTGAGGCTGCAATCTTAAGCATACTTATTTAGAAATATAGCGAACTTATATCCACTGGACTTACTTCCAAATAAACATCAGGCTGCGTTATGCCTAGGATTGCTTTGATACACAGGCCTAAGCGTGTTAATTCAGAAATAAGCCCTAAATAAGATTTAGTTCCCAAATCAATGTACTTAGGATTGTAGTGTTGGATACAATTATGTTGCACAGAGAGAAAGACATTGTCTTAGACATGTTGGTCTGAGGCCATTAAGAGATGTATACTACCAAGAGAAACATGGTACAGGTACAATGTGGGTACAAGTTAATTATGTATTGAATGCTAAACATGGCTCACATGTATAGTATATGTATTCCCAGTAGCTTCCAGACAGGGGTGTAGTTATAACTGAACAAGGCGGGGGGACAAATGTCTGGGTCCGTAAAGGAGGAAAGAGTACCTGCCTGCTTGCATGCAGAAGATTCCAGGTTCCTTCCCTAGCATCTCCAAGGTAGGGCTGAGAGAGACTCCTGCCTGCAATTTTGGAGAAGCCGCTGCTAGTCTGGGTAGACAATACTGAGCTACATGGACCAATGGTCTGACTCAGTATAAGGCAGCTTTCTACATTCCTATGAAAGAAAGGGGATGCCAATAATGTTTTTTTCCTACCATGTTCATATGATTATTCTGCAGCAAAAACTTCTACTCCCAAAGCCCACTTCAGCCTTGCTAAGCCATTGTTCAATATCAATATAGTTGTCGCTCTCTGCCGCTTTTTCTAGCAGCTTTGAAAAGGAAGCTGAACCCACACACATTCAGAACTGATAAAAGTTCTACTGAGAAAAGACTTCACGCCAGCTTTGATTGTGTATTGGGAACCGCTCAAAACCTCAAGTAAACAAATGAAGCGCAATCAGTCCTGAATCAATTTGTGTAACCTTCATTTTGATCATTATATTTGAGTGATTATCACATCCCAGATAACTAATTGTTACATTTCCCAAATCATCTGCATGCAGAAAGCAAGTTTTCTGTCTAGCTTGGCCAGTAGACCTTGGTAGGAATGCTAATGCCCAGGGAAGTAATTGAGTTTATAATGTACCCTAATTGGCCACTGCAGAATCAGATAATAAGCAAGTTCTTAACCTGCACCCAAATAGTCTTCAGGAAGTCAAAAAGGTGACTGAAAAATCTGCTATGCTTTGCGTGACATCACAAAAGCTGGTTCTAATTTTACTTTAGACTGTTTTGTTTTTTTTAACATATGCGAGAGTCCCCCTGCTATCTCTGTTTGCATGAGGATCATAACATTTGAGCCATGATAGCTCACAAATCTTAGCACTTTGGAAACTTGGAGATGGTGGAGTGTCCAGGGAGGCCAGCTGTCCTTACCTCCGAGGAAGGAGTAGTGAGAGGGCCCAAGGCGACAGGGACTGGTGGCAGCCGGGGAGGGACAAAGGAAAGACTGCCAACAGACAAGGACTCAGCTCCAGTGGAGGAAGAGCAAAGCCCTGATAAGACCCAAGGGGAGGCATGTGCGGATAACATCTGCAGCATGCCTCCCGAAGGGTGGGGGTCTGAGCAGGAGGAAGGAGAATGGGGAGAAGCTTTGGCAACAGCTGTAAGCGATAATCAGTTACAGGTAATAAAGAGGGGCATTGGCCCCATAATTGGGGGTGGGCAATGCATAGCCTGTGAGGAGGCATATAAGGAGCCGGCCAGGAATGAGAAGGAGGCTGGTGGAGAGCGTGGGCGGGGGGGCAGCGGAGAGGGGCAGACACAAGGAACAAGCAGCCTGGGACAGAGGAGGCACAGGGTGGCGCTCAACCCCCTCCCTGTCCATGCTCTGAGGCTGGTCCCAATAAGCCTAGCCAGACTGGGAAGAAGAAACAGGGATGTGTAGCCGGACATGGAGGTTGCTAGAACGAAAGTCCACGTGCTTCCATCTGACATATTATCCCCATCACACAAATTGAAATAGAGATGCTGGCTGGACCACAGCAAGTTTAAAAAAAAACAGCCCCAGGTAGCACCTGAACCATCCCAAAGAAAACTGGCATCATCCACAACATAATCCTTAAAAACATAAGCTGTTTGAGCATAAAATACCACATGCAACCTCATCTGTGCGTATAGCAAATTCTCCTTCATAATCCTTGTTTGGATAGTAGAGCCAGTTAGCAGATTACAGCAACTGGTGCTCATTAAAACACACACAGAGCGACACAGAGACACAAAGGACACAAACACACATGGATGCACACACAGGAAAATTAAAATAATACACACTTCCACTAACCACGGCCCAAGATATAATACTGGAAACACAAGCAGAGAAATTCCCCACCATCCTCCCAAACACATCATTTTTCACAAACCAGCAAAGGAATCACCTGGTAACTCCCTGCCACTCTTAAATGGGTTTCCACTTAGATTACATAGACACAATTATCCTAGTCTATGTGCAACTCTTCCCATTTAACTTGGATTTCTGAGCCTTCAATTATTATCAGAACTCTTATTTGATTCCTTTGTGTCAAAAACCGCTTACATCTTCAGATGCTCTATAGCACAGTCACTGCTCTTAAAGAATGCAAAAGCAACCTCAGTATGAAAATTTTGCCAAGCTAGGTCAGCAGGATGGCTTTTATCTGAGCGGAGAGAAGAAAGGCTCCCTGAAATAGTGAAAGGACACAAAGAGAGAGAGAGCACCTTTCAACACAAAAGTGGTTTACTTTACACTGAAATTTAGGAAAGCTGTATCTGTAATGGGGAACAAAATCACATCATGTTATGACAGTTTCCTAGTGTATAAGTACCTACTCTCAAACAGTAATTCTCATCCAGATATTTCAAAAATGATTCAGATAGGATATAATTGTTATTATAATCCTTTTGCGGGTTGGAAAGTGGAGAGACGACAACAACTTGCCAAAGCTATTCAGCAAATCAATGCAAAAGGCAGCTTTGTTGAATCACAGCCCAGGATCAATCCAAGCGGACACATTGCTTTTCTTTTTGATAGCTTCTCTTGGTAGCTGCTTCTCAAAATGGATGCACACTCTCTCTCTTTACGTTTGTTCTCATATCAAGCATGAGAAGTCTATTACAAGTGAAGTTCTGCTTTTTGTTTTGGAGTCGAACTTTGATGGAAGGCATGTTTGCTATGGTCTCAGGGACGTAACTATAATAGGGCAAGGGGAGACAGTTGTCTGGGGGCCCACTGCCTTGGAAGGACTCCCCCAGCCACGCACCCGCCCAGGCTTCCTTCAGTGGTATTCATCCTCCAAAACTGATGTGAATGTTAAGACCTGGAGCTACCAGAACAGCATGTCTTTCTCTAGTACCATTAAATGACTTGCATCGTCCACAATTTGCAAAACCTTTTAAAAAAAATTTAGGATGATGTTCTATTGTGGCAAATAGGAGATAGATAGATAGATAGATAGATAGATAGATAGATAGATAGATAGATAGATAGATAGATAGATAATTTTACTATGCTTTTTGTTACCACTATTCAGCCTCTTTTAAGATTTCTTTACTTCATGAGCTGAGCTTCAGTGGGGGGGGGGCATTTTAAAATCTTGTCTCTGGGCCCACTACAACCTTGCTACACCCCTGCATGGTCTTTTAGTGATAGACTGGCAAAATGCCCCCTCTTGTGACATGGAGGGGGCATAAGACTGACTATGGCTGAGTGGGGGCCTTTCAGCTGACTTTGTCCACGCCCCCTCTCCACCGTGGACCCTTCTCTCTCTCCCCATCACCTGCAATTCTAAACACACTTCCTAGGGAGTAAGCACCACTGAACACAGAGGGACTATCTTTTGAGTAAACATGCAACAAATTACACTGTCAGTCACTTAAGACACATGCCTTTGTCTCCACCCTCATTTGCATCTTTATTATTTATTTTTTTGTTTGTTTAATTATTTATCTATCAAATTTGTACACCGCCCCAAACATTCATCTCTGGGAGGTTAACAATAGCATAAAACAAGTTTTTAAAAATACAAAAAAACTTAAAACAATTTAACAATTTAAAAATAAACCAGAGATTAAAACCTAAAAAATGTAGGAAGCTGAGAAAGCTTGGGCAAAAAGATGGATTTTCAGGCGTTGTTTTTTTTAATTGCAAGAGATGGGGAACATAAGAACATAAGAACAGCCCTGCTGGATCAGGCCAAAGGCCCATCTAGTCCAACATCCTGTTTCATACAGTGGCCCACCAGATGCCTCTGGAAGCCTACAGGCAGGGGTTGAGGGCATCCCCTCTCTCCTGCTGTTACTCTCCTGCAACTGGTACTCAGAGGCATCCTGCCTTTGAGGCTGGAGGTGGCCTATAGCCCTCTGACTAGTAGCTGTTAATAGAACTCTCCTCCATAAAGTTATCTAAACCCCTCTTAAAGTCATCCAGGTTGTTGGCTGTCACCACATCTTGTGGCAGAAAATTCCACAAGCTGATTATGCAATGTGTGAAAAAATACTTCCGTTTGCTGGTCCTAATTTCCTGGCAATCAATTTCATAGGATAACCCCTGGTTCTAGTGTTATGTGAGAGGGAGAAGAATTTTTCTCTGTCTACTTTCTCCACACCATGCATGATTTTAGAGACCTCTATCATGTCTCCCCACAGTCATCTTTTTTCTAAACTAAATAGTCCGAGGTGTTGTAGCCTTGCCTCATAAGAAAGATGTCCTAGGCCCCTAATCGTCTTAGTTGCCCTCTTCTGCACTTTTTCCAGTTCTACAATGTCCCTGGTCACTACAACAATGTAGTGACCAGAACTGTATGCAGTACTTCAGGTATGGCCACACCATAGTTTTGTATAAGGGCATGATAATATTAGCAGTTTGATTTTCAATCCCCTTCCTAATGATTCCTAGCACGGAACTGGCCTTTTTCACAGCTGCCACACATTGAGTGGACACTTTCAACGAGCTGTCCACCACGACCCCAAGATCCCTCTCCTGTTCAGTCACCGACAGCTCAGATCCCACCAACATATACTTGAAGTTGGGGTTTTTGTCCCAATGTGTACATTCGGCAACATTGAACCACATTTGCCATTTTGTCACCCACTCCCCCAGTTTGGAGAGATCCTTCTGGAGCTCCTCACAATCCGTTTTGGAATTCACTACCTGAAAGAGTTTGGTATCATCTGCAAATCTGGCCACCTTGCTGCTTACCCCTACTTCTAAATCATTTATTAATAAATTAAAAAGCACCGGTCCCAGTGCAGATCCCTGGGGGACATCTTACTTCCCTCCATTGTGAAAACTCTCCATTTATCTCTACCTGGTTTCCTGGTTTCTAGTCCTTCAACCAGTTAGCAATCCACACATGTACTTGTCCTCTTATCCCATGACTGCTAAGTTTTCTCAGGAGTCTTTGATGAGGAACTTTGTCGAAAGCTTTTTGGAAGTCCAGGTAGACTATGTCAACTGGATCACCTTCATCCACACACTTGTTGTCCTTACCTCAGCTGTCTCCTTCCCTCAAGCTAATTGAAGCTGTAGTCCATCTTTATGGCCATGATGTCAAGAAGCTCACCAAAGGCTGTGATCCTGTACACACTCACCTGGAAATAACCATATTGAAGCTTTTGGCACAATTCACTAATCAGGGCCAGCCCCAGAGTTTTTGGTGCCCTAGGCAACGTTTAACTTTGCCTCCCACTCATTCTCCCAGCCAAGAAATGTGGAGCCCCAGCATTGTTCCCTGTGACAGGGAACATTTGGATTCCTAGATGCTGTTGACTACAACTCCCAGCATTCCCAGCTGCAATGGCATTTGGCTGAGGATTATGGGAACTGTAGTCAACAACATCTGGCAATTCCTGTTAGAAGGAACACTGAGCCTCAGCTTGAACTTGAGCAGCATAGCCTGCTAATTTGCCAGGTCGAATGACCAGCCCTCACAGATGATTAGTGAATTACTAGCCTGCACTGGTTTGAGGATACAGTGGAAGAGAGTTCCCCAACTCTAACACTTCAGAGCCGAAAAGGTGCTGCTGTTAGTTTGGAAACAAGAATAGACTATTATAATAATACACTTTATTTGTTTGCCACCCCATAACAAAGTGTTCTCCCGGTGGCTTACAACGCAACATTAAAACATGAGATAAACACATATAGCGCATCAAATCATAACAGACCAAAAAAGGGGAGAAGGAAGAAAATACAATACAAAACAATTTAAAACACATCTTTTTAAAAAAATCAGTTAAAATCAGATCAAATTTTCAAATTTAAAAGGCCTGAGTTAACAAAAATGTCTTTACCTGGCTTCTGAAAGAACAAAGTGATGAAGCCAGGTGAACTTCATTGGGGAGGCTATTCCATAAACAGGGTGAAACCACCAAAAAGGCCCTCTCCTTAGTAGCCACTTGCCTCACCTCGTCTGGCAGGGGCACCCAGTAGAAGCCTCTCAAGAAGATCTTAAGGTCCGGGTTGGGACATATGGGGCAAGGTAACCTGGTCCCAAGCCATTTAGGGCTCTAAAGGTTTAAACCAGCAACCAAATCCAGTTTGAGACACTTTATGAATGAATGCTGAGGCAGGCAATTCATATTCCAGTGAGGGAGCACAGCTTATGAGACTAGCTGTTTATTGGGGGCTGAGGTGCAATGAGCAGCTCCTTTGGGGAGCAGAGTGCAGTATTACTCTTACCCCACAGAGAAGTACTTAACACAGCAAGAGGAGAGAAATAATAATTGGCAGTGCTATATTCTGGCACTGTTTATGTGCCCCATGAATTGATGCCCTAGGCAACAATTCATCATATCCTCAGTAAAACAAAGCTTAAGCATGTGTAACTGAAATAAGAAAATATTCTTCCCCCCCCCTTACCCGTGCCTCTATTTTCCTCCCCTTCCTCTGTTCTTCCCCTTGTGTTAATATCTGAATTATAAGCTCTTCAGGGCAGGGACCAGTTATTTCATTCTCTGAGAAGCACCATGGGAGTGGATGTTGCTATATACATCGCAATAACAGCAACCCAGTGGAGCTTGTCTCCAAAAGTAATAGATACTTCCTTCTGCAATAAACATGTTTGCCTGATGGGAATTGTGTTCCTTACCCCCCAGGTCCTGCACTATTATTCTGTTGTGTTCCAAACACTGCATTCATTCGCATATAATGAATGACCCAATGGACCCATGGTCTTCCCCCTCCCAGCGTGGTTACCTGTTCCCATTTGGACATGACTGGTGGGACTCCTACTGTAGTCAAGGAAACTTCAGAGAAGAGGGGGCTTCCTTCTGGGATGGACAGCCCACACAGCCAATCACAGCTGGAGCAAGGAAGGAGCTTCCTCCCTCAACTCTGGTTAGAGCTCAGTGTACTGTTCAGACGTAATGCTGCCAGATTACAACCTCATGTAGGAGCAACAAAACCCACTACTAACTGAAGGTTAAAATTGGAGTTTTGGGAGGGAAACCTCGGGTCGCTTTTGGGTCTTGATGGATAGCCCACACAGCCAATCACAGCTGGAGCGAGGAAGGAACTTCCTCCCTCAACTCTGGTTAGAGCTCAGTGTACTGTTTGGACATAACGCTGCCAGATTACAACCTCAGGTAGGAGCGGCGAAACCCACTACAAACTGAAGATTCAAACTGGAGTTTTGGGAGGGAAATCTCAGGTCGCTTTTGGGTCTGAAACACAGTTCCATGCATTTGGACATTAAGCAATTAAAACAGAGGCCCCTTCAACTCCAGTTTCCCATTATGTGTGAACTGGGCCATTAGTTTTGCTGAGGGTTTTCTCTATATCTGCATCCTGAGTCTTTATTTACAAGCTTGATAAACACAGCAGACATTGCCTCTTTTCTTTCCATAGGGCCAAACTAGACAGGATGTTAAACATGTCATTGTCTAGTTAGGTGCTTGCTTTTATACTAGGGCTGCTCCAATCTGGATCAGGAATGCAGCAAGGAGGTGAGCAGTTTTGAACACTTTACTTCTGATGTTGTTAATGTCAGCTGATGTCATAAAGATACATCAAAAAAGTATGTTTACATCATAAAGGTACATTAAAGAGAACAGCCTGTTTGGGGCTACAAGAAGCACCCCACTATGTATTTTGGATTTGAAGCTTGCAGTCTCCATCTTAGAGCAGACGCGCATTAAGGTAACTATTTCCTAAGGAATAGTTAAAACTTCTGTTGTTGGCATGAGCAGTATTAATTACCTTTACAGAAACACAGATTAAGCTGTCTCACTCCCACCCTGTAATCACCAGCAGTAATGGGCTGATGTAGGTTTCAGGAACAGGTCTTTAGAGTCTAAATAAATTCTTAACTCACACCTGGAACGTCTTCCCAGTGAACCAAATGAATTTTAAGTCCATCATTCACATACAATTTGTTCAAACCATTACATCCATTGTGCATCTAGAGCACAGCTACCCAAGGCTGAATAAGACAAGATGTATTGTTTTGTTCATCCCGGATGTCACCCTCATCAGGAGAGAGGTGTGGTCCAGAGGGGAGGTTTCTGCCTATTTGTATCTCAAACCTCTTCAAGCAGTGTGTTTCTTCCCTGCAACCACCACCTGTGTGTGCTTGGTCTTGCCATCAGCCATGCCATCAGCCAAGGGACTTCCAGTCTTCAGTTTTGACCAGTATCCAGATTCAAACTGCACACCATGCTTGATTGCTTCAGATAACTAGTCCCTTGAGATCAAGCCACCTTTGGATTTTTCCTGGTTTCCTGGCTCACAAGTGGCACACTTGCCCCATTTTTCTTCACCCCACGTTCCTGCTTGTTCCCATGGAAAGGTCCCTCAGCACCTACTGAGCAACAAGGGTGATAGATCTCCCACCTGAGAGGATCCAGGTATACTAACTGGCCTATATTCCAAGCCATCTTACTCCCATTCTTCCTTGCTCTCTGTAAGGTCTAAAGCTGCTCTTGAAGACCATTTCTCTGGCCAGCCTTGAGTTGATTTTAATTCAGACCTCAAGCTAAAACATCTCTTCGTGAGATTCAGATTTGTCTTGTTAGTCTTATTGGTTAATATGATATTGCGTATCTTGACTGATCAGTCTTTCTGCATTTCCGTAACCCTATTATCCTTAATAAATCGGATTGCACTTTATCCCAATCTCTGTCATTTATTTCCAGATCAAAGCTTTGCACAAATTGAACACTGTAATGAACTGCTCCCTCTAGATTTGCTGGTTCCCCACCTAAACCCAAAAGATAGTCAAGAGTGCATAACCAACATTCCAGAGCAGTTTCTTCAACAATGGCTGCTTCCCTTAAGCAAGGGAAAAGCAGTGCTATTTCCCATGTAGGTTCTAGGTGGAAAGGGAATTTAGAGAGCTGTATCCCTGGTAAAAAGCTGCAAGTTCCCAAACAGTTTCCTAGTCCTGCAGGTTCTAGACCAGTGTTCTTCAAGAACACTTCATGCAGTGTTCTTTAGACCAGTTCCGTTGACCCTAAGTGCAGTTCCCTAATTGTTTATTAGGCCTGTGCAAAGCCTCAGGCAAAGGTTCCCTGGCACTATGGAAAGGCAACCAACCCACTTTACCATGCTACAGTTTCTGCAGCATTGATGGAGCTACTTTAAGGGAAACAGAGCCCACTCAAGCCCCAGCACCATCTTGGAAGGTATGCATGGAGCAGTGGGAAGTGTAGTCCTTCCTGGCACTTGCCCCATAGAGAACTATGGGGAAAAGTGCTGGGAAGGACTACACTTCCCAGCAGTCTGGGTGCACCTTCTACGATGGTGCTGGGGCTTGTCAGGGCTCTGTTTCCCTTAAAGACTTCCCCACTATTGCCTGGTGCTGGGAAAAAGACAGGACTTGCAGATGGGCAGGAAATGGCTCTCATATGTTACCAGCAGAGCTTTTCTATCAGGCTCCCAGAAGCCTCCCTGCTTATGTTCAAGTTTCCAGGCTTGGAGATTACACTCTGTATATTCTCAGGAACCTCACAGCAATCCGGAGCCCTCCATTTGTACACATGGGACAGGTCACTTAGTGGTAATAGGCTAGTGGCCCCTAGATTTGGCTACAACAGAGTGAATTGGAATAGGGAACAGATGCACACCTTCCCTATGCTGGAACCCCATCCCCCAGGTAGACCCCAGAAGTAACCCAAAGCGAGTTAACTCTCTGTCAAGACCATCATGTACTCAAGGTGAACCCTGTTACCAGCTGGGCTTATTCTGCCCACTCCCAGAAGCCCTCCTGGTTGCAACTGCATCTCCAGGCTTGGAGATTGCACTTTTGCTATGCTCAGGAGCTGCACCACAATGTGAGCTCCCAGTCTATGTTATACATGGGGACAAGTTGCTTAGTTGGCAGTGGACTGGTCGCCCCTAGATTTGGCTGCAAGCCACACAAATTGGAAAGGGGATTAGCTTCACACTCTCTAGGAGGGGTGCCCAGATAAGCAGACTCCCAGGACTAGCTACTGCAAGTGTCTGGCATCTAAGATCATTTCAGCCATCTAAACTCCCCTCTTCCTCTCACAGAGACAATACTGTGCCATCAGGCCAGGTAGAAAAGACAGATAAGTCAAGTTTCTTATCTTTGAAAGTGTGCCTATTGAAACTGTTAATAGAATTATTGGGAGAGTCAGTCCCAGCACAGGATATTCTTTAAACGGAGATGCACACTCCAATTGTCCTCACAATCACCCTTGAATGCCATAGCCGATTCACACACATTCATCCCCAGGAAGGACTAAAACACAATGCATTCCAAAAAAAGGTTGTCTGGGCTTCCCTTTTCAGCAGAACAGGACAAAAGAAATGTGCCCTCAAAGCACATTTTGGAATATAAGTATCCCTAACTCCACAACCCAGTGTGCTTCCTCGTGTAATTATACCTGGAACTCCCACTGAGAAACATCTCAGTGTTCCCTTGTGCCTTTCACTCTGGACCCCAGCAGACTGCAACAAGAGACTCCAGCAGACCACTTTGGTGTTCCTCTGCAGGACAGGTGAAATAGCCTCTTGACCAGCTTCTTCAGGGCTGAACCTATCCCTTTCACTTATTTCTGAAATCTTTTCCCTCTGTCTTAAAGTACCTCTCTAGCCTGCCTGGGAATTTACACATAATTTGGAACTTTAAGCTAATGATGCCTTACAATAGTCTGTTTCTTAGCATATTTGTAGTGCCTTTAAACTAGGGCCACATAGTAATTTAGTCTGATTTTATTTTTAATAAGCTCCTTTTTGATTTAATTAAAAACTTTCTCTCAAGCTGATTTTCTTGAGTTCATACACTTGCACAAATTAAGGCTGATTGGAACTGTCTCCCCTTTTGAGCTAAATTCCCCACATTTGCCCAAACTAGGGGGTGCAGGTCAATCACCCTTGGGGGCAGTTTCATTAACAACCCTCCGGGCTTCCCCACTCCTTACACACAAAAATAGCAGGGAGCCAATGTGCTAATTGGCTCAGCAGGAAGATATAGATAAACATGTGAAGGTACTTTTCCTCCCTCCCTTCACACCAGAGGTTGAGTAAAAGATGCACTCATCAAAAGTACAGATTAGATTACTGGACGTTTCTGTTTATGCCAAAAGCCTTAGCATGCCTTGGCAATTCACACATTGTTACACTCAAGAAAAGTTATCAGCAACAGTGCATTCCGTGCAGGTCCATCCTGGTACCTCTAATCAGAAGGAAAGGGCAAGCGGAATTTGGGATATACGTATCCCCACTTCTATGAGCCAGTGTGCTCCTCATTGGATCCCATCTACACCACACACTTCAGAGTCACCAGCAGCTTGGGCAATCTTCCGTCTGAGGCTTTTTCAGCTTTTATATACAGTTAAAAATACTTAGTAAGCTACAAAAATAGGTTTTCTTTATGCATGCTTAAATGTTTCTAGAGTCTTTTGCAACGTCCTAGGTAGGATGGGTGTAGGCTAGTGTTTCTTATTTTAATTACATTACAGGTAAACAATAACAGAACAGTATTGGGAATATGCAAAAGCACACACACCAAAGATATATAAGTTTCTAGCACAAAGTCTGACTAAACAAACTTTCCCCTAAATTAGTCTTCCCAAAGCCAAAACCCAGCCTTCTTTTCCTTGACCTCACCAAACTCCAGATGAGAATTAAAGCTTCCTGCCCTCCTATCTTTCAAGGATCTGCAGAGTCATTCTCCTCCAGCCAGCCTCCATGGCCACATGTCCTCCTGTTCACCTCCAGACTAGCTTCTCTTCTAACAAAGAACTGCCTTCTTCCTGGCAACAGCTCTCTAGGCTCCACCCACCTGGTGTGCTGATTGGCTGAGACCTGGAGTTCACCAGCCTGTCAGTCAAGACAGGGTTCATTTCCGGTTACCTCTTTAGGGGGTGGGGAGGCTGGTCACTACAAGCTTGAAAAGACAACTAATCTGCATATTTCTCATACATATTAATTATTGGATTTGCCTTTAAAATATGCTTTTAAAATGACCTAGATGTATTATTTATTAAATACTTAATCCAATAATTCACATGTTAATTTGGGGCAGGAAATGTGTGTTTAATGTTCACAATAAAGTCAACATGCTCAGATTCTCTACGCATGGTCTGTCTGACTTGCTATTGTGACAAACCCTGAAGAAATTGCAGAAGCTCATTTGGCTTTTTATATGCTACTTGGGTCTTAAGGTTCCCTGAATTTGTCCTAGGTTGGGCTCTTTTGAATCTAAATGTAACTGTCTCATAAACTGTGGCTGCAGATAATGGGAGCTGTAGTCCAACAACAATTGGAGAGCCGGTCAAGTGGAATGGTAGAGATTGGTTACATGCAGGCAACCCATGTTTGAGACTTCGTACAAAGGGATGATCAGCACTATAACTCATCAAACCAAGCTCTTAGACTTATGATTGTTGCAAGAGCCCCATAAAAGATGTCCATGTGACTGAACAGTCCTTTGCCAATGCAGTTTGGTAATCAATGTCACTGTGTCCTGCTGTATTGCCATTTTTGGAAGGGTGGTCTATAAATCAAATAAATAAATAAATAAATAAAATTTGGGATGACAACACTGAATATCTGCCTCACATCACAACACCACATCAAGTATCTCTCCACAACAGAACTGCACAGTGGCTATAGTCGGTCTTTGCCCTTGCATTTCAAATATGCTCATTATTTGGATATCTTGGTGTGCTGTGCTGCCATCTGTTAGTGCAAGCATTCTGTATTCCCTTGGTTTTATTGTTGATTTCTGGCTTGGTGGCAAGCTGCTGTACATCAGCTTACATTCTACTTCACAAGTTTACCAGAGGGGGCCTCAGGGAGACACATATCCATCATTCCCAGGACATAACTTGTAGAGCTCTACAATTCTGTCAGAATTTGATGCACACTATGTAAAACATATGCACCCTTGACAAAAGTAAACCAAAAATAATCCCTTGCATATCAAAGAAACTTCTGCAAAGTTGTCTAATTATATGTTTTAGCAACCTTAGACAATGATACATTCTTGCAACATATCTGCTCAAGTACAACACGTGAAATCTTTCTCAGCTTCTTAAGGAGTAGATCATTTGCAAACTGCACATACGGCTGCCATTACAAGGATAGCTTAATTTGGACTGTAAGAATGTTCACAAGACCACTCTATCATGTGCCTACTGAGGAGGAAAATCACCTTGTGGTGCCTTTTCCTGGTATCTGGAAAGATGGTTGTGTAGATCAGGTCATCTGTCTACCTTACTATGTTAAGCAGAATGCAGGGATGTGAACTGAAAGTCTCAGGCTTTCTGCACATGGCCACTGTATTTTCACTTTTTATCTCTGCCTCTGCCAACTTTTCCTTACCTGGCCTCAGTAAGATAAAGGTAAAGTGTGCCGTCGAGTCAGTGTCGACTCCTGGTGACCACAGAGCCCTGTGGTTGTCTTTGGTAGAATACAGGAGGGATTTACCATTGCCCTCTCCCATGCAGTATGAGATTATGCTTTTCAGCATCTTCCTATATCGCTGCTGCCCGATATAGGTGTTTCTCATAGTCTGGGAAACATACCTGCGAGGATTCGAAACTGCAGCCTCTGGCTTGCTAGTCAAGTCATTTCCTCGCTGCACCATTAGCTGGCTCCTCAGTAAGATACAGCTGCTTTTCCCCCAGTAGGATCATTCCTCACTTTCACATCTAACACCTTTGCAATAGCTATAACTACAACAAGCTGTAAGAAGACTTTGATAGATGGGACACACAGAGTTATTTTCATAAGCTCCTGCCCTACTCTCAGCCTGTTTATCTGACCCTGAAACCTCAACGTAACAACTTCTAGTAGGCAGCCACGACTCTAATCCATCAGGCATCCAAGGAAATCTTATTCACGAATTAGGAAATATGAAAATAACCTCAGTTGTGTCTGGGGAACAAATTTGGTAATATGGAAACAGTGTAGGTTGAGTAGACAGCAGCTGAAAAATTCTAAGTCACAATAAGCGATTAAAATGTAAATATGAATTTTCTGAAGGAAATCAAAATGTACATGGACCAACATTCTAACATGGCCCTTGTTGTAATAGCAGATGGCTGCTAAGTCTGCGCAAACCTCATATGTTTTAAAGGAAACTTTTTTTTAAAAATGCAGTAACACAGTTTTGAAGATCCCTGTGACTAGTGGAACTTTGTTCATTGCACAACCACAGTGCTAGTCAGGATGTCGGTCATGGAATTTGAAGTAAAAGAAAGACAACAAATAACAATAAAAAGCATAAAATACAGGGAAATGGAGGAAATGTTTCCTTAGGCAAAAAGTTTTTTACTTTCACTGCCAAGCATGATATTTTGCCAGGGCAGGGTCCCATATTTAGATGTTTTCCAAAAGTCTTTTCCCTAAGTCATTTCAAAACAGAATCAGCTACATGTTTCAGAAGAAAAAGTTGAAAGTTTACCTCAAAGTCAAAACTTCCCAGCTGAAATCATTCCAGCCAAAGAAAAATCCCCCTTTCAATCTACTCTTACTTGTATCTCCCATAGGACTGAGTGTGTAATAAATTAACTGTATTTACCTGAATCCAAGACTAGTTTTCCCCCAAGTTCTTTGGTGTTAGAAATTGGGGGGTCATCTTAAAGGCAGAGTGTTGTTCCTTTTGGGTAAATACAGTGTGAAGTCCTCGACACTGGTCTTTCTTTAACCTCCATGTTGGGCAATTCTGCTACCTTCTGTACCTCCTTAAATAGTCCCTGACATCCTGTGCAAGTCTTGCGAGATCTCGGTCGACTTTAAGGCCCCATTCTGAGATCTCTCAAGAGTTTGCCGGACCTCCCCAAGATCTCATCACTTAAGAACGGGCCCTCATCCTCCAACCCCGTGGGCCAGCGGAGGGAATCAAATGAGCCGGACATAGCAATTCCCTCATTTTGAGGGGTGCCTCAGTCCAATGCAATGGCAGAGGTGTAAGGCACACAGAGCATTCCCACCACCATTGTTGGCCTGGTGTCCCCAATCCCTGCCATGTCCTCACATACACCCTCACCTAGCTTCAGGTGTGAGTTGTCATCTCCATCTTCATATTGCCGAGAGAAGTAATCTGCATTGACATTGTCCAAGCCCCTACAGTGGTAGATAGTTAATTTATAGGGCCCCTACGGTGGCAGATTGTGAATTTATAGGGCATATTTCTGTGGAGTGTGTTAAGGTTGTGGCCAGCAATCCCTCTTGCAGTATTAGATTGGATCAGTTTCACTCTGTGATGCCTGAGGACGTGGACAAGCTCCTTGGGGCAGAGTGGCCTACCACTTGTTCTCTGGACCCTTGCCTGACTTGGCTGCTTCTATCTAGCAGGGAAATGGTTAGAGAGGGCCTAGGTAATCTCATTAACTCATCACTGAAGGAGGGTAGGCTGCCTCCTTGTTTGAAGGAGGCCATTCTCAAGAAGCCTTCCCGAAATCCCTCGGTGATGGATACTTATAGACAAGTGGACGTGAGAACATGGACAAGCTGCTTGGGATGAGGCGGCTTACCACTTCTCTGGATCCTTACCCGACTTGGATGCTTCTATTCTATTCTGCAGAGAACAGGGGCCATGCTCAGTATGTTTCTCAAGCTTAAGAATGCTCAAGCTTAGGAATGCCAGGTTTGTCCATGCCAGCTGTGAGGGAGTGGCCTTTCTCAAGAGGTCTGTCAATGGTGTGGCCTTGGTGGCATACTGAGGTATGAATTTTTGGTAATATCTGGAGCCGGTGACCAGACCCAGGAACCGGTGCATTTTTCCCCCATCTGGGGCCATTCTATCTTTTGAGGAGCTTCTATTTTCTCAGTTTGGTGGAGGAGGAACCCCTACTCAATGACGTAGCTGAGATACTTCAGTTCTTGGGAAGCTAATTTAGATTTTCTGCGATTGGCGGTCAAGCCTACATTACTTAAAGACATTGTGTCAAAGACAGATGTTCCAGATGTTCTAACCAAGTAGGGCTGAACACCACAGTATCATCTAGGTATGCTATGCTGTAGTCTTGACAATGGGACAATATTTGGCCCATTAACCACTGGAAGGTGAAGGCAGCCCTATAAAGTCCAAAAGGCATGGTCACAAAATGGTAGAGTGCCTGAGGCATCACAAAGGCTGTCTTTTTCCGATCTCTGAGCTGAAGGGGAATCTGTCAGTATCCCTTGGTTAAGTCTATTGTGCAGAGATACTTGGCTGCTTCTAATCTTTCAATCATGAGGTTGGCATGGGGCATTGGGTAGTCATTGAATGTGGATACTTTGTTTATTTCCCTGAAGTCTATACAAAAATGGGTAGATCCATTGGGTTTGGGGACGGGCACTATGGGACTCTTCCAGGGACTTTGATAAGGCTTGATAACTCCACGAACCAACATGTCTTGGACTTTCTTCCGGATGGTCTCCAGGCATTTCCATGGCAAAGCTCTCAATGGGGTGAATATGGCTAACCCTGGAGGGGTTAAGATTCAGTGTTTGGCTCTTTGGGTCCTTCCTGGGGTATCCTCGAAAAGCTGTGGAAATACAGCCAAGAGGTCCCTCAGCTGCTGCCTTTGTATGTTCAGGCCCCAAGTGGCAGAGGACACAGCAGGGTCCTACCCATTGGTCCGAAGAGCCAGTGGGCTACGCTTTTGCATTTACCAATTTGTGCATGTACCAGTTTGCATGTGCTCATGTTCGTTCACGCGCTGATTTATCATAGTATTGCTTCTGTCATTCTTGCACTACACATAGGTTGGCATGGGCTTCTTCTTGGACCTGCTGTAAGCATGTCTGCAAGCCCTGCAGGTATTGGTCACAGGCTGAGACGGTGTTCCCTCTCATGGGGCCCAGCAGTCAGACATTAAAGACATATGCCCTCGAGGGCGTCTCCCGAACAATAACTCAAAAGAGGCATACCCCGTGGATGCCTGAGGCATCTCTCAAAGTGCAAACAAAACAGGGTCCAGATATTGGTCCTGCTGGTGGGGTTTATTTCTGGTTAGCTTGGTCAACATTTGTTTTAAGGTCTGGTTTAGTCACTCTACTAAGTCATCTGAGGATGGTATATAGATGTAAATAGTTGGCCAATGCCCAAGGTTCGACATAATTGCTGCAGGACTGTAGAATGGGAGGTCATACCTTGATTGGAGAGAAGCTCTTTGGGGAAGCATAACATCAGGTCCTTAGCCACTGTAGGTGCCGCCATAGTTTTCAATGGTATAGCCTCTGGATAGCGCATGGCATAATCCATTATGGCCAGAACAAACCAGAAGCCACATGAGTCCTGGGCAATGAGCCGATAAAGTCCATATCTATCCTGTCAAAAGGCATTCTTACAAGAGCCAGCACAGTGTAGTGGTTAGAGTATTGGAGTAGGACTGGGAAGACCCAGGTTTGAATCCCTATTCAACCATGAAACTGGGTGACTCTGGGCCAGTCATGTATCTCTCTGCCTAACCTACCTCACAGGGTTGTTGTGAGGATAAAAATAAACATGTACACCACTCTGAGCTCCTCGGAGGAAGAGCAGGATATAAATGCAATACATACATACATACATACATACTACAGGGAGCGGCTGTAATGGGGCTTTAGGTGGGGGGCGGTTAGTAGTCTTCTGAAACCATGGAGATGGAGCTGCCAGTTTCCAGCAAGGCCTGGACTGGTACTTGACATATCACAACAGGTATCCACAACAGTTCCCGCTCTTTGCCTGGGCCTACAGTAGACCCGACAGCCCAGTCTGATAGTCACACTCCATCAGGACACATTCCCTTTGTAAGTGCCCCATTTGGCCACATGTATAACAGGGACACCATGGTCGAGATGTGGGCCCTGCCTAGGGAGCTTCCACGTGACGTCCTCGCAGGTCATTTGTTGTTGGGGTGGCCTCCCTTACAGTCTGGGCATGGTCGAACTCCATTAATGCTTCAGTGTGTGTCCTAGGAGATCCTCTGCTCCTATAACTATGGTGGGTTCAGTCATCTCAGCCCAGGGAGTTCCAGACCTAGGACCCGGCATGCTTCCACCCTGCCCAACCGAGGGGGTTATGGACAAGCTGGCCATTCCCCCTTAGCCTACAGGCCCTCCTTTGCCTCGTTCCCTCCAATCCTCTGTTGTGTCGTAAACCCACCACACTTGATGAGCCGTCCATAATTTACGACGCAGCAGCAGGCAAAGAGATGTCTCCAGTTACACAGTTCTTTCAGGCAGGCACGAGGTTTTCATCCAGCACCTGTAAAAAGCACAAGAGAACAAATCATTCCCGAGCACCAAGGTCAACCTGTATTCCCCCATAACCAAGGTCGCTCACCATATTCCAGAGATCCCAAGTCCAAAGGTCCAAGGAGTTACATAGGAAGGTATCAAGTCTGTTGACGAGTTATCTCCAGCAGCACGGCAGAGTGAAGCTGCAGAATTTATAGCAGGTTGCCAGCTGGAATCAATCAGCGCTCCGCCCAGTCAGCCGCCTTCAATCAGTCTCGTGCACGCTGCAAGTGACTGCTGCGTCTCAACTCCCTGATTTGGTCATGCCGCTTCTCACCCCTGCATGCCCTGGGAGATAACACTGGCAGAGGGGGTTCCTCCTGGGATTCGTCACTCTGCTCTGCCTCCTGCACCAAGCCCTCCTCGAGTGCCTCCTCACTCTGATCGCAAAGCTGGCCCTCAGGATCCTCAGGTAAATTCACTGCCTCCCAGTCCTCTTCTGAGTCCTCGAACAAAGGCCTGACATGTTGTTTCAGTGGCCAGAAAGTTCTCCAAAAGGCACTTTGCTGCTTTCAGGGTCATTGGCTTATTCCGCACTACCCAAGCTCGGGCTTCAGCTGGAAGAATGCACAAAAATTGTTCTAACACCACCTTGTCCACTATTTTCGTTTTGCCCTCCATTTGGGGTTTGAGCCATTTGAGTGTGGCCTCCTTTAAGTCTATAACCAAGCCTCTGGGGCAGTCACTCTTGTGAAAGCGCAAACTGCTAAACCGCAGTCTATACGTCTCTTTGGCTATTTCATAATGATCTAATATTGTGTCATAGTCAGTTATGTCATGGATGGGGATATTCCAGATGGCTGTCAAATAAGGCCCACTGTGGATGGGGCTAACGAGCACATCCGCTATCCATTCAAACATTACAAAAAATGCCTCAATATCATCTTCAGTTTAGTCAATCTAAAGGCCACGGAGGTGGCATTTCTGGGTCCTTCCCCTCCTCCAGCCCCCACCGGGGCGGGAAGGTGAGTGACCAGCCCCTCACAGATTCCCCTGACCAGCTCAGCCTATGCCAGATGCTGCTTTTGTATTTGTTCACGGTTAAATGTGACTCGCTGCTCTACAAGCCACTGGCTGAATTGGGTCCTGTCTGTCGTTATAGTTCCCACCTAACCTCAAATGAATATGTTACTTCCCTGTATCAGCGACCCTGGGTTTTGGCAATCCTGGGTTTTGTGAAGTCCTCGACACTGGTCTTTCTTTACCCTCCATGTTGGCTCTTCTGCTGTGCAATCTCCCTGAAGGTGGGCCTCAGAAAGTTGGCAGACAAGGGCCAAAGGAGGAAACCCATTTGCCTGTGGCCTATTCATTCCACAGGCCTATTGGGGTCTTTACCACTCTTTGCCCCTCTCATGGGTCCCAGGGCTCTTGCCAGTTCGAGCCCTCACTCTGTACTGGCCCTTCATCATCAGTCAGCACCTCCTTAAATAGTCTGGGACATTCTGTGCAAGTCTCATGAGATCCCGGTCAACTTCGAGACCCCATTCCGAGATCTCGCGAAAGTTTGCCGGACCTCCCTGAGATATCATTGCTTAAAGACAGGCCCTCGTCCTTCCACCATGTGGGTCAGCGGAGGGAAACAGACAAACAGGACATACAGATCCCTTCATCTTGAGGGGCATCTCAGTCCAGCGCAGTGGCAGAGGGGTAAGGCATATGGAGCATTCCCACCATCATCATCGGCCCGGGCGCCCCAATCCCCACTACCCAATCTAACACACAGCTATAGCCTGTATTTAACGTATATTTTTAAGGGGGTTGTCTTAAATTCAGGGTCGTCTTCTATTCAGGTCAATATGGTAGGATTTGGAAGAAATGGCTTTTGGGGCCTCACAGATTAGCCAGTAATAGACAAATATTATTATGTTCACTGACCATAATAAAGATTGACTGACTGCTTGACTGACTGACTGACATTCAGAAAAACAGTCAAGTAAACCTTAAAAATCTCATATAATGTAGGAAGGTGATTTAATTCTATTTACTTCCATTCTTAACAGAGAACATACATCTAACAATGTGTGAGACATGATTCCTTCACAGGAAATTCATGCACAGTTATGCATAGAAATTCATGCACATACAATTAAACAGGTTGCTTGAGAATGGAACCAGAGTTTGGAGTTTTACAAAAGATAAGGTTATGTTGACCAAACTTTAGAAAATCAGCCATTCCACCCCAGATATTTAGGAGCCAACTGTCCTAACCAGTATTAGTTACATGTCACATGTAGCTTAGGTGGATTTTTCTTTCTTTCTTGGAGGTTCCATATCCTTAAAATTATAATTTTAACCTTGTAAAGCTAATCTCAAGTTTAAATCCAATGTCCTGTAATACATATATACATAGATATCCTATAATAAACACATTAAGATTTATTATGCCACTTATTTAAGAATCTCACATGTCTTTCATTCATACTGAGAGCATCTGAGAGCATTGTTTATTTTACACACCTTTCAGTTCTTAGCTTTTCTTCAGTACTAAGGCTCTAGATTTTTCTCTAAGACATAGACACGTGTGCATCTTTGTAGAATGGTTAATTTCTATCTAATCTTTGCTATTTCTGTAAATCAAAATGCAAAGTCATTTCAAATAGTGTACATATTTGTTTTAAAAACAAGTGTAAGTATCTCAAAGATAAGTTTGAAACACTGAAACTCCCTGCAAACCATTTATTCACTGCATTTCCCCATGGGATTTCTTTTTGCTTTTGTTAGATTTCTGGCTTGCACGCCCTCCTATAGAAAGGAACTCCATAGTTAATAATAAGAACACTAATTACTTATTTTCTCAGTCATATGTGGATAGGTATGATATAATGATCGTTATGTGCCACAAAAGCCACCTGTACTTGAAAGCAGTATATGGAGAAGTTACTCTAGTACTGTAAGGTAGCTTGTGTTTTTCAATGACCTATTATGCAAATAAACAAGACTTCTTGAAGCACTTACTGTAACTGTAACTATTCATGCTCAACACTGAACAAGGCACTTACAATTCCCAGTGGCAAAGAATGGTTCATAGTGATTAGCAGAATGCTTTGAGAAAATTCTGCTTTTTCTGCTTGAGTTATACTATAAGCTAGGTCTGAGAGCATCTTGACCTGGTTTCTGGGTCACTCCAAGGTATCTTATATAAAGTGGCTATATCTGTGGAATATAGCTTGAGCTTTAGGTTAGCCAGAGTTGGATAAGCCAATAGGAAAATGGGTATTTTCTGGTGGGCTGGCCTATGCAGCACTACCAGAAATCCTGCATTACTTCCTACCCCACAGGGTCTGCAGGCTGAAGAAGGGCACTGTTCATGTTGGGATAGAATCCACAGATCAGAATCTGCCTTATTTTGGAAATCAGGTTATTTCATACAGCTAATCCCACACCAAGCCTACTTTTATATGTATCGTTTAAAATATCTGTAACCCTGTGTTTTGGTTATCAAGCTTTCAAGGTACTTCACAACATCAAAGAAACTCCAAGGTCTGCTGTATTCCTTCAGTCTAGGTAATGTTTCTGAGGGGAAATCAGAAACCCCACTGGAGTTCCAGTTTGTTCTTTTTCTACAAACTTCCCTTTCTGCCCACCCATCCACCGGTTGCCCCTTCTGCTCCAGGTACTTGCCATGTCTCCAGCTGATTTGGCAACACTTGGATTTGAGCATCTGTTACTATGAGATGGTCAAACTGGACAGCTGGGAGTGGACTGAGGAGGCCAACCTGTATTATCTTGAAAGCCCATGACTATGTAACAGATCTTTATTTGTTCCTGCTTCTGCTCTTCCAGCACCACCATCCATGATGGGGGTAAAACAAGAGTCATTTCTCAGACCACTACCAAGTGTCCCTGGACATACCAGATTTTTCTGAAAACCATATGCTGAAATAATTTACATTTAAACACACTTAAACACACTTAAACACACACACACACACACACCTGCATCTATTTAACTGTAAAAAACCTGTTCTCTGCTGAGCGTGTCACCATAATGTCCCTACTAAGGTCACACTGGAAATGTAATATGTGTATGATGTCTACTATTGAGTGCACAGCCCTTCCAAGGCCACGGAAAAAGAGGAGGAAGGACAGCTAAGTGATCAAGACAAGCAATGAAGCTAGGTATGTGCAAGGATCACATTATATGAAATATAAACTGAGAATAACCCTGAGAAACTAATAACATTCAGGCCAGCAGAAATCTTACTGAACAATAGAATGGAGTGCAGATGTAACTGAATGGACCATGGAATAAATTCAACTGCTTAATGTGTGACAGAGATAAAACAAGTGACTAAAAATAAAATAAAAATCTTGCAGGTGAAAGCTGTATTTAACACACACACACACACACACACACACACACACACACACACACACACACCCCGATCCCCCGAATACATATTGAATGCATCAGTCTATAAAGGGTAATTGGCAGTGCTTAAAAATGCATGAACGGGCGGCAAATGTGACCCCTGAAATAGAGGTTGACAGTGAAAAATGCTGTAATTGTGGAGCATACGCTACCTATGTCTATACACTGGGACAAGTTCAGATTTAAAGGAAGCTGTTGGCTTGCAAAAAGGGAGGACTGGTCAGAAATGTGACTGTGCTGCAATGATAGAAACTAGCAACCATGGGGGTAATTATGCTGGTTGAAGTAGTAATTGCCAACTGTTAACCAAGTCTATTAATTAGTAATATGTATCCACAATGGATACTATTTCTATAAGATAAATATGAAAACATGGTACATTTATACTGATTGCAGCAAGGAAGGGATTCCCAAATGACTGTGTGAAACTAAAACAAATGGATAGTGTGACTTTTGTGCGTAAGTCCAATGGCCACCAGTGTTCTCAATG
Source organism: Hemicordylus capensis (assembly GCF_027244095.1). Classification (NCBI taxonomy): domain Eukaryota; kingdom Metazoa; phylum Chordata; class Lepidosauria; order Squamata; family Cordylidae; genus Hemicordylus; species Hemicordylus capensis. The sequence goes on along the minus strand of NC_069657.1, from coordinate 160,249,229 downwards.
GATGATCACTCTTATAGCTACTCCATATCTTTTTGGCTTCCTCAAACAATGGGAAGTTTCAAGGTGTCATAGCCCTGACCTCAAATGAAACCCAGGATTTAGATCATGAGGGAGAAGAGCCAGTCATATCCCTATCACCAACACTAGTTGTCGAAGTGTAGGCCCCAGGGAGAAGATGAACCAAAGATGAGCCCCGGAAAACCAACCCTAGAGCCCTAGAAACTGAGGGGTCCCTGAGCTGGACCCACCCAAAGGGTCAGATCGGGACATAGCAGGACCCTCTCACCTTTCTGTGCCAACTCACCAATGCAGAGAACATATCAAGTGAGAGGTCTCTGAGAGACAGCAGAGTGCTCAGCTTTAGACCTGGAGGCTACACCCTTAAGAAACCACCCACTGTAACAGAGAGGTGAAGCCTGAGGGAGGTCATCAGGGCGGAGAGATGCAAAAGGGCTCAGTTGGAGCGGAGACTCTGATGGATCAGTTTGTTCCTTTGGGTCCTGCAAATCAGCCTTGCTTCACCAGAGACCAGGGCAGGGCAGGACACAGGACACTTCTATAGGGTCAGTGTGCTTTAAACGAGAGAGCACTTAAGACTGATAATGGTTTGTAACCATTCCAGTCTGCACAGATGTCTTCACAGCTCAGTCTGGCTGTGCAGACTGAGCAGCTACAAAGCAAGCAGGAAGGAGGGAGGAGAGCTGGTCTTGTGGTAACAATCATGACTTGTCCCTTTAGCCAAGCAGGGTCCACCCTGGTTGCATATGAATGGGAGACTTGATGTGTGAGCACTGTAAGATATTCCCCTTAGGAGATGGAGCCGCTCTGGGAAGAGCAGAAGGTTTCAAGTTCCCTCCCTGGCTTCTCCAAAATAGGACAAGATTTTTTGTTTTATTTTATAGGACAAGATTTTTTTATTGAACCAACAAATTACCAAAGCATACATTACGTTGCCAAAGCACAATTATATACAAAGTGGTTGTTTGTACATGATATATCTACAAAGATTTACACACAAGGATTTGGAAACCCACAAGATTATGAAGTATATGCAGGTAGTACTGTAACTCGGGGGTGGGGAATTTCAAGGCACATCAGGTAATCGGAGGGGTTACGTCTGACGTCCATTTCCACAATTTGTCCCATTGCTGTTTAGAAGAGATACTCTTGTCTTTTTGCACATAACCATACAAACTTTTCCAGAAGAGATTTACTGTCTCATAGGGAGATACTGTCTCATAGAGATTCCTGCCTGCAACTTTGGAGAAGCTGCTGTCAGTCTGTGAAGACAATACTGAGCTAGATAGACCAATGGTCTGACTCAGTATATGTTCCTATGTATGTAACAAAGCAATGTCAGTGCCAAAGCAACAGAAACACCCCTAAGGTTTTAAGTCTTCTGCAAGCCCACTTCAAACAATTAGCACTGCTTTTTCTTTCTCTGGCCAAAACAAGCTGCACAAACCTATATTTTCAGTTAATAAATAGACAGATGGCCATGATAAATGCCAGGAGCTTTGAATGTCACTTTCTATCTGAACTTGTTAATCAGGACTCTATTGTCCACTAAGCTTTGTAAAAATTGGCATAGCTCTGCTCGCACAGTTCTGAAGCTATAAACTGGTCAGAGCAACAAAGATGAATGGAATAGAAAACGCATGAAGAAGAGGAAGCTTCACCGTTAACAGAAAACCAGACTATGGCAGTTCCTGGATGGGTCTTCCAGAACAGGGGCGTATCTAGGGTGGGGCAGGCAGGGCATGTGCCCCGGGCGCCACTTGAAGGGGGGCGCGATTTCTTAAAATTAAAAAAAAAATTAAAAATGGCCACCAAAAACAAAATGGCCACCACAGATGCTCAAATGGCCTCTGAGAGGCCCTAGGCCATGCCAGGCCTCGCAGAGGCCATTTGAGCATTGCAATGGCCATTTTGTTTTCAGTGGCCATTATATATAGATAGATAGATATAGATATAGATATAGATATAGATATAGATATATAAAATAGCCACCACACATACTCAAATGGTCCCTGCGAGGCCCTAGGCCTCGCCAGGCCTCACAGAAGCCATTTGAGCATTCATTGCAGCCTCCAAAATGGCCACCACGCCGATCTTTTCAGGCCCGAATAGGCCCAAAAATCAGCCCGGGGTGGGCTGTGGTGGTGAATTAAGAGGCTAGCAGGGTCAGGGGGAATGGTGAGTTTGTCTTTGAATCAGTGTGAAATCCTTAGTATTAAGGCCCACTGGGAGTTTCAGAAAGAAAGTTAAAATGAGAGAAAGAGACCAAGGAATTCTAGACTATATTCCAAGCAGTGACACAGTTTACTCTGCATATCTTTTAAGTATTTTCAGAGTATCTGGGAAAAGTCAAATTCTCCATTTATTTTTAAAACTTATGTAATAGTGATGCTACAATTCATAGTAGAGAATTAGACAGGCACTTCTGTTTAGTTTTCCAAGTACACCTCCACATAGTATATGGGTATTTCATGAGCCCCAGCATACTGAAATTTGTCGTTTTCCAGCATATTTTGGTCTGGCTACATCCACTGCTGAATAATTTTTGAAATATTAAAAGATTAACGAGCTTGACTTGTATTTTTGAGCTGATATTATGGTAAAGTTATCTGAAAGATGGGTGTCAGATGTTTGGACAGGGGGCACAATTTCAGTGCTTGCCCTAGGCGCTATCTTCCCTAGATACGCCTCTGTTCCAGAAGAAGGAAGGCTGAAGAAGGATATTTTTTAAATTATTTTATAGATGTTCTTCTTGCCTCCCCCCCACCACAGATACACAGCACAGCTCTTGTATAAATACAAAGTGAAACAGCTTTAAAATTATATCATTGAAATCAAATGTCAAAGAAGACGTGGCAAAATCAATAGGTGCCGTAAATCCCAATTAACATTTGCATTCTGAAAAGGCCTCCCGGGCTTGCATAGAACAGCATTCACTGTCCACCTGAATATAGGCAGGAAAATGTCCAGGCCTCTCTCCCCTGAGAAATTATTCCACATCCACATCTGAAGGAAGAGAGAACAATTGTTTGGTGGACAGAAATTGAAAAGCTGGCCCAAGCATGGGCTATAGAGTGGGAAATGAGAATACTGTACATCCATTCACATGGAACAGAGAGTGACAAACGGAATGGGATAGTTCAGTCCTAACCATAGTTTGAAGGACGCGAATGAGGCCTGTGCGTACGCCTCCCTCCTCTCATCAGGCATGCACTCAACTTAATTAGTAGTTTTCTGACTTGATCAAACCATGGTTTGCTGTTGCATCCCAAACAGCAAACTATACTTGCACGAGTCCTCTGGGATTGTAAACCACAGTTTGAACCATAGTTTGCTGGTCAGATGTAATGGCAGACCACAGCACCTCTGAAGAGGCATTGCGCCCTAAGCATGTTTGTGCCCGTTTCTGAGATCAACAAGCTGGGGTGTCCCAGCCTGCTAATCACATAACTGGATGCAGACATGCTGAGGGCATGTCCCTCTTCATACAAACACCAAGAGCGTGAAAAGCCAGAGAGGAAGAGGATCGACAGCGCTGGGGATGTGATTTCCAGACCCGCTTTGGGCTGTCTACTCGCATTCACCAGCTTTACTTTTGGACCCCTGAACAGGGCTTATGATTTGATCAAATCAGGAAAATGACTCATTCAGCTGAGTGAGCAAGAAGAGGAGGGTGGGGAGAGGGGAGGGGAGAGTATACGGGCAAGACAGAATTCCTGATAGGAACAAAGGGAGCTGTCATACCAAAGCAGACCATTGGTCTGTCTAGCTCAGCATTGTCTAAACTGACTGGCAGTAGTTCTCCATGGTTTCAGGCAGGAATCAGGGCACAGCTAGAACTGGGCAGATGCATCTCAAGAACATGCGCCACCCTGCCTCTGGGGCCACTTCATTCACCTCTGATGTCGTCTCCCCTCCCTCCAGCCGGCCAGCCACTCTTGATGCTGTTGCGCTCGGCCACACTCTTGCTGTCTACTGCCATGCTTCTGCCAGCTTTCCCGTCCCCCACAGCACACTGTGCTGCCTATCCGCAGTGGTGCGCCACACTCCTGTAGCCCGCAGCCACTCCCCAGCCACTCAGAGATCTGACCTTGAGGCAGCTGGGATTGACGGCATGCATGCTCCCTATGTCATCAGGGTGCACGGCTGCTTTTCATTGCCAGGGGGCAGAGCTGGCTGTAGCACGGTAGGCTGGTGGTAGGAGCATGCCGTCACCGTGGTGGGTGTGGGTGTGAGGAGACCATCGCCACCGCTGGTGCGAGAGGGAGCGTACTGCCGGGTGAATTGCCTTTGAGAACACGGGTCACCTATGCCCTCACTACACCACTGTCAGGAATCTTTCCAAGCCCTACCTGGAGATGTTAGAGGTTGAACCTGGGACATTCTGCATGCAAAGCAGATACTCTACCACTGAGCTGCAGCCCCATCCACTGATCCTCCAGACTAGGGGTGGTCGACCTGAAGCTCTACAGCTTTTGTTGGTCTATAAACTCCAAGGAGTTATACAATAAAAACAGGAGTTCTATTCCAAAAACCACAGCAGAGCCTCAGGTTGGCCACCCTTGCTCCAAAATATGGTTTGCAGGATCAGAAATATGAAGGCTGAACCATCTTGGTATGTGCAGACATCAAAGGAAAAGGTCTGGGTAGTTGGGTATCCAGCATAAACTAGAATCCTCTCTGTTCCTTTAACTTAATAAAAATTCTGATCTGAACCATGGAATTCTTATCTAGGTGTAAGACCTTCTGCCCAGGCAGTACTCTGAGACTTAAACACTTCCTCTAATGGATCAGACATTAATTTGGCTTGCCAATCACCGTATCAGGAACTGTTATTGACTTTATGAACATCAAGTATGTATGTTCCATCTATCAAAAGTTGGAAAGTATATAAGCCTCCAGGAATACGCTTTTACAGTCTGAGTTACTTCTGTGAGTATATTAGAACTCTTGTCTGCTTAGGGGTTGAGGGAACCCTAGAGCAGGCCTTATGTGCTTATGTGGTTAAATAACATCTGAAAACAATCCAGTTAATAAAGATTGGAAAAAAGTGTTATGAAGCGAAGGCTGATCCCACATTTCATAGACACAAGTGCCCATTCTTAATTCAATAATCCATTTGCAGAATGAATAACAGTCAAGGGAGAGGGAAAGTAAAGTTATGCTAGGTATGGGATGGGGGGAAAGAATGGATTTTGCAAAGATTTAGCATAATCTCTAGGGGAATGGAGAGGCTGAAAAGTACAGGAAATTAAGACCGTTAATAATTGTCAGGAATTGTAGGGCAGAAGGTTCACATATGAGCTAGTGCAACTTTATGAAGAAAGAGATAAAGAAATTACAGGATTTGGGAAGTGATGCAGAGGGATCAGGGTGGAGAAAATGTTGACTTAACATTTCACTCGGCTACCAATTAGCTGTCATGTCTTGGTCACATTGCCTTGTTTTTTCCATCTGTAACATGGCTTGAAAATTAAAAATGAGTTGCTTAGTTGATTACAAGCTTTGGTGAGAATTAGTTAATTTCTATAGAGCACAAAGGAAATAAAAACATTGCTTTATGTTTGGAACTAGGTTCGAGAATTCCCTGGGCTGAATGCTGTCATGAAAGAGAATGATGGATGGATGCAAAGGTCAGGTGACTTTGAAGCTTTTATAAGAGCTGAGCAAGCTTAACTGATGACAAACGAAAGCAAATGTAACCTTAACGACTTTGAATCAATGTGGCTACACCCCTCAGGAAATCTGGATGACTGGCAAAAATATTATTGCTTGCACAAATTAATGTGGGTTTCTTGTTTCATGTTCCGTTCCTTGCCCTTTTGTCCTCTTTCAGTTTTCTTCTTTGGACACCAGAAGACAGAATCCAAAGAATCATGGATGAAATAAGATCTTAAAAACCAAATTGCATGACCAGCTTCCTGATACATGTGTCTGTCTGTCTGTTGGGAAGAGAACAATAGAATGTGCGACCACAATTATGGCCCCAGGGCATGGTCTGGAGACACATAATGCAGCAGCCCTGTTGAAAGTGAGCAGGTTTGAGATTGGTCAATGCTTGGGTAGGAGACTGCCTGAGTTTCAGGACTGGAGTTTTCAGTCCCAGGGCAATGTAACCAAAGGGGCTCACTGGGATTTCTCTACTTAGTAAAAAACCTGGATCCTGATTGGTTGCTCCCAGTACATGATAACATTCCATCAGTGAGTGTGTTTCACAGAGGTTAATTTAGAGCCAGAGCTCAACAGGGTGTTAGATCATTACCATGCATCCAAAACAATCATAGAGAAGGTTGCCTTTCAGCATTTTCAGAATGTACTTAAAAAACACTTTAAAAACAAACCAACTTCCACATATCTGGGATGCAGGGAAAGGCTTCTAGGAACCTGAGATATGACTTACAAGAGCTAGCATACTGAAGTGTTTAGGATGTCGGACTTGGAACATAGGAAGTTGCCTAATACTGAGTCAGACCATTGGTCTATCTAGCTCAGTATTGTCGACACAGACTGGCAGCAGCTTCTCTAAGGTTGCAAACAGGAGTCTCTCTCAGCCCTACCTTGGAGAGGCCAGGGAGGGAACTTGGAACCTTCTGCATGCAGGTACTAGGGATGTGCATAAAACCGGTTCTCCCGGTTCGGTTCGGATCCGAACCGGGTCCGAACCGGACCAGGGTGGTTCGGTTTTGGTTTTGCTGAACCACCCCCCCGGTTCGGATCCGAACCGAACCGGTTCGGATCTCAAAAAATAGCTGGTTTGAAAGGGGACCTTGTGTTCTACCTGCCACCCAAATTTCAAGTCGATTGGACCTTCCTCTGATTTTTGGCGATTTTTTAAAGTTTTAGTGACTTTGGGGCAGTTCGGGGGCATAGCATGGGATATGGGCAAAAGGAGTGGGGTGGGGTGGTAGTGCCTAATGGGTGCAGGCTACCACCCCAATTTCAGGGGGATTGGGCAAAGGGCTGATTTTTGGTAAATTTCTGAAAATTTCATGTCTTTGGGGCAGATTGGGGCATATTGGGGCAGAAAGTGGGGGATGGGGCAGAATAGTGGGGTGTGGTGGTAGTGCCTAATGGGTGGAGGCTACCACCCCAATTTCAGGGGGTTTGGACAAAGGGGTGATTTTTTGAGAATTTTTGAAGTTTTAGTGACTTTGGGGCAGTTTGGGGGCAGAAAGTGGATCTGCCCCAAAATAGTGGGGTGGGGTGGTAGTGCCTAATGGGTGGAGGCTACCACCCCAATTTCAGGGGGATTGGGCAGAGGGCTGATTTTTTGAGAATTTTTGAAGTTTGGGTGTCTTTGGGGCAGATTGGGGGCAGAAAGTGGATCTGCCCCAAAGGAGTGGGGTGGGCTGGTAGATAGTGCCTAATGGGTGGAGGCTACCACCCATCCCCAATTTAAGAGTGATTGGGCAGAGGGGTGAATTATGGTGAATAGAAAAGGTGTGAATTCTCATTCTATCATAGCAAATGAGATATTTTTCAATTAAACAACTCTCATGACCCCACTTTCACTTTTTCACACTTTCCTTTACTATGAATAATATGAGGAAGTAATCAATTTAGCACACTTCACCTTATGAAGACAAACCTCATACAAATAAATTCACCATAATTCACCCCTCTGCCCAATCACTCTTAAATTGGGGATGGGTGGTAGCCTCCACCCATTAGGCACTATCTACCAGCCCACCCCACTCCTTTGGGGCAGATCCACTTTCTGCCCCCAATCTGCCCCAAAGACACCCAAACTTCAAAAATTCTCAAAAAATCAGCCCTCTGCCCAATCCTCCTGAAATTGGGGTGGTAGCCTCCACCCATTAGGCACTACCACCCCACCCCACTATTTTGGGGCAGATCCACTTTCTGCCCCCGAACTGCCCCAAAGTCACTAAAACTTTAAAAATTCACCAAAAATCAGCCCTTTGCCCAATCCCCCTGAAATTGGGGTGGTAGACTCTACCCATTGGGCACTACCACCCCACCCCAAAATTTTGCCCCTGGCCCCTTTTTACCCCCCCGAATCGATTCGGATTCGGATTCGGATTAAATCCGAATCCGAACCAAATCAAGGGTGATTCGGGTGACCCAGATTCGGGCACAAAACAGAACAGGGGTGATTCGGTTCGGGTCCGAGCCAAATCACCCAAAATCCCAAATTGCACACCCCTACTAAGCACACACACAGAGAAGAAGCAGGAGGCGGAGTGTGGATTCTATGATAGCATATTAGAGTGGATTGATGGTGTCTCATTGAAAATCTCATTTGCTATCATAGAATCCACACTCAATACCTCAGAAACAAGAGAACCCTGTACCCATGGGGGTGCCCCTACCAGAGATCCCTGTACCCCATGGGTTAGAAACCCATGGGGGTGGTTGGCACCCTATGTGCACTACACCACCACTTGCTCTGGGCCACCCCAGCACCCCCATGTGCACTTATAGGGCTGCTGAAATCTCCATTATAACTTATTATGAGGAAAAACCTTAAAGACGCGTAAACTTCAAAAATCACTTAAAAATCACCTCTTTGCCCAATTCCTTTCAAATAATTCTGATAGCTTCCTTGCCCACCCTAGGAACTACCACCCACCACACTGCACTCTACGACACCCCTTTCCCCCTGACGTGAAGCTATACATTTGCTGCAATCCTAATTATTCTCTATGAGGAATTCAAAAACACTTAACAATTCACCAATAATCAGAGGAGTGTCCAATTGCCTTGAGATTTTTTGGGTGGTAGGCACCCATGCCTGTCTACCACCCACCCTGCTTTTGTGCTCCTAGGTCCTCCACAACAGGGGATATGGACTGGTTCGGGTCCCATTATACTCAATGAGAAAAATAATTAAAAATATTTCAAATATTCATAAAAAATCATAGGGGTGTCTGATTGCTTCAGGGTTTGCATGGTTGTTGGCATCCATGAGTGCTCCACAATAAAAAATAATGGCCTGGTTCGGGTCCCATTATATCCTATGAGATAAAAATAAAAATATTTTTCAAAAATTCATAAAAAATCGTACGAGTGTCCGATTGGTTTGGGGTTTGGGTGACAGGTACCCCTGGGTGCCAGCTACCATCTGACCAATTTTCAGCTTTCCGAACTGATCCGAACCGGTCCGAACCGGTTCGAAACGAACCACCCCCAGTTCAGTTCGGATTCCAACCGAACCAGGGGTGGTTCGGTTCGATCCGAACCTCCGAACCGGAACCGGTTCGGACCCGAACCGGTTCGGATCCGAACCGGTTCGCACATCCCTAGCAGGTACTCTTCCCAGAGCGGCCCCATCCCCCAAGGGGAATATCTTACAGTGCTCACAGACGTAAGCGCTTTCTACATTGCATGGATGTAGGCAGAAAGCAAGAAGACGCATTCAACTATGAAGCTCCCTGGGTGGACCTTGGGCTGTCATGTCACTCTCACTCAGCCTAACCTACTTCAAAAACTTGTGGTGATTTAAAAAAAGAGAGTCCCCATTCATGCAATTATGAAGTAGTCAGATGATCTGTTGAGTAGTGAGGAGATGTGCACACACAGACACACACTTCTTACACAGTAAAGGAGATGGTCAGACATATTGTCCAAACTGGCCCAGATTCATCGAACATAATGGATCGATGTGGCCACTGTAGGTTGCTCATGCAGCAGTTCTGATTTGGGTAGTGCCTCAATTCAGGGATAATCACTTGTGCCTTGTGATTGTAGTCGCACTATGGAAATCTGATTGTGTGAACTAATAACAAGTCCCTTTCTTTAAGATCAAAATGGTAAGGGATTAATTGTTCTGGATGGAGTTATATTCTGTTTAACTCCTGTCCTGATGGATGCTTTGGTCAGTACCACAAAGGTCATGGGGTATCGGGTGTGGGGGGAAGTGTCTGGAATCGATTATACAGTTAAAGAATTAGACTGCACAGAGTGAGACCCGAGAAGACAAATTGCAACTGTCTCATGCCATAGTTTAATAGCTTCTAGGAAACGCCTCCCGGTTGAGGCGAGTTTGGTAACACAGCAATCTTGATTACATTGCGTTTAAAGTGGTCCCTGCTCAAAATTCCTGTAATTCACTCAGAGGGGTTTGATTGTTCACTGACATTGCAAGGCAGGGTATTAAGGAACAATGCCTTACTCTCACAAGGCAGCCTTTCTGAGTGGTACCTTTTAAATGATGGGCTGGAAAGCTGCTGGTTGTCTTCTTTGAATACCGTGTCCTACAGACAAGATTTAGTGGCTTTTTGTCTTTAAACGGTGTGCTGTGATGTCTATCCTGAATATAGGGCACGATGTTATGCAGGGAAGGCTTGCATGTTATTAATCACTGAATGTTACAGCAGGAGACCTCTCTGCTCCTGCATGAATTCCAGTCTTTGCTGCAATCATTTTTCTTTATCGGAGGCTCTGATCACCTGTGAGGAGGAAGCTGGGACACTTTGTTAAGATTATGTATAGTATATGGCATTTCAGCTATTGTAACAGGTTCTAGTATCGTGCAGGTGTTTTGTTGGGTTATTCTGACAGAATAATGATCTGAAACACACACACACACACACCTTAAAAAATATTTCTACAATAGTGGCCCAAAGAGTTTGTGATCAAGGTTTCTGGATTGAAAATTCCTTTCAACCTCTCACCCCCTGCAGCTGTAGCTGTTTTCTGCTCTTAATCAGCTCCAGCCGCTACCCACCCTCTAAGCCTAAAGATATGCAAACACACAGAGTGCCAAAAACAGAGCCCTCAGCCACTAAAAGCGCTTGCACATTTCAACAAGGAATGCTCACCAGCAAAATCGATATGGAAGTTCCTAGCCAGGAAACATGACTGGGAGGCTTTGGAGAATGTATTCATGGGCCAGCTACTCTCTAGGCTACCCCTAGATGTAGTCACCTTGAGGCCCAAAAGTATCTCTTTTGTAGAAAGGAGTTGAGGGCAAAAAGCAAATGTGCACAAGCAGCACAACAGAAAACTTTCAGAATATGCCTCGGCCTATTGTGCACCCCATGAATAATAATATTATTTCTTGTTTACACAGTCAGACAGGTGTTATTGACTGGTTTGTTTTATCCAGACATCGAGTCCTTCCCAAGGACCTGGGATGGCTGAATTTTATTATCAATGTTGTTGCTGTTATTATAGATATCGTCGCAGAATATAGGCTGTTCCCAGTAAAGTTGCTTTTTGTAATTGGCTAATGGTGATTTCTGTGGACCCTATGGTGCTGAGGTGCTCTTCAAGTTGTTTTGGAATTGCACCTAGGGTGCCAATTACCACTGGGATTCTTTTGGTATTTTTCTGCCACAGTCTGTCAATTTCAATTTGTAGATTTTTGTTATTTTTGTTATTTGTTATTTTTATTTTTTTCTTCTATCATGCTATCCCCTGGTATTGCTATGTCGATTATTTTGACTTGTTTTTCTTTCTTCTGAACTACAGTTATATCTGGTGTATTGTGTGGCAGATGTTTGTCTGTTTGTAGTCGGAAGTCCCATAATATTTTTGCATCTTCATTTTCAACCACTTTTTCAATTTTATGGCCCCACCAATTTTTGGCTACAGGTAGCTTGTATTTTTTGCAGATGTTCCAGTGTATCATCCCTGCTACCTTGTCATGCCTTTGTTTGTAGTCAGTCTGTGCGATCTTTTTACAACAGCTGATTAGGTGGTCCACTGTTTCATCTGCTTCTTTACAAAGGCAGCACTTGCTGTTTGTTGTTGACTTTTCTACTTTTTCTACTATTGCATTTGTTCTTAGTGCCTGTTCTTGTGCAGCCAGTATTAAACCCTCTGTTTCTTTCTTCAAGTTGCCATTCTTAAGCCATTGCCAGGTCTTGGTGATGTCTGATTTTCCACTTATATTGTGCAAATATTGACCATGCAGTGGCTTATTTTTTTATTTTTCTGTTCGTTTCTTGACTTGTTTTTTCTTGTAGGCCTGCTTTGTTTCATTGGTGTTGAATAGTTTCTCCTTATTGACCATTTACATAGGAACATAGGAAGCTGCCATATACTAAGTCAAACCATAGATCCATCTCGCTCAGTATTGTCTACCGAGACTGGCAGCGGCTTCTCCAAGGTTGCAGGCAGGAATCTCTCTCAGCCCTATCTTGGAGAAGCCAGGGAAGGAACTTGGAGCCTAGATGCTCTTCTCAGAGCGGCTCCATCCCCTAAGGGGAATATCTTACAGTGCTCGCACTTCTAGTCTCCCTTTCGTATGCAACCAGGGCAGATCATGCTTAGCTTAAGGGGACAAGTCATGCTTGCTACCACAAGACCAGCTCTCTTCCCAGAAGTGCATCTTCTTCACTGTCCTTTATATATTCTTCAAGGCCTCTTTTCTCCTACTCTACTGTTTGATGGACTTGAAGCATTCCTCTTCCACCTGAGCTGCGAGGGAGGTATAGCCTATTGACATCACTGCGGGGGTGCAGAGCATGATTGATGGTCATGATTTTCCTGGTCTTACGATCTAGCGTCTCTAGCTCTGCCTGGGTCCAGTCTATTATTCCTGCAGTGTATCTGATAACAAGTATAGCCCAGGTGTTTATGGCTTGTATGGTGTTCCCGCCATTGAGTTTGGACTTGAGGATTTTTCTTTTAACTTCAGCGTGTGCAATGTTATCAGCCTGGAGAATGCCCAAGTATTTGTAATGTTCTTTCTCTTCCAGGTTCTTGATCTTGCTTCCATTGGGCAGTTCTATTCCTTCTGTTTTTCTTATTTTTCCTCTGTTCATTATTAATGCAGCACATTTGTCTAGTCCAAACTCCATTGCTGTATCGCTACTGAATATATGGACAGTGTTTAGCAGTGATTCGATTTCTGACGGACTTTCCATACAACTTCAGATCATCCATGTACAGCAGATGGTTTATTTTACTTGATGTTTTAGATGTTTGGTATCCGAGGCCTGTCTTGTTTAGTATTTGGCCCCAGCACCCTATCTCACTGTCTTGGAGGTGCCCCCTCTTAGAAGAGGGGGCACCCTGGCAAGATGCAATGCCCTGCCTTCAGCCCTCTTAGAGGGCCGATATAGAGGGCTCCCCTACGGGGAGAGGCTCTGCCCATGCGGTGAGGGTCAAGTTGAAACAGTTACCCATGTGCTGTTGGAATGTCTGCTCTATAGAGACCTGCGCCGGGATCTCATACACCCTTTGACAGTCAAATGCCCAGGTCTAGAGTCAGATGACTGCCAGGCTGCTGGAAGGAAGTAATTCCTGTGCCACTAGACGGGTAGCCAAATTTTGCAGTGCAGCCCTTCACTTTCGGAAGAACTTAAAAATGGGCAAATAAACGATGGACTTAATGCCAGAGCAATTTGTAGCCACACCTTGGCTTGTTGCAGGAGGGCATGTGGGGACAGGTATCGCCAGCTCAAAAGCAGCTAATTTAATGATAAAATTTTATAGAGCTCCTGAATTGTATATCCCCTCCCAGTTTTGGGAGTTGAGCTGAGCTTTGAGTTGTAATAGTCCTATAAGCAGGAATATGCTGCCCCTTTTATCTTAAATTATTTTAGTAGTATTTTAGTAGTATTTCCAGTGACTTTGTGCCGAGGAGGATTTTTTGGATTTTATTGGGTGCTACTGATCCCATGGAATGCTGATTATCTTCTCTTTTATATTTGTTTTGACTTCACGCTGGTCTTCGACCGAAACAAAGTGTCAGATTGTGTCCTTTTTAGTTTATATGTATTTTAGCTACTCTGTTTGTGCATTATAGCATATCTTAAACATTTTGTATTTTTTAGATTCCTCCCATCTCAGCCTCATCTGCTATATCAATCTTAATCTCCGTAATACTGTAACATTTTTCCCCCTTTTATGTAGCATTTATTGTATAGTATTACTGTTTTATAACCTGTGCTGGTCTATGACCGTAATAAAGATTGATTGATTGTTTAGTATTTGTGAAGGTGGAGTCATGGCGATTAAAAACAACAGAGGGGATAGTGAGTCCCCTTGGAAAATACCTCTTCTAATGCTAACCTGTCCAAGTGTCTCAACATTGATTGTTAGCTGTGTACTCCACATGCTCATTGCTTTTAAAATAGATATCTGAATGTTTTTGCTGACACCATTTGTTTCTAAACATTTTAGTATCCATGTGTGAGGCAATGAGTCGAAGGCTTTCTTGTAGTCAATCCATGCAACACTTAGATTGGTTTTTCTTCTCTTGCAATTTTCTAAAACCATTTTGTCAATCAGCAGCTGGTCTTTTGTGCCTCTGGTGTTCAGGCAATTTCCTTTCTGTTCAACTGGAAGCTGTTTGTTAGTTAATAAGTGTTGCATTACTTAATCTGCTATTATTCCAGTTAATATTTTGAACATGGCTGGCAGGCAGGTTATCGGTCTATAATTACCTGAAACTGCACCTTTTGCTGGGTCTTTCATTATGAGATGTGTTTTCCCAGTTGTTAGCCATTGTTCAATATCACCTCCTTGCAAAATGTGATTGAACTGTTTTGATAGTTGTTTATGAAGGCTTGTTAGGTGTTTAAGCCAAAAGCCATGCAGTTCATCGTCGCCTGGTGCAGTCCAATTTTTAATTTTCTTTGCTCTTTCACTTATTAATTCTGGTGTTATTATTAGATCTTGCATTTGTTGGTTACATTTTTTGACCTCTTTCACCCAGCCTGCTTTTTTTATTATAATCTATTGGATTGTCCCATAATTTCCCCCAGAATTGCACTGTTTCTTCTTTATTTGATGTTTCTATGTTTCTTGCAGTTTCTCTTTCTATGCTTTGGTAGAAACGTCTCTGATTTGACTGGAATTGGAGATTCTGCTTGTGTTGTGTAATTCTGGCTTCATATCTGCTAATCTTCTTTGACACTGCTGTTATTTGCTGCTTTATTATTTCCAGGACTTCTCTAATTTTCCTTGAATCTAGGTGGTATTATTGGATGAGATACTGTTTGATGTTTTCATTCTTCAGCTTCTTGTCTTTCATATCTTTCAATTTACTAGCATCTGATCTAAGCCTGGCGATTTTATTTTCTAATCTAATCTTCCATTTAGGTGATGTACTACTTTCTTTTTTTACAGGTCCACTGATCTTATATCCAAGCTCTTGTGTTGTTGTTGTTGTTGCACTGTACATTAGTTGGTTTGTTTCTTGCAAATTCTTGGTTGTTATTTCTGCAAGTACAACATTGACATCTTTTAATGCCTGAGCGAGTTGTTTTCTGCCAACTGTTTTTAGCGCTGGAAGTCGAACCCTGGTGGTTGTTTGGTTCATGTGCTCAGTTATTTTTTGCTTTAGTTCTCGTTGCTTTTCTGTTAAACGGCATTCAGGTTTTTGAGGTGAAGGCAAAGGGGAGGTTGCCTGGTTTTGATTTTGAAACAGTTCAGCAACAGTGGCATCCTCTATTTCCAACACCTCCTCCATCTGCGCTTGAGCAACTTCTTCAGTTGGTGGTAATTCTTCTTCCATATCTTGAGCCTGTGTTGCTCTTTGCAGTTCTTCCAGCTCAACTCCTGTGAATACTTTATTACTTACTATGAATCTTCTCTCGTCTGCTAGCCTTTGTTCTGTTATTTCTGTATCTGGATGTTTCTCTTTCCAGTTTGGTACATTCTTTTTAAATAACCTCTTCTAGTTGGACTAGACTTGTAATAGTAGATCATTATTTCCTTGTTGGCATTTTTCGTATTTTTTTTCCGGTTAAGCGACATTTCTTCCAGTAACCTTGCAGTCTCCAGCCCTGGTTGCTCAACTGAAGATCCTGAGTCCTGTTGCCCACTTGCCACCAGATGTCCAGGGACTTCAGCACCTGGCGTGGTCCTTGTTGACCCGGGCGACGACCGATCCGGTATAGATTTATTAAAGTTACGTCTCACCATATTGTTGATGGGAGAGGCACTCTTCATCTGAGTGAGGCACTACCTTGGCACTACTACCCAGTTAGGCACTACCTTGTTGTGGGGCTTGCGTGCTCTGAGGAAGGTGAGAGCTATGTCAGAGGTCCAACCATACTGGACAGGTCTCACCAGAGGAGCCAGACGAAGAGTGCCTCTCCCATATTATTATTATTATTATTATTATTATTATTATTATTATTATTATTATTATTATTAAAAATAATTTTATTTCTATATCGCCCTTCCAAAAATTGCTCAGGGTAGTTTACACAGAGAAATAATAAATAAGATGGATTCCTGTCCCCAGAGGGCTCACAGTCTAAAAGGAAGCATAATATAGACACCAGCAACAGTCACTGGAGGTACTGAGCTGGGGGTGGATAGGGCCAGTTACTCTCCCCCTGCTAAATAAAGAGAATCACCATGTTAAACGGTGCCTCTTTGCCAAGTTAGCAGGGGTAACTTAACATTCTCTTCTACCTTGCTGTGGCTGACTGGAAGGAATCCAGGTCAAACTTTATGGTGAAGAGTATGCACATTGTAAAAAGTATTCATGTAATAGTCAAAAGCGTTGCTTTTGCTGAAAAAGAGAGGATGCCTAAAAAGAACTGGAACCAGTTGTGCCCCTGGGATCCTGGGGACATCAGTGTTACATAACAGATGCATAATTAGGGGAGATCAATACAATATACCTTGTATTATACAAGGTATATTGTATATACAATACTGTATATTGTATATACAATATTGTATATTGTATTATACAATATGTTATACATATTGTATTATCAATACAATATGTTATACATATTGTATTATCAATACAATATGTATAACTTTCCTACAGTTTTCCAAGCACGGGGCATTTTTCTGCAAAAGATACATCAACAAGACTCCAGTGGAAAATTCCAGTCCAAGATGATTGGTTAGTTAGGTAATCAGCATTGCATTTTTGTGCTGGGTGTGGCTATGTATTGGTGTGGTTAAGTATCTGTGATTATTGTGGTCATGTATAACTTAATCTTGCTCTTTGTATGCTGAAAATTGTGCAGGTCTATCACATTTGATGTGTTGATGCTTTGTTTTCTTAGTTATTTACTAATAACATATTTTGAAACCTAAAGGTAGAGCATGACTGAAATTACACTAATAGATTGTATGGAAATGAAGAAAAAACTAGGGGGAAATTGGGGGATGTTATATTTGAACCACCCATATTTTCTATACATGCTTTCAAGTTTAGTTTTTCATATAGTCTTTTATGTATTAGCCTTAATATTAATCTTAGATGACAAAAACTGAGGATGAATATCAGACAATTAAGTACTATAGTATTTCCCCATGCTCTCCCTTGGTATCCTTCAAAGTCTCTAGTGGATGGAATTTGGATTTGCCTTCACACTTGCATATTCACCACTTGATGACTACAACATCAAGTGATGACTTGTCTCTGTTAAATATCCATCAGAATAAAATACTATAGACAGGCATTTCATATCACTTGATATTATCTCAGCATGTTATATGGAGACAATTTAGCTTCAGTAGAGAGATATAAGTCATAGAGTGATGAGACATCATGTGGAATCAGCGCTGAGTAAAATAATATGCATTATTTTCATTCTCCTTTAAAACGCTAACTGCTAACCCCTGCTAACTGGGCAAAGAGGAATCTTTTACCATGGTGATTCTCTTTATTTAGCAGGAGGAGAGTAACTGGCCCTATCCACCCCCAGCACAGTACCTCCAGTGACTGTTGCTGCTGTCTATCTTATGTTTCTTTTTAGATTGTGAGGACAGGGTTCCATCTTATTTGTTTGTTATTTCTCTGTGTAAACTGCCCTGAGCCATTTTTGGAAGGGCGGTATAGAAATTGAATTATTATTATTATCATTATCAATAACAACAACAACAACAATAATAATAATAGACTGGACCCAGGCAGAGCTAGAGACGCTAGATCGTAAGACCAGGAAAATCATGACCATCAATCATGCTCTGCACCCCCGCAGTGATGTAGATAGGCTCTACCACCCTCGCAGCTCAGGTGGAAGAGGAATGCTGCAAGTCCATCAAACAGTAGAGGAGGAGAAAAGAGGCTTTGAAGAATATATCAAGGACAGTGAAGAAGATGCACTTCAAATGGTCAATAATGCGAAACTATTCAACACCAATGAAACAAAACAGGCCTACAAGAAAGAACAAGTCAAGAAACGAGCAGAAAAATTGAAAAATAAGACACTGCATGGTCAATATTTGCACAATATAAGTGGAAAATCAGACATCACCAAGACCTGGCAATGGCTTAAGAATGGCAACTTGCAGAAAGAAACAGAGGGTTTAATACTACCGGTAGTATTAAACCCTCTGTTTCTTTCTTCAAGTTGCCATTCAAGTAGCTGCACAAGAACAGGCACTAAGAACAAATGCAATAAGAGCAAAAGTCAAAAAATCAACCACGAACAGCAAGTGCCGCCTTTGTAAAGAAGCAGATGAAACCGTGGACCACCTAATCAGCTGTTGTAAGAAGATCGCACAGACTGACTACAAACAAAGGCATAACAAAGTAGCAGGGATGATACACTGGAACATCTGCAAAAAATACAAGCTACCTGTAGCCAAAACTTGGTGGGACCATAAAACTGAAAAAGTTGATGAAAATGAAGATGTAAAAATATTATGGGACTTCCGACTACAAACAGACAAACATCTGCCACACAATACACCAGATATAACTGTAGATGAGAAGAAAGAAAAACAAGTCAAAATAATTGACATAGCATTACCAGGGGATAGCAGAATAGAAGAAAAAGAAATAGAAAAAATCACAAAATACAAAGATCTACAAATTGAAATTGAAAGGCTGTGGCAGAAAAAGACCAAAATAATCCCAGTGGTAACTGGCGCCCTGGGTGCAGTTCCAAAAGACCTTGAAGAGCACCTCAACACCATAGGGGCCACAGAAATCACCATCAGCCAATTACAAAAAGCAGCTTTACTGGGAACAGCCTATATTCTGCGACGATATCTATAACAACAGCAACAACATTGACAATAAAATTCTGGCATCCCAGGTCCTTGGGAAGGACTCGATGTCTGGATAAAACAAACCAGTCAATAATACCTGTCTGACTGTGAAAAATAATAATATAATAATAAAAAAATAAGCTGAAGAACACTTCACTTACTTACCTCAATCCTACCAAGTCTTTCCATAGCAACAGATAGTGTTGCCACAATAGGGTTGTTGTCAGTGCCATATTCGTTGGGGAATGTTTGAAGAACTTCATCTGTCATGCTGTGACCCCCGTTAACTGAGCAAAGAGGCACCTTTTTAAAGGGGTGATCCTCTTTATTTAGCAGAGAGAGAGAGAGCAACTGGCCCTATCCATCCCCAATATAGCATACCTCCAGTGGCTGTTGCTGGTGTCTATCTTATGTTTCTTTTAGACTGTGAGCCCTTTGTGGACAGGAAGCCAGTTCATTTATTTATTTATATCTATGTAAATTGCTTTGAGAATGTTTGTTGAAAGTGTATACAGTATAAATATTCTTCCTTGGTGTTGCTGCTGCTGTATTAACAATAAAAGACAGTTGTGTTTTAAATCCTGTTGCTCCTTGCATTTCTTCCTGCTACTCCACACAGGACAGGAGAGACTTCCTGTTGGCTACACAGGGCCCTCACAAGACTGCAGGTGCTACATTAGATAATGAGTGTTCTGGTGAGAAATGGGAGCCCAACAATGCCACTTGAGAAAAAGGGGCTCTCTCTGTGTCCATGTACTCCACAGCTAAACCTTGTGGCCCATGACTACCTTCGCTATAAATGATCCAGAAAGGAGGGGAAGGGGTTCACTGAGCCATATATAGAGACCCAACCTATTATATCATTATAATAAAATTATAATGATATATTATTACTGTAATGGTGGTTGCCTGCAGGATGTACAGTTTAACATTATATTGCCAGTTGTTAAATTTCAAAATCAATCATAACACAGGCCTATAAGGTGATGGCTATCCAGTAAAAATCCCAGAGAATGTCATCTTAAACAGAATTAATTACTCACGTGGTTACTTTGAAGTGCTCATCCTGTGTATATTTGCAATGAACAACATATAATATAGTAGTAATTGCTGCTGGTTTTTGTGCCCTGCTAGCCTCCTCACCTCAATTAGCACCTGAGGCAGGCAAAAGGTACTGCTTTGTTTGGTTGATTGGTTAATAACAGAAAGCCAGGCTCCTAATACTTTTAGCAAGCCTGACCAATCAAGAGGCCAATCAATATCTACCAAGAGACCAATCAATATCTACCAAACGCAAGAGCTGATATTGCATTTCCTTATTCCCTTTGGTGCCTGCAAAATTCTTCAAAGTCTGGCAGGGGTGGCCCGTCCACTAGGTGAAATAGGCAGTCACCTAGGGTGCCAAGTGGGGAGGGGCATTGATAGCCTGAGTTATATGCTGTCTCATGAGCCCTCCAGGCACCCCCTCCCCCATGGGCAGGCGCCTCTGCCTCCACAGGCACGGTGTTTCTGCCTCCACTGGCTCTGCCTCTGAGAGTGGGCGAGTGGACAAGTAGGTGAGTGAGTGAGTGTTGCCCATCCCTGTTGCCCCCCTGCACCCGCCCGCCCACTTGCTCTCCTTGCTGGATACCACCACTGATCGTGCTGCAGAGCTGGCCTGCCACAATGCATTATAATGGGCAGCTGGACTGTCATGGCACATTATAATGATGTGCCATGATGGCGCCACGTCATGCAGCAACATCATTATAATGCGCCAGAGCAGGCCGACTGCCCTGACTGCCCTGGCAGTGGCAGGAACGGCGAGTAGGGGTGTGCACAAAACCTGCTGGCCAGGTTCAGTTCGAGTCTGAACTGGAGCCTGCCATTTGGGTTTTGTTCCCCATCAAACCTCCCCCACTCAGGTTCGGTTCGGTTGGGAGGGGGGGTTGCGAATCATTAGAAAAAAACTTTTTTTTAGTACTTAACCCCTCCAGGAGGGCTTCTCCGAAGCTGCGGGTGGGGTGTCTACAGACACCGCCCTTCCCCCTGCCAACCTTTCTCGTGCCAAAAATCACTTGGTTTGGACATTCTTCAGCCCTTTTCGGGCCTTTCCTCCACCTGGTGGCCATTTTGGAGGCTGCTGCACATGCGCAATGGGCCCCTGCATGGCCTGGGTCATGATCAGGCCACATAGGGGCCCATTGTGCATGTGCAGCAACCTCCAAAATGGCCACTACAATGGGGGAAAGGCCTGGAAAAGGCCGAAGAATGCCCAAGCTGGGCAGTTTTTGGCATGAGGAAGGCTAGAGGGGGGAGGGGAAACCTCAGAGAAGCCCCCCAGAGGGGGTAAGTACTTAATTTTTTAAAAAATGCTTGCAACCCCCCACCACAAACAGCCAGGGAGATTTGGTCTGGGGTTGGACTGAACAGGGGATGGTTCAGTTTGACTCCGAACAGTCAAACCGAACCAGTTCAACGTCGAACCTGTTTGCACATACCTAGTGGCGGGCAGAGGCAGAGCAGCAAGGAGAGCAAATGGGTGGCTGGGCGGGCAATGGGGGTGCCCTCTCGCTCGTATGATTGGAGGTGCCCACCCATGTGGTCAAAGGGGGTGGAGGTACCCACACAGACAAAAGGGGTGGGGGTGGGGCCAAAGCCAAAGTTTGCCTGGGGCAAAATAAATCCTTGGGCTGGGCCTGAAGCCTTATTGTTCACAATCTCCGATAGTTCAGACTAGAGCCTTTTCCAGACTTCTTCTTCTTCTTCTTCTTCTTCTTCTTCTTCTTCTTCTTCTTCTTCTTCTTCTTCTTCTTCTTCTTCTTCAGTTCTGTTGTAACCACATAGAGTATCAAAAGACTGCATTTGCAAGTCCTGCTCTAACACTGATATACTCAGAAGTCTCACCCTCATCATGCTTACAGAAACAAATGCTGTACCTATGAAGAGATTTTGCCCTTGATTGGAAGGCTGTTTTCTAATCATTGAAATAATCTCTTCAAGCTTACAACATAAGAACGTAAGAACAGCCCAAGGCCTATCTTTCTAGTCCACCATCCTGTTTCACACAGTGGCCCACCAGATGCCTTTGGGAAGCCCACAAGCAAGAGGTGAAGGCATGCCCTCTCTCCTGCTGTTGCTCCCCTGCAACTAGTATTTAGAGGCATCTTGCCTCTGAGGCTGGAGGTGGCCTATAGCTGTTGATACTAGTCCTCCATGAATTTGTCTAAGCCCATTTGTCTCTGGAGACAAATACTGTCAGTGTGGACAGCGTGGCCTATAGCCAGCAGACTAGTAGGCCGTCACGGATAGACCTGTCCTCTATCCATTTGTCTAAGTCCATTTGTCTCCTGCTTGTGTGCTCTTGGCCTTGGGATGCTGTACATGGTACAACATCTCCCTTTGTTTTTAAATATCTGAAGAGGGGTTTTAAAAACACATCTTAAAAGGGTTTAGGTAGGTCCCAGCACCAGGCCACGAGGCTCTAGATTCTAGCCTAAAATTTCCTGGAAGTAACTGAGCGCAGTTTATACAGATTCCAAATTCAGAATCCACATCTGCATAGCATGAAATCCACACCTGATTCCTTCTGGCTCCCCCCCCCCACACTATTTGAGTGCTGACACTTGTCCACTTATTGGTCAGATTTCCCCATTCATTTTAAATGTAACTTCCATCAGAGGCTACACCACTATCTGATGCCTATGGACAGCAGCATAGTTTTACGCCTAGATCAGCCGAATGCCACTTGTTCTACATCTTGCTAAAAATGTACAAAGTTACAAATCCTTATAAGTCCTTTTCAGTCAAATATCTTGTAGTATTTTATCAATGCCTACAGGTTGGATACTGACCCAGCCTGATCTAACACAAAATATTGTTCCATCCCCTTGTATTTGCTTCACGAATTGTCTCTAAACAGAGCCTTACCTGAAGATCTACCAGAAAGGCAAGTGCAAATAGAGGTCACATGGTGTCCAGGAATGGGATGCTGGCAGCCATCAACTGCAGCAGGTGCATGAAACAAGTGGATGCCTTGGGGTGGCACGTTGTAGATGGGCAGGACTCCAAAAATATAATCTGAGAACACTAGAATGTGGCCAAACCCTGTCGGGGTTCTGGATCCCTGTGGAGTAGTCATGTGCAGTGTAGTGAGATGCCGAGAGAGGGGGAGGGGGAGGGGTGAGAGAGAGAGAGAGAGAGAGAGAGGTCTTAAAGCACCACCAAAGCCCTATTAACACATTATGTTCAACACTTGTACAGATCTGTACACAGTTGCAGTTACTCACATTTACATTATGTCCTATCACAAGAATCAGGTTCCCTATAACATTTATAGGGAACCTGATTCTTGTGATAGGACACTCAAGAAGAAGAATCATCGCTTCTTTACCCAAGAAGAATAATTTCTTTTTAAAAATGCACCTAACCATCCAGTATATCACCATGTATGGGCTATATCCTCTTGACTTCAGTCTACCTATGTCCTTCATTTTTGTGGGTTTCTTTTTTGTACTGGTGGTATATATTTACTATGGAATGGTCCAGAAGCAAGGCTCTAATCTGCCAG
Organism: Hemicordylus capensis; assembly: GCF_027244095.1. NCBI lineage: Eukaryota > Metazoa > Chordata > Lepidosauria > Squamata > Cordylidae > Hemicordylus > Hemicordylus capensis. Next base: position 160,225,774 of record NC_069657.1, on the reverse strand, counting down.
GCTGGCAGTACAGCTGAAAGAGATTGCATGGCTGCTGCCATCCAGGCAAAGGAGCTTTCCATTATGTTGACTCTGTGTTGCCATCTACTTATAGACAGAAATTCTATCCGCATTGGGTAGAAATCAGCTTTCCTATTGACTGCATTTCCATACTAGCTAAAGCTTCACTTGGCAATTTCTGTTGATTCCTCCTGCGTAAGTGTGGTTTTCATAACAGCCTTAAAGACCCGAGGGCTTCCATAAAAAGGTGGAAGCCCTAGTGCTGCAAAGAAAGACTACTTTGTAAAGGAAATATGGTGCCTAATATTCCCGCAGGTGGGCTGTGCCACCATGCTGATGCTGACTTCTGTATAGGGATGTGCACAAATGTTTTGGTGGGGGAGAGAGCAGTACCTTTAAGCATGAGTAAAGCAGGCCCTTGCCTACTCCTCTGATGCCCTGCCACTTTTACGGGTGCGGCTCTGTGCCACTCAGAAGTCTACGTGTGGCAGCAGAAGGCACATGAAGGCTGCACACAGGCTGCTGGGTGAAGCCCTGCGGCCACACACAGACTTCTGAGTAGCGTGGTGCCACGTGGGGTGGCGGAGGAGCAGGTAAGGACCTGCTTTACTCATGCCTAAAGACGCCAAATTGATTCATGTACATCCCTACTTCTGCATGGTGGTATGAGCTACGGGGACCTCCCCCTCCATCCCTATCTATGTAGACTAGCAAGGATCACTACCAACTGGTGTGGAATCAGCCCACCTGAGCCCCAGCAAAAATCCACAGAGAGCTGCATTTACCGTTTTCCATGATGATTTGTGGGCAACAGGCAGTACTGAAACCCCACCTCTAGCTTCTGCCTGTTGTTCTAATAGCCCTAGGCAATACTTTGAGACGCAGTACCTATTTCACCTATTTTTCCTGCCTTGCAACTTCACTGACGAAGCTGATGCAGCTGTCAGAGCACTCCAGCAGTCTTGTTTGTCTGGCCAGCAGGGAATGGAGATCGGTGAGAGACATCTCCTGCTTTGCCTGCAGGGCTGAGGAAAGGTGACTTTTGACTGGAGCTTAACTAAACACTTGCCAACATCTGGATTCCAAACAATACTCAATATCTGAGGGGTATTCACTTTTGCCAAGGCTTTGTGGCAGATAAACTGTTGATGTCCATGGATCCAGGAATTTCTTGAATGCAACCTAGTAGTCAAATAATGGCTGAGAATCCCAAATGTCTGTCTTTAGCTTCTGACTGTGAAAGTATACATTTCAACTCCATTGTACATGAAATACTGAAAACAGTAACTGCCAGGAAAATCCATTCTCTCTGGAATCAGTAGCTTGGTTTTTATTCTGCAATCTAGGACCACAGATTTTGCAGTGAGGTGAGGTAATATCACAGCTGTATTGCCTTATGCTCAGGGGTGCTGTTTGGCATGGACTTGGGGACCCAGGTACGTGTGCCCACTCTCTTAAGGTGCCCCATGGTGTTGCCCAAGAGAAAAGATGGCCCCTTTTGTAATTCTGGAATGGCTCAGCCTGAATTTTGGAACAGATGTAAAACGGGTTAGCAGGACACTGTGAATGGATCTTGAAATGTATTGATGTTGAAGATGATTTTCTGGAATTAACACAAATCTTCAAAAATCCTATTTAAGCATTATCATGAAACAGTCTGGGGTTATCATGAAGTTCATCTAGGCCTGGGGAACTGGCCCCTCCCCCCTGACCATCATTCCACCCCCATGTGAAAAATTCTGCCCCTTCATTTAAAAAAAATGCAACATGCCCCCTGCCCCGCTTTGCCCAACCCTTTACATTTCCAGAACATCTGAGCTTAGAGTTCCGGAATTGGTCACACATATTGACCAAGGTGGCAGGACTCTGTTGTTTTTTCAAGAAAATCAGTCAATCCTGTGATTTTTAATTACTTCCCCCTTACTGTAGTAAAGGTGCAGGAAAGTGTTATCTCTATCCATAAAGTACTTCACACCTAGTGAAAGTGGAACTAACTGTTACATCTGAATAAACAAATTTTAAAAAACAAATGCACTATGCTCAAGGTGGTTTGTGTTCCAAAAGGTATGCATGAGAACTGTGAAGCAAGGGGCACGCATTGTGGTTTTAATTTATTTTCCTTACAAATGCACTATATGCCCAAGTTTGTTTTGTGTTTGAACTGTGGAGCAAGGGACGCGTGTTGTGTCCCAGTTTATGAATGGTCAAGAAGCTGTGTGAATCCATTGGGGCTTGCATAGTTGTTGTTTGTTTGTCTGTTGGCAAATACGCTCTGGTCCAGATCTGTGAGTTTGTGGTGAAGGATAAAGAAGATGTATGGATCCTTTTGGGGGTTGTGTAGTCTCTCCCTGCTCCCCCCCCCAGATGCACTCTGGCCCAGACCTGTGGGTTTGTAGTGGAGTGTATATATATGGAATGGATGCTTCTTTTGCAGGGGGAGGGCATAAGCTCATTAGGTCCAGGGTCCAAAATTACCTAGCTGCACATCTGCCTACACTGCTGTTTTACTTGCAGTGTGGTTTGTTTGGCTGTATGCAAGTAAAACTTTCATATATCTCCTGTTTATATGTCCCTCAAGCTTACTTTGCTTCCGTTAATAGTGTAAAAAGCACACTAGCAACATTCTCATCTTAGCAAGAGCTTCTTTCCTGCACTTGATGGTAGCAAGAGGACACATCAACTCCACCTAGTGGTTTAAAATAAAAATAGCCAATGGTACAGAAATTTTGGCTTTAGCATTGTGTTTCTTGTTTCTGTTGCTGGAAATATAGATACAGAGCACTCAATTGAACAAATTATAATGTACAACGAGGTAGCAACTAAATTTAAAAAAGGAATAGAAACATGAAGCAAATAAGAACCTAACGGTTGGCAGAACAAATCCATAGAAAGACCACCACTGAAATAAATAAGAGGTCAAAATCTATCTGTGAATGTCAAGTTAATGGTTGCAGTACCGGTTCGAATCCCCACTGGTATGTTTCCCAGACTATGGGAAACACCTATGTTTCCAGACTATGGGAAACACCTATATCGGGCAGCAGTGATATAGGAAGATGCTGAAAGGCATCATCTCACACTGTGCTGGAGATGGTAATGATAAACCCCTCCTGTATTCTACCAAAGAAAACCACATGGCTCTGTGGTCGCCAGGAGTTGACACCAACTTGACGGCACACTTTACTTTACTTTACTTTACTATGCAGAAACTGATCCATGTTGCATGCAGCATGTGCTATTGGTATTCACATAACTATCTCAACATGTGATACTCATAGGTGGAAGTCAACATAGGTGGATTAAAACAGAGATGTATGAGATTAGGACTTGCATTTGATAAAACCATAATGGGTGGCTTCACACGATCCACAGTAAGTTGATAAGCTGGTAGCATGTGGGCAAAAGGCTGGGATACAAGAGTGTGTGTTCCCAATGGGCATGATGTCTGAAGCCACCCAAGTCTGGTTCCCACACTGCGTGGCTGAGATTCTACCTACTTTGTCAAGCCAACTTCAGATCTTGGTGGCAGAAGTTGGTAGAATCTTGAGAGAAGCTGGGTGGGAGTTGGACTTGGGCCTCTGCAGACATCACACCTGCCAGGAGCACACTCTCCCACATCCTGACTTTTAACCTTCATATTACTGGCTGATCAGCTTGTGGTGGATCACGTGGTGCTGCCCAATGTCAACATTTTTTTAAGAGAATGCACAATAGGGTGGTGAGTGCTGGTTCTTGACCTGTCCCTCCACCATACCTGCCACCCCACCTTTCCATTGCTGTACTTTCCCCCTATTGCTAGTCCCACCCTCTCACTGACCCATCTTCTGCCTCAGTGACACAGATGCCACCTCTTACCCCTCAATGCCGAATGGGGCATGCTGCCATTGTTTCCAAGAGTCATTAGCTTGCACCCAACGCAACTTTGTGCACTAGCCTCTCTTATTTGCCACGACATCAGTTCCCATTCGCTCGTTCACCCTCCCTCCCTTCCCTCTCCCCCACTATCTTTCCCCTTTGCTCCAGATAAGTGTGGTACTTGGAGGAGCGAGAGAGTGGGGCAGGGGAGACCGAGCAAGAGAGAGAGAACAGGCTAGCACAACAGCAACGAAGAGAAACCAGCGTGTGAAGATGTTGGTGCTGGATGTACTCTAAGCTAACGGCTGCCTCAGTGCCTCAGATGTGGATGTGCCACATGCAAGCAGCAGTGGCACATCCTATCTGGTGGTGAGGGCTAAGTGGGCAGTATCTGGACTGGTGAGGGACATGGGGGTGAGACCCATGAGGGTGTGTGTGGTGTGTCGGCAGGTAGTGAACAGCAGCTGATGCGCTGAAGAAACCCACTTCTATTTTTGCCAGAATACACACCGTTTATTGTTTTTATTATGTTGCACACCACTTCAGATGCTATATGCATGGCAGAGAATGTGGTATATAGATTTTGAAATAAGATTAGTAGCCTCAAGTAACTCAAATTAGAAAAAAGTCACGCATCTCCCTTTGTAAAATTGTTGGGGTCCTTTGTCATGACTCATGTACCGCACAGGATTAAGGTGGTGCGGTAGCTGCAGCTATCAGGAACAGCTTCACTGAATGGTATAATTGAGCTGGAAGTGGCCAAAAGGCCATCGAAATCCAATGCACTGCCCAGATGCAGCCAAATCAATTTGTTCCCCTTCCCAGATGAACCAAGTGTGTTCCAGATTACAACGTGTCATACAGGATGCAGGTGTTTCGCAAGATGTGCTTTTAGAGTGGAACTGAGCCGCCCCAGCCAAATGGACTCTGGCAAATGGGCCAGGTGACATGCCACAGGGAGAGGATAGGGTTGCTGGGCTGGAACTTGCATATTCCCATCCTGTCCTGTCAGTTCACAGGCTGAATCAGGAGATGATGTAACTGTGGTCTCTCCTACCCACTGTTCCTCTAGCCCCTTTGTTGATTCTTCTGCTATGCAGCATTCTTGGAACCCTACTGTACTAAAGAGGGCAAGGAACAAACAAAAGGACTGGAGGATGGTAACAAGGAGGGGGGAAAGGCAACTGCTTAATCTCTAGTTAACCAGCTGTGAATTAAGTAATACAAGGAGAATCTCTGGATTGTAATCTGGCTACCTGGTGGAAGGTAAAAATTCTAGGAAGACAATTGGAACATGACAAACCATGCCACTGTGCCAGCTGAGCTTCTAGTTTCATCTAAATGAACTGTAATTGATCTGGATTATATATTCATTCATTCGTTCATTCCTTCATTCATTCGATTTCTATACCAAAAATGGCTCAGGGAAGTTTACATTAAAACAAACTAAAATCAATTAACTATTAAAATCAAACACTATAAAAACAACATAAAACCATTATTAAAACAATTTAAAAAGTTTGTAAAACTCTAGAAAACTAGGCTGAACTTTACGGATTATATAGGAAGAATCTTATTTGATTATTGTTCTAGTCTGTTGTCCAGTATCCTGCCTCTACATTCACTCAATTTCTGACCCCTGAAGCATTTCCAGATGGGGCTTTTAGCTAGGAATGAAGGGTGTGTGTTCGCACATCGGCCCAATTCGTGCCCAAGTCAGCACAAGATATTGGGAGCACTTCACATACGATTCAGGGTTTTCATTGTGAACAAGTGAATTTCGACCAGTTGAATAACGGGCGCTAGTAACGGCGCTCCTGGCCCCCCGCCGCCATTTCCCCTCCCTCCGCCGACCGGCTGCCCGCCCTCCCAGCTGATTTCTGAACCAAGCCCTCCCCTCGATTAAGGGCCAATTCGGCCCAGGCACTTGCTTTCTCAGACATTATGCTAATGCTTTCTCAGACTAATGCTTTCTCAGACATTAGACTATACTGCAGGTTTACTGTGAGACTTTACTGTGAGGTCAAATTTGTCCAAAAAACCCAACACAAACAGTTGATTTTTTTTTACACTGGACATAAATCAGGCTAGGCTCTAATCCTATATAATAAAAGGCTTGAGTGTGATCCCGTGCGCCTGTGTCTTTTTCGGCAGTTCTGAGCATGCGCGGAGCGCATGCTCAGAACTGCCGAAAAAGATACGGCCGCCCAGACATGGGTGGCCATATTGGCTAAGTTTAAGGGCCAAATCGGCCCATGTATTGGCCCCCGCGGTGCCGGCCGGCCGCCCTCCCAGCTGATCTCTGAACCAAGCCCGCCCCCCCTCGATTAAGGGCCAAATCAGCCCAGGCACTTGCCCCCGCGGCTTCCGCCGCCGACCGACCGACCGCCTTCCCAGCTGCCGATACCTCCTTACCCCCGGACCACGTCCTTCGCTTGATCGGAATATCTATTTACAGAAGGAGAGAGGAGCTCGCATGTAGAGCTCCTCTCTCTTTAAAGTCTCTTTCCGAACTGGCTCTTTGGGCGCCAAGGACGCCTATTGCGTCCTTCGCGTCCATAGCACCAGTTAGGGAAGAGACTAACTTGGCTCCTTGGCCATTGGCCTGTGGGGTCCCACAGGCTTTGGTTTTGTCCCACATGCTGTTTAACATCTACTTAAAACTGCTGGGAGAGGTCATCTGGGGACTTGGACTGAGTTGTCAGCAATATGCAGACCCCAGCTCTATCTTTCTTTATCACCCTATCCTAGGGAGGCAGTGGCAGTTCTGAGTCGGGGGCTGGAGCCAGTGATGGGTTGGATGTGGGCTGATAAACTGAGATGTAATCTGGACAAGATGGAGGTGCTGTTGGTCAGCCAATCAGGATTTGACCAGTTCTGGATGACCACTCCCCATGAAATAGCAGATACACAGCTGGGGGGTATTGCTGGATCCAGCTCTGCTTTTGGGAGCTCAGGTGGATAGGGTGGCCAGGGGTGCCTTTGCACAGCTTTGGCTAGTGCACCAGCTGCATCCCTTTCTCGAGAAGACACATCTGGCCACAGTTACCCATGCCTTAGTCACGTCACGGCTGGATCACTGTAACATGCTCTAAGTGGGGCTGCCCTTAAAGAATATTCAGGAACTGCAGCTAGTGCAAAATGCAGCAGCTAGGATTGTATCCAGAGACGTCCTCTGGGATCATATTACACCCATTTGGAAAGGACTACATTGGCTGCCAATTTGTTTCTGGGTCTAATTCAAGGTGCTGGTTTTGTCCTGTGCACACGGGACAGGGCCTTCTCAGTTATTGCCCCCAGACTTTGGAATGCAATCCCGGTGGGCATCTGGTTCTCAGTCTCCATCACAGTTTGTAGAAAGCAAGTGAAATATTGGCTTCTTACCCAGGCTTTTTTATGAGCCTTGTTTTTATATTCCAATTTAATATGTTTATTGTGTAACCGTTTTATAGTTTTATATTGTGTTTTGTTTTGTAAACCGCCTTGAGATTGTTTGAATGAAAGGTGGTATAAAAATCGAACAATAAAATAAATATGCTGGAGGAAGGGTGGGATGACATGATAATTATTTATATTTGAACTCAATTTAGTACATGATGGATTTACCCAGTTTAATGTCTTATCAACAATTCTCACAATTTAATCAAGCTATTTTAGGGTTAACTGTTTGCTTAAAACTGTAAGATTGGCTCCAGGGAAAAGTATTGCAAAATAAAACAGAAAACATAGGAAGCTGCCTTATACCAAGTCAGACGCTTGGTCCATCTAGCTCAGTTTTGTCTACATTGACTGGGCACAGTGGCTCTCTAGGACTTCAGGCAGGAGTTTTTCCCAAGCCTTCCTGGAGATGCCAAAACTTGAACCTGGGACCTTCTGCATGCAAAGCAGATGCTCTTCCATTGTGCAAACATAAGAATCCTGGATTCATATTAACCGCTCATTAAATGGCAATGCTCAGAGGACTTGTTAAAAATAATACAAAGGTAAATAAATTCCCACACAATGCATTCATTTTGTTTTGCGATGTGTAGTTGTTTATTTGTTTGTTTATTATTTATTCGATTTATATACAGCCCTGCCAAAAATGGCTCAGGGCGGTTTACATCCAAATAAAAACAATTAAAATAAATTAACAGTTAAAATCACAACTATAAAAACAGCACAAAACCAATTAACAGTCAAAAAATTTAAACAGTTAAAAACCCCAGAGAACCAGGCTGTACGTTGACAACAGTTTAAAAGCCCTGGAAGGCCAGGCCAAACAGGTAGGTTTTAAGGGCTCTCCTGAAGGCCAGTAATGAGCTCAGACAGGGGCAGAGCCAAGAACCTGGGCCGCAGCCAATCAGGGGCTGCGCTTCGTGGCCCCGACATGCCCCCCGAGTCTGATGTCAGATGCGGGGGTGGGCATTATTTCACTCCCAAACGGGGCCGCACAGCCCATCAGCCCATGCTGCATTGGCAGCAGAGGCTGGAGCGACTCTTTCTGCCTTTAAAAGCAGGGAGAGCCACTTCTGGCCTCGCTGCCAATGCAGCGGGGCTGATCTCCCTCACAAACGGAGCCCCATTTGGGAGGGAGATCAGGCTCTCCCTGCCTTTAAAGGCAGGGAGAGTCGCTCTGGCCCACGCTGCCCAATGTGGCACGGGCTTATCTGCCTTCCAAACAGGACCACATGGCCCCGTTTGGGAGGGAGACCACGCCCCTGCGTCTGATGTCAGATGCGGGGGTGGGGCCAGGGGCCACAGCGGCCAAATGCGGCCCGCCGCCAGCCTCGATCCATGGCTGAGCTCAGATTTCTGCCAGGAATCTATTCTATAGCCCAGGAGCTGCTACAGAGAAGGCCCACCTTTGAGTTGCCACCAGATGAACCGGTGATAACTGGAGATGGACCTCCTCAAATGACCTTAACGTGCGGTGGGGATCGTGCAGAAGAAAGCACTCTCTTTGTTATCCAGGTTTTAATCTTTGAAAAATTATGATTGGCTGTTCTACATGACATTCAGAAACTATAGATAGATAATAGCTTAGAAAACACAACAGAAATGTTCCACACTGATGTGTCCATTGACTGATTATTTTATTGTGCAGAATAAATTGGGGCGGGGGGGCAGATCAACCTGCACAGTTTTGAAGAAAAATCCCAAATTCAACCTGTTAAAAAGTCACATATTTTAAAAACTTAAGCATATGGTGACTTCTCCTGGACTGTGACCAGGGCAGCCTATATGGAAATCCCAAGAGTGCCAAATGAGGGAGGATCCATTTTATGATTCCATTCTTGAGGCACAATCAGGTAAGAAAGCGGCAGTTGTAGAAGTCATCTAGCAGCACAGATGAATAACAAATAAGAAGTTTATTCCTGTTGGAATATTATTTGAAAATAGCTTCCAAACAGAAAAAAGCACTACTGGTTTGCACAGACGCTTATCAAATGGCGATGGCCGTGTCTGGTACATCCCTTCCCACTTGCCTTGAAAGCTACTTGAAAGAATGTCTCTGCGGGAGGGGAAGCCAGATCTCTTCAGAAGTATGGGTGAGGAATACTGCACTTGGGAGCAGATCGGAACCTTTAGAGTTAAAAGTTGTGCTTTGGCTTGTATGCAGTGCGCAGGTGTGGAATATGTTGTTTGCACTGTATAAGAGAGGAAGGACACTTCCAGAAAGGGGCTGGCCACACCAAGAAGGAGCTTTTTGCTAGCAAACAAATAAAGCTTTGTTTTAAAACTCTGATACTGTTGTCGGGTGCAAAATTACCTAACCAAGACAGGAACGACAGGGAGAATCTCTCCCTTCTAACATTCCGTAGTAGGACTAAAGAATTGCCATTTTGTTACCCTCTGCCCATGCTTAATGTACAACTTGAGCACATAGTTGATCTGCAAAGGAATTATTTAGCAATAAAAACAAATGTTATCAAATCAATAAAACTGGAAGAATTTTATATGCGTGGGACATGGCACAGTATATTCTTCTTATATGTATTCTATAGAGTATGGGTTCAAAAAAAAGCGGGCGGGCGAGGGTGGGGGCATGGCTTTGTTCACCAAGGCTCGCCCACACGTGCAGTATATGTACTCAGGTACCTGTACATATGAAAGCAGTACATGAAAACACACTTCAAGCGGACGTAGTCATAAGTCAAAGCAATTTAAGCAAACGTGCATAGGATCACACTGCCTAACTTCGGATCGGGACTTTTGACTGCAGTTCGAAAGTCAGACACATGGAATTACCTTCCATTGGAGCCAGTGGGGCTAATTCTGCCTATTTTCTTTAAAGCTTTGCTGCTTGCTCAGCGCGCGCCCCCTAGCACGACGCCAAGAGCAAAGCTACCATCTGAATCCGGGTTTCCCTCTGCTGCGAAGATGTTCAGTTGCAAAGCCTGGGCGTTTGTTTTACTTAGCCCGGCGTGCATTTTTCCGAGGGATTTCCCTTAGGTTTTCGACACGCGTCATTAAAGGGGTCGACCCGTCTTTGCAGTTCCAGACCTGACCCTAGAGGAGATTCTTTAATTTGTCCCCTACTGCCCTCTATGGTTCAAGTTTCTCTTGCAAACCGAACTCTTTGGCTTTCTCCTATCCAAGGCATGGCAACACTGGCCACCTGCGCATGCACTGAAGGTAAAAGAAAAGGAGTGGATAGCCTAGGGCCACCGCTTGCTGCTTCTTTTAAAGCGATCGCAGAGATGTTATTTCTTTTCTTTCGCAGGGCTTAAGTTTCCACTCGCTGGAACTGGTTTGTGTTTTGAGCATCGTCTCAAGCTCTCTCTCCAAATATCGTTCCTTCCGCCAGTTCAATCCGGTTCCCCAGTTAGCAGCATCCGTCACTCTGGCTAACAATTCTGGTTTGAATAATGCACGCGTAAGGAGTTAAATAAATGCACAGTCCGCCGCCCCCCCCCAGCCGGCTTTCTGTCCCCCCCCCCCCGCCCCCAAATGCTTTTGCATTTCCGTCCTTGATCATTTTCCTCTTTGCGGCTTAAGCCCCGCATGGATAACATTCTGTGCATACAGCGGGGGCAACTCCCGCGGCCCTACATGTGTGCAAAAAGAACAAGAAAGCAATCCACGCGGTTGGCCAAGAAGAAAGACAGGCATCCACGCGGTTGGTCAGGCAGATTCCGTAGAAGCGATCGTTTAAGGAGATAAGTGTGGGAGGAAGCAAGATAAAGAAGGATCATTGAAATAAGACAAAGGCGGAGGGGGGGACACGTAAACTCAAATAGAGTTTAAAGAACCTCGAAATGTTATTTTCTAAGGCAGGGGCTGGATGGCTTTCCCTAAGCGCCGCTACCAAACAGTGGAAACCTCACATGCGTCTAATTCCCAGGTTCTGGTTTGTTGGCGGGGCGCTGCGTGTAAATAAGTGCCCTGTTAACTCTGAATAGGTTAGTTGACATCAGCTCTGAGTGGGGCTGCCAGCCCCTTAGCTCGCGCTCTCTCTCGCTCCCTCCTTCCTTGCTTCCCCCTCTCCGTCTCCCCCACCCCCCCCTCCTGATGGAAAAGGGTTGAAGCGTTTCTGATAGGAGCCGGGACTGCTCCTAACAGGAAAGGAGAGAGAAGAGGGAAAGAAGACGAGGAAGACTGCAGCCGAAACTCCAAGGCGATTGTAGTTTGCCGGAGATCTTCCTTCCTTGTTTGGGCTTCCTAGTCCAGAAGACCAGAAAGGCGGCTTGTAGGATCGCTGGACTTTATAGAGTGCTGCTCTTTTGGTGGGATCTCGATCTCCTCTCCTCTTTCTTTTCCTTGTGTCCACAGGCGGGCCCCCCTCCCCTTAAGGTAACATCCTTCAGGGCAAGATGTACGTGTGAATGGCTGCCAGCAGACGCGACAAAGGGGTAAGTCAAACCGCGTCTGCTATGACTGGAAACATGCATTCATGCGGGAGGAAGGGAGAAACATTTCTCTCTCCCCGCCCCCCCACCCCACTCCCGGCATGTCTAGGGAAGAAGTTGCAAAGTTTAGGAACTTGAGTTTTGTGGGGTGTAGGAGGAGTCGGCAGGGTGTAGTTGCCTGGGAGTAAGGAGGACGGAGAAGCAAAGGACTGTGTTATTTAAAGGAAGGAGTTGGAAGAAAAGGTTATTTTTCCCTGTCACCAGCAGCGAAAACATAGGGTAAAGGGGTGGAGTTGAGATATATATGTGTGTGTGTGTGTGTGTTGTTTAATGGTTTCTGGGAAGCATTATAGCGTGCGATGTACCACATTGTTGTGTCTCTACAACTCCTTCCGTTTATGAAAAGGGTTTAGAATCGAGGGTGGTCACCCACCCCAGCAATTCAGACTCGGAAGCGGACATTAACGAAGAGCTTAGTGCTGATCGATTCCGTTTAAATCTGCTTCCCCCATCTCTGAATCACCCCCCCCCTCGCAATTCTATTCATCAGTGCTGTAAGCAAAAAGATAGTTTGTGGGGGGTAAGATGGGGTGGGATGCCTGGAAGGGTCGGTTGAGAAGCGAGATACATAATTAATATTGCTTTTTTGTTGTTGTTCAGATGGTAATTTGCCTTTGTGGTAGGGGTGGCCCATTAACTTTCCGCTCACGTCCTGATGAAGATCAAAAGCGGAGGGGAGAGAGAGAGGGAAGCAGGGAAGCTTGCACGGCTCTCTGGTTTCATGCATTGTTGGAAATAAGAGGAAGGGGGATCGAGAGGGGGCGGGGGGAAGAAACCCTAATGCCAAACAAATCTTGGTCGGTGCAACACATGCAGCAGTCTCCTCTCCTCTGCCACGCATTACAAAAGTTGCGCGTGGAAATGTCTCAAAACTGTTCCACTTGCTGCATTTGGTGTGTGCTGCTTCATTCGGAATGTTGCTCCTTCTAAAAGGAGGGGGAAGGGATGGTGGTGGTGTGAGGGGACATTTACCCAGCCTGACAGCTCCCTGGTTCCAGTCCTGCAGCAAAATAAGCAGGTTTCTCTAGAAGCTTGCCTGACTTTGAGGAGGGGGGGGGCAGCGGAGAGGGATGGATGGCTGACCAAGTGGGAAGTGAGATAGATGCACAGGTTCCTATGCAACTTTGGCTCTTACAATTTATTCCTGCAATTTAAACACATGCCACCACTCTTTCCAGTTTCAGAGCATGTGGAATTTCTGCACACGCACAATTGTGAAATGAAAGCTGTATCCTAAACCTTACTTAATTTTTTCAGAAGTCCCCCCCCCCCAACTTTGAGTTCGGATGGTAAGGTAACATCCCCCCTCCCCAGATATTCTCTCCTGTTTCCTCCCTCTTCTGGGATGGAATTCATGGAACTGGAGGGAGGAAAGAGAGAGAATCCAGTTGAATGAACCTCAAGTTTGAACAAGGGATATTCCTCCCTCCCCACTTGTCTTTTCTAAACAATCGATTATTGAATGGACTGGGGCAAGGGTCTTGGGTAAGGAAAGGAGTTCAGATAGCTCCAGTGAGCTGGGAAAAAAATCTATATTATTGACGAGGTGTGCACATCAAAACTGTTCATGGAAGAGTTAACTTGATTCTTTATGTCTGATAAAGCAACTACAGAAGAAATTGTAGTTGCAAACTGCAGTCAGAAAGTAGGGTGGGAGGTGCTGATATTTAACCACATTACTCAGGGTTTTAAAATAGCTGCATCTTTTTTGTGACTTGAATCATGCGTTTCTTCTCTTTTGACTTCTCTGACTAAAACTCTCCCACCCCAGTCTTTCAGATTGGATTGCATGATTAATAGACTCTGCAGCGCAAAATAGATTGCTTGAGGCAACACATTTAATCTTCAAGTGTGTTAGGTAAGCATGGGGACAGCGTAAAAGAATTCCAGGAGGTTCCTGCCATGTGTAACTGTTCGTTGTCCTGACACCTCATGCTGGGTTGGGGAACTTGGCAGATCCTTCACACGAGTCCCCATCCTACAGGATCAAATTCAGAAAGAGCTACAGAGGAGAAGAGACACTAGATGCTTTCCCTCAAAACCTGTAGCAACACTTTAAAAAGAAAGGCCATGAAAGTAGCAAAATTGTTTGGGAGTGATTTATTCCACTGTAGGGGTGTGTGTGTGTGTGCACGTATGCATGTGAGAAGAGTTCCCAGAGCTTTTATATTTTAAGGAGCACTCCTTTTTGCTATGAGAATGTCTCTCCCTCCGGGACATGACAGCTGATCTAGAGCAGGGTTTCTTAACCTTGGGCCCCCAGATGTTGATGGACTACAACTCACGTCATCCTCAGCCACAATGGACATGGCTGGGGATGATGGGAGTTGTAGTCCATCAACATCTGGGGGCCCAAGGTTAAGAAACCCTGATCTAGAACATAAGGAATGCCTCTAATTTCAGAATTACCCAGCGCTATGGCATTGGAAAGAATAGACACCATAACTCCACCACGTCCCATATCATTTTTGCTAGTAGACTTCTGTCTCCAACATGTGTGTCATGACTGCAGCACCAAGCCTAACCACATGTGAAGCTTGGTGAATGTATGGCAGATTTGTATAGCTTGCACCAAAGAAATGACAAGATTATTTCTCAGTGTCTTTGTTGGATCACATTTTCTTTATTGGTTTGCTGCTTTGAGTAGTCTTGGGTTTGTCATTGTTGCTCTGGAAAGAAAAGAGCAGAGGGGAAAAGGGCAGGGAGAGATAATAAAACAGCTTGTTACAGCAGTCTTCTCTGTCATGAATTGAGATCCAAACCTTTGGGGAGGCACAAAGCCGTGTGTGTGATTTGGAGGAATTAGGTGCATAGCCGGAATACAGTGTTGTGTGGATTAAGAAGACTGCAACAGGCAGTTCCCTACCACAGCTCTTCTGGTAAGAACACATGTGTTTGATACAATGGAAATAGCCAAACCTGTAAATAAAGAGTCAGACCATTGGTCTATCTGTCTCAGTATTGTTTACACAGACTGGCAGCGGCTTCTCCAAGGTTTCAAGCAGGAGCCTCTCTCAGCCCTATTTTGGAGAAGCCAGGAGGAAACTTGGAACCTTCTTCATGCAAATATGCAGGTGCTCTTCCCAGAGCAGCTCCATCTCCTTGCAGTGCTCACATGTAGTCTCCCATTCAAATGCAATCCAGGGTGGACCCTGTTTAGCAAAGGGGACAGTTCATGCCTGCTACCACCAGACCAGCTTTCCTCTGTGGACTCAGCTGTGAAGGAAAGACTGGCCATCTCTTGTGGCAAGACCCTGTCCGCCAGCAGTTGCTACGTAAGATTCAAGAGAGAAGCCCAGTGTTCTCTCTAATTTCTTTCATCTGTGTGCAGAACGAGTTTTGTTCTGGGTGGCAGTATCAAGGCAGTGTGTGCACACATGTAATCAGAATGGGACTTTCCAGATTAAACCTGAGCGGGACCTAAAATGAACTGGGAGGACATACAAAAATGTGTGTGCACACATACATGCTCACGCCTTAGAGGGAACAATGGAGAAGCCCATGGGTTTAAAAATTCAGATGACTGTACAGCAACCGTCATCTTTAAGCTCACTGTATGGCAACTGCAGACATAAAGTGTGAGACTCCAACTATTTAGGTGAGGTCAGGTGCAGCATTCCCTCTAACTTTTTTCATCTGTGTGTGGAATGAATTTTGTTCTGGGTAGCAGTATCCAGGCAATGTGTGTGCATGTGCATTCTGAGTGGGCCCTTCCTGATTCAATCTGAGCAGGATCTAAAATTAACTGAGAGGACATTAAAAAAACAAACTTGTGAGCACACACATAAGCACACTGGTCAAGTGAATTTTAGGGAACACTGGTCAAGTGAATTTTACCCAATGGAAAAACTGGGCTGGGAGTAGAGTGGTGGAAGGTGTGGCAAAAGTTGTCTTGCAGCATAACTGGGAGTTAGAGACACTTTGCCAGAGGAAGTTTTTCACACGGGGATTTTAAAGCCCTTTAACTCACATCTCCTCTGGAATGGAGGGTGTACGTTCACATATTGGGAAGACAGCTCTGTGTGCTATCGGAGAGTACTTCACACACAATTTGTGGTTTTCACTGTGCAGCCCTTACCTTTATCCAAGGTTTAAAAAATCCACTTTTTGTGTTGGGTTTTTGGGATAACTTTGAGTGTGCAGTAAAGCCTCTCAGAAAACTGCTGTGTGGAGAACTTCCTGGTCTGCTGTTTTTGTCTTCAGTGACTTACCATGGTATGAACAGTTATCTGAAGCCATGGGCTTCATGGGCAAATCCCATGGCATTTTTTCTCTGCAGACTTTCAAGGAGACCCTTGACACATGCATAGGAGAGAACACAGTCTAGTGAACCCTGAATCTATGCAAAGCTTAGAATGTCTAAGATTAATTATCGGCAAGGTAGGATGTGGAAAGGGAGGTGTTGGTCCCTCCAGTCCTTAGGTAGTTTATTGAAATCATGAGTGGAATCCTGAGGGAAACAGAAGTGGGAACTGAGACCACAGTGTAGAGAGACAAGGACTCTATCTTACCTTGAAGAACCAGAAACACATTTTCAAAAGTCATTATTTAAGATAATGGCTTCTTGCAATCAAGTTTATCTGAGAGCACTAGATTTTCACAAATAAGGTTTATTATCTTTTTCTGAAGGTCTGTTAGGATTACATGCTAACTTTGCATGAATGTGTTGCTCTGAAAAGATATACAGGCTATGAAGTTTATTAGGAGTTTAGGCTGTTGACTTTGCTCAGCAAAAGGGGGCAGTATCAAACAACACCTTACAGTCTCAGAGTCTCTGTGTGTATTTTCCATCGGAATTAGTGAGTGACCTGTGCCATTCCCACCATTTGCTGATAATTTTGAGATGATCCAATCTTGATATCTTTTGTTTTTAGTAGATGTGCTTTTGGTTTATTTTTCAAAAGCGAAGTTACTGCTGCTTACAGGTCAGTTTCTATATGCTAAATTATTTTGCAGCAAGTTTAGATTTGTCATGGATGCGTTTTGAATTAAAAATAATATTGTATGGTTTCAGGCCAGATTTAAATTAAAAACCCTGATGGTTATAATATTAAGCAAAAGATGCAGCATTATGCTGTAATGGCCTGAACTACAAACCCGTTAAGATAGGTAGTTTTGAATAGACTAAACCCATTTAAATCCAAATGCCTCTTGTTAATGTGCTTGGTGGATTGGGTTGCAGGAACGTAAAATCAAGCTCTCCATTTGGCCTATTCATAAAATGTCTTCCACGCAATTTTCATCACTCCTCACATTAGAAAGAGAAATGAACATTTTGTTCTTTTGTCCTTAGCTCCTTTTGAGAACTCATTTAATTTCAGTCTAGCAGGATGTTATTGATCAGGCGCACACAGGTTTTTCCCCCCTTAAAGTGCATTAAAATGTTTAACTCCCTCTTTACCAACCATGTTGCAATGGTAAGAAAAGAAGTGGCATTCTTATTATGCAAACAACACATTTCCAAATTGTTTGAATTGCTGTAAGTGTGTGTGGGAACTAAAAATAATCTACTACGATTGTATTTTTGATGCTGATCATTGGCATTCTTTCTTTCTTTCTTTCTTTCTTTCTTTCTTTCTTTCTTTCTTTCTTTCCTTCCAGTTATGGTAATTCAATCAATCAATTTTGCTTGCCTAGCCTTGTAGAATTAGCTTTCGGATTCCACGTCAAAATAGCAGGACTGCTTTTGTTCAGGTTTTAGTTGATAGTGTGCTTTAAATGTTTCTCTAGTATTTGTTTAGAGATGCTTTACATAAGCTGATCCAAAGCCTACTGAAGTTGGGCAAGGTGTCCTAATTCTACTGACTGCTTGATGATCAGACCTCAAGGCTAAAAACGTGATGAAGCTCTCCTTTGTTTCTCAGATTTGTAATGATGGATATAATTTAAAAGGCCATAGTTGTTCCCAGAATAAAGTGATCTGATTTTACTGTAAAAGATAAGAGAACAACAGGCCTAATTTACACAGCCTACTTTTGGGTACCACTAGGGCTGGGGAAAACCATTCTGGATTAGTATTAGTTTGGACTTGGCAAATTATTTTTCTAGATGTCCACTAGAAATGGACATCTGGGCTCTGGGATCAGATTTTGTTCTGCTAGGGCTACCCAGAGGCTTTTAAACCTTAGTGTATGCTGATGATGCTGTTTGTGTGCGCCAGGGCCGAGAAGTGCTGTGAGAGACCAGAACTGGATCCAGATATAAACTGATGCAGAATCCGGTGAGCCCAGTTTTGTGGCAGGTTCTGCCTGGCAGTATTACAGAATCTGCAGCTAGATTAGGCAGGAGTCCTAAAACACTGGTGATGTTAACCTCTGGTAATTAGCATTATTAACTCTCAGGGTTGGCCCTTCCATGAGGCAGGGTGAGGCAGTTGTTTCAGATGCAGGCATGAAGAGAGGCACTGAGGGTGGCAAGCACACACACACCCCTGCCACCCCTGTTAACTGCTTTAGGGAGCAGATATGCAGTGAAACACTTCAGTACTCATTTGCAAGTAATAGTTACTGAATTATACTTTATTTACCAATAGTCTTCACTTGTCACTATTGATATGGGCGCAGTCACCATTTCTACTTCTGTTGTGCTAGCTTTGGTGTTAGGATTACTGCTGAAATTTATCAAACATTTCTCAATCCTTGTCTAGAAGACTTGTATATAGCAAAAATTAACCTGAAATATTGGTAGTTCTAAGGCCGTGCAACACACATGGTGTTGATGTGATATGGAGAGTAGGGGGTATGCTTCAGGCCTGCTGTTCTAGAAGAATCGAAAACACAAGTTCCCCATGATTCCTGTTCACCCTGCAACACCATCACTTTGGAAATATCAGCTTCACATGTCTTCTCTCTGGGAGATGTGGGCTCCCAACGTGAGACAGCTTGTGCATTTGCTGGATAAGGGAGATATGAAGACTGTATTTCCAAATGACCAAAAAATAATAATAGAGGAATATGAGGAGAGCTGAGACAATCATGACTTGTCCCCTTAGCTAAGCAGAGTCCGCCCTGGTTGCATATGAATGGGAGACTTGATGTGTGAGCTCTGTGAGATATTCCCCTTAGGGGATGTAGCCACTTTGGGAAGAGCAGATGGTTCCAAGTTTCCTCCCTGGCATCTCCAAGATAGGGCTGAGAGAGATTCCTGCCTGCAACCTTGAAGAAGCTGCTGCCAGTCTGTGTAGACAATCCTGAGCTAGAGGGACCAATGGTCTGACTCAGTATATGGCAGCTTCCTATGAACTGTGGAGAACTTGCACTTTGCATTTCTGCATAACATCCAAAGTCACTCTCAACTTGTATATAATTAATTCATCCATCCATTTTTCACATGTGAGACTTTTCAAGCTTCCAAAGTTATATAGAAAAAAATAAAATGACCATTCTCATGGTAGCCTGTATTCTCACGACGGCTAGCTATAGATTGCTTTCTCACCAAACCCACATCTGTTGCATCAAACACATGTATTCCCAATATGTTCCCACTTGTTCTTATCTATATTCACTTGATGTAGAACTTTTCACCTGATGTAGAGTTTGCACATCAACCCATGGGAATATATGGATTTCTCTCCAGTGCCCTGGTACTTGGAAGCATGGAAAGAGGGTATGTGCACATGTCACTTGCACTTCTTTTATTGTTATTTGCTGCTTGTGTGAATAGCAGTATCCTTCTGTTGTTAATCATTCCTATATATAGTATTAGGCAAAATGGCTTTTCTCTTGGCTTTATTTCCCTCCCACCCACAGTATGAATTGGGTAGATAGTGAGTATTCCTATTTTGTTGGAAGGGAACTGAGACTAAAAGGAAATTACTCTCTCATTTATGAATCAGAAGAATGAACCAAAGCTGGATTTGGGCCCTCTGTGCCCATTCTATACCGTATTTTGTGGACTATGCTGTATCTTGATAACTTTGTCAAAGAATTGTGTTAATTTATGTATTACAGTTTAAGTGAACTGTGAAAAACTAGCGTTCAAGCCAGACAACGGCCCACTTTGGCTTGAGGAAATAGATAGAAGTTGCTATAAGTCTTAGAGAAAGCCTTAAAAAAAAAAAGTCTTTGGCAGTGCATAGGGTTCTGCCAGCCCCATGTAAGGGTCGGAAGCTGTGGCATTCTAACTTTCATTATCCTGATTTACTACCCGAGTGCCTCTTATAGGCATTGCAGTGTGGTACGACTGCCCTCACGTTTATCATTTATCATGCCTGCAAAGAGTGCACTCTGGTCTGCAGTGTCTTAATTGGAATTTCAAACATTGTACCTGTTAGTTTTGTTTCCATTCTCTCTAAATGGGGAAAGAACCCAGCTCTACAGAAGGCAAATCCTCGACCCTGTACTTAATTAGTACAAGTTTGTGCAAGCTTTACCACTGGAATGTGACAATTATCCACATTATTTCCCTCTTCAAGGTGGACAGTAATAACCTGTGTATGTGGGTGTAATTATTATGTAGTGATTTTATACCTGTGCCCTGCTTCCTCTTGTGTGCTCTGGAATGGACTGTTCATTTCCTTCATTGCAAAGGTTCCTAGGGCAGAAATTCAACATTTTTTCCTTAGTTCAGGGGCACTCAGCATCTCACCTGTGATACTTATAGGCACTTACCTGCACACTAAGATTCTCCAATTTTTAAAAAAATATTGTGCTTCGTGTTGCTTTGTGCTTCTTGTCTTTTGCCACTTGGACCTTTGCTCACATCTGGGTTTTCCTTCACTGTGTCTACAGTTATGCCATGATACCAGCTTAGGCAGTCCACCAGGAGCTGATTCATGCATTCATCACTTGGTCTCTCTCCCTCAAATTGATCGCTTAGCAGTGGATGGCTCTCTGCTGAGCATTTAAGCTGTCCTTTACATTGATATCGGATGGCTTGAAGGCTCTGTCTGTTCTGATTCATCTTTGATGGCTTGGCCATATATGCAAGTCCTCACTTGTGGCTGCCATCGATAAGTCGTGAACATGCCATTTGTAAATCTACCCAAGGATACATGGCTAAAATGTTGCTTTTCTTTTTTTTAGCTTTAAACAAAATCTCTCATGATAGATGTGTATGCAGATCGCCCTTCTATAGGTTTGTAACTGTGTGGTGAAGAGGCAAGAGAGGAGGCAAGAGGCATGAACCCAATGGGAAATGGCAAGTGTTCAGGTGGGAATAGGCAACAGTGACTGGAGAATAAACAGTGGACAGGTGATAGAACAGATGGAGGTTTACCTGTAGTTTAGAATTGTGTGCCAGTGTCTACCTAACGGAACACTACGATGCATATCTGAGGCCCTGTCTCCACTGAAGTACAATGAAACAGGCAAGATAAGACGATGGAATTCTGTCCTAGAGGAGATCCACCTAGCTTCACTACTGCTTGCCTTTTGACAGGGGTGAAAACCTGTTTGTTCCTGAATACATTTTGGAAAAATGCATTCTGGTTAGTTCTGCTGTTGTCTCTGCTGCTGTGACTTGCAAATGTGAATGTATTTAGTTAGTTAGTTAATTACTGTTGGTTTTAGGATTGCATGGGCTCCTATGTTGCCGGAAAGTCTTGTTCAAACTTTTTCATGTCATTTCCCCTATTATTCTGTTTCCTCCCCCAGAGTCTCTAGAAATTAAATATCCAAGTGTCTGTGCACAGCATATAGCAGATGGGATCTGGTTCTTAGCAATGTGCAATAGCATGTAGGGTGGGGGTGCGGGTGGGGGGGGCGTGGGCAGTAATCCATTGTAGGAGAATTGGTGTCTACAAGTGTGTCCCCCTTTTCAGCTGTGAAATGTGGATGGGTATGGGCTTGGCTTATCTGCCTTTGTAATGTATAACAATGTGCTCTGTGTGCATTTTATTACCTGCTCTCCATTTGTGGCATTGGAGTCAGAATGGTATGCCATGCCTCCCAGGTTGCTTTTCCATGCCCCGCCACGTTCACAGGTATGTCCCTATTTTCATCTGTTAAGTATTGGAGGATATGCATACAGTGCAAGACCAGTTGCTGTTCATATACATGGGTCGCAGATATAAAGGAGTGAAAGTGTTGCTTACTGTGGATGTGTCACTTCATGGTTTTGTCTAGCCAGAGATGGCTTAGCTTACAAAGCTGCTGACCTCTGTAGACAAAACTTGATTTATGCTATGTAGTTGAATCCACACAATTCAAGGATATAGTGGAGTGGTGTGCGTTTTTAGTTGCCATACTGCATTTACTACAGTTATTTGCTAGACAGGTGAATCTGGAGGCGATTGCAGTGTGTGTGTGTGTGTGTGTGTGTGTGTGTGTGTGTGTGTGTGTGTGTGTGTTTTCCCCAGACTCTAAAAGGCCTTGCAGAAGTTGGCAAATTGCTTTTACAAATTGCCTGAGTTGTTTCTGGTATCTGTAAAAGTGAGTGATATATTATTATGTTTAAATATATTTGGCTCATAACAAATACAGTATTTTGCCTTGGAGAGTAACTTACTAGCTCTGTGCCATATATTTGCCTATGGCTCAACACCGGGAACATAAAGCACAATATTGTAAATGGTGTTTGTTCCCTTGAATGTATCTTTGAAATACGGAAACATCTTATATTTGGAATGAACTCTTCACACTACTTGTCTTTGAGCTGCCTTGTGAGGCCAGACTTCGCTGCATTGCCTTTGAGAATTATGTGTTCATTATACTGCTGCAATGTTAACGGCACTTTGTTTTCTTTAAATTTCTTCTTCATATTTATTTATTGATTCTTCATTTGGACACAATTTCCTAGATAATGATGGTGCTACTGAGAATAGCTGGAGCAAGTTAATTTGCAGAGGCCTGGAAATAGTGCATTTGACGTCCGCTTCTGGCTGAGAACAATTTCAGCAGTGCAAGTTCAATTGCAAAAGTGTCCAACGTTCTAAAATACTTCCAAGAGTAATGGGACAAAAATTCTCATATTGGTTTTCAGGGACATAGCAGCTGTGATGCAATTCCCTCCACCATGTGTGTTCAGAACGTATTTCTGCATTGTGCATGGGACAATGGAAGAAGCCATTCTGCCTTTTGGGGTTCAAGTTTGGAGAGCTCCCCAATCTTTTGGGGCTTTTGAGAGCTGTTGTTTGAAAGTGAGTGTCAAAGTCTCCATGCATAAGCACTTTGGGTCCTGGCTAATATGTTTCAAGACAGATCTATCTAAACTTGATTTGGACTTCATTTGAGTATCTTGAGCACAGCATTTGATTTGGTAGACCACAAAGGTGTTTTGGAAAGTAATTGTTGATGTGCATAGACAGTTTGCCTATACTTTGTGAAACACCCATACATATACTTTGGTGAGTTGACATTGATGAACTGCTCGCGTTAGGAATTTAAGAACAGGCACATGGACCAAGGCCTGCTTCTTAAAGTTATACTTTGATTTATTTAGAGATTTAAATCCTGCCAAAATGGCCCCTAAGTGGCTCATAACAATTTAGAATTACAATAATAAAAAGATATATAAGCAAACTGTAAATCGTTAAAAAAAAAATCAGTTAAATTAAAAAGGAAGACTTTTCACAATCTGGGGGCTATGACTGAAACAACTCTGTTGTGTGTCACACACTCCCCCGTGGACTTTTGAAGGTGGGGAAACATGAAGCACAACATCAAATGATGAAGGAAGTAGACAGGCAGATTCATATGGGGAGAGTTGGTGAGTTGAATATCCTGCTCCCAAATTGTTAAGAGCTTTAAAGGACATCACCAATGCCTTGAATTGAACCTGGGAATGAACTGGTAACCAATGGAGGTGGAACAAAATGGGAGTTGCATGCTTCAGATTGTGGACCTTACTGATGCATTCTGTCTCTGCTGAAGTTTCCAAATTCAGGGTGACCCCTGGTTGAGTATACTGATTGGATGATATATTTGAAAATGTCATTGTCCAGGCCTGGCAGGATGAGTAGGGTCTGTGCTAGGTGACAAAAGCAGATGGGAATGGATCCGGAGTTGAGTCTGAAATGCAAGGCAGGAGAGGTGGGCAACGCTGGGAACCAGGGGCAAGAGAACAAGCAAGGGTCTTGGGCCAATGGCCAAAGCAGAGGCTGGAGTCAAGCTAAAGCAAAGGTCTTGGGAATTGACTCTAGAAAGAGTTCCTAGTGTGGAGCTTTTGCACTAGCAAGGATCTGGCTTGCATGGAGCCCTTCCTTTTCCTAGATCTCAGACAGACCTTGACAAAACGATCTGTGGGAAGTGTATTTAACTGGCTTTCCCTTCTTCCTGAGTGGACCCATTGGGAAGAACTCGGCAAAGAGGCACTCCTTAAAGTGGTGATTCTCATCTATTTAGAAGGGGGAGAGCAGTTGCGCTCCTATCCAACCCCAACACAGCATCCTTCCCCTTATGATCCTTTTCATATACATTCTTATTAATTTTTCTATGTAAACCGCATTGAGAACTTTTGGAAAGTGGAATATAAATATTTGCAGTAGTCTGTGTTGGAGCTCTGCCCCCTGGCTCAACTGTGCATTTGGTCCTGGAGCAAGATGGTGGGGCTCCTGAGGATGGGGACAGGGCCCAGATTAGGGTTGCTAGCTGTTCCTAAATTCCTCGGTAGGGGCTTCTGTAGGAGGGGTATAGTCCCAACAGACAAGCGTTCCATGCTTCAAAATCTCGGTGCATAGCATGACGGGAGAATAAGGTAGAACCCCTCTCGCTGTCATGCTAGGATTTAATGGTCTTGCTTTCTTTTGAGTCTTATAAAAGTTTTAAATCAACCATATAATAATAAAAACCCTGTGGCACAAACAAAAGTGTGTGGACATTATGGGATGAAATTATGTGTATTCAAATGCATATGCCTATACAAATCATTCTTATAGAATGCTTTCTGCTTTAAGTAATAAAGTGACAGAAGAAGTTGCTTCCAATTCTGGGTAGGGATGTGCACAATAGCATTGTATCATGCAGTTTGGAACATATCCCTGGCCCCTTTTAAAACAGGGGCGAGCAGGTGCATAACTGCTCTGCCACCGCTCGCTGCCACTTCCTGAATTGATGATGCTCCTCCCAGCTATTTTCGCGTGCTGACGGCACTCTCCACCAGCTGTCCTCGCGCAACGCTGGCATGCACATGGCCTCCATGCATGTATGGTGGCCATTTGCATGGCCATCAAGGTTGTTGTAGGCCATTTATGCACCCACACTTTGCCTTGGTCTTTCAGTTGGACATTGGGCTGGAGAGGGATGCATCCAGGCAGACATTTAACAAGTGCAGTTTCCCTAACCATCTCCTAGAGATGCCCCTGATGAATTTCTGCCTGATGCATCTCTGACCACGGCAAAATGTCGGTGCATGGTGCCTCCATCATCAAGTACCAGACTGTACAAAGTCTTTACAGCTTATATGGCATGGAAGTTAAGTTGGGCACCTTAGCATGCAATTTCCATTCTTTTTAGAGCATGAATGAAAATGTAAAGCAGCTTAACTCTCAATTTAAATGGAAGGTTTTTGGATTACTGAATTTCCAGGCGTTTTAAAAAGGAAAATATGATTAGATACTATGGGGAAGAGCTTACCAAACCACAGAGTAGAACCGCTGAAGTTGAACACCAAAAACCTTTCAACTAAGATGCTCTCTCTCACGCACACCCCACCTGAAAAAACACAAGTAAATAAAATTAGTGGATTCAGTAATAGTAACAGTGTGATTCCGCCTCATGATGATTCAGCAGTGAATAAGGACACAGTCCTCTGGAGGTCCTCCTCTGGGTGCCCGTGTCAAACTACTAGGGAGAGGGACTTTTTGGTGGTTGCACCCTGTTTTTGGTTCGCCTGCCTTCATCATTTTGTTCTTTTTGATGCCAGGTCAAGACCTTTTTGTTCACCCTGACCTTTTAAATTCGGGTTTTAACTAATTTTAAAATGAGTTTTTAAACTGCTTTGTATTGTATTTTATTTTCACCCTTTTTTGTCTGTTATGATTTAATGTGTTACATGTCTTTATTGTGTGTTTTAATCCTCTTGTGAGCTGCCCAGAGAACAATGGGGTTCTCTTGGTTATGGGGTGGCTAACCAAGTTTATTATTATTAAGAAACAGGTAATTTATGTTAACTTTAAATCTGTACTTTGTTTTTTGTGGGTTTTTTTAAATCTCTCTCTCTCTCTCTCTCTCTAATTAAAAATAACAAATGCTTTAACAACCATGTCCAAAACTATAGATTATCTTCCCAGAAATTCCCCATAAACCACACAGTTGTCCTGTTTGATTTAAGTTCCTTCAGGATGGTTTTATTAGCAAAATAGTATAAAAGTTGTGCAGAGCTGGTGTAGCCATTCTCATGCACGCAAGCACACTCAGTTTCCGGCACGCTCCTCTCCTGGGCAATCTGGCATTCCCTGTTGGCTCCCAGGGTTCAGATGGCCTCTGTGTGTGTGTGTGTGGAGTCTGCACATGTGCGGAGGCCATCTGACCCTGAGGGCAGAGGCTGGGGCAGCTGGCAGGAAACACCGGCTTGCTAGGGTCAGGCATGCACTGGAATGGATGAGGGGTGCATACCAGAAGGGAGTGGTGAGCAGGAGTGGTGGCAGTGGGCAGTGGCTGGTGGTCGGCGGGAAAGCTGTCCACATATTGGGCACCATCTGCGTATCAGGAGCAGGGCAGCTGGAGGGGCAGAGCGGCGAGGACAAGGAGGACACAGCTACACTGGGCTAGTGTTGGAGCGTGGGGTTGAGGCCCTGAAGAGATTGAGTGGCCATCAGGCCAGAGGAACAGTGTTGGGGCAGCTGGAGGGATAGAGCAGTGAGTCAGCGGCCATGTTGATGGTGCAATGCTATGGGCACTATAACCTCAAACTTGCTACTGCACAGACGCTGTTAGCACTAAAAATGTATTTTTCTGCCTCTTAATCCCAACTTTGAGGATCAATTGTAAAATAAGAATCAATTGGGTCCCAGGGGGATAGACAAAAGGCACTTTTCTGGCATACAGTCTAAAGGCTGAAGCTATGCAGAAGGACTACAAAATCATTTAAATAGCATTTCCTCAGTACAAAATAGAAACAAGTTGTTCTACTAAGAACTAATCAGCCTACTTTCCTTTCACTGTCTCTACATCTGGACTAAATTTGGTGCAAATTGAGGCCCACAAGTTAGATCTCTTGTGCCATCAATGTTCATGTGTCCGCTATCTTGGATCGGGGTGGATGTCATCATTACAAACTGCACCATTGAGGTGTCCCTGTGTGTCACTCACTATAGCTGTTCCAAATTTGGTTCAAATTGGTTAGACAGTCCACAAATTAGCCTGCTTGCACCTCAGATGTTCACACGGCCACCATCTTGAATTGGAGTGGATGACATCATACACCATACCATTTGGGCACCCTTATGTGTTTCTATGGCGGCAAATTTGGTTCCTATCACTTAGGCGGTTCACAGGTTAGTCCAGTTGCACCTCAAAAGTTTACATGTCCGCCATCTTGGATCGGGGTGGATGACATAATCACAAACTACGCCGTTGAGGTGTCCCTACAACTGTACCCGATTTGGTTCATATTGGTCCAGGCGTTGCAAAGTTGATGGGGCAGAAACACACACACAGTGGTGGGTGATCTGATAAGCCTACTGGAAAGTAGGCTAAAAAGGGTTGCCAACCCTTTAAACCCGTGTTCAAAAGAGTTCTGTTTCTTGTTTTAGTGGGTTATGTCAGGCTGCTCACAGGGATGTGTCTGGGCACTTTGGTTAAGGATGGAGTGGGGTAGCGAGTGTTGATGAGATAGGGGTGGCTGTTTCAATGGTGGTAGGGAATAGAGGATTGGGCCTTGGCAGGCCAGTATGCTGTTATAGGGGCAGGTAGTCCAGTCATTTTAATTACTGTCCCCCCGCCCCCCGTTCTGGAGCTCATCAGTACTGGGATCAGGCACTGAGCATACTCAAAACAAGTTGGAAATGAATTATGTTAGTTCCTTCTGCTGGAGGGCGCCAATCCCCAGTTCCAGTCCTGTCTGTTTGAGGCTTGCAGGGTCGAGAAATTGCTCCTCAGAGAGTGCTCTTTTTCCTTAGTTAGTTCCTCCAAACTTTGTCTTTTTCTCTGTGCTGGTCCCTTTCCCATTTCTTAGATTGTGCGAGGGTGGGAAGGGAGCTGCCTTAGACCATTTTCGTTACTTTTTCAAACACTTAAGACATTTTTTCATTCCCCAATTTGGCTTGATTGAAGCTGGTTTTTGTTTTTTGTTTTTATTGTCTGTTTTCCTCTTGAACACGGGGGCAGTTTTTCCGTTATGGAGATCACCCACACCGAGGAGCTCCTTCGGGGATCCCTCTCCAAAAGCCCCCCTTCCCCAACTGTGGTCGAACCGACCACAATGGTTGCTTCTCCTGCCTGCTCACAAGCTGTTCCCACTCCAGCGGTGGCTCCAGCGGCGGAGGCATCTTCACTCCCTCACAGATCTGCAAAAAAGACCAAGCATTGCAGGAAGCTCAGCGAGGGCAAACCAAAGAAGAGGAAGAATTGGCTGTCCGGCACAATCCCCCTGCACTCCGCCTGGACCAATGGGCTGATTCCATACCACCACAAGAGGCTCCGGAGCCTTCGCTATTTAATGCAGACAACTCTGCTCAGTCTACGGAGCCCCACTCCAACACTGCTGTGCCGCCAGACTTCAGACCAGCAGTACCATCAGAGACGACTGCAGGTCATACCGTTCCCCCTAGCATAATTCATTTCTGGCCTGTCTTGAGCATGCTCAGTGCCTGATCCCAGTACTGATGAGCTCCAGTACAGGGGAAAAGAACCCTTCATAGGTAAGACCAGTGTTCCTTTCTCTTCCCAGTTTGTTCGGGGTCATAGTCTGCAAGATGGGATAAAGCTTCCTGTTCTGGACAGGGTTACACTCCCCCAGAAAGATCAGGTTCGTAGCTTGGGAGTGCTTTTTACCATCTGTGATCATCAACTCTGCCCATTCCTTGAGGAGAATGTCCTGAAAACTGGTGCACCAGCTGTAACCTCCAGGGTGGATTACTACAACGCGCTTTAATGTAGGGCTGCTTTTGTATGTAGTTTGGAAACTTCTGTTAGTTCAAAATGCAGCAGCCAGATTGGTGTCTTAGGTATCCCAGAAAGACCACATTATGCCTGTTCTTAAACAGTTGCACTGGCTGCCAATATGTTTCTGGGCAAAATACAAAGTGCTGGTTGTTACCTTTTTAATGCCCTGAATGGCTTTGGTCCAGGTTACCTGAGAGAGCATCTTTCTCTACAAGATCCCCACTGCTCATTAAGATAATTGGGAGGGGTCCGTCCTTGGGTGTCACAGGTTCATTTGGTGGTGAATTGGGATCAGGCCTTCTCAGATGTCACCGCTGGGTTATGGAACACGCTCACCATGGATATGAGAGGATTATCTTCTTTGGAGGCCTTCGACCCATCTTTTTAGCCTGGCTTTTAATCATATTTAGTTTTTTAATTTTAACCTAGTTTAAATGTTTTTTTATTGCTTTATTATGTGTGTTTGATTTTAATATAAACTGCTCTGAGCCACTTAGGAAGGACGGTATATAAATTCAATTAAGGATAAAAATAACCAACATTTTGTTGCTTGAAAACTATGTTTTCTGCCTCCAGCCAAACTTGAACCATTTTGGATCTAGGCTTGTTTCTTGTGGCCTGGCATACAATCCATGATGAGGTGACTGCTTCTGGAAATAATGACTGATGCATCTTCTCGTACTGCGTGGAAGGAGGCAATGGTCAATCCCTCCTGTATTCTACCAAAGAAAACCACAGGGCTCTGTGGGCTCCAGGAGTCAAAATCGACTTGATGGCACACTTTACCTTTAATGCTATACTGATAATAGGTTTCCATTGTGGATATGGGAGTAGGGTTTCTAGTGATCCCACTGCCCTCTGCAATTGCCTGTGCCTCCTGAAAATATGTCCCTGAGAGTCCCCCAGCCCTCGGGCATATTTTTGGGAGGCACAAGTAACTGTGCCTCCTAAAAGAGAAGGGGGTGGCATGTCTGAAAATCATGCTCCCATGGCTAATATACATTGGGAAGTTCAGTGTCTCTTTACTTTTGAGGAAAATTCCTTGCATTAACAGTCTTTTGAAACGCAATTAGATAAATAGAAGCTGCCTGGATTATTTCCAGTAGCAATGCTAGCACACCTCTTGGTTATGCTGGGCTGATAGACACAATTAAAAGCCAACAGATTACGAAAAATCACATACTTCTCAGATCCAGCCTAGCCAGATGAGGAGTAAGTGGTGCCATGGTATATTTGCTGTTGAGGTGTAACAGAGAGTACATTTTGGAAGTATGCTTTGTGTGCTGCTTTGAAATGGTGCTTCCCTCATGAGTGGCCACTGGAACAGATTATCATGATTGTAGGAAGCACTTCAAAGCAGATTGATGTAGTAAGATATTTTGCTCAAAACTTTGGCTTCTTTCACAAAACGGAAACTGTAGATGTACTTGCAAGCTCAATGTGGTTCGACAGCAACGTCAATTAAAAGAAATAAAGAGAAAGTAAAAACTGTTGTGGACTTCTACAGTGCAAAAGGTCTTTTAAAAAGGCTTGGTGGTTGCTGTTTTCAAGAGTTCCAGTGTCCCTCTTTGCTTTATCTGAAGCCTGGAGGTCATTCAGGTGGTCAGCCTGGGTCTGGACTGTTTCACTACAGGTGAGGCTCACATAAGTTCTCCTCTATACAGAATAATCCCCCAGGCTAGGCATAGCAAATATACCTTTCAGGGAAAAGACCAGGCTAAAAATCCTGTCTCATGGACATATGTTAGTTGCTTCAATGGAAAAAGGATCTGTCAACCAAAAGGTGAAGAAGTTCCATCTTTGCTCTGCATATTTGTAAACCAGCATAATTGAATCCCAGCTTGAAAAGAAAATGTGGCTTTGCCATTGACACAAAGCCAAGCAGTGTTCGGCCATGAAATGTGCTGGTGTGTGCTGATAAATGGCTACTGAGGAATATTTGTGTTGGCTGCTGCAGCCTTTGTCAGGAAATGGAGGAAAATAAAAAGTTGAAAGATGCAGGCATCAATAAATGTCTGCCCCCCGCCCCCCCCCCAATCTCCGCCGGCCCAGCTTATTTTGTGTGGTGGTGTTCAAAGTGAGGAAGATGATAGGAACAGCCTATACAAACTCCTATATTGCCATGCTGTCTAAGTTTTTTCTTGGTTAAATGAAATATGTTTTTTGGCTGTCTTCCTCAAGCTGTTTGCTGACATTAGTTAAATCCCTCAGGACTAATGTTTACAGATGGGGAAAGTAGTGGAAGTAATAGCAGCTTAAGTGATTTGCTCAAGGCCGCCTATGGATCAGTGGCGGAGGATTAATGGAGGCCTGTTTCCAGTCAACTGTGGAAAGCAATCAAGTCCTCTTGATTTGGGAAAGACTAGAGTTCTTCTCTGGTAAAGTGAAGGTAAATGACTGTTTCTTTTGATTCTTAATAAATGCTGTTTGTTTTCTTGAGAATAGTTGGTTTCATTGCTTGTGTATTCTCTTGAAGTCCTTTTTATATCTAGAATATGATGGATACAATATATAAGAACAGCAATGCTCTTAGACTGTATAATAATGAGTATGTTTCAATTATCTATCTTATGCTTACTTTATCTTTATGTCTCAACAAGCAATTTGATTTGCCCTTAAAATGTATTGCTCTTTTTCATATTTCCATAAAACTGATTTTCTTGGGGAAAGTGCACTCCTTACATCTGTTAAAAGCAAGTGGCGAATACATATTTTCCAATAGAAGGGCTTTAAAACGTCATTCTTTTACTCTTATTGTGGGTACTTCCACACAGCTTGAGTTCCAGCTCTTCCTGTTTTACTCATTAATAACCATGCTCTGCTTGGCTGCACTCTGTCCAACTGAGAGACCCCTAGTGGTTGATTTATTTTGCTGAAGCTAATGGTATCATTGCCACGGTCTCTCAGACCCTTGAAGCATATCATTTTACACTATAGACTTAAACTGGTGTACTACTAACTCCTTTCAGTGTGAACTCTGGTAATAATAGCTCTGTGAGGGAGGCTAGGGATCTCGGAGAGGATTCTCGGTATCCTCTCCAATTTACTTTCCCCAGGATTCATTGGAAGATAGCCATCATAGCTAAAACTAATGTACCTTTCTAGTGCCTTCTGTATACAGCTGTTTCCCTGCTTCCCATCTAATCCTCAGTCACTGATATCAGTGACTTGCTGTACTATAAGGTTGTTCGTATATTTACCAAATGCTTATGAGAGCACAGATATATGGGGAGGGGAGGGGATAGGAACGCTTCAC
The DNA here is from genome assembly GCF_027244095.1 of Hemicordylus capensis. Classification (NCBI taxonomy): domain Eukaryota; kingdom Metazoa; phylum Chordata; class Lepidosauria; order Squamata; family Cordylidae; genus Hemicordylus; species Hemicordylus capensis. The sequence goes on along the minus strand of NC_069657.1, from coordinate 160,193,789 downwards.
CTACTGAACACATATCATGAACCTGTTGAAGTTGCAAAGGAAAAAAAAATCCTACCTGTTTTTCATGTTGACTTGCCTGGGTTCAGGTTACATCGGTGGCTCTTCTGCTGTTTGTGTCTAAGGCAGGCTCATTATAAGTATTTTTGCTGACTGGAGTTTTTCATGAAGTTCTTGCCCCTGGCTAGCTGTTTGGATATCTGATGCTGTACTCATAGGTCAGGAGCCGCCAAAATATGTGCCTATTTTGCCACTACAGAACAAGGCTTGGAATCAATCTTCTGTAAGCAGATGTACTTCAGTGAGAACAGCTAAACACACTGGCTGACATCCAGACTGAGTTACTCCGTAATACTATCCAGGATCTATTCTAAAGGACTACTTAATTTCAATAAGACTATTCAAGAGTAGTTTCATATTCAGTGGCTGGATGTCAGCCACTGTAGATGTATAGCATATCCTTTGTATTGATACATAATTAAACTGTTTGGGATTCCAGCCATGTAACTTGCTTTCTAAGTAAATGTTTAATAGGTAGAATAAATAGATCAGATGCAGGGAGCAGCAGCAGATGACGATAGGGTTTGTGTATCCATCCCTTTGTGTGGGTTGGATAATATACACACTTGCTGAAGGCTGTCTCTCTGCCCACCCCCTAAATTTAATGAAGGTGAAAAGCTCCCTCTCCCTTTTGTGAGTACTTATCAAAAACAGTATTTGGTGATCAAAGATTTTGTGGAGAAGCAATAGGTGATGCAGATTGCAGGGATGGAATTTGTCCCTCTAAATTGCACGATCTCCTCGTTAAGACAAGGGTTCTCAAACTACAGTCTCCAGATGCTGTTGGACTTCAGTGCCCATCCTTCTCAGCCACAGTGGCCCTGCTGATCTTAATCTTTTCATTCTTTTTCTGTGTAAACTGTTTTCACTTAGAAAAGCACTGTAAAATAATAAACTATAGACAATAATTCAGCTGTGTTTCCAGCCACTGTTAAAGGGACTTTAACATTTTGGGACTAGGTCAAAAGTTGCAAACCCACTAGGTGAAAGGGTGTCTTCTAAATAGTTGGCTTTCCTTTTCAAACAGAGTTCCTCCTTCTAAACTTTTGTATAGGTTTTAAGAGACATTGAGTATTGAGATGGAGCCATACCTTATTTGTCTTATGGAGACGTAAGACTCTGCCTCTTGGTTTCTCTAAACCAGGGATTCTCAACTTGTGGGTCCCCAGATGTAATTGGACTTCAACTCCCAGAATTCCCAACCAAAGGCCACTGGGGCTGGGGATTATGGGAGTTGAAGTCCAATTACATCTGTGGACCCACACGTTGAGAAACCCTGCTCTAAACACTCTTGCAAGTATGCATTTAGATTATGCAGAGAAACCAAAAGGCACAGCTATGATGTTGCAATGCCTTCATGGGACAAATAATAGATCCATCCCAATGCCACTAAAAACATATTGGAGTGATACTCACAGAAAGTGTTTCAGTAGAACAGTAGCCTCTTAAGGCACCATTTTGTGTGTGTGTTTTTGTAAGAGATTCTGGGTCAAGGTAAAGAGTAGCAGAGCATGCTGTACACTTGCAGAACCAGCTATTATTACTTTGTGACAGGTGGAATTGATTTTGCAGTTAGGTAAGACTGATTTCAGTATGCCTTTATTGAGCTCATTGGCACCTGTTACTAGCAATGTTGAAAAGGTTAAATGCTTTGCTTGTTAATGCTGGACATGGCCACTGAACGAGAGTACGCTAGAGTAACAAAAGAAACACTCTGTAATATTCTCCTCCCAAAATAATCTCTTGAGCAAAGAACCTCCATTGTTTTTTAAAGCTGAACTGGAGTGATACATGAAAGAGGTGCTCGATTAAACTATACTGTAAACATTTTTACTCAGTACGTTATTTGTCTTGTTGCATTAACCTCTGCTGCTGTTTGCATTGCTTGTTCTTTGCATTGGGTAACAATAGATGGAATATGTTAAAATCAGAGTTTGAAGGATACATGTAAAGGTTGGTTAAACTGTGGATGAGGCTACTCACATAAATTAACTGTGCTTGTAGAAAGAGTCAAAAAAGTGATTCATACCCTATGTCTCCATATCGTACGAGGATGGAAACAAGTTTTGTGGTGCACTGTAATTAGTATCAAGTGGGTTGGTCTGTTAGGGGTATGGGAGATGGCATCTTGGTTCAGCTGTGTCTTCTGAAACACATCCAACTTCATATACCATACTTAGATTTTATTAACCAGCCTGTTTGTGGCAGATCAAATTAATTATTAGCTGTCCTATAGTGTTTTGTTTTATGCACACAGCTTAATTTCCATGTGATGACGGTTGTTGCTTGGCAGCCTGGGATGCTGGACGGTCCTGTCTTCTCATTTCCTCCCTCTATCTGCTGTGTTAAATGGGACTCAGGTGTGCCACACAGCAGATGAGGGAAGATGGCAGGTGACTGGGTCGAGAGGGAATAGGTGGGAGGAGCCATATCTGTCTGGACTGCACAGTACAAACTTTATTGGGATCTTACACCACCCTATCTCTTACTGTATGCTGCAAATTTTTGTATTATGCTGTGCCTCTATAAAATCTCTTCAGAGCAGGTTAGACCTGTCCTGATTACCATCTCTATTGTACCTAATAGGCTCTGATTCTGGATGCAAGAGCCGACCTGGTTGGGGGAGGCTGGTGGCCCAGTTTGGTCCCAGCTTCTCTCTCCAGGGTACTCTGTTGAGGAGCAGGTGAGGGACCGCGGGCGGAGAGGTGGAATGGCTGTGGTCTATAAGGATAACATCTCCTTTACCAGGATCCCTGTTGAAGTGTTGGACCATATCGAAAGTGTGTACTTAAGTTTGGGGACCAGGGATAGATTGGGACTTCTTTTGGTGTATTGATCGCCCTGCTGCTCAACAGAGTCCCTAACTGAGCTGACGGACTTGGTCTCAGGCTTGGTGTTGGAGTCCCCCAGGCTTGTGGTGCTGGGGGACTTCAGTGTTCATTTTGGGACCAATTTATCCGGGGCAGCTCAGGAGTTCATAGCGGTCATGACAACTATAGGCCTGGCCCAAGTGGTCTTGGGACCGACACATATTGCTGGTCACATGCTTGATCTGGTCTTTCACTCTGAACAGGGTGGTGTTCCGTGGGTGGGGACTCCGGTGATTTCCCCTTTGTCATGGATGGACTACCATCTGGTGAAGGTTGGACTCATGACTACATCCCACCTCCGCAGGGGTAGAGGGCCCATTAGGATGGTCTTCATGAGAAGGTTACTGGATCCAATAGGATTCCAAGAAGCCTTGGAGGGATTTAGTGTTGGCTCTGCTGGTGACCCTGTCAACACACTGGTGGAGAATTGGAATAATGAACTCAGCAGGGCAGTGGACATGATCTCTCCTAAGCATCCTCTCGGACCTGCTTCGAAACTGGCCCCTTAGTATACAGAACAACTATGGGGTCTGAAGCAGCGAGGTAGATGACTAGAGCACAAGTGGAGGAAGACTCGACTCTAGTCTGACAGATTATTATGTAGAGTGCATTTGAAGATCTATGCTCAGGTGATCCGTGTGGCAAAGAAGCAATTATCTTCCTCCTGAATCACATCCGCAAGTTCATGTTGTTCAGGGTTGTGAGAGGGCTAGTATGTGCCCCTCTTCCTTTGAAACAGAATCTGGAATCAGCTATTACCCACTGTGATGTGTTTAATGAACATTTGTGGGGGAAACCTCTTGCCAACTTAGACTCGGTCTCCACAGTTTCTTCAGTGTCTGATGTGGAGGTGTCAAGTGACTCCTCTTGTGTGGTAAGGTTGGATCAGTTCCAGTTTGTGACTCCTGAGGATGTGGACAAGCTACTTGGAGCAGTATGGTCTACCACCTTTTCTCTTGACCCTTGCCCAACCTGGCTTATACTACCTGGCAGGGGGGTTGTTGTAGAATGCCTGGTAGAGATCATAAATGCTTCTCTGAGTGAAGGAAGGATGCCTCCTTGTCTTAAGGAGGCAATTAGTAGACCACTTCTGAAGAAGCCTACCTTGGATCCCTCGGAGTTGAGTAACTACAGGCCTGTCTCCGACCTTTTGTGGCTGGGCAAGGTAATTGAGAGGGTTGTGGCCTCCCAGATCCAGACAGTCTTGGAGAAAACGGATTATCTAGACCCGTTTCAGACTGGCTTTTGGGCGGGCTATCGGGTGGAGACTGCCTTGGTCGGTCTGATGGATGATCTCCAATTGGGAATTGGGGTCCCTCAGGGCTCCTTATTGTCTCGGATGTTGTTTAACATCTACATGAAACTGCTGGTAGAGATTATCAGGAGATTTGGTGCAGGGTGCTATCAGTATGCTGATGACACCCAAATATTTCTCCATATCAGCATCATCGGATGAGGGCATAACCTCCCTAAATGCCTGCTTGGAGGCGGTGATGGGCTGGATGAGAGATAACAAACTGAGACTGAATCCAGATAAGACGGAGGTACTCATTGTGCAGGGTCAAAACTCGGGAGATGAGTTTGATCTGCCTGTTATGGATGGGGTCACATTTCCCCAGAAGGAACAGGTACGCAGTCTGGGGGTGCTTCTGGATCTGAGCCTTTCCCTGGTGTTGCAGGTTGAGGCGGTGGTCAGAGGTGCCTTCTATCAGCTTTGGCTGATACACCAGCTGCGTCCATTTCTTGAAATAAACGACCTCAAACAGTGGTACATATGCTGGTAACCTCCAGACTGGATTACTGTAATGCACTCTATGTGGGGCTGCCTTTGTATGTAGGCCAGAAACTTCAGTTGGTTCAGAATGCAGCAGCCAGGTTGGTCTCTGTGTCATCTCAGATAGACCATATACTCTTGTATTGAAAGAGCTACACTGGCTGCTAATAAGTTTCTGGGCAAAATACAAGGTGCTGGTTATAACCTATAAAGCCCTAAATGGCCTGGGCCCTGTGTATTTAAGAGAACATCTTCTTAATCATGAAGCCCACCACCAATTGAGAGGTCTGTCACTCAGAGAGGTCTGCCACTCAGAGGTCCATCTGCAATTGCCACTGGCTTGTCTGGTGGCTGCTCGGGGATGGGCCTTCTCTGTTGCTGTCCTGAAGCTTTGGAATGCAGTCTCTGCTGAAATAAGAGCCTCCCCATCTCTGACAACTTCAAATAAAAAAATCTTGAAAGACACATCTGTTCACCCAGGTTTTTAATTAAATACCGTTTTAATAGTTATAACACTGTTTTAAGATATGGTTTTAAAATTTTGAATTGTTGTAATGTTTTAACTTTTTGCTATCATTTATTTTAACCAATATTTTAATTCCTCTGTGATCATTTATTTGTTTTAACTTTCCAGTTTTTAGTTGTAATCTGTGCAGAGATGTACGTTTTGGTCGTATAAAAGTGTGTTAAGTAAATAAATAAAATCACAGAACGGTGAAGATTGAGGGGTTGATGATGATCCTTCCAACTCTGCCATTGTGTGATCTACACATATGCATCCATCTATCTTGCCACTAGCTTGGTACATAGCCCTTATGCTTGAAGAGCAAATGAAATGTGACGTGAACACTTCCTACTTTCACTATATGTGAGAACTTCTTACATCGCTTATTCAGGAATTGCATATATATCTTTGGCTATATATCTGGCCCGTAGAACTTGTGACCACTAAGCTAAACAGAGGCCACCAGCCATGTATATTGTGTAGGTCACAGAGCAATGGCAAAGCAATCTGATCTGGCATTGTAGAAAGCAGCAGTCTACTGAGTCAGCCTATTGATACGTCTAGCTCGGTATTGTCTGCTCTGAGGGCTTCAGACAGAAATTTTTCTCGGCTCTGCAGGGGATTGAACCTGGAACTTCTTGCATGCTGAACAGATGTTGAACCACTAAGCTTCCGCCCCATCAACTGTAATGGTACTCCATTGTAATATGATGGTTTCCAGTTATTAAAGGCATTTAAATATGCCTTCATTCTGCAGATCAGTTGCCTTTGACCACCTTAATTGTAAACAATTGAGGTTCTTGGCTTTAAAAAAGAAATGGTTAAGTTGACAAGGCAATATTTTAAATGCTTTGCTGTGCTTCTAACACTGACTATGCACCCTATGGTGAATTTTAAACCCCATGGCATGTGATCTGAAAGCTTGTGATACAATAACCACATTGAGGGTAAGCACATCTGAGTTTGGCCAATGCCTGGAAAATAATCCACCTGGAAACCTTGTTTCTGTAGCCGTGGAAGAAAGGCTGGACTTAGATGTAATAAATATTGGACAAGAGAGAAAACTGGCTATGTGAACTATGTATATCCCAAGCATGGAAATTTCACGTGCATGTGTACGTGCATGTGAGTGTGTTATGAATTACGAACAAGCTGTTCACAGCTGTCGTTGCTTTTGGCAACAGTCCTCAAGTTGTTGGCTATTGGAATGGAAGTGTGTGAGCTCTCCAGTGCATTAGAATCCCTTCTTCCCTGCTGCACCATTTTCCAGACGCAAGAATTAACAAGTCTTTGCCAAGTCTTCTCTTTTCTGTAGGTCCATGTTACTATCTCACTTGGTTTTGAAGTCCCTTCCCATAGTGATGTTTTCCATTCATTGGCCTACAAGTGCTTTCTGTAAAGGTCTCACTAGAATTATTCTTTTTAGGTTGCTATCTGTCTTTGCTTCAATGTGGACAGTAGGACACTGTTGTCGTCCTAAAACAGGAGAAGAGTTTTGCCCAGGCGGGCTAGCATCCCATGTGCTCCCTCTGCCGTCCCAGTGATGTGACCAGAATAATTTCTGTACAGTTGCCTGAATCTGCTTGCAAATATGAAACGGGTTGGGGAAGCTGTGTGTGACTTGGCATTTTTGGTACTGTCGGGGTTGGGTGGCGAACAAAGGCTTTAACATCTAAAGAGCGGAAGATGCTTGGGGCATGGGAATGGTCAGGATGCTATACAGAAGATCAAAAGTGAACAGCATAGTGCCTAGCTAGCAAGGTCTGCATTTTTTAAAAACCTATTCTTGCAAACATTAGAACTGTAAACTTGATAGAGGCCCCCCCCATTTTGTGTGTGTGTGTGTGTGTGTGTGTGTGTGTGTGTGTGTGTTTTGGATGTGCAGATTTCTTTTTTTATTGAATGTTTTTTGACATGTTGTATCTTACATACATCTTTCCCTGTTTCCCCCACCCCACCCCACCCCCGAGCCCAACTTTCCCTCCCCGAGCCAGCCTTTGCGCGCTATGTGCAGATTTCTAAATGAGAGATATGATCAAAAGGGTAAAAGGAACCAGAAGTCAACAAGACTAGTCTGGTGCCCAGAGGCAAGAACTTCCAGATGGCAATCCTATGCACATTATTAGAAAGCAACTCCCATTGAACTCAGAAGGGCTGAGTAAATCTGTTTAGAGTTACTAAATCTGTTTAGATTTACAGTGATGGACAGCATCATTGCAATCCTAGTGGGATAAGGCTGCAGTTCTGTGCATACTGACGTAACTGAGCAAGTCCCATTGAGTAACTAAGCATCTTTGGACTCGGTGGGACTTGCTTCTCAGTAAGGATACATAGGACTACACTACAGCTTTCATAACCTGACCCCAGAGTGCTACAAGCAAAGAGCAGGATCAGACAAGATACTACCAGAGTGGATAGCTCCAGCGACAGCTATTTCTCCAGAATTTGTTCGTGGTAGTTAGTGAATGACTTGACTAGCTTGACTTGACTAGTCAAGTAAATGACTTGACTAGCAAGCCAGAGGTTGCCAGTTCAAATCCCTGCTGTTAAACACCTATATTGGGCAGCAGCGATATAGGAAGATGCTGAAAGGCATCATCTCACACTGCGCAGGAGTGTTAAACCCCCTCCTGTGTTCTACCAAAGAAAAACCACATGGCTCTGTGGTCGCCAGGAGTCAACACCGACTCGACGGCACAACTTTACCTTTTAGTTACATGTAACTTTGGAGTAGCTACATGTTGCTTCTTTCCATGCAGCCCTCATTCTAATTGTTCATAAACTGCATAATGTTCCTGTATTTGATTTGCTAAGAATTGACACTGATTTGATGGCACTTAATCAATCAATGGCACTCAATCAATCAATTTGATCTGGTACTATGTGATCAAACATTCAGTCTCATATTTCACATATAACCGGCCTTTCAAATAAGTTCACAATGGTTACCTTTCAGAATTGTATAATTGCAGTGAACAGTGTTTTCAAAGATGATTCATTGTTTGTTAGTTCTTAAGATGGTGGCCCTTCTTGTGCTGAGTTTGGAAGTTCTTATTCCTCATAGAAGGATATAAGGAGTGTCTTTGTGCTGAGCCAAGTAAGTCTCACCTGGTACTTTCTGCACTGATTGGTCAAGCACAGGAGCTTCTGAAATCTTCCATTGGAGTAGGCAGGAGCAGAAGCTTGCACTTTTTAAAAAAGGACAAAACAGATGTATTTCTGTTGTGCTGTGGTCCATTCTTCAAATTCATGTTAACCCATGTTGTGAGCAAGAGCACACCCTCTATTCTACTGAAACTTAAATATGGGGAACTGAACAGAACAAATGTCCATACATAGTTTCCTCTTGCCTATTCCTTTCTTCCTTGCCTCCCTGACCTGTGGCAAATTTTAGGTTGTAAGCTCCTCATAGAAAGGGCAGGAAACTGTCTTTTTTGTTTGTATTTTGTTAACTCTGTGTGGCACCATGTACACTGATGGTACAAAACAAATAATACATAACAGAAGGAAAGAAAAAGAAGCCAGGACAAATACATGCTCTTCTCAAGACACATGCATTTGGATTTGTAAACTAATTTTTTCAGAGAGACTTAACAAATTAATTTCATGAACTGGCCACTTCATTTCATAGAAATGAAATAGATAGAGCGTGTGGTGGCGTCTCAGCTGCAGAGGGTCTTGGATGATACGGATTATCTGGACCCTTTTCAATCTGACTTCCACCTCAGATATGGGACTGAGACTGCCTTGGTCGCTCTAGTGGATGACCTATGCCGGGAACTGCTGGACCTCTTGGTGGCGTTCGATTCCATCAACCATGGTATCCTTCTGGGCCACCTTTCGAGTATGGGAATCGGAGGTACTGCATTGCAGTGGTTCCGGTCCTTTCTTGGGGGGAGGGTCCAGAAGGTGGTGCTGGGGGACTACTGCTCGGCCCTGTGGCTGTTGGCTTGTGGGGTCCCGCAGGGTTTGGTCTTGTCCCCCATGCTGTTTAACATCTACATGAAGCCGCTGGGAGAGGTCATCCGGGGACTTGAACTGAGGCAGATGACACTCAGTTCTGTCTCTCCTTGTCACCTGATCCTAGGGAGGCGGGGGATGTCCTGAATCGGGGGCTGGAGGCTGTGATGGGTTGGATGTGGGCTAATGAACTGAAATTGAATCCGGACAAGACGGAGGTACTGTTGATCAGTAGGAGAGCCAATCGGGATGAGGAGATTTTACCGGTTCTGGATGGGGTTGCACTCGCCTTGAAGGAGCTTGGTGGTACTACTGGACCCGGCTCTGCTTTTGGAAGCTCAGGTGGAGGCGGTGGCCAGGGGTGCCTTTGCACGGCTTCGGCTAGTGTGCCAGCTGCGTCCCTTTCTCGAGAAGGCAGATTTGGCCACGGTTACCCATGCCTTAGTCAGGTCACTGCTGGATTACTGTAATACACGCTACGTGGGGCTACCCTTGAAGAATATCCAGAAACTGCAGCTAGTGCAAAACGCGGCAGCTAGGGTTTTATCCGGAGCTGCCCAATAGGAGCACATCACACCCATTCTGAAAGAATTGCACTGGCTGCCAGTTTGTTTCCGGGTCCAATTCAGGGTGCTGGTTTTGACCTTTAAAGCCTATAACGGTTTGGGCCCAGGGCACCTGAGGGAATGCCGCTCCCAAGGGTTGCTGCCCGCTTGACGAGGTCATCTGAGGGGGCTCTGCTCTGGGTGCCGACAATGAGGGAGGCTTGGCTGTCATGCACTTGGGACATGGCCTTCTCTGTTGCTGCCCCCAGACTTTGGAATGCTCTCCCAGTGGCCATTCGTTCCTCGGACTCCATCACGGCTTTTAGAAAGCTTGTTAAATCTTGGCTTTTTATCCAGGCTTTTATATGATTGTTTTTATTGCTGCTTCTGTGTGTTTTTACCCGTGTATAGTTTTTATGCTTGTATTTTATAGATTTTAAATTTGGTTTGTTTATATATTTTTAGCTTAATATTTTTATTGTCATTTTATTGTATGTTTTTTAAACATTTGTAAACCGCCTTGAGATTGTTTTTAATGAAAGGCGGTATATAAATTCAACAATAAATAAAATACATTTCTCCGTTTCTTCATACCAACTCTTTTGGCTTGCTGCCGCCTTTATGTCAGGAGTGGGGAACCTTGGCCCTCCAGCGGTTTTTGAACTACAACTCCCATCGGCTGGGAATTGTAGTACAAAAACAGCTGGAGGGCCAAGGTTCCCCACCCCTGCTTTATGTTCTGAGATTATTAGACATACTCCTATTCTTCTAGCATGACTGACTTGCATTTCAGTTTTTATTTTAGAATGGTTTGTGGCATGTAAACAGCAGGTTAGGTATTCATCATGGTCCTTGGAATCGTTAGCTATCAAGATTGTTTTGTAACAGCATGTGGTCTGTATTATAGAGCTTTTGCAATTTAAATCTGGGGTTGATCGCACAATGTAGCGGTAAACATACAATTTCAACAATGTGGTACTGTGTTAAGCTGACAGGGATCCATACATCTGCTGCGATGCAGCTGGACCGCATTCTGTTAAGGGCAGGATATCTCTCTTTCTCTGTCCTTCTCCTGGGGATGGGTGTATTGCTTTTGGTGTTCTCCATCTGTAAATGAACATTTTGGCTGATTGCACTAAATTTTGGCTGATTCACTTACAACTGGAAAAAAGCATGTTGGTGGTTGTTCAGGGGTCTACAAATTCAACATGATCACCATGGCAACTCCCTCCCCCCTCCCCCCCATGACCATTCTTTCCCCTACTCTCTGACTTGTTCTGCACTTCAGAATTTCTCAGAAGCTCTAAAAGGCACCATGTTTGACCCTTCCTCTCTCCAACATTGGATAGATGGAAGTGTGGCATCTTATGTATTCATGGTAGAGGACTCAGGGAGTGAGGACATTACTGGCCTCACCTGATCATGGATGAATTCTCACTAAGCTCCTGAAGAGCCCCAGGTTTCTCCAGAGCATGGCTTGAAAATTGTTTTCTCCATTCATTGTGAAGGGGCTTATAGGTCAGGTGTTTTCAACATTGTGGGCAACAGATGGTAGAGATGGCACAATTCCAATGTGGACTGAAAGAGAGTCTCTGTGAAAATAATGTCTTACTGTAGCAAGTCCTGACATGTTTTGAGGTAAAAATGACTTTCCTCATAGGACTACAAAATACTATATAAGAATACAAGGAGAATATACACAGTCAAATAATTAGATAAAAATATATGGAAATGCATATGTGAAAATACTGAGCTGAGGTTAGAGTGTGTGTGTGAGAGAGCAAATGTGGAAATTTTAAGCAAAGTATGGATATATTTGACATTCCCTCTCATAATGGAGCCTTGAATCAATTTCCTGTCTTCTTTTTTAGTGCTTTCACACTTAATTTATAGTCACAGTTGCGTACCTTTTGATCAGTTCTAAAAGAGTGCGACTGATTTCCTCTTTAAGAACTTTTTCTCGTATGACATTTTTCTATACAGAAAGAGCCTGCATATGGGGGGAAATGTATACATCATTATATGTGAAAGTCATGAAAGTGCTTATTTTGCATGTTTCCAAAAGTAGCAGACACAGACTTGTAGACCTCCTCCTAGGGACAAGTTCATCAGTCGTTCAACATCAGTTTATGATTTGCACGTATGAAATCTCCATTGAGGATCAGACACCACAGAGTGAGTTTTCATGTCTACATACATCTCTTCAGATGTAATTCTGTTCAGTGGAGGCCGCTCCTAGCCTCCTACATTCAGGTGAGAGCTAAGTGTTGAGATAGCAGGGGATACACATGCATGTGTAAAAGAGACCTGGAAAGGGGCAATATAAAGATTATTTATGACTTGTGGGGAAAGTATTAATTGTACTCTTGCCAGTTGCATTAGTTATGATTTTTAAACATCTTGGAACTCTTGATGGTAGTTATTAATGAGAGTATTTATAATCTTGTGTTGGCTGCACCTATATATCCTAAAGTAGTTTGGTCCAGTTTCATAGAGCGCACGTGCACGCACACACACACACCATTTTCTCCAAAATACACAGTTGTATTGACAGCATAGTCTGTTTTCTTACAGGAAAATTAGTATCCAGGGACAATAAAGGCAACGAGATAATCTATTACCTCTGTCCTTCCCTTACAGATAGTCTGTCTCCTGAATTTTTGGGCTAGCTTCTAGAGCCAAAGGCCTGTTTATATCCCACCCTTCAAGGTAGTGTGCACGGGCATTAGCAAGGGTCCACAAATATCAGCTTGTCTTATTAGCCAAACACCAATCTGTTGTCAATCTGCAACACCCACTTTAAACACACACATACCAAGCAGCTCCCCCAACACTCCCAGTCCTCCAACACCAGATAGCCTCACCTCAAAACACACTTCTAAATCCCCCACACTCCAAAAGCAATTTTCTCACACAGCAAATATACACATATATGCACCAAATAATCTTCCAAATAGATCCCAGTCAAACACACCAAACAGCACCCCCCGTCACACTCCCAACTAGGGATGTGCACGGACCGCGGAGGTGCGGTCCGATGCCAGATGTGTGTGTCTCGCTTTAAGGGTGGTGTGGTGTTGTACTTATCCCTCCTGCCGCTTTCCCCTCTCCGGCGTTCCATTTTTCAGTGAAATTTTCGGGGCGGCAGCATTCCCTGCCCCCCCTGCCCCCTTGTTGACTGGTAAAAGCCGAAGTAACTTCCGTGCATGCGCACACAACGTATGACATGTGTGGTGCGCGTGCGTCAGTGGCGGGCGCATGTGCGTCAATTACTTCTGCTTTTACCAGTCAGCAAGGCAGCAGGGGCGGCAGGAAGGAACGCTGCTGCCCCGAAAATTACACTGAAAAATTGAACGCCGGAGGGGGAAAAGCAGCTGGAGGGATAAGTACAACCCCCCCGCCCTTAAAGCGAGGCAATCCCTCCCCCCGGCATCGAACTGCCGGACCAGGCCACTTGCAAACCAGTTTTCAGGCTTCTAACATGGCCTGCGGACCGGTTCATGCACATCCTTACTCCCCAACTCCCCCCGCTCTCCAAATAGACAGTAGGAATCCTTGTTGAGGATGAGGATACCTCTTCTCCTGACAGTTGCTTCCCATCAGCATGATGGCCTGAACACCAGAATCCAAAAGACATTGTGGACTTCAGCTTCACAACGCAATTCTTAACATGTTTGCTCAGAAGAAACTAGAGCTAAACTTGTGCCAGGGCTCAGCCTGGAACCTGTTAGCAATGTTTCAATTCAGGCAAGGAACATGTATTGTATTGATAGCGTGTACCTCACAGCAAGAATCTGTTCTGCTGTTTTTTCCCCACCCTGCTTGTATACACTGCATCACAAGTAAAAGGAAACTGCCTCTCTCCCAACCAAGGGTTAGGTGTTTTGACATACATACACGATGCTTTGGATAATAAATGCTTCCATTATGACTCTTTTCTTATTCAAAAGTTGGCTCAAGTAAGGAAAATATCCACCTCTCTTCCATGCCCTCTGTGCTTGTCATGGGGCTCCATGGAGAGCCGGATTCTGCTTCCACAGATGTTGTTCCTACTTGAACTGACTGTATTTGAATAAGAAAAGAGAGTGTGAGTATTGCATAGCCAAAGCTCCATACCTATGTGACAAAATTCCACCTCTCTTACCAAACTCCCTCTCTCTGAGATAAGTGGTGCTTCCTCGTATCTGCAATGCAGTTCTGAGAAGGAAAGAAGGTTTGTCTTCTCTAAACAGCAACACAGACTTCTGGGAGTTTCCTTGCCAGAACTCCAGAGACTCCCATCCCTGGCAGCCAGAATTATGGAACGCTGGAAAGGAAGGGCTTTAGCCATTTTTATTGTCACAACAACCCTATGAGGTAGGTTAGGCTGACAGAATGTGAATGGTCCAAAGTTACCCAGTGAGCTTCGTAAGCCATAGCACTCCAACCACTGTACTATACCATCAGTCATTATGCAGAGGGCAGTCCTGCTACAGGCAAGAACTGTTGGCCAGGCATGGCATATCCCCTTACATTAAACTCTACCAGAAGGTAATCAGCCAAAAATGTTATATAGGTGAGGTGCATTATGGATGTTCTGGGGGCTGGGTCAAAGTGCTGCCAGCATGTGTGTGGATGTGTGACCCGCCCATCCAGGGAGAGAAGAGGGATCGTCTGCAGGGAGGTAAGAGCAAGCAGCCTTCCTCTCAGCTCTTCCTCAAGCTCTTTCTTGCCCATTGTGAGAAAGGGCTCATGTACTGATCGCACCTGGCCAGGCAGTTCATTATGTCCTTTCAGGACAAGAAGGATCTAAAGAGTTTCTGCTTGGGTTCAGGCTTTGCTTGAGTTCCAAGATTTTCTTGGTCTTTGTGTGGTGTGGCTTGGCTACTTGGCTTTTCTGACCCTTGTTTTAGTCTCCAGTATACCACTTGATAGCAGGTTCCTGGCTTGTTTGCTTGGCTTTGACCCTTGGCTTTGGTGTCTGACTCCCGCCTTGCTTCTAGACTCCAGTTCCTGGTCTATTACCTTGCTCTGGTTTTCTGCTGGGTCCTCCCAAACCTGACTTCAGGTTCCCGCCTATCCTCCAGTGATCCAGTACTGAGAAGTGCTCATAATCTAAAAAAAATCAGAATGATAGGTAGGTTTCTTTTACTCAGAATGCACCGGTTTACATGTATCCTTGCAATGTTGCCTGCAGCATATCTTAAGACTTCAGTAACTCAGCATGTGAATTTTTCTCCTCTGTGATGGTTGTGCAATGTGTGAAGCTCTAGTGGAATGTCCCACTTCACTTCTGCGTGCAAAGTATGTTCCTGGCCACTTTGTGTGATGAATATTTAGTTTTGTTGGTCCCCAGAAAGATGATCTGAAAAGATTTTGGATGAGATTGCAAGAGAGAATCTGGAGCATCTGTTTCAGCTCCTGCTTGTAGCAGGATTGTTCACGGCAATATGATTGCCAGCACTTGTATTAAAAGATGACATTTTTTAGCTCTTCCCAAGGGAGAACATTCCACAGTCTGGCAAACCTCACCATTAGCAAAATTTCTCTGCAGTTATCCAGCCTAAACTTTGACATTTCTTAATTTCTTCCCATTGCTTTCCACTACTATGATTAATTCTTCTCTCTCACTTGGGATGTATATACCTTTCTTCTTCAAATATTTGAAAATGGTTCTGATAGTTTCCCTCATTAATTTTATCTCCAATTCAGCTCTTTATGATACATGAACCAGTCCTTCCAGCCTACAATGTGATGACAGCTTTCTTCTCTGAATGTGACCAAACAAAATGAATGAATTCAGTAAGATAGTAGGTTTTCCTCCAATAACCTTTAGGAACCAGCTTCTTTGGTGTTCATTTTTTGCTGGTACTGGATAAAATACGGAGGGATCATGAACCAGTCTTGGACACAAGTCCCTGTAGTGAAGTAGGGCTGTACCAGATATTTTTGGGTTAACATTTTTAGTGTGAATGAGAGGCTTTTGGGAGTTCCAGAATGTTCTACTTCAAATGCATACCTTTGTCTGCTCTATTTGATGCCTCCAGATCAGCATCTGCTTTGGTACCGTTTTTAAAACAAACACCAAAACATCATTTTTGCTAGCTGTTTCCAGCTAATCAGGGATTATGTAGCTAGTGAGATGAAATCATGACACCAAGTTGCCATTCAGATTTGGTGAACTCTACCATGATGCTGCAGAGTGAGGGCACAGCAGGAAGCTATGGGCATGTACTTTAAAGGTAAAGTGTTCCGCCGAGTCCATGTCGACTCCTGGCAACCAGAGAGCCCTGTGATTGTCTTCAGTAGAATACAGGAGGGGCTTACCATTGCCATCTCCCACACAGTGTGAGATGATGCCTTTCAGCATCTTCCTATATTGCTGCTGCCCGATATAGGTGTTTCCCATAGTCTAAGAAACATACCAGTGGGGATTCAAACTGGCAGCCTCTGGCTTGCTAGTCATTTCCCCACTGCGCCATCAGGTGGCACGTACTTTACTTTACTCTAAATTGGTATGTACTTTTATCCCTGTTCAGAGCTTCTTGTTGTCAGAAGGAGTTATATCTTACAGGTGGTGAATGTGTTCATAAAAAGTCTCCCTTTCAATTCAGCCTATAGTAAAAGTGCTATCTGTTCTAGCAACTTTTTAAACAGGCAGGGTGGAGGAGTTTAAGTGTCTCAGTTTGTGCCTGGAAAGTTGCATAGATTGAAGAGCTGGGCCGCAATCAACAGCTGTAAAGGACCAGGTTGAACCCTATTGTCCCCTTGTGTCATCTGGCTCTTGTTGAACTGGTAGATGCAGTTCCACTCTCTGGCCATCTACTGTGGTGGCATTTCAGTGTCGCCGACTGTATATAGAAGGCCAGTAGCTCCTGCTTCCAGCATGCTGCCTGGTGCTCCAGAGATTAAGGCATTTGGATCTCTGCGAGAGTTCCTAATTCAAGAACCCTGATGCTTTATTTTATAGGCTGCTTAGGGTGTAGCTTGAGGCTCTATTAAGGTATTTAATAAGATAGTTAAGTTGGGATCAGTAAGAATTGGTGACCTAAGTGGAGTGTCGGGCTCAAAACGGTGACTAAGACAACAGGGAATTCCGCAGAGCTCTGTAATAGAGCAGCAAGGGAAATAACAACAAATTCCAAAATTGTCTCTGGAAATTTCGATTGATATCACAATAGGGGCAAAAGATTAAATCCTCACCATTCTTCTCTGAAAACTAGTAGTCCTGATCTGGATTCACAACTGCTGTTTACTAATAAAAACATAGAAGCATGAACGATCAAATAACATGGAAAGTTGCATCTTGTTTGACCCTTGGATTTTTATGTATTGGTCCATGTATCTGACAGCAGGCTAGGGTGTACTGTACTCTTGTTTTCATGCAGAAAGTAGAAACAGCAGTGTTGGTCCATTTTAATCCTATTTGATAGGTCACCAGACTGTTTTTTGGGCTGTCTTCATGGTTTACTTTCTTTGGTGTATATTGTATTCTGGTCAACCAATCCAAACCAGATTGTAACGTTCTGGAGAGACAATAGTTAATTATTTCTGATATATTCTCTAAGTGTACACCAAGGAACTATGTTACACTTACATAACTGATATTACAGTTGTATTTGGAACAATTTTCAAAATAAAATTATGTATGGACATGGTAAAATGCAGTGAAACGGAGCCAGGGGATGCCAAAATCTATTGTATGCATTTTCTTAAGGAGTAGTTTCAATGGGGCGGGGGAGAGCTAGTCTCATGATTGAAACGGGGGCATTTCATTAGGGCAGAACATTTTGTTAGATGGTCTTCTATTATCCAGAAATTGCTGTACGCTTAGAGTGCAGCCTTTGAAAAGTTATTTAACAGCTTGATTCACAAATGGATTAAGTTGGAGTGCTTGGAAGTTGGATTCAAGTTAATACAGTCCTGCTGAATTCTGTGGGAATCATCAAGACTAAATACCAAGATTCCATATTGTGTTTTCAGCACATTTGCCACATTCATGGCATCAAATGTTGGTGGGTTGTTACTCTTTCGCCACCATTTTACACCTTAATAATTTCTTCTGAAAATATATGTAGGCTCTTGCATGTTTTCTTTAAATTTGCTAGTGGTTGGTTTGTCTTCTGAACTGCATCTGTGAACAAACTACTTTGGGGGAAACGAATTAAGTGATTAGAAGTTCCTTTCAAGTGTTTTTTTGAGAAACCAGGCAAACAATTTTACCATTTTTGAAAAAGAAAAACGCCATTATGAATGTCTCTCCTTAATGCAGAGAATTGTTTATAGCAATTCAGTTTGTGCTGAACAGGCTATGAGAGGAAACAGCTTTGACTGAAAATCAGATTTTAAAGCACCTATTCAGTCACTGATTAATTGAATGTTATCTGTGGTCTCGCGTGTCCGTGATTGGGTCTTGGAGACCCAGTTTCATTATCCACAGGTAGAAAAATAGGCGACATTTGCATATCCGTGGTTTTGAGTGGCTGGAAATGACTTCTGTCATTTCTGGCTGCCATTTTCTAGCAGAGAGCCATTTTGTGGCTCTTAATTTTTTTTAAAAAATGTTTTTGGCTAATGTTCAACTGTTTGGAGGGTTTTGCGGGGCATTGCTGGAGACTTGGAGAATAAGGTTACTGTCCTTTTTAAAAATTTCTGCCCCCTTGCTTTTTTTATCCTTTTGGGGGGTTTCGTTAGAAGTTTTCGTATTTGCTCCTATCAGCAAGAACAGAACCCCCATGAATAACAAGGGCCATCTTTAATGTGTTGAACTCTAATATTCTGGTCCTCCAGAAATAGAGCAGTAGATAGGCTTGGCAAAAATCTATAGCTGTTTTTTATATTCCTTTTGTCATTCCAGGAAACATTCAAAGTGCATTCTGATAATTGTCAGGAAAAAGGGAACTTCTGGTGAGCAGTTCTATTAAAAGTACATCTAAGTAACTTGCATTAATAAATGGATGACATCACAGGAATGCCAGAAGATGCATTGAATTGCTTTATGTTTTAGACAGTGTGAGAGAGTCCCTGCTCCTCTGTGTCTACCTGAAGTAATTTTTAGATTTTAAGAGATCTGTAATTGCAAGTCTTAACTTACATTATGCAAATAGCTCCTATCTTAATGGTTAAAATTATTCACAACAAATGCAGAGCTAGGGATGGATAAGACCTCTCCTTCACTAGAGGTTTTCAAGCAGCATTTTGATGGTCATCTGTCAGAGATGCTGTAGCAGATCCCAGCACTGAGCCAGCAGTTGGACTAGAACAGGGATTCCTAATCTTTGCTCTTCCAGCAGTTATTGAACTACAACTCCCATCATCCTCAGCCATAATAAATTGCAGCTGGGAATAATGGAAGTTGTAGCTCAGCAGCATCTGGAGTACCACAGGTTGGGAACCCCTGGACTAGAAGACCAGGGGTTCCCAACCTGCTCGAAAAGTTTGTGGTCATATAAGGACATTATGACAATTGTTGCCATTTGCACTTAATTTGGTGGTGTGTTTTTTTTAACCATATTGCTAAACCTACTGTGATAGATAGTACTGTATTGTCATTCTGCTGTTAATTCTGTACTGAGACCTATGGACTGTAGCAGAGCAGGTATATACATGGTTTTACAACCTTCTTGTTAATATTAAGAAATAATGCTGTGTTTATCTTGTAGGCAGCTGCAAGCCAATCTCCAGTGTTACTAGAGGTAAGCAATTAAAAGAAACTGAGACTGTACCAGGAAAGAACTGCAACTTACTTGTTATTTCTCTGTGTAAACTGCCCTGAGCCATTTTTGGAAGGGCGGTATAGAAATCGAATGAATGAATGAACGAATGAATATTATTGCTCTTGGAAAGGACCAGTGCTCTGGGTAAAACTTTTTTCATGGATATAAATGCTGCCCCAAATAAAGTGTGAACAAGCCACAGTGAGCATGTGACTTAATTTGGTTGGGAAAGTATATTTCTTGCATCTGGTGGGAAGTTAGCTTTTTCTGACTAGTAAGGAAGCTACGTCATTGTTTGGATGTAATTAACATACATTTTATACAAGTCTTGAATGCATCCCTTAAAAGTCAAATTCCTATACTTTCAACCCAGTGGTGTTTTAGCATCAGCTCAAGAATTCTGAGTTGGTAAGCAGATGGTCTCGTTTGCATTCCTCCAATGTGCTAATGCCGCCAGTTGGGTATTTGAAAGGCTCATTAATTTCCCTCACTGTTTAGCAATAAGACCTTACTTGTTCTTTGCTCTGTCCCTGTTTCCTGAAACACTACACACAAACTGCTGGTTCCCCCCACTACACACAAACTGCAATACACCTATTGCTTGGATATAACATGGCATTATGGGTCTTGCAGTGAGGCAAAACATTTTAGTGACAGGAAATACTTTTCAAACTTAAAACTGCTGAAAGATATAGTGAGCAGGCAGAAAGCTAAGAATCTGGGCATATCTACCTATTGGTTTTATACCCGCTTCCTTCAAAAAATCTTGAGAAATTTTAGTTGGGGAGTGCTGAGCATTTTCTTCTAGTGATCCCAAATTCCCCTCACAGGGAATTGCGGTTCTTGAAAAACAGACCCTTATATTATTACAGGCTGCTCTCCATAGTTACTCAAATGGTTTGTTATCAGTTTCAGCTGTCCAGTATTGAATCTCACACATCAGAAATCAGTGTATCAGTCTTACAAATGATTATTGAGGGTAAGATTCTTTATTCCCTAGGTCTCTGGTGCTCTGTGCTGCTGCTAATATGATGCTTCTCCTCCTATCCTTTTACACCTGTCCTGAAGGAGTTGTATTCCCTTTCACTCAAAAGGGCTGCTAATTCTAAGCCTAGAAGGTAGCATTATGTAGTTTATGAAGGCTATACACATGTGTTTAAAGACAATCAGAGGCGTATCTACGGAAAATAGCGCCCAGGGCAAGCACTGAAATTGCGCCACTGTCCAAGCATCTGACGCAAACTTAGAATAAAAACTGCTTTGTTCCAGTAGGGTGGGAAAAAGTAACTTAGAAGGCAAATACAAAAACAAGCCCACCTCCCACACAAAATCAGCACAGGTTTCCTGTAAGAATTCAGCAGTAAACTGGGTTTTCCAACAGTCCCCAAAATTGTTGCCTCCCTATTGACTGAGCCATCCATGATTGATCCCTACAGGGAGCATAATTCATTACAGTAGAGGTTTTCAAATGTGTAACCTCTGATGTTGCTGGACTACAGCTCCCATCATCCACAGCCAAAAAAACCACTGTGGGTGATGGATGTTGTAGTCCAACACCTGGGGACTCATGTCTGAGAACCCCCTGCACTCAACAACTGAGAAACAACGAAATAATTACTTTGACGTTTATTTTTTACATTTGTATTCCGCTCTTCTTCTAAGGAACTCTGGGTGGCATATATGGTCTCCCACATTTTAGTCTTAAACTTGAAAGGGGGACGCTCAAAAACATTCAAAAACCTGATTCCCACATGCACCCTGAAGTTAAAGGTAAAGTGTGCAGTTAAGTTGATTTCTACTCTTGCCGCCCACAGAGCCCTGTTGTTTTCTCTTGGTAGAATACAGGAGGGGTTTACCAGTCCTGAAGTGGTACAGTCCAATCTTTCACTTCAGGGCTATACCACTTCATTTTAATTAATATGTAGGCTAGAACTGCAGTGGATCCACCTAGCACAAGCTCTTCAAACTTTGAGTAAAGATACTTGTAGGGTTTGCATTCTTACTGTAGCAAAAACTACTTTTATTTGTTCTTACAATAAACTCCTTTTGTTAATTAAAACCTATATCCCAAGCCAGTTTTCTTTAGTTCAGACACTTGCACAAATTAAAACTGCTTGGAACTCTCTCCCCTTTTGAGCTAAATTCCCCACATTCGCCCAAACTCGGGGTGTTGACCAATCATCCCCAAGGCAGTTCCATCAACAGTACAGGCTGACAAAGGATGGAGAACTACATTGTGTAGCTCACACATGTACCCAATAAACACAGTATCACAGTTCCAGACTAAACAAGAGGTCTGGAAGTGCCCTTCTATTCCTTTTGGCTGGAGAGATATTTGAATTTTTAAAAAAAACCAAAAACCAAAAAAACTCAGAAGCCATGAAGCGCTGACTAAAACTTCTGATAGTCATACACTGGGAATTTGATGCTTGTTGGCTTTCCTGAAGATTTGCAGAAGCAACTTAGATACATGGGAAGCTGCTTTATACTGAGTCAGACACTCCCATCTAGCTTGGCATTGTCTACTCTGATGGGCAGTGTCTCTCACTGACTTATATTATATTATTTAAAAAAAAAAAAAAACCTGTAGCCCCTTCAGGGGGCTTCCTAAAGGCAGTGGAGGGGGGGTCTGCAAAGGTTCCCCCTCCCCCCGCTGGCCTCTTAATTTACCACGGCAGCCTGTCCTGGGCTGATTTTCGGGTCCGTTCATGCCTGTAAATATTGGTGCGGTGGCCATTTTTGAGGCAGCCATGCATGCTCAAATGGCCTCTGCAAGGCCTGTGTGGAGGCCATTAAAAATTTTTTTTAAAAAAAATGGCCGCCCAAAACAAAATGTCCACCACACATGCTCAAATGGTGCCTTCGAGGCCCTAGGCCTTGCTAAGTCTCACAGAGGCCATTTGAGCATGCGTGGCGGCCTCCAAAATAGCCAACGTGCCCCAAAATCAGCCTGGGATGGGCTGCGGCAGTAAATTAAGAGGCTGGCAGGGGAGGGGGAACCTTTGCAGACCCCTCCCCACTATGGCATTAAGGAAGCCCCCTGAAGGGCCTACAAGTAAAAAAAAAAAAAAATCAGAAAATTTTTTAGGGGGGAAAATCGCGAACTAGGGAGGGACTGGGAAGCAGCATGGCACTGGCGCCCACCCCCCCTTCAAGTGGAAGCCAGGGCATGTGCCCTAGATACGCCTCTGAACACAATTAATCTATGGAAACTACAGGCATGAGTCTTATTCTTTCTTCAAGCCTTTTCAGCTCCAAGAAAGAGTTTTGCATATGCTGCTCCAGTAGCGCTGTTTGTGAAAAAGGCACTGCTGTGGAGGCTGCATGTGTGGCAAATGAAAGCCACAAATTCTTAGAGGGAATCTGAGCTGCGATTAGGGAATCCAGACAAATGCTTGGATGGAATAACAGGTTGTTTTGACATTTTTATACTTTGTAGTTATCAACTTTCCCCTTTCTCTACACTTTAAATAACACTATATTCCCTTTATATAACGCCTTTCCCTTTCTCCCTCATCTGCCGTCTGTGTGTGTACTGTATATGCACACCCATACGGTGTGCCATACAGACGGTGTGCCATACAGTATAGGACAGCAGTTTGAGCTTTCTTGCAGCTGTATCTCTTGAAGCTTCTGCTTGGTCAGCTTCTTGTTCCTGTCTGTCTCTCACAGCCATCTGGTCCCTCACTGATCTGATGGTTGATGTTTTTGGGGAAGAGGATCTTAAAAACAAAACACACACAAAACCCCAGCTCTTCACATCTGAAATTGGTGTGTTTTCTCTTTCCCCTTGCACCTTCCTCCCAACTGTCTTCAACTTCCTCCCAGCATTGCACATCTCTTAGCAATTGTCACCTAGAACCCATTGCCTGTCTGGTCCTACTGTCACTGGCCACATGTGCATCATTCACATTCTCTCCTTTTAACACTTCGAACGCAGTGCCTGGATGGAAGACTGCAACCCCCAGGGAAGGCAACTTGAGTTCCGTGGCAGAAGAAAGG
Organism: Hemicordylus capensis; assembly: GCF_027244095.1. NCBI lineage: Eukaryota > Metazoa > Chordata > Lepidosauria > Squamata > Cordylidae > Hemicordylus > Hemicordylus capensis. Next base: position 160,170,381 of record NC_069657.1, on the reverse strand, counting down.
CAGGATATAAATATAACAAACACATAGGAAAACTCTCCAGTGAATAATATGTAAATAAAATAAGGTACAGGAGACTGTAAAGAATTCAGTAAATACAAGTGTACCTTGCTATCCGCTGTTTCGCCTACCCCCCCCCCCCCAAGCTTGTCCTAATGCTTAGCCGAGGCATGGCAACTCCATATATTATTTCTTTTTCGCCAGGCTTTTACCCTGTAGTTTACTTATTTGTTTTTTCTTCTTTTTGTTAGTTACTTGAGTTTTTAATTTAGAATGTAATTTTAATGTTGGCCTGCTCTGTATGTTTTTGTACACCGCCCAGAATCTTCGGAGTGGGCGGTATATTAAATGTTTCTAATAAAACAAATATATTATCACTGTTAACCTTATTTGCCCTGTAATGTAAAGCAGTATCTCCATTTACAGTCTTGTAAACTGCCCAGAGAACTTGCGTTTGGGGCGGTATGGAAATATGCTAAATAAATAAATAATAAATAAATAAATTTAGGGTATGAGATGACCCAAGTCAGTCCAGTCAGTTGAGATTGGAAGTGTGCGCTTCCTGGCTCCTTAACCACTGCAAATATACAAGCTCTTGGGTATGCTGGGCACTGATGAATGGTGTGTGATGGTCTGGCTCACACATGCAGCAGGATGAGGTGGTAGAATGGAATGGGCTGTACCATTTCAGATTGCAAATAACTTGCGTTGCGGTGAGAGAGCTGGCCCACGGCCTTTTATCCCTGCTATGTTAGCTTTTAATGTAAGAGTTTTAAAAAAACAAAACACCATGAGAGAATATACATAAATGGTATTGCCTTACCTCTAGTCTGCAGTGGTGCAGACAACTTGACCATCTTATGATTCTATCACCTCATTCTGATGTATGTGTAGGCCAGTTCTGTGCTTGAGGTTACTGATTAAACATGCCCCCCCCCGCCCGGACTTGGGTCCTAAATGCCACATCGTATGTGCAAATGTCATTGAAGCATGGATGTATGCTTATTTGTTTAACTGCCAAAATGTACATTTGGAACAGTTCCATAAGTCTGTTTGAGGAACACCCACCTCAGTGGTTCAACAGATGATGTATCACACTCCTTATGATTAAAAAAAAAAAAATAGGCTGAGGTGGTTTTTAAAAGGTGTTTCTCTGCAAGATAGTGTTGGAGTGGGTACTAACTCATGAATAGATGCTTGCATAAATCTTTCCCACATTGGGTATTGCTTGCGGGAGCAGTTTTCAAGGAAACTGTTAACCTTAGAAGTAACCCAGAGGCTACTATTTATGCAGTTATACAGTCCAGCTCTTATTAAAGTATATAAATATAATTTGCACCAATTTGTTCAGTATGAAAGGAGGGCACTGTGTATTAAAAGAACAATAGTTTCTCTGTTTCACTGCTCTTAGGCTGACGGAATAAAACTCGCACTTTATGTCAAGACAGAATCTTTTTCGTATAATCTATAAAGAAGTTGGGAAATCATTTATCTGAGTTTAATTTTCTCAAGGGCACATAGTAGAAGTCCAGGCGAAAATGGACTTCTTACTATGTTCCTTCAATAAAGTAAGATGGCTGACATAATCACTTCTGATCAAGTGTCGGCTAAAGAAATTGACTAGACTCCTTGCATTAGCATGCTGTTATAGTGACTGTCAGCTCCTACCTTTGTCAGTATGACTTCACTCACCTGCTCTCTCTTTTTTAAAATCAAGGTGCTTCACAAATCAAGGTGAGATGGTTGGGCGGAAGGTTTTATCATGTTCTTTGTGCAGACTTAAAAGCACCACCTGCTATTTTTGTCGAGTATCAGTGTTAGGAAATTAGCTGCTTCTTGGAGCTTTTGCAGCCTTATTATCTAATAGGATATCTGAGGCAATATCCTCAAGGCTGTGCTGTTTCCTCAGGCTGTATTTTAGTGCCATCTAGCACCTTGTCATTTTCTGAAGCTAAGTGGGGTCAAGTGTGATCAGCACTTGCAGGCAAAATGCTGCTGCTTCCATGGTCCAAATTAAAGCTGTATTCTGTCTATGGTACATTTTGACAACATTTCAAAGGACCCACATAAGGCTTAAATTTCCCATCTCAGGAATGTTCTGTCCTGCTTGTTCTCCTCTGCCATTAAACGGAAGTATCCTTTGCTGGACTGACTTGTGAGGGTTTAGTCCAATGACATCTAACATGTCTCATAGGCTCTTATAGTAAAGGTTGGGTAAGGTGGGAAGGAATTGTGCAGATCAAATGTTAGTCTACTGGAATCCAGTTCTTGACAAGCCTGTGCTAGTGCTTAGTTGTTTGTGAACCAGCTGTGTTGAACAATGTGAAGGCTGTTCTCATGAGCAGCCTAACCCAGGTTAGGGCAGCCTAGATCCATGCGGATCCTGGCACTGCTTGCTTGCCTAACCGGACTCCAAAGTCTGACCTTTAGCCGAGGTTAAGGGTGTGAGCGCACCCTTAACCCCAGCACCAGGATCATGTGTGTGTGCTCGGGCTGCACACACAGAGATGGGTGCCTACCTAGATTGCCCTTCCCATGGGGGTATCCCCCAAAGCACCACGCTCGTCATGCAGTGCATTGTGGAATACATGGAGGCTGGGAGACATTGTTCTGAGCTCCGGAGATCTACACTGTGTATGCAGCAGCTCAGATCATGTGGGAGCACAATCCATGCCTCCCACCCATGTTGTTGGATCGTCTGCAGGGAAGGTAAGTTTATTGTGTAGCCACCCCCACCCCTGCCTCCTGGTCATGTGAATATCCTTGTGGTTTGCTTGTAATAGTCATGTAGGTCTTGTTGCTAAACCAGTAGAAAATGCATTGCCCCCCATTTGTGATTGGCTTAGCAGCAAGACCTACATGACACAATCTTTTTTTTGTCCGTCAGAATCTGGCACCTTAACCTTCAGAACAGATTGAAGGCTTTATGTGGAATTGTGCTTTGTGACCCAAGTGATATTCAAGAACAGAAGGCAGGTAGAATTCTGTTCAGTACCCCTTAAATTGGTTTTGTGGTGCTGGATTGTATTACTTTCTTGTGAACTCATATATGTTGCTTGGCCTTGAAACATTTCAGCTAAAGGCTTTTGACATATTTTGTGGCTTGCAGAATGCTAGTAACATTAACAACAATAATTGGAACATTGACTCATTGGTTCACATATTTTTCCTCTTCACATTCCACTACACTTAATTTAAATTACTGTTAAAAAAAGCCAAGCACATTTGGAAGATGCTATTCTGAAAATGGAAGGAGAAACCCATATTTGCACTTGTACTGTACAAATCTGTTTAATATTTCTAGTAGAAACTAATCACTGCACATTCTGTTCATCTCTGGTTGAGCTGACAGTTTCTTCTCTGTACAGAGCCAATATTGTAGAAGGGTACTGCTGTCTCTTCAGAAAATATAGATTGACATTCTAAAGTGTGAAAGAAAGACACACCTGTAAATGTACAACGATATGTACCTAAAGGCCTTGGGCTGCTGCTGCCCTCTGAATGGAGGCTGTTTGGATGTGTATATCTGCTGCTTACACTTCATGTGTTCCCTGCAGCAAAGAGTGGTGTAGCCTCTATCTGTAACTGGCACGAATGATGTGCACATTGTGAATTGGCCTGTAGCTGTTAAATCTGCTTAATTTCAAGAGCTGAGAAAAACATCCTTACCTCTGCGAGGGTTGTGGGGGGCTGCTTGGTTGCCAGTGAAGAGAGACGGCTATTGTGATGATGAGTAAAGATGTATAATCTGTCTGTTTTTAATTGTTTTTTGTTGTGGTTACACATTTTAATTCTTGCTCACCTCCTAGAGACTGTTTGCTTGAGGCAGTAGAGAAGTATAATGCATGAACAAAGTAGCAACAGGGACAGACAGTGCCTATGACTGGGTGCCATTCAGTGAGGGGAAAGTGCTGTCACTCTTTCATTCTGTATATCTCAGCCAAGCTCATAGGAACATAGGAAGCTGCCATGTACTGAGTCAGACCATTGGTCTATCTAGCTCAGTATTGTCTTCACAGACTGCCAGCGACTTCTTCAAGGTTGCAGGCAGGAATCTCTCTCAGCCCTATCTTGGAGAAGCCTGGGCAGGAACGTGGAACCTAGATGCTCTTCCCAGAGCGGCTCCTTCCCCTGAGGGGAATACCTTGCAGTGCTCACACATAAAGTCTCCCATGCATATGCAACCAGGGCGGACCCTGCTTAGCTAAGGGGACAAGTCATGCTTGCGACCACAAGACCAGCTCTCCTCTCCCCTTGGTAGTCTCCACAAGGTTACATTTGGAGGTATATGCTGGTGGGCGCTGGTATCCAGAGCCTGTAGGAGTTCTGAGAATTCAAGCGTTAGCATCACATCCTTCAAACTGTGGCTTAATTTTTGTGTCTGTCTGCCTGTTCCTGCAAAGTGCACAAAACCCAAGTTCCTGCTGGTGTGCTTCTAGTACTTTACGCATGGGGGAAGATCAGCACAACCCCCAGGTGGTGTACCTTTTTTGTGCCTCCTTACTCGCATGGCTGGCATGATGCTGGCACTCCTGCACTGAGGGTCTTGAGCAGAGGATGCTGGAGAGTCAGAAGGCCTTCTGGAGAGGCAGGGATAGTTGGCTTAGTCTGGGAGAACAGGTCTCCTGGAATCAGGCCTGAAGTCTAGGAACAAGGGCTGAGAGATTGGAAACAAGGGCTGAAGTGCAAAAGTCAGCGTGAAGGTACTGCAAGCAGAGCACTCAGTATGTGAGCTGTTGAGCCAGCATGTGCTCACTGAAGATTGTGACTTATATAGAATATTTGGGCCTCCACTCCTTATGGAGTCCTTCAATACGCTATAGCCGACTTGGGTGGTAAACCCTATGCCTGAGTAGGCCTCTCATTTTTCAGTAGTCCCTTTTTGGCTGCCAACCTTGTGTTCCTCCACTGTTGCTGAAAGTCAACCTAGGCTCTCAGTTGGAGTCTTTGGTGTGGTTCTTGTGGAGAAGTGGGGGCTCCCTTGGGGACAAGTTGGCATGCGGTTCCCTTCCCTGCTCCCTGATGGGCAGGCTTCCTAAGTGGGTGTACCAGGAATGTAGCTAGGTCCTGAGGGTTCTCCTGATTCACGGGCCTCTGGACTGACTCCCTACCCTTAGTCTTTGTTGGGGGAACTCCTGGGGGTGTGGGCCATTGAAGGGCCCCTCTGGGTTCTCTCTAGTGTCGGTCAGGACCTGTCTAGGGTCCTGACTGATGGGTCAGGAGCTTTAGGGCCTTGCATTGTGTTCTCATCTTCCCTGGTCTTGAGGTCTGGGACCTCCTCTTCTGAGTTGTTGGGGGCAATCCCGAGAAAACTTTGATATAAGAGTTGTGTTCCTTGCTGGGGCTTATGTACTCTTGATCAGTGTTCCCTCTAACAGGGATTCCCAGATGTTATTGACTACAGTTCCCAGCATCCCCAGTTGCAATAGCCTTTGGTTGGGGATTATGGGAGTTGTAGTCAACAACATCTGGGATTCCCTGTTGGAGGGAACACTGCTCTTGATGGTTTGCCTTAACTGGCTACTAAGTTAGTTGGAATCTTGTCCCCTGATGTAGCTCAGGCTGGTGGAAGGAAGTGGATGGGGCTAAGTTGTCTTGGGCTCTACACCATCTCTTTTTGGGGGTATGGTAGTGCTCCATTGTCCAGAACAGAACTCTTGTCTGAGTGAACATCAGATCACACCTACACTCCATTCAGACCCTGTCACAGCCTCTAAGTGTGCCCGGTTTTTGCCTCTTATGTTGGTAATATTCTGCTGAGAGCAGTTCTGCTGGTGTTGGATAATGCCAACACAACAGTAACATTGTGCTGGTATACAGTTTTGTTCCACTGGCATTAAGGATTAAATAGTAATCCTATCCCTGCCTACTTGGTACAACTTGAAGATAGGATTGCATTATAAATTGTTGTTGTTTTTTCCACCCATGTCAGCATTTGATTGATGGGAGAATTGAGATCCCTTGGTGTACGTAGCATGCAAAACACATGGGTGGGAAGATAGGGATAAAAAATATTCTCCTTGTAGAAAATAAGTATATATTACCTTCTTTAAACAGTAGCTTTCTATTTTCTCTTCTCAATTTGTACAGGTTTCAACACAACTTCCTGAAATAGCTCTTTAAAACGCCTATTTTTTCTTCTCTGTGTTAGAATATAATTGAACTGAATGAAATCTACGTAGACACGAAGCAGCAATTACTCAGCCCTGCTTTTCTTTCTTTTTTTTTTAATTCACAAAAGTAGTTTAATTTTACCCCCACTAGAATTTGAAATGCCAGTTGGTAGTTTGAAAGTATAGATCATTAAACTAATTAGGGGCTTTCGAAGTACGTCGAGCAGCTTGACAGCCTGCAGAAACACACAGATAGTGAATGGTGCTAAGAAGCACGATTAGGGTATGCTATGTACAAATGTAACATTATTTGATCAGTGAGATCGTGCTGGAAGTGCATTCTGCTTAAACGAACCATTTCCTCTCCAGTGTCAAATCTAGAAAAAAAAAAGTTCTGCAAGTTTGAAGCAGAACTTGGCTGTGCTCAGTACTGGTGGGTTGGTGTCTGTGTATCACAAATCTGTCTCCCTCTGCCCACCTGCAGGAGAATTTTTCAACTCTTTGATTATGCTTTTAAAAAGAGGTGATGAATGGATGTTTAAATGAAGACTCTGCATGGACAGCTTTTAGAAATGAATAAGGTGGGCAGCATGCCTGAAAGATGGTGGAGGATCGATAAAAACGGAGCTGCATTTAATTCACTGGTGTATACATCTGTAATGTACGTTGTGAAGATGTGCAGCTTACCCCATGGCATAAAAATCCGCTGCAACTCCTGTCTTAATGTGATGTCTGTACACATTTAGAGGACTTCAGAGGACTAAACTCTTTGGCTTACAATGTACTTTTGGTCTTCTTGAGGACCTTGTTGGCTTCCTAGTGTTAAAATGTTAAAACTTTTTAAAGTAAAGTTTATAAAAAGTCAAACATTGCCAAAGTGTATGGAGCAGGATAGAATATTCTTCCATGCTGTGATCTGTCATCTACTTGCATGCACCAGATTACCATTGAACAAGATGAGACTTGGGTATGCCCAGTTAGCTGCAGGAGTGCAACCTTAAATTGTGACCCCATGCATACTTTTATTTATTTATTTTTATTTATTAGAAACATTTAATATACCGCCCACACCGAAGACTCTGGGCGGTGTACAAAAACATACAGAGCAAGACAGCATTAAAATAACATTCTACATTAAAAACTAAAGTAACTAACAACAACAAACCCCAAATAGGTAAACTACAGGGTAAAAGCCTGGTGAAAAAGAAAAGTCTTCAATAGAGATTTAAAAACCAATAAGGAAGGAGTTAAACGAATCTGCAGGGGAAGGGAGTTCCAGAGATGTGGGGCAGCAACTGAAAAGGCCCTTTCATGGGTCCTAGTGCCTCTTGGGAATCAGGGACTGACAAAAGGGCCATTTGAGAAGATCTGACCTGACGGGATGTAACTGGATAGGAGAGGCGGGTCTGTAGGTAAACAGGCACCAGACCCTGCAAGGCTTTGAAGGTCAAAACCAGGACCTTAAATTGAACTCAGTAGCGAATAGGCAACCAGTGCAATGACTGCAGGAGAGGTGTTACCCTGTCATATTTTCTGGCACCCATGAGTAGGTGAGCTGCTGCATTCTGGACCCGTTGTAGCTTTTTGATTGCCTTCAAAGGTAACCCTAGATAGAGAGCGTTAAAATAATCTAAGCAGGAGATAACAAGGGCATGGGTCACTGTCATCAATGCCTGCTGATCAAGGTAAGGGCGTAATTGGCGAATCAGATGAAGCTGGGCAAAGGCACTTCTGGCCGCAGCCTCCACCTGCTGTTCAAGCAGGAGGCACAAGTCCAAAAGGACCCCCAAATCATGAACAAGCTCCTCTGGGGGCAGCACCACCCCATCTAGAATAAGGTTCACATCCATCTGTTGGCCGGTATGAGGGCTGAGTAAAAGTAGTTCAGTCTTAGTGGGATTCAGTCTGAGCTTATTTTGACTCATCCAGACCTTAACAGCTTCCAGGCTCTTACTTTTCTAGGAACAAGTTAGGGATGTGCAAAACATCTTGACATTAAAATGTTTTGACTCGAAACAGGCCATTTCGAGTGTTTTGAGCTCGAAACAAAATACCCTTTAAATAAAGGGCCTGTTTCCAGTTCAGAACAAAACAACCCCATTTCAATTCAAAATATTTTGACATTTCAAGTGCCATTTTGGAAGTCTGTTTTCCCCCCTTGTTGATTGGTTTTCTGGCACTGGCTTTTGATTGGCTTGCAATCTCCTTGCTGCTTTAAAATTAGTTAAAAATTGCCTGCTTGCCTATTTCTTTTGTGGGTTGTGTAGTAGGTAGCACCCATCTTGCCTTACCACCCAACCCATTTTGGTGTCCCTAGGAGCTACCCATGGGGAACAATGGGGTGTTTTTAGGTTCCCCATTGTTTTCTGTGGCCAAAACACTTGAAATGTTTTGAGTCTTGTTTTATCGAAACAACCAATTCAACTGCTGTTTCAACAAAACGTTTCTGTCTTCTGTTTCAAGCTTGAAATGAAAACACAAAATCGGTTTCATGCACATCCCTAGAACAAGTGCAGTTGAACTCAAGGGACTTACATCTGAGTAGATATGGTTGAGCTGCATGACTACAATTCTGCTCTCTATATCAGCGAGGCCTTTGCATGATGAAGAGCATAGAAGGCCAGGTGACCAGGGTGTGGAATGCAGGTCAGCTGAGTACTAACTTTGTCCTTGAATTGCAGCCTTTTCTCTGAAGTCTAAAATAGTGAGATGTGTGATGAAAATAATACCTTTTTCTTTTTAAAAAGAAGTTGGCGCTTAAGTGCAAAAAAAAAAAAAAAGTAAGAGCCCTGCTGAGTCAGACCAAAGGTCCGTTGTGTCAGGATGCTTCAGGTGCCCACCAACCAGGTGCCTCTGGGAAACCCACAAACAGGTCCTGAAAGCAGCAGGCCCCTCCTGCTGATCCTCCCTATGATTAGCCCTAATGTAAATAACTGGGATATAATGCAGCTGTGGTAGGGAAGATTCACAGTTGTGTGTGAGATGTTTTCCCTTGCTGCAGGTCAGTTCATGGGCAGATGTGCCTCTGGCTTCTATTTATTTAGTTAAAAACAAGCCCACCAACCCAGTGTGTATAACATCACATGTCATGTGGCTCTCACACTGTTGAAATCATTGTATATTTCTGTAGTATACAAAGGGATGTGTTCATGTTTGCAGAACATGCATGTAGCCCCTTTAAAAGAGTTTCCCTTAGGAGTAAAATTGTTGTTAGCTTGTCTAGTTAGTTTCCCCCAGTTCATTGACTTGTGTGGGAGTAGGGCAAGCATTGCAATTGGAGGATAATGGTACAAACAGGATTTCTCCCTGCAGTGAAGCTCCTCCAGTCTCTGTTACTTGTGGACAATTACCAAGCTACTGATACTGGATCACCATGGCTAGCACTATAGAAGTAGTGAAAAGTATGGTAAGGAGAAAGGTCAGTTATGTTGGTCCAAAGAAGTAGCCATGGGCTCATGGTTGAAAGAACATGCAGGTATTTTAACTTGAATGCCAGGAATTCTAGAGGTCCAGAGATAGTTGGATTGTGGGTATCTATTGGCTTACAAATCTGACCTTGTAAATCTAGGAATTCAACAGAAGTAATAAATTATTCCATAGCATGTACATAAGGGTATTTACCCCCAGTTGTGGTGGTGGTACACTAGAGATTTCAGCTTAGGCATTTTGCTGGGAGTAAAGGAAAGAGAACAGTATTGAGAGAAGGATGTTTTTAAAGAACAGTAAAAACTTAATGAGGCTCTACACATGATCGGTGTGTAGATGATCCTCAGGCTAGTCTTGTGTCTGGACGACTGCCGGCTGTGTCATGGAGCCGGTGGGGATTGGGGGCCACCTTGCTGTTGGGGGTCTACTTGTGTGTTGCTGCTTGCGATTGCCAAAATGGGGTTAGCAGAGAGCACTCACTCTAACGGTGGTGGTGGTGGGGGCCAATTAGGCGGGCTAGCTGCTGGGAGCCACACAGCTCCCAGCGGTTCACACGTGTGGGGGAAAGCAGGCTGGGCTGCCTTAGCCCACTTTCCTCCGCGTGTGTGAACACCTCACTTTGTCCATTTGTGTGACTCTGAAGACACAAGAAGAGCCCATTAAAGTAAACTGGAATACATCATCTGATCTTGTTTAAATGGACCTGCTCCTCTGGTATATGGTTTTCAATTGGGTTGGCTGTATTTATCTGAATCCAAGACTAGGAGGCGAGTCTCGCAATCAGTGAGACTCACCAAAATGATGTCTGTCAGGAGAGCGGGCTTAGCCCGCTCTCCCCATAGATGATTGCCCGCGGAGCCCTGGGCGGCTGGATCGGCCAACTACATGAATGCCGGCTCCAGGGATCAGGGGTCACACGGCCCCTGGAAGTTCCAGGATGCCCCGCGTGAGTGTGCAGGGCATGCTGGAGAGACCCCCGAGCCTGGGAAGCTGCTTGCAGCCTCCTGGCCACGGGTCTCCTCATGTGTTGCCACGGTGTGGAGCCGCAGCGCGGCAATACATGATCAAAAGAAGGGGTTAGCGGAGCACTCGCTCCGCTAACCCCGTTTAAGGGGAGGGGTATTTGAGAGGGTTACACGCTTTGGGGAAACCAGGCTCGCCTGCCAGCCTGTTGGTTCCCATGATCTGTGGAAAGCAGGCTAAGCTCCTTTAGCTTGCTTTCCACTGATTGTGAAAATACCTTCTAGGTTTTTTCCAAGTTATTTGATATTGGAAACCAGAAGATCATCTTAAATTTAGAGCCCTGTTCCTTTTTTGTAAATGCAAGTATATGTGTATTTAGCCTCTACTTTTTAAAAGGGTCATCTTAAATTCAGAGTCATCTTTGATGCGGGTAAATATGGTGTTTGTTGTTCAACTGAAGCTAGAGCCTTATCATGAAGCCAGCTTTGTTAGTAACTAGCTAGAATGATCTATTTGCAGGATGTAAAAGGGAAAGAAAATCCTGTGTGGTCTCTCTTTTAAAACCCCATCAAAGCAGCAGCCAAAATGAAAGCCTGTTGGTGGAAATTTCTGCCAACAAAGGAGCACATTTTTTTTTTGTCCCTGGAGCATTTGCAAGTTATTAGTGGAAGTGTAACACATAACCACTGTCGCATGGCAAACTGACACAAAATTCCTCTGGAGTTGATTCACAAGTGAGATGGCAGGTGCTAATTCATGAGTTGCACAGTGCCATCAATCCTCCTTGAAATAGGAATCCCAACAGATGCTAGGGCGAAGAATCATAGCCCCAAGAGACCTGGCTGCTTCCATTGCTTCTGTGTTAGATCTGTATGTTTCAGTCATGCCAGCCTCGGGCTTTGGTCCAGTTTGAGCCTTGGTGTAAACTCAGCGGTGTCCGTAGGCTTGCCCATCTTTGCTGCAGCATCAGCTCTGGCCCACAGTTGTTAAGCTTCTGACAGTATTTCAACTAAGCCTCTCTCTCTCTCTTTAATTCAGGGGTTTAGAAGCTGACCATAAAAGTGCACACCATGCTGGTGCTTGGCACACAGCAGCCCATCAGAATCTCATTGGGAGCATTAATTTCAACTCTTTCTTTCTTTCTTTCTTTCTTTCTTTCTTTCTTTCTTTCTTTCTTTCTTTCTTTTAAAGGAATCAAGTCTATTTGTGAATACACATTAGAAATATTCTGGATTAAAAATTAAAACTGGAGAGAATATTTGTTTCAACAATTTTCATATCCACCTGCAGGTGTGAAATAAGTAGCTTTTAATATCTGCTCCACATCAGGTTGAAGCATTAGTCATGCCTAGAAAAGAGCATTTGCCTATGCTGAATGAAGGGTCAGCATCCAAGACATTGGAGTCCTGTTGTGTTGCCATTGGCATAGTTTGTACTAAATGTTAAGCTGGTTCTGTTAGGTGCTCACTAAATGGAGCGATGATTGCCACTGGAGAATTCCTTAGCAGTGGATGGCTTCCTTCTTATATACCCTGTGCCAGAATTCTAAAACTTGGTTTGCATTTGCATCAAAATGAGGTTGTAGAATCCTGAGGTGGTAGAATGGTGTACTGTATACCACTCCAGATTACAGGACGCTTTCCACATGGAAACTTAAAATTGCTTCACTACATATAGGCTTGGTGTGCGTTTGTATGATCTGGGTTTTGACACCGTCTGGTATATGGGAACAGCAAGGTGCTGTTCACACAGCCACAGCCTGTAATTGGATCTTATCTTGATGTTTGAGGTTTAAAGTGTTGTATGTGTATGTGAGAAAATAGTAGCTGATTTTATTAGTTTGAGAACAGTTTGCAGGCTTGCTCCGTCTGTCCCCGCCCCTGCCCCTCAGGTGTTATGTGGAGGGGCTTGGCAGTGGATATATATCTTAATCGGTGTCTTTCCGCATTTGAAATCAGCCTTAAACTATGCCCGCCACCCCAAACTGCCCACTGTTGTTGCACAAAGCAACCGGCCTCTGCAATCTGGTGCTGCTCATGGGCAGCAGTACCAGCAATATCTCCTTGGGTTGCAATCGGCCAATTTTATTTTATTTGAAAGAACCTGATGCACTTGTGCAAATTCACCAAGAGGGGAAAAAAGGAGGGAATAGAAAGCTGTTATTCCTCCCCTCTCCCTCTCTCTCAGGGAAGCACCCTGTGTGTGGGTCCATGGGCGGAGGGTTGCTTCCTCTCCTGTTCCTTTCTCTTGCTTTCTCCCCTCAAAGCCTCAGTGCAGGAGGAAGTGGTGTAAAATCTGATGGCTAACCCTAACTGGCTTCAAAATATGACTCGCTTTGAAGCTGGTTAGGGTTAGCCGTCGCATTTTACACCACTTTCTCCCATGCTCAAGCTCACAATTTGGAAAGCAGCCAGGTGAGGAATCACATTTTTTAGCCTACTTTCCAGTAGGCCTATGAGATCACTTGGCATTTCGTGTGTCTGTCTCTGTGTGTGTCCCTATCAATTTCGCAGTGCCTGACCCAATATGAACCAAATCGGGTACAGTTGTAGGGAAACATAGGGACACTTCAGTGGCATAGTTTGTGATGTCATCCACCCCGATTCAAGATGGCAGACACACACACTTTTGAGGCGCAAATGAAGGGCTAAATTGTGAACAGCCTAACCTATTTGAACTAAATTTGCTACAGCTATAGGGACACATTGGGATGCCCCAATGGTGTAGTTTGTGGTAATGTCATTCACCCTGATCCAAGACAGCAGACGTGTGAACATTTAAGGTGCACAAGAGATCTAACTTGTGGATCTCAATTTGAACCAAATTAAGTCCAGTTGTAGAGATAGTACCACCCAAAACTCACGTCTGAGTGATTTACAGTAAAACAGTACAAATTAAAACAATTTTAAAATTTAAAACAAAGCTAAAATCAAACAAAGTTGAATGCTCCTTCATGTAAGAATTCCCTGCAAATTAAAACCGAGTAACACACTGAGGAGAGAGGTTCTAGCCCATTCCCCTCCTTGCTGTGCTAGTCTTCCTTCATATGAATACTTTATATGTGATGCAAGGGAGCATTCAAAAATGTAATTGCCTGAAGGGATGCGGTCTGAAGGGATGGGCATTCTGAAGGGACGCGGGGCATTCTGCCGCCTTGGCTCCCTACTGCTTCATTTTGTTGCACATGTCAACCAGGCTAAATAAAAGCCGAATATGGGACACAGTGATCTAGGCAACCCTCTTTTGCAGAACTAAGAGGGCAACTCTTGACAGATTTGGTAGAAATTATGAACAACCTGAATCTCTTTACCTTTGAGAAAAGTGGTACTGATAATGGCTTTGGGTCAGGGTGGATTTGATTTAAATCAAACTGATTTAAATCACTATTTAAATCACGATTTAAATCACTAGCAGGGTGGATAAAATTTTTAAAAATCCGATTTAAATCAAAAAAATTGGATTTTTTTGATTTAAATCGGATTTTTTTGATTTTTATCCACCCTGCTAGTGATTTAAATCGTGATTTAAATCGTGATTTAAATCAGTTTGATTTAAATCAAATCCACCCTGCTTTGGGTGTTGTATAGTAGGAAGGGAATGGAAAATGATCCAGGAAATGCAAGAGATGAATGCTTTCCGATCCCTGAGATGTTCAGAGTGGCACTCGTACATCTCTCCTCGTAGTAAGGCAGTCATACTGTTCCCACAGTGGGAGCTGGAGGAGGGGGTTGTAGCTCAGTATCAGAGCATCTGCTTTGTGTGCAGAAGGTACCAGGTTCAGTCCTGGGCATCTCCAGTCAGGGCTGGGGAAGATCCATGTCTGATACCCTGGAGAGCTGCTATCAGTGTAGATTATATTGACCTGGATGGACTGATGATGCGACTCGGTATAAGGTAGCTTCATAGGTTCATTTGCAACTCATGGTGAGTGAGTGGCAGGGGGAGAGGAAGTTGGACTTGTGCTTTCTGATTTCCTCCCCGTCCTCCAATTCCTTGCACGAGTCTATAATGTCTCAAGCTGTTTCCGAAGGGAAGCTTAATTTTGCCTTGAGCGGCCGAGTAAGAAGACTGGGATGCTTAAAGTTCCATGCACAATCTTGTCATTTAGTCCTTTCCAGCAGTCTGTTGAATATTCTACCCTGAGGGCCAGTCTGCATTTGTGGCTTTCCTTAAGCCCAATTCAGCTCATGAGTACCAAGTTATAAGTCTGCAAAACAGCTCCTGAAATACTTTTATTTTATTTTATTTTTAACCACCCCTAACTTCTGTTGCTCGGCGCTTTACAGCAAAATAAAACAAATTAAAACAGAAATTAAAACCTTCAAACAATTAAAAGCCAAAAGTTTGTTTAAAAGCTTGGGTGAATAAATGTGTCTTTTAAAGACTTTTCAAAAGTTGTCAGAGATAGAGAAGCTCTTATTTCAGCAGGGAGTGCATTCCAGAGTCTCGGGGCGGCAACAGAGAAGCCCTGTCCCTGTGTAGCCACTAGACGAGCTGGTGGCAACTTCAGACGAACCTCTCCAGATGATCTTAATAGGCGATGGGGCTCATGTCGAAGAATACATTCTCTTAAGTAGACTATCTTTGCTGTAGACAACCCTGCATTAATATCAAACCTTGGAATGTGCAGCCCACATTAGTGTCATTGTCCTTGCTGTTCACGGGTAGAAGTGGGAGGAAGAGATGAGCAAATCAAACACTGTTGAGTATGGGGACCAAGTGCTGAAGGAGGTCATCCAGTCGCCAAAGAAAATTCTGTATAGTTAATTGACAGTGTAAGTTTGTAGACCATATATGTCTTTTAAATATAGAGTGGGGAAAGTGTAATATATGTAAAGACAAACTGTATTTTGTGGACTGAAGTACAGTGTTCTGCTAAAAGCAATTCAATAAAATGAATCTTGCTCACATCCATTAAGTGACACTTTGGGGAAAGGGTTATTTTTGTTGTTGTTTCGTTTTTTGCCAATTGATTTTTGTCCTATCTAGACTCAAGATATGAAGGCACTAGAGATAGAAAACTAATGAAACTGAGGGGAGAAATGACACTCCTGCACAGTGCAAATTTATTGAAAATGAAATCCATGCACCATAAATAATTCTTAGTAAATGAAACGCTGCTCTATCTGTCTTGTAGTCACATTTACATTGAATGTCAGATCCAAAGAAACAAAGTCTGCCCCAAAAGTTACATTTTATCGTTAAGTTTCTTGTTAAGAGCCACAGCAAAGTTGAATTTAAGCAAAAATGTTGTTCTTAGTGTTGGAAAGCTCAGATTTTGCATATTTATTGTATCTATTTTACAATATGTGTGTACTGCTTATCAGTTGTGATGGCTCTCAAAGTGGGTCTCAATAATAAAATCAGATTTATAGGGAGGCAATATTAGCTTTGCAATGACAAATCTAGAAGAGTAGTTGCTGTCAGTGGTATCACGTGGGCCATGGTTCAATTCCCTTGAAAGGTGAGGGCAGCAAAGAGGGGGACTTGTGGGCAGATGTATTAGTCCTCTTCCCAAGCCATCAGATGTTCCTACTGCTATTTGCTCTGGATAGACTGGATTGTTCCTAGAGAGGAAATGGCTGTTGAGCATGGGGGCAGGCATAATGGCCTCTATCCAGTCTTCCTAGAGTTGCCTGATAGCCTAGTGTCCACATTGTTCTGCCCCACCGCTCTAGCAGCTCCTTTGCCCCGTTCCTCAAATAGGCTACTAGGTTTATGTTTAGTAGCCAGACTTTTTTCAGTCTCTGTGTGTGGGGGGTGGTCCTGTCCCAGCCAGTGGTCCCTCTAATTTTTTTCATCTCTGTGTGGAATGAATTTTGTTCTGGGTGGCAGTATCAAGGCATTGTGTGCACAGATGCATTCAGAGTGGGGCCTTCCTAATTCAACCTGATCTAAAATTAACTGAGCGGACATCAGAAAACTTGTGAGCGTGTGCATGTGCGCACGCCTTAGAGGGAACAGTGGTCCCAGCTGATGTTCATCTGCTGTGGCACCTGGCCCTGCTTTCCTGAAAGGTGGTAGTCCCAACAGGGAATACTGAGGAGCATATGTTCTTCCTAGCCCACCAGTTATGCTTGCGGCTGGTACTATAAGCTCTCAGCCTGATTTTGGAGCCAATTTTTTTGGAAAGTAAAAGTGTATTCTCAGGACTGTATAGGTGTGTTGTGGCAATGAAAAACCAAACAAAACCAGGCCTTGCCTCTTTCCAGATGTTCGCCCATGGCAAGCCAGGCACATACAGGTTTCTGCCATAGGCTCAGTTCAGCTGAACTGATGTTTGGCACGCCACTGCAGACACTTGGAAAGCTTAATGTGCAGTATTAAGCCAATAGCCAATCCAGAAATAATTGAGTGTGGCATGTACGTGGAAGTGTTTGCAACTCATTGTGGGCTGAACATTTTCCTACAGCCAGCATATACTGAGATGATGAGTTGGTTCTAATTCCTTAGGTTTCAGTGAGATTAAACTTCCAAAGTAGTGCAGTGAGGGACTACTCACTGAGTCCAACCATTCTTTTAAGGGGTCACTGGCTTTGGAATTACGCTCAAGGATGGAATCGGAAGCATATCCTGTCGTCCTGCTTTCCTTCCAGTTATACAGTAGTTCCTTCCAAGTGGCAGGAGGAAGGGCATGAGTGAATGGCAAGAGGATAATCTCAGCTGCTTGTTCTTTTGATGTATATTGATGAGAAAGCTGGGCCACCAGACAGTCTCCCAAACAGAGGCAGGGTTTGATTATCTATGATTATGAGCTTTTGATTTATCCTGACTTAGTTTTTGATGAGCTCAGTGGCCTCTTGAGAGTGATGAAGGGTTTGTCTATGGCACACCCTTTCATACGCAAGGGCCTGCTTCATCAGATAGGTCCAGTGAATAAGAAACACAGACTGACGTTGCTCAGAGCAAAGAGTGACTAAGTGGCTAAGCAGAATTTGAATCCAAATGTATTATGCCCCAGTCCAGCTCTGCATCTGCTTCAGCACTTTGGTGCTCTTTGGCATTTGATAGGAGTGACACTGGTAAACGCCTCTCTTTCTCATATTTTATATCTTTTTTGTGTACATGTTAGATGCCCTCTGGTGGATCTGTAACTGCGGAGGAAAGGATTCATCCACCCACCTCCACCCAACTTGATTAGTTTCTGCTAAGCAATACATAAGATGCATTTTCCAGTGCTTGGGAACTCTTTCTCCTCATCTGGTTATATAATCTGTTTTTCTTAGCTCATTTCTGTGCCATGTGAGGGGATTCGCATAATAGGAAAGGTCCTAAATTTACATGGGAGGCTTCATGGGTAGGAGAAATCTATGAAAGAGAGGGAAAGAGACCTTCCCTGCTGTTAGTGTTCTGATTACAACAGGGGTAGGAAGAAAAATTTCAGTTTTAGGAGTTACTATCAATTTTTTTCAGGTGCAACCAGGAGCTTCTGATTCACCAGCCTCCCCTGTTTTTTTGCTGCAATCTAAGGTCTAATCAAAGTCGTGGTTCATTTCACTTACTTTTATTTTTTAATTTGTTGTTCTCCCTTGTAGGGCGGGGGGAATTGTCTGATAATTCTGAACCATCTTTATATGCTTCACAGCTTACCTTTTGTAAGAATGCCATTTATTTTTGTGTCGCATACAGCATAGGTCCCCCCCCTGCCCGCCACATAAAGGATTATCATAAAGACCAAATATGATAGAAAAACTAAGCAAATCAGAATGTGGTGATTTTCTTCTGGGGGAAGAAATAGGTTTTTCAAACAAAAAGTATGTTCATACCTTTCTTGTCACTATAAACAAATGGAAACTGCAGGTGTGCTCCAAGAATAGAGGGAAGCTAACCACACAATCACCGTTGAGGTTTATTGCAGTGGCATACCCCCACCCACCGCCCACCGCCCAAACGTAATGCAACTCTCCACATACTAGAATAATTGAATTTTTGACCAGCACATTTTTCTTTGCAGATTTTCTTCCTGTGTCTTTTACTTGGCAGTACTGTAAGGTCTTTATTTAAGATGCTCACACACTGCATTTAAAGCTTACCTAACTCTCTTTATATCTGTCTTGTGTGTAATCATATGTGCCTGCTGAAAAATTAACATAGAATGAGCTTTGCAAAATCTCAGAGATTTTCAGCAAATAAGAATACTGCTGTTGGCTCACAGGCACCACTAAGATCAAGGTTAATCTCTAACAACCTCCAGAGGGGAAGCTGTGTTAGTCTGTTACAGCAAACTCACAAGAAGAGTCTTGTGGCACCTAAAAGACAGATTTATTTTAACATAAACTTTTGTGGATGACAGCCCAGTCCATTAGATGGATGGAATGTTTATTCTCAGTTGGCAGAATATGTACATGCACACATACACAGGAGATAAAAAGGTGCAACCAAATGGACATGCAATATGAGAGGTATGGTCTGTGACAATTTACACTGAATTGACACAAATGGTACCTCTTGCGTTTCATGGCTATTTTGTCTTCTTGTTACTTCCCTTACCCCACTCACACTCTCTGCTCCTGTGTATGGATATGTAGATATTTATTCATATATATATATATATATATATATATATATATATATATATATATATATACACATACACACACACACACACACACACACACACACACGCGCGCCAGCTGAGGATGATACTTCATCCATCTAATGGAGTTGACACTACTCCACAGTAGTATATGATGCAATGAATGTGTCTGTCTTCAACAACAACAACAATACATATTTATATATTGCATTTCAACAAAAGTTTCCAAAGTGGTTTATGTAGAGAAATAATCAATAAGATGGAACCCTGTCCCCAAAGGGCTCACAATCTAAAAAGAAACATAAGACAAGACACCAGCAACAGCCACTGGAAGTACTGTGCTGGGGGTGAATAAGGCCAGTTACTCTCCCCCTGCTAAATAAAGAGAGTCACCATGTTAAAAAGCTGCCTCTTTGCCCAGTTAGCAGGGGTCATTAAGGCACCACAAAGTTAACATCTGGATTCTCAAACTTTGGGGCAGACCCCTTGGATGAGGGTGGAAAATAAGATGTGTTGAGCAGGGAAATTAAGATTTTATGCTAGCCTGCACTTATAAAGTCTACAGTGCCTTTTCCCAGATTGGGAAAATAAGGAGGTTTGTAGCCCTTACCTTGCATTTCATCATAGGAGATGGACAGTCAGAAGGAGGTTGAGCTACACTGGGAGAGTTCAACTAACTTTCCAGAAGTATACAGAGAAGAGTATGGAAAGGATTTCTGTTGCTGTGATTCTTACTGGCTCCCCCACCCCTTCTGATTTTAATCACATGTGTCCCAAGCCACGCCCACTGCACTTGGTGTCTGATGCAGGGAGCGTGGCCAATACTGGGGATGGGGCCAGTCAGCCTTTCCAGAGCTTCCCCAATCAATGGCTCTTCTTGTCACTGACTGGGAGCTCCTTTCCCTGCCTCCTTGCGAGGAGGAGGGAAAGGAGCTCCCAGTCAGCAATTCAATGAACCACTGTGATTAGGGAAGCTCTGCAGGGGCTGACTGGCCCTGTCCCCAGTATTGGCTATGCCCCCTGTGTCTGACAACATATGCATGGCCACTACCAAGGACCCTCTCCTATCCTTCCCACCCCAGCCAGCATTTCAATGAAACAGTGGCTGGGGAGGAGCGGAATGTGCCTCCCACGCCCAGCCAGCGAGCACTTGGTTTGCCTGCTGGGTTCGGGAGAGGGCAAGGGGATGCTTGGCTGAGGGTGAGGAGGTGTCCTGGCGACCCCCCACCCCCACCATGGCGGCTGAGGGATAGGCATTCTCCCATGACCCTGTACCTCAGTTTATGGTTTCAAGACTCTACCAAGTGATTTTGCTCCTTAAAATGTGATCTTTCACCTGTGATGTGAAAGGGTACAGGCCAGGAGGTACTCTTGTCACATTATTTTGCTCCAGATACAGCCTGCCTCTCTGGAATAGGCAAGTCAGCAATACCACTGGGGTTCAGCCTATGGCTCCATTACGAGGCCTGCTGTTCGGTCTGACCCCGGACCAAACACCCCCAGACTGTTTGGGGGTTTGCGGACCTTTATTTTCTTTTTAAAAAGAACCCACTTAAAAATGCACTTACTTTCTCCGGGGGACTTGTGGGAGGTGGCGGGGGTCCACGGAGGTTTCCCCTCCCCCCGCCAGCCTCAATGCAGGCCAAATTCAGAGGCCAAATTCATCTCAGAGGCCAATTGCGCAGGCATGGCAGCCTCCAAAATGGCCGCTGTGCTGAGGGGGAAGGCCTGAACGGGCCAAAGAGCCGGTTTGATCTGCATTGAAGCTGCTGGGGGGAGGGGGAACCTCCGTGGACCACCCCCGCTACCTCCCACAACTCCCTAGGAGGGGGCAAATGCATTTTAAAGTGTTTTTTTTTTAAGGTCCACAACCCCCTCCCCCCAGACCGAACCGGGGGGCGGGTTCGAGAGGGTGCCAGATCAAACTGGGCCAGCCGATTCCATGCACTTCCCTAATGGTGGCTGACATTCAGACTAAGTTACTCAGTACTATTACTTGGGAGATATTCTAAAGGACAACTTAATTTCAGTTGGACTTGGGAAGCTGCCTTATACCAAGTCAGACCATTGGTCCATCTAGCTCAGTACTGTCTGCACTCAATGCCAGCAGCCCTCCAAGATTTTAGGCAGTAATCTCTCCCAGCCCTACCTAGAGAGATCAGAGAGTGAACCTGGGACCTTCTACGTGCAAGCAGGCAGATGCTCTTCTACTGAGCTATGGCTCCATCTCCTAAGGGGGATATCTACAGTGCTCACATGTAGTCACTTTGGTCGGATAATTCAGTTAGCTGGTGACTATAATAATTTAGGTAGTTTCATTAACTGACCTGCCCAATGGAAAAGAGAAGTATATCCTATACTATAGTATTATACAGGCCTTGGGAAGGGTAGATGTAAAAACCAGCAGATGAGACAACACACTCTTTCAACACATTTTGACAGGACACAAGTGCCAGTTGTGCTACACTGATCTAAGGCAGGGAAAAGCAGATGAAGAATATGTTATTCAGCCTGTGGGGTGGGTATTGTAAGGCTGGATATCAAGGATAATGGACCATTTGTAAGCCATCTATATGATTTCAATATCAGTCACTATTAATGTGAGTCATATGGGCTCCGGATTACAATTGGACAAATAGAACATTTGAACCCATACCAATAATTCCCTCTGGATTTTCTAACAGGTCTAATCCTTCAGAAACACAAGTCAGTCGAAATGATCATATTAACCTCAGAGCTTTCTTACATGTTCATTTAAGTGGCAGTGATAAGATCTTAATGGATTTCAGCCTTGTATCTGTTTACACAACTGAGGGGTAAAACGGAACCAAATTAAAATTAAGGAAGAAGGCTCCAGGACCTTTTGCTTGCTTCTAATGGCATTATGAAAGAACTGCACACACAACATCATCAAAGATGGTAACTAGGGTGGGCAGGAAGCTGAAGGAAGTATCCACTCTCCATTGGGAGAAATTTAATGCAGCCCTTCCACCCACTTGATATTACTTTAGGGCCTGAGCAACAGTTTCAATTATGTGCAGACAAGCCTGAGGGGAAATACCTGATTTAGAATAACAACCCCAGCATTTGAAACCGCTAGTTCTTTTTGCTGTGTGTCCAAAACGCTAGCAAGTTTTCAGCCACATAGATACTTTCTGCAATATATTAAATCTGACCATATTCGAGAAGTATCCATGTTAATAAGTGTTTGTAATAAACTTACAGACACTGAATAGAACGGGGCAGAAACCACAGAAGACTGTTTTAATAATGAAGAATCTTTATTAGAAAAGGTCAGTATAACTGAGCTTGAACGTATTGCTCTATCAGTGCCTGAAAAATTCCGTGTTTCTGTGTCTTTGCCAATACTGAAAAGTCCTACCCAACCTAAAGACTGGAATTTAAATTAAATGTCTCTGACCCCAGTGGATCGTCTTTCTTTTTAACAACATGACATCGCTTTATGCTTCCAGCCTATTAATAATGGGCTTGACATTGTTCATTCTCAGCCCTTTAAACACACACGCGTGCACGCGCACACACACACACACACACACACACACACACACACACACACACACACACACTTGTGCGTACTGCCCCCCCCCCATTAGTCTTCAAACTCTAGTATTGCTTGCTGGTTTCATTCTTCCAACCATCAATGGGGATATTGTTTACTCTCACAAAAGACACATCAATTGTGGGTGAATGAATTTTGATGTTGTTACATTCCTCCAGATTAAAAAGAAATATGCAGTTCACCAAGAGAAAAGTGCACAGGGAGCAAAGATGAGAAAGGGTGGGGAAAAAATTCTTAACAAAACAATGGTTCAAACAATTGTATTCCACTGACACAGTGAATTCCTGAGACTCCTGAATGTTAGCTTGGCAAGAAAGCATCAAGTGAGCCTCTCAAGTTTGCTTACAAAATGCTATTTGTCTCCAATCAAGTGGCAGGAGATTGTGTAACAACTACAACATATTTCTTTCCTGTTCTTTGAATACTAGATTTAAAAAGTTTAAACCTCTCCAGGACCAGTTGGAAGACAGATGAGTGTATAAAGAAATCTGGTTTTTGTCAAAAGTTCCTAGATTTGTGTGTGCATCTGTATAAATCCATTCCCGCCCTGAAGATAAATGTTTTGTAAGATCAAGTCTTCATCTTGAGTAAGAGTCTTAAAGACAAGCAGAAACTTTGTGCATTTTTATGATGCAATCACAGAACTATTTCCCCCCTGAAAAGTACAATTTTACAAGAACAAAAGAATTAATAATAATATAATCATAGGCAAAGGTTCACAAAAGAGTTTGAGAAGCCTACAGGTTTGTACAGAAACATAGGTGCAATTTATGTTAAAAATCACGTTTTTCATCGTGTGAATGAACTTGAGACATGAGACTTCTCCAGAAGAACATGGAAGGCTTTGTGCCTAAGAGCAATGATGCTTGCAGCTGTGGGATGTACCATATCTTGTGAAAATATGGTTGTATCTGGTTAGAAAGCAAGTCATAACTTTCTGCTGCTCACACTTACAAGCCAGAGTTCTGTTACTCAGTCATGATTTTGAACTGCCTGCCTCTACAATTATATTGCATTCTGCTGTAACTGATTTAGTAATCTAAATGTATTTTTTTTTAACCCGAAGAAGTGAACTCTAGCTCTGTCTGTGTGTTTTGAGAGACATTTCAACGAGTGGCTTTCTCTGCCTAAAAGCATGTTCTTTATTGTTGGCCTCTGTTGCAAGCTTCAGCTTTTTAACTGCTTGCATTTTTTGTATGCCTATATCTGCTAGATTAAGGCTTGAGAGATCTTTTCTTCAGGAACATATTTTAAGCCGATGCCTCCTAACACTCTGTTTGATAAGCTGCCCAATGAAGCTTGGTTATTTTAGACAAAGCTGATTCTTAACTTCTTTTTTGATAAGCTAAATTGAGCTCTTTAAATCTAGTTTCCAAGTGCTGTTTTCCCATCCCTCTCTTCAGGTGAATTTTTGAGTTTGCCTGCAGGGTTTAAAAAAACCCACCACACTAGTTGTGATGGGTCAGAGAGGGAGCCTTACCGATGCATGTGCTTTCTGTCGAGGCCTGCAGAAATAGTATGGACTTGAAAACAGCTTTGGAGTAGGGGCATTTGGTTCATTTCAGACAAAGATAAACATACCTCTGCCCATTCTTCTTATAGAAACTTTCCATATAAATATTTGTAAATGGGTACACACTAAAGTTCTTCTGGCCTTCTCTTCACGAGAAATGGGTAGCAGAGCAAGAACCACTGATTATATTTTTTGAGCATGTGTGTGTTCAGTAAATACCTAAGGCCAGGATTCCCCCCCCCCCGGCCACTTGTTGGTAGTAAAAAGGCTGTGGTTGGTCACAGTGTAAAATCATAGCCTATCTTTTGACAGCATCTTCAATGTAGTCTTTATATCTGTGCTGTTTGCCCCCTTTCCCACTTTTAGTTCAGAAAAATAAGCTTAGTGGACAACATGATCTGTGGTCTGTTTCGGAACCTGGCCACTCTTGATCCTCCTCTACTTTTTTTTTTTTTTTTGGCAGCTTATGAATATTTGTTAGAATCTTTAACACTCCCTATTTTTACTTGTAACTAGCATTAGTTAATGCTGAAAGATACTTTCCCACCACTACCAACTGGCAACCACAGAGAAGTGCTTGATGTGTTCTACAGCACCTGCTTGGTTCTTTAAGGGCAACAGGCCCGACAGATCTGTTGAGTTCTTTGCTTTAACCTAGTGTGCACTCCAGAACACTTCCTGCAATGCTCTGCAGGAGTCATTGAGGAAATGAGACTTTGGGTAGAAACATAAAAAGCCACTGTTGTAATGGGCAGGTGCAGTTGGCGTAGCTACTGTTGAACTGTAGTAGTGTGTGTAACACAAATGTCAGAGGACTTCCAAGGGCATCCCCTCCCCTCGCAAGAGAAGTCTATCATCCTCCTCAGAGCGCACAGCCAGCAAACAAGAAACAAGGCGCTTCCTGGCTGGGAGAAGGTTGTGGGCAGTGCTTCCATGTTCTGATGCTGATCACGCCCCTTGTGCCAGCATCGGAAGCATGTCGATGCAGGTGTGTGGTCAGCATCATGGCACACATGCATTGGTTGAGAAAATAAGCACCCAGCTGGTGAAGGAAATGCTCACTGACTGGAGAGGGCAACAGGTGGCCTAACTATGCTCTTATACTGGCCATACCTATGCATTGACATGCATCTGATGCTGGCACAAGAGGCCATGGCTGGCAGTGAACATGGAAGCACCATTGGTTGTACCGTCAGTGCCACTTTTGTTGGAGAATGTTTGTAGAACTTCATCTGTCATGTTGTGACCCCTGCTAACTGGGCAAAGAGGCACCTTTTAAGGTGGTAATCCTCTTTATTTAGCAGGGGGAGAGTAACTGGCCCAATCCACGCTCATTACGGTACCTCCAGTGACTGGTGCTTATGTTTTCTTTTTAGATTGTGAGCCATCTTATTTATTTGTTGTTTTTTCTATGTAAATCACTTTGGAAACTTCTGTTGAAAAGTGGTATATAAATATTTGTTGTTGTTGTTGTTGTCCCCTCTCAGAAGTAGGGGTTGGCAGGACTCGAGGAGCAGGGGATGCTGGTGCTGTGAAGCGGGGGGTGGGGGCACCAACCTTTCCTACTTACCTGCTTAAGTGGGAACACTATCAGAAATTAAGTATGTTCAAGGGTTGGAAACGTCAAATTGGCACTTTTATTTATACACACTAGCACAATGGCTGTCGTTGTGATGTAAATTTGTAAATGGGTACACACTCAACATTATGTGGGGCTTCTAGTGGTGGGTGTCCAGCATCCTTACAGAATCTCAGGGAGCTCCTTGGCTCCTGTTCATGAGAAATGGGTAGCAGGAACAGTTCACTATATTTAAGCATGTGCAGGGAAAAGATCCTGCACGGAGCAGGGGGGTGCACTAGAAGACCTCCAAGAAAACCTCCCTTCCAATTCCAGAATTCTGTGGCTGCAGAGAAAAAGTATATTGAAAAGTTCCTCCATGTTGCATCCTAAGAACACTTGTCACGTATGCCTACATTGTTGTTGACAATGTGTGTGGTGGCTGCATATGTGTTTGTTTCACCAACTTCTCCTGAGAAGGGTTCACAAAAGGTTTTTCACAATGGTGACGAACAGTTCCAGTAGGAAGACATTGTACAGAAACATCACCTTGTTTGCCAGCTGCGGCTTGGCATCGCTCTGCCTTGTTCATTTAAAGGATATGCAGATGGTGCTAACCACATATTACTGAACCATACAGAATAACCGACTGTTGTTGTTGTTAGAGAACGTTTTAGTAAAACTTTACTAAAAAGACTGATTGATTCTCAAAACCTGGTATTTATTTGGCTAAGGGCCTTTTGGCTTATGGCTGCAGATTTTATTTGAAGCACACAAGGAGGCGAATGCATCAAGCTGTGTTCGACTTGCTGCCCTAAAAGCATTTACAGTGAGCTGCTTTTGCTCTACCCGGGGCTGCTTACATTACAGATAAGCGACCTGATATTAGATGCTATAGCAGGATGCAATCTAAGAGGAGCGGGTGGGAAGGAATATCAGTGTTCTCTTGTATGCTTTAGTCATTGTGCTTTGTTTGCTCTTTGTGATCTCAGGTTATTAAAATTACACCAGGTGTATAGCTATATTGCATGATTCAGTAGCTGGAAAGCAGATAACACTTGGATTATTGGGTGCGACGTATTTACACTATCCATTCAGAAAGCTCGGGTATCTGATGTGAATTTTTGTGGAAGTGTCTGAGTGGATTTGGTAAGCTGAGAATAAGTTTGCCTGCCAGTGGCGGCTCCTATGTAATCAGGACGAATGTGTGCTGCTTACCTTTCGCTTTATCACGATGTGCTTCACTGGAGCGTAATGAGCGTGTATATTGGAAATTGCTCATTGCATGTGCAATGAGACAAAGGAGGTACTGGGGACTGTTTGAAGGAGAGCAAGGGAACTTGGTGATCTTATGGTACATTCCTAAAGATGTTTACTCAGAAGTAAGTTCAAGTTCAGCCTTCACTACCTCACATTTATTATTTTTGTTGTGAAATATGAACAAAAGAAAAACAGCTTTATTCAAGTACCACAGGCTGCTTCTGTCTGAGGTTTTCTCAGCTTTTAGTTTCAGATAAAAATACTCAGTAGGTTACAAGAATACTTCAAGAGCACCCCGAATAATGTTGGGGCAGCACACTTTAAAAACCTTGGTTACCCTGTTGCAAAGAACAGGTATGTAGGAAAATACAAAAGCACACTTGAATGCATACAGAGCCTTTATCTACACCCTAGGTGTATGGAGCGTACGCTGGTGTTTCTTGTTTCAGTTACGTTGTAGGTAGACAATAATAGATTTGTATCAGGAATATGCAAAACACATGCACAAAAGGAATATAACTTACACAAAGAATGACTAAACAAACCTTTCCCCCTAGACTAAACTTCCTGAACCAAATCCCAGGCTTCCTTTTCTTGAACTCACCAAACCCTGGTTGAGAATTCAAGTCTCCTGCCCTCCTGGCTTTCCCGGACTTGCAGAGTCATTTTCCTGCAGCTATCCTTCCTGGCCACATGTCCTTCTCTAACAAAGAAATGCCTTCTTCCTCCCAACAACTCTCTGTGTCCCACCTGTGCTGTGCTTATTGGCTAAGCCCTGGAGTTCACCAGCCTGTCATTCAGGACAGGGTTCACCTACAGTTAAGTCTTTAGCAGAAGGGGTGGCTGATCACTACACATCTTAACATACACAAAGCCAAAAATAGTATAAAATAAAGCATGGAAAACAAGCATGTATAAGCAAAATAGGTAAACCAGCATCTATTAGTATTAAAGTATTAACAGCAGCAACAAGGTAGCCATCATTGAAAGCCTTCGTAAAAAGCCACAATTTGGCCTGATGTCAAAACATGTATAGGGTGGGATCTTTTCTAGCATTAATAGGAAGGCTGTTCCAGAGAACCAGTACCACCACTGAAAAGGCCCTGCACCACATGGATGCTCACCACACTTCTGATAAGCCAAATATCTGGAGCACAACCTCTGATGAAGATTGCATACAGGAATACACAGGAAGGTACATAGAGTAGAAGGAGATACTTAAGGTACTCAAGTCCCAAAATGTGGTGTTTGTTTATATTATTTCATTTATAGACCACCCCATTGTCGTAAATCTGTTAGTTCGGCTAACCCAACAGGTTTTACAAACCCCTTCAGCACTCCCCCTGTGAGTTAACAGAAAGTAGATGGAAAATAAAAGGCTCACAAAGAAAATAGTAAATGAATTAAATCTCCTGAACTGAACTAGGTACCCCACCCTCTAACAATAACTCAGTAATAACTGAAAAGAAAACACAGAGCAAGGAATGAAAAGAATGAAGGACACCACAACAAGGAATTAACGGAACAAAGCAGGAAAGTACAAACAAGGGCAAACTGGAACTCGGAAAAGTTGGGAATTCAAAATAGCACACCATCTGTGGTCAGTGAAAGTTGCTAACAGCCTCTGAGCAATTCACAGAGTGCTAAATATATATGGCTCAAGGGAAGCAGCAGCCAATCAGACTTCCCTGAGTCAGCACTTCTGCTTCCTCTCCTGCGCCTGCGTGACTCCCACTGATCTTTCCTCTTGAGACAGGTGAAATCCAAGCCTCCTCCTCATCAGGAATCATGTCTGGCAGCTGTTTCAAACCCTCAGCTCCAGAGTCTGGTCTCCCTGCCAAATCCTGTTGCTGTCGCTCTGAGCCCTCACAGGCGAATCCTCCCATTCCTGCTCTGACTCTTCTGAGTCAGAAGTCTGAGCCATGACACCCATCCAAAGGCTCTGGGCAGTGCACACCAGTAAATGAGTAGTAATTGTTAGTAAATGTGTAGTAGGACTGGAACCTAAGCTTATATTTTGTGGGGTGTAATCGCTGATCAATTTGAAAATGGAGTGTGAGTATGTTGGACTTTGGTGAGTAGGTGATATATAGTGTGACTGTGTTTGTGGGCAACTGAGATGGAGACAGGACTCTTTGTCCAGTCTGGCAGCCAACACTGGTGTCCACCGGGCATCAGAAAGCACCAAAAAGCAGAGGGATGCTGTAGAAGACCAAAAGTTCTGCTATCGTTGGGGATCTTACAGCAGGCAGTATTGCAAAGAGGTGGAACTCCCATGATATGGAACACACGCACACTCCCTTTCTGAGACTGCAAGGACTTTCAAACCTTCTTGAAAACACACGAGATGGATGATGAGGGAGTCTTGAACACGGAATGGTAGGCTGACTGTCCAGGGAGACAGCAGCTAGTGAAGCCACATTAAAGAGCTGGATGGCTGCTGAAAGAGCACCAAGGACAGATGAGGTCAAAGTGCTGTAAACTCCTTGCCCTCAGGCCACATCTGAGGCCACAAAGGGGAGCCATGATTGCCACATTTTTAAATACTGGATGACAGGTGTACTTGTTTAATGGCATCAGGAATAGGCCTAGGAGTTTTTTTAAAGTATTTTTTTTAAAATTTAACTGTATAATAATGTATTTTTATAACAAGTAACCATTGATTACCTATATTTAATGGCTTTATATATATAACATTTAGACTGAAGGGGAAAAACCAACAAGGACAAGAGAAACTGATATACATACAAGAAGCCAAGAAGGATTGCCATTTCCCCCCCTTCAAGCTGTAGTAATTTGCCCATTTAGCATATAGGATTTTCTCTCATCGCACCAACATACAGAATTCTATTATTTGTCCTTGGACATCTGGGACCATTCTGATTCTCAGTGTGCTTGATATATAGGTTGCCCTCGTTATCCATGTTTTCAGCACTTGTGGTTTTGCGTATCCACAGCTGGGCAATACCCAACCTTGTAATGTGCAGTACACGGTTTCGTGTATCTGTAGTTTTTGGCAGTGCAGTTTGGCCTGTACGTGATTGTGCAGGGGCGTAGCAAGGTTGGAGTGGGCCCAGAGACAAGATTTTAAAATGCCACCCCGCCGAAGCTCAGCTCATGAAGTAAAGAAATCTTAAATGAGGATGAATAGTGGTAACAAAAACCATAGTAAAATTTATTTATACACACACGCACACAACCTATGTTCTACCATAGAACATCATCCTAAATTATTTTTTAAAAGGTTTTGTAAATTGTGGTCGATGCAAGTCATTTAATGGAACTAGAGAAAGACATGCTGTTCTGGTAGCAACAGGTTTTAACACTCACCTCAATTTCGGAGGATGAATACTGTCGAAGGAAGCCCAGGCGGGTGCGTGGCTGGGGGAGTCAGTCATGTGACTTGCCTCTGGGGGACCCCCCAAAGCAGTGGGCCCCCAGACAACTGTCTCCCCTTGCCCTATTATAGTTACGCCCCTGTGATTGTGCTCTTGCTGCGTGTGCTCATGGGCTATGGGAGGAGTTTGGAGGAGGATGGTAGAGTGCTTTGGTCTACATGTTTTTAGAGTTTTTTGTGGTTCTAAAAGCCATTTTGGGTAACATTTGGGAACTTGGGGTGTCCTTTGGTTTCCTTAGGGACCCAGTGGAATCCTTTTTTGGGGGCCATTCTGGTGAAGCTGCTTGGAGACATTTTTCTGGAGCCTCTTGCAGCATTGTGCTGCCCTCATAAGGTGCTAATTACCACTTCTATAAATTTTAATTTTGATGCATTTTTTTAAATTAAAAATTTCAATTCAGTTTTTTTCATTTTGATAATCACAGTACTATGCTTTATTTAAATTGCAATTAAAATTCAATTTAAATTAAAAATAGATTTTAATATCCACTGAAAATGGAGTCTCTGCTCACTCCTTGATTCTCACACACTCCTCGGTGTGTGTTTACTTGAAATGGATTTAATTTTGTGCTGGTTCTTTGGCCAACCTACCAAACAGGCCAGGGGCTTGTGTTGCTGACTTCAATTGTGGTGTTTCCAGAACTTCCCCGGAGTGTTGGTTAGACACTCCAACTACTGTATGCTTTTGGCTTAAAGTGGGGAAATAAGCTTGGCTTGGGAAGCAGATGGTTTCAGTATTAATTGTAGTAAGCCTTGGTGTATTAGAAGAGATGAGGAGGTTGCGGTATAGTTTAAAAGTTTTATTAAGGATAAAATGGGGTACAGAAGGTAAGAGTTGGTTTGGCAAATTAAGTAAATCTTTAGCTAGTACTCTAAACTGAATTCTTCATTGTAATGAATTTGGCTAAGGTTTTAACCCAGAGCCTGGTTAGAGCTTTGCTTTAAAAAGTGCCTGAGCAGCAAAAAGGAAGGCACAGAAAGGAGCAAAGTGGCGAGGAGACTTAGGAGCACAAGAGGTTAGTTTTACCTATCCTTCCTGGGTAAAAATGGTGCGTTCATTGCACCTTGGCCTCTTCGTGAACAGGAAAGTGAAAAGAAGAAGGAAACGTGTGAGGAGCGAAGGGCTGCACCTCGTGTGTGAAGTTCCAAGATGCTGGGATGTGTGATGAGCAGAAGATGAGAACCTGTGATGTGGCCAGGGCAGATATACTGAAAATCATACCCTTAGTCTTGAATCGATTAAGGAGGCTTTTCCTTCTCTATAGAGCAAGGATGTTTGTGCAAAACAAAGACAGCCATTGCTTGCTGGATTGAGTCACTCTGAGTGGATTTTGCCCCACAAAAGGCAAAAGTAAAGTTATGCACATGTGCTGTATTTAGTGACTGGAGCTGAGCTCGGTTTCATATCTCAATATCTAGATGCCTTCATGTGTAAAAGATTACAAGTTGCTAGTTTCTATGGTCCACTTCTCCACTAAATCCTCACCAGGCGTTTTGTTATTCATAATGAGTTAGCAATGAGTATCTTTGCTAATCCTAGAAAAAGGGTTTCGACCTGTTGTCTGACTAGACAAGGAAATTCCTGCCTGATTGGTTTGTTTATTTGAAATAGAGTCTGCTCACAGGTTGATGCCTCAGAGTCTGCTCACAGGTTGAGAAAGGGGTGGGAGTGTCCTATTCAGTTGGATTGCTAGTTTGACCTGAGGCACATTGCCCCACACTTGCTCATACAAGTGACCACTTGTGAATGCAATACTGCCTTTTTAGCTTAGGCAGGGTGAAACGTTAACTGATCATGAGCCCACAATGTAGTGCTATTTGATGCAGAGACATCAAATAGAGGGGTGCTTTGCAGTGCTATCCCAAAATAGAGTGGTACTGGCAACAGTGGGGTGAGGAAACGTCATGATTACGCATTACTGGAGGAGCTGAGGGTGGATTACTGGAGGAGCTAGAGAGTGGGAGAAGGAATATCTAAGGTGGCCAAGGTACAGTGCTGTGCTCTATCGTTATTTTTGCTTTTACCCTGTCTTTTCGGTGATTTTTCACTCACTTTCCTGGGCTCCAGAACATGAGGACAGGCCTGCTGGATCAGGCCCAAGGCCCATCTAGTCCAGCATCCTGTTTCACACAGTGGTCCACCAGATACCTCTAGGTAGCCCACAGGCAGAACCTAACCCCCCAATTCCTATTGACTTAAAGTTTCATTATTCACGGTTTCGTTATCTGCGGTTGTAGGCCAGAACGGAACCCCCGCCAATTAAGAGGGCCACCTGTATGTTTTCTAAGAGGATACAACTGAATGGTAATTCTTGTTCTATGTCAAATATCCAAACTGACAAAGACTCCAAAAGTTGTTCTTTCAAAGAAATTAATTTATTATTTATTTTATTTATTTATTAAACTTCTATACTGCCCAAACTTTCTTCTCTGGGCGGTTAACATAAAAACAATTAAAACACATATAAAAGTGTTTTAAACACTCATATAGAATGGCCTAGGAGTTTTGAGTGCACTCTGCAGTCAGAGTCTTAATCAAGGAAAATGAATGGTGAAAGATGTTACGTGATGGAAATGCAAATGGAGCCCCTTCTTAATTAGATAATTTTCACAGAACCGTACATTTTCACAGTGGGAAGGGACCTGGCAGGCTTTCTAGTCCAGACCCCTGCTCAGAGCAGAAAGCTGCTTTAGCCTCTCTGACAAATGACCATCCAAGCTCGGTTTGAAAACTTACAGCAAAGGAGAGCTTACCACTGCACTATGCAAGACAGAGAGTTCCCTTGTGGAATAGTTCTTGCAGTTAGGCTAGACATTAGGAAAGATTTCCTGAGTCGTCTTCCTCTTAATTTCCGTCTGTTGTTTCTAGTCCTGCCCTCAGGAGCAACAGAGAATGCGTCTGCTCCTCCATTTATGTGAGAGCCCTTCAGATTCTTGAAGATAGTTATTGTATCTTCCCTTAGTCTTATCTTCTCCAGGCCAAATATCTTAGAATAAATGGTGAAAATGTACCCAGTTCTTTTCACCATTCCTCCATAGGACTTAGTTTCTAGACCCCTCATTGTCCTTGTTGCCCTCCTCTGAACTTGTTTCAGTGTATCCAAGGACCTTAAAATGCAGTATCCAGAACTGGACTCAGTATTCCAAGTGAGGTCTGACTACTGTGGAATGGAGTGGAACGATTACTTATTGTAATCAGAGAGGAGAGTTGGTCTTGTGGTAACAAGCATAAGTTGTCCCCTTTGCTAACCAGGGTCAGCCCTGGGTTGCATTTGAATGGGAGACTACATGTGAGAGGGCTTTCTCTGTGGTGGCCCCTAGGTTGTGGAATGCCTCCACTGAGGTTCACCAAGCTCCGACATAGTGCACATTCAGGAGAATGACGTACCTCTGGCCTCTGACTAGTAATGTAGTGGTTCTTTCCCTCTCAAGCACTTTATTTATTTTTTTACTGTATTTTTGATTTTTTGATGTTTTTAAATTATGTTTTGTATTGGTTTTATTGTAACCCTCTCTGATTCCTTTGGGTATAGGGCGGACTAGAAATGTAAATGAATAAATAAACGTGTGAGCACTGAAAGATATTCTCCTTAGGCCACTCTAGGAAGATCACTTGCATGCAGAAGGTTCCATGTTCCCTCCCTGGCATCTCCAAGATAGGGCTGAGAGAGACTCCTGCCTGAAACCTCTGCCAATCTGTGCAGGCAATATTGAACTAGAAGGACCAATGGTTTGACTCTGTATAAGGCAGCTTCCTATGTCCCACTTGGTAAAGGTAAAGTGTGCTGTCAAGTCAATTTTGACTCCTGGCTCCCACAGAGCCCTGTGGTTTTCTTTTGGTAGAATACAGGAGGGGTTTTCTATTGCCTCCTCCCGTGCAGTATGAGATGCCTTTCAGCATCTTAGCTGCTGCCCAATATAGATATTTCCCATAGTCTGGGAAACATACCAGTGGGGATTCAAACCGGCAACCTTTTGCTTGTTAGTCAAGCATTTCCCCACTGCGCCACTTAAGGTGTCCCACTATGCCTCTGTTAATGCAGCCTGAGTCATTAGTGTTTTTTAGCTGCTGCATCACACTGTCAATGTTTTGACAGAACTTGAGTCAGTACATATGGTGTGTTTGTTTGTGTGTGTTTGTGTACATTGCATAGTTTGTTTTGTGTTTCCTTGGTAATAACTGAATATTTAATTTCATGTTGGCCAAATGGCCTGTTGAAGGAAGGCCATAGAAAATAGGAGTCACAGACAGAAGATTTGAAGCTGAGGTCTGTGGGAAGTGACTAGATATTGGAGCACATAGGATAATGCTTAGTAGAGTCTGAGAGACGAACCAACCTGGAGAAGAGGGTTGCCGTCAGCAGGATGTGGAAGCAAGAAGCAAGTCTCAAATAGCAGAACACCTGGTCAGATTCAGACCTCTTAAGGCTTGGGAAAGCTCCCAGGGACAGCATGCGATGATATAACAAAGCCCGGTTGAGTCTTTATCTCTCCAAGTTGGGTCAGATCCCTGCTTTTTGTGACATTGTAAATCATTTAAAAGAGCGGTGCGGTGTGCTGGCGATCTCACTTTGTGGTGTCATTGAATGGCCTTGGATTTTGCCTTTTGCCTTCACTGCCCTAGGACTTTGCTCCAGAGAACAGGTTTGGGTGGTTTGTGGACTGTTCCAAATTCCACAACTGTAAGTTTTCCCCATCAGAGAGAAGATATCTCCCCCCCCCCGGTGTCTCTCTTTTGTGTGGATTCAGTAGCCATGAGAGCTCTTGGGCAGTTTACGATGATTCTCAAAGTGGTCATCAGCAGTGTGCATGGGTGTTGGGAGACTTATTCACAATGCCCGATGTAGCATTGTGAATCGGGGCACAATGTTCCCTGAGTAGTAGATGACTCCATTCAGAGACCGTTTCATTTCTAAGCATTGCATAGAAAATACTTATGACTGCAGGGCCCTTTCAGTCTTATCGTTATGGAGATAGAATACTAAAATACTAAATAATTGGATTTTTTCCGCCCAGATTGGTTAACCTGTGTTACCTCTACATCTCCTGGTTATTTGCAGTTCCCTTCTCTGCCTTTCTGTTATCCAGATTGCTTTTTCCTTCCAGGCTACATTCTCTTAGCTTTATTCATCTGGACTGGGAGTTCACAAATATTTTGTCACCCACCAAGGAAATTCCCTCCCAGCTTCCTTTCCTGCTACAGAGCAGGAATGTGAGGTGAGGAGAATGTCTGTCTGGCCACTGCTTGGCCAAGGTGTTCTGGAGACACTATTGACCATCAGCTAAGAATGTTCTGTCCCCTGACTTCTGAAGAGTAGGAAAGAAAGGCACTGGGCATGCTTGTTTGCTTCAGGCACCTTGGCAACGCAGCAGCCAAACCATCTCTAGCCTTCCTGGCAGCACTGGGGAAGGGACAGGCATCAGTGGTAGAAATGTTGGGACAATATCCACTAGAATTAGGCTTGAATTTGTCATGCTTGCCAGATGGCGGTGCCACAGTCACTGCAGCAAGAATGGCAAGCGATAACATGAAAGCTTGCTCTGAAATGCTCTGTGGTCTTGCAACTTTCCTTTCTTACAAGCCCACCCCCTTTCCCTGTATCAATACAGAGTGAACGCAACACAGTGGCTAGAGTATGGAATTTGGGCATGGCAAACCCAGGTTCAATTCTTTGCTTAGCAGTGATACACACTGAGGGGCGTCTATCTCTCAGCCTAATCTTTCTTGCCAGAGTGTTTTAAGGCTGAAATGACCACTCCGAAGCCTTGGTGGGTGGGTGGGATTTAAATGAGGAAACTAATGCAGTGCTGTATAAACATCTGTAAGCTGCTAGCCGCATAAATGGGAGGATGCAGTGTGACTGGGTGTGGCAATAGCTCCAGAAACATAAGATTTCATGGATTGTGATATTAGTTTGAAGATACTCTACATGGAGCTGATTTTGCAGTGTTTGAAAATAATTTACGCAGATCTTCTCCTGCCCTGTTGCTGCTTTTCTCTGCTCAGTATTCAGAAGTCTTGAGCAATAATGGCAAATAGCAAGAAACCTTCATACTGAGATTCCTTTATGCATGGGTGTTGGCTGGGAAAGTGTTTGTATGTGGAATGATATAGGAGGTTTTTGGAATACAGTGTATGACACTTATTTTTGGAATTGGATGGATAAATTGGGCACATATAACTGGCATGGGGAAAGTAGCAAAGGGCTCATTTAGGGGGATATGACAGCAGTTGCTGAATGCATAAAGAAAAGAAAAAAACTCTGTTTCCAAGGGTCTAGTTAAAGAGAGAGAGAGAGAGAGAGAGAGAGAGAGAAGGGTAGTGAATTGGCCAGAACCATGAAAGAAATAACAAGGAGATGCAGCAAGAAAGATTTTGTTGGATTAATTTTTTAAATTGTAAACATGGTTTGATAATGGGAAAAGATACCCAACAAGAATTGTGGAATTTGTAATTGCTGGTAGTATATGTTGTTTTCAAGAGGCAGCTGAATGGGCATCTATCAGGAATGATCCTGGAGTAGACACTGAAGATCATGTGGGAAAAATTGGCATCACATGTTCAGATATAACTGCAACCATGAGAACTAGAAGCCTACTTTAAGAAAATAAGAGCCTGGAGTAGTTGGAGTGTAACAAGAACCTTGGACATCTTATGTGTCCATGATCCATAGACTAACAGGTCCTTGTTCCTTTAGTTAGAGTACTTAATTGATTTAGACAAGTTGACCTTTGCAATCCCTTCCAATAATCCCAATAATTCTATCATATTGACCATGTAGAAAAAATGGTGACAAAATCAATATTACAGTAATGCCTAACAATGGTTCAGGTGCTTTGAAAGAAATGGACAGGCTTTGGAGTGTGTGGTTTGCAGGGGGTATGATTTTGCCCACTGAGGCATTCCAGTACAGTGGACAACATCCTGAGTAAGGAAGCAGTGGTGCAGCGGTGTTGTGTTCCAGACTAAGGCTGTGTCAATCCACACAGGGTGGGGGGGAAGCATCTCCTTTTTCTTCTGTAGTTGCCTGTGCCCTGTGAGTTCCCCCTTTGTTTGCCAGTGCAGCCTTAATCTGGAACGCAACAGTACTGTACTAGTGCTTGCTTAGTCAGGATGTCAGTCAATGCCCTGCAATCCCAGAGAAGAGAATAAAGGGAGGGAGGCATGAAATACTCAGAGGTATGAGTATTTGAGCAACCAAACAATATGGCAGAAACATTGAAGAGAGCTGGTCTTGTGGTAGCAAGCATGATTTGTCCCCTTAGCTAAGCAGGGTCCACCCTGGTTGCATATTTGCAACCAGGCAAGCCGCCCAGAGACGTAAGTTTGGGTGGAGTATAAATTTAATAAAATAATAAATAAATAAAATAAAATACATAGGAAAGGGAGACTAGAAGTGTGAGCACTGTAAGATATTCCCCGTAGGGGATGGAACCGCTCTGGGAAGAGCATCTAGGTTCCAAGTTCCTTCCCTGGCATCTCCAAGATAGGACTGAGAGAGATTCCTGCCTGCAACCTTGGAGAAGCCGCTGCCAGTCAAAGGCGTATCTAGGGAAAATAGCGCCTAGGGCAAGCACTGAAATTGCGCCCCTTGTCCAGACATCCAACACCCATCTTTCAGATAACTTTACCATAATATCATCTGAAAAATACAAGTCAAGCTCGTTAATCTTTTAATTTTTCAAAAACAATTTAGAAAACTACAAATTTCAGTATGCTGGGGCTCATGAAATACCCAAATACTATGTGGAGGTATACTTGGAAAACTAATGTCTAATTCTCTACTATGCATTGTAGCATCACTATTATATAAGTTTTTAAAAGAAATGGAGAATTTGACTTTTCCCTATTTACTCTGAAAATAATTAAAAGATATGCAGAGTAAACTGTGTCACTGCTTGGAATATATTCTAGTATTTCAGAAAGACAGTTAAAATGAGAGAAAGAGAGCAAGAAACTCCCAGTGGGCCTTAATACTAAGGCTAATTAATACTAATTTCACACTGATTGAAAGACAAACTCACCATTAATAGCCATATTATTAAGACATCACATTTAACTCACTTATAACAAGAAGCAAAGAGCAAATGAATACAATCCTAGCTCATAAGCTTCAGCTCATTATTCACAAGCCCTGATTCTCTGTACATAGTGCCAAACTGAATATGTGTACAGTGACTTATATTATATTAATTAAAAAAACAAACAAACCTGTAGCCCCTAAAGGCTGTGGGGTGGGTCTGCAAAGGTTCCCGCTCCCCTCGCTGGCCTCTAGGGCTTTGCAGGGACCATTTGAGCATGTGTGGTGGCCATTTTTATATATATGCCGCTGAAAACAAAATGGCTGCCACATATGCTCAAATGGCCTCTGCGAGGCCTGGCATGGGGGCCTCACAGAGGCCATTTGAGCATGCACAGTGGCCATTTTGTTTTCAGTGGCCATTTTTAAAAAACATTAATTTTAAAAAATGGCGCCCCCCTTCAAGTGGCGCCCGGGGCACGTGCCCTGCCTGCCCTACTCCTAGATACACCCCTGCTGCCAGTTGGTGTAGACAATACTGAGCTAGATTGACCTGTGGTCTGACTCAGTATATGTCAGCTTCCTATGTTCCTATTTACTGCTGAAAGGCATCATCTCATACTGTGCAGGAGATGTCAGTGGTAAACACCTCCTGTATTCTACCAAGAGACAACCACAGGGCTGTGGTTGCCAGGAGTTGACATCGAATCGATGGCACGCTTGACCTTTACTACTACAACAGCAGAATGCAAAGGATAGCTAATGCTGTATAGCTGAAACACCACATGACAGTTGCCTAAACTGCAGTCTAAACATGGCATTTCAACACACCCTTGGAACCAGCAAACCTCTGCAGAAACTGTATCTGTGATACACACAAAAGGGACCCCATGCCAATGATTTTACTTGCATCTAAGTTAGAAGGCTAAACTTCAAATGCCTTTGGCATTTTTAAGCCAGTAAAAAGAGCAATTAACCTATTACATTTGGGGAGAGATTGATAAAGGAAACCAGAAAATTGCATATCAATTAGTGGCACTGACTGGCCATGTAGATTTTCTTTCTTTCTTTTTTGAGAGCAGTCTTTTAATTGGCAAGCCATGCTGTTTCTACTTAGGTTCAATGACAGACCTTCCAACATTTTGCTGCTGTTTGGCAACAGGCTAATTGTTTAAATGGAGAAAAACTATATTTTCACTTTATTTCACTTGTTTGTAGCATCCATCAAATTTTGCAAATCAGTGTTACAGCTGGAGAGTGCTACTTGAGTGCTGTTTCAGTTCTCTGTGTTTTGGGATCAAGAAAGATCTAGTGCTGTGGTTCTTGAGCTGTGGGATGAAGCCTCCATGGACAACATGATGCATGTAATCAGAAAGACACAAGGCTTCTGGAAACGTTGTTAAATAGGGTGGTTTTGCAATTTAGTAGAAATGAGAGTTTATGTGATTTGAAGAAAGGTTTATATTAATATGGGCATATTATGGAGCGGTTCCTTGGCACTTCGACAGGAGCATGGGAGGAACCCATTGAGCCCTGCAGCAGTGCTGAGCAATGTATAATATGGTCAGTTGTAATAATATGTAATAATATGGGTGGTTGTATGAGCAGTGCATAATATGGGCGGTTGTAAACTGCCCAAAGACGTAAGTTTTGGGCGGTATAAAAATATGTTAAATAAATAAATAATATGTGTGATTTTTTTGTTCTATTACAAATGAGTGTTTATATGTTGTGTGTGTTCAATAAAATAAAATAAAAACCATGAGGCTCTTCTGGCATAATAATAATAATGAGTGATAATAATAATAATTACAGCAAGTGCTGCCTTTGTAAAGAAACAAATGAAACCATGGACCTCCTAATCAGCTGTTGTAAAAAGATTGCACAGACTGACTACAAATAAAGGCATGACAAGGTAGCAGGGATGATACACTGGAACATCTGCAAAAAATACAAGCTACCTGTAGCCAAACATTGGTGGGACCATAAAATTGAAAAAGTTGAAGAAAATGAAGATGTAAAAATATTATGGGACTTCCGACTACAAACAGACAAACATCTGCCACACAATACACCAGATATAACTGTAGATGAGAAGAAACAAAAACAAGTCAAAATAATCGACATAGCAATACCAGGGGATAGCAGAATAGAAGAAAAAGAAATAGAAAAAATCACAAAATACAAAGATCTACAAATTGAAATTGAAAGGCTGTGGCAGAAAAAGACCAAAATAATCCCAGTGGTAATTGGCACCCTGGGTGCAGTTCCAAAAGACCTTGAAGAGCACCTCAACACCATAGGGGCCACAGAAATCACCATCAGCCAATTACAAAAAGCAGCTTTACTGGGAACAGCCTATATTCTGCGACGATATCTATAACAACAGCAACAACATTGATAATAAAATTCTGGCATCCCAGGTCCTTCGGAAGGACTCGATGTCTGGATAAAACAAACCAGTCAATAACACCTGTCTGACTGTGTAAATAAATAATAATAATAATAATTTTATTTTCTTCGGTACATTGCATCTGCCATCTTCTTCTAGTTTTCAGAATGAAAAGCACACACAAGAGGCTAGGGGGAGAACGGATAGGCTGAAATACCTAGAACAAGACAAGGGAGACACACAGACAAAGCCAGGACCTTGTCTGTCTCTTGTTCTGGGAAAGTGGCAGGCCAGGTCGGAAATGAATCTATTGCCTGAAAACAGTTTGTGAAGCCACACTGAAACCTGGGAAGATGACATGGTCCCTTCCTTTCTCTGTTATGCAAAAGGCACCCATAAATCCATTTGCCAGCTCACCAGTGGAGAATGCCCTCAGCCCTCTGGTGAGCAGGACACTAAGCACCACACAGATCTCCTCCTCAGAGAGTAATTTCAACTGCCATTTATGGGAAGGTAAAAAACAGCAGAAATTCTTTCTGACGGCTTTCTCCGTGTTTCTTACCATCTTCATATCTTAGTGCAAATGACCCACTTCTCTACTTAGCCCTCTGCCATATGCCAGAAAGGATTTAAAGAGAAAGAGGATTGGTAGCAACTGCAAGCAATGGCTGGCTAGTGAGTTAATTCTACATTTGCAGACCCCTGGCAGGCAAGGAGGTTCTGGAGCAAATCTTGGCTGGTCCTGATACTCAATCCTGCAAAAGCAGCCCGCGGAACACAGGCTTTTTTAGTAGCCCTATTCGGACTTTTCAAGAAAAGTGCTATACATAGTTACAGGTGCTGAAGCAGGTTGGAATTCCCGCCCCTGTGCTGTCATTCACCCCCGCCTCATCATTCATGATTATAGAGGTGTTTGTGTGAAGAGGGAAGTGCCATAACTATGATGACCAGTGCTTCCATGATCAACAGCCTGGGGGAATGTTTATCTTAAGCAAGTGTTAAACTTCATTGCTGTTTTTACACAGAGAAAGAGAGAATGTAGCCTTTTTCAAAACTATAATGCCAGTTTGACTTTGTAATGATTGATTTCAGATTGTTTCTTGTCTGTTAATTGGCATGTCCTTGAGGGATCTGCCTTTCCACAAAACAAAATGTATCATGTCCTGGAGGCAAGACATAAAAACAAGCAGCAATCTGCTTTGATGCTGCCCAAGTCCAATGGAGCTTGGATTTCATATCCTATAAATTTTACAAATTTTAATTATTTGTGCAATGAGTAACACAATAGGCTTTTAAAATTAATCAATTTTAAGGATGCGTTTCAGGCCTGGCTCAATAAAGAATTCGTGATCAGTGCAATTCTTACACATGTTCCAAGCTGCCTGCTCTTTTAATTTTATTTTAAAAGATCTTATTAGCTTAAGCTGTGCTTGAATAAATAGTTTAAAAAGCCATCTGAAACCAATGTATAGAAGCTTTGGAATTGGAAAAGGGAATTAAAAAACCCAACTTTGATTCTTTAAAGCCATCTAGATGCTTCCCAGTTACACTGGCAGAATCTTTGTCTTCCTCCAGCTGCAGGGTGTTGCATGAAGAAGGGCAGAAACATGAAATGGAATCATGCTTCCTTTTCCTCCCACACCCTAGGTGTGTTGTGACACCCTTGCACCTTAAGGGATTTTGTTTGCTGAACCATATACTACCCAGTTCCTGTAGGCACTCCCCCATTTTAAAAGCTGCTCTGTGACCTTTTTGATTTTAAGTTCTAGAAGTCGGGTTCCATCTTGGTTCAAGTGGGACCTATCCCTTTTGTACAGGCATGTCTTGTCGCAAAACGTATCCCAGTGCCTAACAAATCTAAATCTCCTCCCAGCACCACCACCTCATCCACACATTGGGACCCCTCCGCTCCACCTGTCTCGCTGGCCCTGCATGTGGAACAGGTAGCACCCCAGAGAATGCTACCCTAGGGGTTCTGGACTTCCAATATGCTACCTAGCAACCTTAATTTGGCTCCCTGAACCTCCCGACTGCATTTCCCAACATTGTTGCTGCTGACGTGCACCATGACAGCCGACTCCTCCCCAGAATTGCCTGACAGCCAATCTAGACGCCTGTGTGATGTCCACAACCTTCACACCAGACAGGCAAGTCACAGTGGGGTCTATATGCAGGTCACAAACCCATCTCTCTGTACCCCTAAAGATCAAATCACCCACTACAAGGACACCCCCCAACCCCTGGATAAATATTCTCTGGGCGAAAGGATATGGGTGCATCACCCAAGGAAAGGGTCCCTTCTAAGTGAGCATTCTCCTCTTGGCCTGGGAATGGGATGCCTCTAACACATTCCTGAGGGTATGACCCACATACATCTCTGCCTGC
Organism: Hemicordylus capensis; assembly: GCF_027244095.1. Classification (NCBI taxonomy): domain Eukaryota; kingdom Metazoa; phylum Chordata; class Lepidosauria; order Squamata; family Cordylidae; genus Hemicordylus; species Hemicordylus capensis. The sequence goes on along the minus strand of NC_069657.1, from coordinate 160,127,240 downwards.
CTGAGCTTCTCCAGGACAGCCTCCTTGGCTTTGTTAGAAGGAACCAGTTTGTTCCCTGAGAGCCTGGAGCCCTTTGCACCAAGCATACATCCATGTCTTCTGCCCCTTAGGCAGATAGTCATGCATGCAACACTCTGTGCAATACACTGGGAAGCACCCCCTCTTGCACTGGCATTCTACCTTCATAACTGGTTTTTTGGGGGTATCTAGGATATATAGAGCTTGTTTACTTGAAAGCTAGGTCTTAGCTGCAGGTGTTGGCTAATTAAAGGATGTCATCCAAAATAAATTACAAAAGTGGGGTAGTACTCCCCTTCTCATGCTGTGTGTCTCCTTTCTGATAAAGGGAGACTGCATGTGTGCCCTCCTGCACATTTCCCCATTAAACTCCACGCATTAATGCCTTCAATATCTGTTTGAAACTCCTGTCTACAAAGCTCCCCTTGTCTGAGCCTGGTCTTCTCAAGAGCTTGTTTCAAACTGAGCCAGGCCAGCTCAGGAATGTGGCCCCACCCTCAAGCTGTGACACTCAACAGCAGCTAGTGCCCCAGCCACTGTCTCTCTAGGCACAACTGAAACAACCTGCCCTGTTTAAAACAAATCTGTGGCCAGCCAGAAATCAAACCTTAGAAAATACTAGCCCTAAAAAACTTAGCTTATCCTTTCCCCCTTGTTTCCTTGTTTTATTTATTGATATATTTGCTTGCTTGCTTGCTGTTGTCTTTAAGATATAAAACAAAAGTGTGTGTAAGATTTTTTGTTGTTGTTGTTCTGTGTGGCACAGGTGAGAGAGTGCTCTTTTATTTGGAAGGAGAGATGTTCTATGCCACACCCTTCTGGCTGCATACAAAATGTGGGAAGGCTAGAGGAACCTGTGCCTGAGCACAGAAATGAAGGATAAAATGTCTCTCTCGCCCTGGACAAAATGAGCACACAGACAGTGAATTGCACCCAGACAGAATGAACCCTTTCATGCAGCGAGTTGTGATTTACTGATTCACTGACTGAATACCAAATGCAAGAGTGTGATAGCAGAGGGGCTTTGTTCGAGCAGTTGCGATAGCAAAACTGATCCGGGGAGGAAGCAATAATCTAGACCTTTTCAGGTCGAGTCTCATTTCATTTACACCAGTGAAACTGCACTGGCATTTGTTGGTTCCCTATGTTTCTGAATGAGGGGAAAGGTGTAATGTGGGTGTAATAGACCTTTAGAGGTATGTAGTTGCTGATTTTAGATTTCTGACATGGTGCCATTGCATGATGACTGCTTCATTGAGGTGGCAATGCACATAATAAGGCTTTATCAGGCATTAACATAAAATGTATGGAAAGACTTTCCTGTGTAATTCACAAATTCTGAAAAATGGAACATCACGGAATTAATGTGATGAATTTATTTCTGCTGCAGTTCTGGTAAAACAAAAACCTGTACACTCTTTTTTATGCACACGGATACTTTTGGGGACACACGCGCACACACACACACACACACACACACACACACACACACACACACATTCCGTCTTTTGAGAGGGAAAGAGAATGTGACATTGGCTGGATTAATGAAGTCTGGGTTAACTCAAGTATGAAAGATTACACTATAGCTCAGGTACAGGCAACTTTTTGGCACTCTGGCTATTGTTGAACAACAACTTCCATCATCCCCAGCCACAATAAATTGTGGCTGGGGATGATGGGAGTTGTAGTTCAACAGCTGGCGTCCAAAAGGTTACCTATCTCTGCTATAGCTAAACAAAAAAAATCCATGCATGGTATCAGTGCACATGATACTATGATAGTATTAGTGTGCATAGTATTTTTATTCTGCAGAGTGCTTTTACAGTTTTTACATTTCATTATGATAGCAATTTAATTACAGTATATGTCCTGTTAAAGGATTTTATTGTGTCTGTGTTGCAAATGGGAGAGGTAATTTTTTTTTTTACACCAAACTGAGTGTTGTGCTCCAAATTTAGTCCTCTAATCTTCTAGATAACATTGACTTTTTGATATTAATGCTGTCACATTTGAGTTAAAGTTAGTTATGCTCAAGGTTTTCTGGTGTGCTGGGTGTGATTTCTTGAAGTTCTAGATCTCTTTTGTGCAATTGAAGGGTCAACTCGGTCAGCTTCTTATGCTTGTGTAAATGGAATTATTTTCTTATAAGACTGAAAATTAAAGCAAGTGTGTGGTATAAAATTAACATCTAAGATGCCCTTTAAATGGAAATTATATCCTGTCCTTGCAAAAGCAGACTTTGTGCTATCGCTCAGTTGCTCTGATCCATTTCTGCTGCAATATTTCCTGCATCTGATTTGGAAGATCACTGCTGTGTGATAGTATGACGTTTTCTGGGTAATTAACCGGTTGCATGATCCAAGGGCACTGTCCATTGAAGCTCTCCATTGACCCGTAGGTGTTGGGTCAGACAAGGTCATAATGCAGTTCAGTTGTTCATTAACTGTATTTGAAAAAAGAATGCTCTTCCCTCACTTTCCCCCCCCACACTCATGTTATTTAGGGCAAGGTGACCAATCATAATAACAAATTGAATGATTAAGGTTAACTGGATAAAGTCATCTCTGTCATATTTACTGCTAAACTAACTGTCCAGGGAGGTGAATTAATGATCTTTACAGAAACCTTTTAATGGTTATTTGGCCACAAGGTGTGATCTGATTTGATCTTTTATGCAACATAAATCAGTTTAACGGTTAAGTCCGTGCAACTCAGCTGTTGAATTTAAATGAGGGTTCTTCAAATGAAGGATGATACTTTCCCCTACACACTCACAGGGGAAATAGGGCAGGGGTACACTGCAATTAAAGGAAGGGGAAAGCTATAATTAGGTAATGCTGGGTTCATGAAACAGTTTCAGCCTGGAGATTCATAGGAAAAGCTGCTGCTTGGGTATTATTAATTCACAATGCTGTAGAGTGGTGAAAATGTAAATGGTCATTGGTAAGGTCAAAACTTCATGGGAAAGGAAGGTGGAGGTACAAGAGGTTTTTCTCCCTTGTATCTATTAGCACTGGGCTTAAAAATATAATTTAAATTACAAGTAAAAACAGCTTTAGTAGAGCCTGGAGTAAATCTTGCTTTGATGCTGAGCTGCAGGTTGCTGAGAGAACCAGCTGGGTGTAAAGAAAAAGGTACAATTCCCCAGGACTAAAATCTGAGAGGAATCTAGCCAGTACACACACAAGAACAGGTCTAGTGGTCAGGCACACATGGCAGAAGTGAAGCCTGAGCAAGAAACTTAACCAGTGGGCTTTCTGAATAGGTAAAGTAATTCTGGAGCCTGGAACCTTTCAGTTTGTAAACTCAAGAGGCTCACTACAAGGGGCAGCAGAGTACAGCTCTGAAAGTCCATGGTTCGAGCCTCCCCTGCCCCTGGCTCCTGACAAACATGAATTAACAATGCCACATAGAGAGCTATATTGACAAATCTTGCATTGCGAAGCCTGTCTTGGTCAAAAGATTTAGAGAGTTGCTATCAGAAGAGGTGCAAGCCTCTATCTATTTCTCCCCTATTATTTTATTGAAGATAAGAAAAAGTAACTTCCAGCCTCCTCACCTTCACCCCCTTTCAGCACAGTAAAGAGGATTATCAATCGCTTATTAGGAATTATTGAGATTGGAATGTGCCACAAATAGGCTTGCCAGCTTTATTTTAATACAAAATCTGGTACCTTGGATTGGTACCCCTGAATACTTGTAGAGCTCTTATCCTTTATTCAAATAGGAAATTGAGTTGGGGGGGATATGTTTTAAAGATATAATGTATATATTTAAGATGGAAGCAAGAGCTCTGTTGTGGTGGCTTGTTTATGTTTTTGCTTTCAGCACCAGGAAGTAATATAGCTGTGTACAGTGTTGTGACCAGCTTCAAGGGAGGCTTCTGTACCTTTTTAGTGCTACCTTTTTACTCCCTTTTTTCTCCCTTTTCCTACTTAGTCCAGCATCATGTTTCACACAATGGCCCACCAGATACCTCTGAGATGCCCACGGGTAAGAGGTGAGGATGTGCTCTCTCTCTTGCTGTTGCTCCCCTGCAACTGGTATTTAGAAGCATCTTGCCTCTGAAGCTGGAGGTAGCCTATAGCCACCAGACTAGTAGTCCTCCAAGCTAGTGGCCATCACCACATCCTGTGGCAGAGAATTCCATAGATTAATTATGCACTATGTGAAAAAATACTTTCCTTTTGTATTTAAGCAATGTGTGAAAAAGTGCTTTCCTTTTAGTGATAGGATTATTTTGTTTATTACAGGCGTTTTATTATTCTAACACAAAAAAATAACAAAATTGTTGATATTGGAAATGCCTATATAATTTAACCTTGTGTTAATTAAGTCACAATGTGACATTTAATTATTGTTTTCCTAGAGCATGGCATGGACAAGCCTGCACCAAGCCATAGCCATTCAACATTTGCCTGGTTTTGAATGGATTTATGACTGCAGCTGCAATCCTTTGGTTTTGAGCGCCCCGCTTTGCTGTGTGTAGGATATCTTAAATAAACCAGCATTTGCATGTGGATATATTTGGCCCATAACAAATATCCTTCTCTAAGTAGAATATAGTGCAGGTCTGAGGCTTAGACCTGTATCCAAAATACCAGGCCTGTGTGTAAACCCAAACTCAGGGATCAAGTCAGAGATGAGGCAGGAGATCATGATTAGGATTATCTGTGGCTTTTGGTTTGCTAATTAGCAGAAAGGACGGGCTCTTTGGAAAATCAAGTAAGTGGTGTTCTAGGAAAGGGTTCTAACCCTCAGCCTACCAGTCAGTGAAAATTGTTTTTTAGGTTCTATCTGCAGGGGTGGGTGGGCAGAAGTACAGCATTGGTACTTTTCTTCCCCCTTCCCCATGTGGTTTAGTAACAACTGAGGATGGGTTTTAAATTGTGAAAAGTGTTCAACACCCTCTTCCAGAGCACCACTCTCTCAGAGTTCCGCACGAGCAAAACAAAAACCACAGGGCCCTTCCCACACGGTGATTTTCCTTTACTTCACCACAGGAAGGGTGGGTGTGCGTTCAGAAATGGACGGGATTTACATCTGAGTCTGTGAGAGACATCAAGGTGTCCTCCATACACAATTCAGATCTCTCCCTGCTCACTGGAGCTTAGCCCACATTATCTCAGTGCCAAGAAGTTCCACTGCGCATGCGCCTAGGCCAGGTGAGTGTGGGAGCGGCAGTGCTGCCGCATGAGATGTCTGCACGGGATGCCAGACAGGTTGCCACTGCTCTCCGAGACTTTCAGCAGTGGCGGTAGTACTGCTATTCAGTTTTACAAGGTAACTCTCGCTGCCCTTCTATACTGCCGCCACTGGTTTGTGTATGTATATACCGAGAGGAAGCAGTTTATGCAGGCACACATGAGAGTCAGCAAGGGAAGGGTATGTGCAATGTGCACCTCGATGTGCCCCACTCACAAATGTAAGACTGTATCAGACTGGAAACTACATGTGTGAAGAGGTGGCTGCAGCAGTGCGGGCTGAGTGGTGGGGTCAGGACAGCCTACCCCGGTCTGCCCCTTCAGGTAGGCTGCCGCTGCTGCCCAGTAGGGGGGAAAGTGGCTCTCTGTGCGCGGAGGACTTGTGGTAGCAAGCATGCATTGTTCCATCTGCTAAGCAGGGTCCACCCTGGTTTGCATTTGAATGGGAGACTACATGTGACCACCTTAAGATATTCCCTTGAGGGGATGGCTCCACTCTGGGAAGAGCATCTGCATGCATGCTTGCAGAAAGTTCCAAGTTTCCTCCCTGGCATCTCCAAGCTGAAGGAGATTCCTGCCTGCAAGCCGCTGCCGGTCTGTGTAGACAATACTGAGCTAGATGGACCAAGAGTCTGAATCGGTAGAAGGCAGCTTCCTGTGTTGCTGTGTTTCCAAGGAGCGCTGCGGGTGGAGTACTGGGTTGGTGGAGGGCCTGAACGTGGGCTGCCTGCCTGTGCCCTCCCTGTGCCCCCTCACACTCAGATACCCAGCCATCTTTAAAACAGGTGTCCATACCAGGGGCAGAGCTGTAATTGTGTGCACAGCTGCCATGGGGGCCACTGCACTTGCTGCGACGGGCAGCCATTTGTGGCTCATTTCTGGGTGGGGGGAATGATGCTGTTCCGTGATTTTTTGCAGTTTGGGAGGGCATTTTGTCCTTTTGGGGGCACTCCTGGATATGTGCCGACCCTGCAGAGCACACCACAGTAAGCCTTTTGGCCCTGTTTTACCACATTGTAGCCATATTTTGGCCATTCCTCCATCCTGCAACCTAACCCCACTTTCTCCATAGCTGTAATGCCTTGTTACAGTAGTAGGAGACGAATGGAACCCCTGCCAGTAATGACGTTCTTCTGTACACATGCATACTTCCTTTTCTCTCTGCTGTGTAGTGGTGGTGGCAGCAGCAACCCTGAAGGAACAGCCTGGGATAGGCTGCCCTACCCCCACTGCTCCATTGCCACCGCTGCCAAATGCCATGCACGGCGGGGGCGGGGGGGGAGGTACTATGTATATGTATGTACCGAGAAGAAGCAGTTTATTCAAGCATAATGAAGCATCAGAAAGGCATGGGTATGTGTCATGGGCGCCTAGATGTGCTCCCTTCCAGGTGTGAGCTTATGTCAGAGTAGAACCTACATGTGTGAAGAGGTGGCAGTGGGGTTGCTGAGGGAGGTTGCTGTTGTTGCTGCAGCCAGCCACTCCATGAGCAGCAGGGGGAAAGGGGGCTCCAGGGGCCGTTACCGAGTGCCAGATTACAGCTCGATCCCTGGAAGAGTGCCAGTGGTGACAATAGACATGAGCATTGGTGTTCACTTACCGTGAAGGCTTCTTCTGGTTGATGTTGCCAGGGACACCTCTGGGTTATCCTTTCTCACTAGCTCCAAGGCAGGACAGATTTAATTGGTTAAAGACATTTCGGCCACTCCTCCTTGGTGCTAGGAGGATAACCCCTCCCAGTTCTTGCTCTCCGAGAAAAAGGTACTGGTACACGCCAAAGGAAGGACTGAACAATCAAAGAAAACAACGAACTGGAACTATGTACAAGGTCTGGGAGGAAGAAAAAACAGACTGAAACACTCTGTGAACCCTGAAGGGAGGCCTGAGAAGGAAAAAACCCCCTCGGAAGGAGGCCAGGAGCGCCAAACTGGGTGGGTCGAGGTGTCCCTGGCAACATCAACCAGAAGAAGCCTTCACGGTAAGTGAACACCAATTCTCCTTTCTCGGTTGATCGTTGCCAGGGACACCTCTGGGACATACCACAGCTTGTCCAACGCAGAGGGCGGGTGCGCTCCGGCCTACTCCCGAGGGAGGACCTGCTGAAGCACCCTTCTACCGAAAGACGCCTGAAGATTGGCGTGGGACTCAATTTTGTAGTATCTGGTAAACGTAGAGGGGGTGGCCCAAGTGGCGACTCTGCAAATGTCCTGGACTGGGGCATTAGTTGAGAAGGCTGCTGAGGTGGCTGCCACCCTGGTGGAGTGTGCCGAGATGCCAGAAGGCTGAGGTAAGCGCTGTGTCTCATACGCCAGCGAGATGCATGCCCTTATCCATCGTGCGATAGTAGGCGCGGACACGGGAGAGCCCATTGATCTCAGATGGAAGGAGACGAACATTTGGTCCGTATTTCTGAATGAGGCGGTGCGTGCAATATATTTTTTGAGACAACGCCGGACATCCAGGTTGTTCCAGAGTCTCTCCCGCTCGTGAGCTGGCCGTGGACAGAATGATGGGAGGAAAACATCTTGTGACTGATGGAAAACTGAGGCCACCTTTGGCCTAAAGAAGGGATCTGGGATTAGCCTTACTGCGTCTTTGGAGAAGATGCAGAATTATCTATGAATGGACAAGGCTCTCAGTTCTGAAATTCTCCGTGCTGAAGTAATTGCCACCAAAAAGGCGAGCTTAAAGGAGAGCAAGCGAAGGGGGAGGCTTGCAAGGGGCTCAAATGGAGGCTTCTGAAGGGCTTTGAGGATGACATGCAGATCCCACGAAGGAAAACGGTGCACCGTCGGAGGAGATAGCAGTGTTGCACCCCGAAGAAAACACCTCAGGTGCGGGTAAGTTTGCCAGGAACTAGAGCGGTTTCCTGAGATTAGTCCGATCAGTGATGCAGCTTGTCGTTTTAGGGTGTTGGGGCGGAGGCCTTTGTCCAACCCCTCCTGAAGAAATAGCAGGAGGTGGCGAAGAGTAGCGCTGCCCCTAGGAACGGAGTGTCGAGATGACCACCTCAGGAAGGTCCTCCAGGTGCACTGATAGATGCGGTTGGTGGAGGACCTGCGGGATGCCAGCATAGTAGAGATGACTTTTTTTGGAGTAACCGAATTGCCTTAAGGCTCGCCGCTCAGTCTCCATGTGGCAAGCCTTAACCATCCGGGATCCTGATTAGGAACTGGCCCCTGAGAGAGCAGGTTGGGACGGACCGGGAGTTCCCATGGAGGTTGGGTGGATAGGTGTAGCAGCTCTGGGAAGCAGGGGCGGCGAGGCCAAAAGGGGGCGATTAGAATGACTTGGGCCCGCACGAGATGTATTCTCCTCAGGACCCTGGAGATCAGAGGGGTCGGTGGGTAAGCGTATAGAAGGCCCGGGGGCCAGTCCGTTGAGAGAGCGTCCGTTGCCATTGCTCCCTGGCAGGGGAACCTGGTCATGAAGAGAGGCAGTTGAGCATTCAGCGGGGAGGCAAAGAGGTCGACTATCGGCGACCCCATTCTGTCTACTACTTGCTGGAACACGGCTGGGTGGAGCGACCACTCCCCTGGTTGCACATCCTCCCTGCTCAGCCAGTCTGCTAGAACGTTCAGGTCTCCCCTTACGTGGTGAGCCGTCAGGGACTCTAGCTCTTTTTCCGCTCAGGAGAGAAGAAGGACCGCTTCCTGGTGAAGGGAGGAGGAGCGGGTGCCCCCTTGCCGATTTACATGCGCCTTCGCCATGGTGTTGTCGGTCTTCACCAGTACGTGGCGCTTCAGAATTGTGGAGTGAAAGGAGAGTAGGGCCAACCAGATGGCACGAAGCTCCCTCCAGTTGATGCTGTGGTTTCTCTCTGTGGATGACCAAATGCCTTGAGCCGTCAAGCTGAGGCAATGAGCGCCCCAACCCCTGTCGCTGGTGTCTGTGGTCACAATGATCTTGGGAGGGTCCAGGAACCCCTTTCCCTGGAGGAGGTGGTCCGGTGAGAGCCACCAATGGAGGGTTGTCCGGACAGATGGGGGCAACTTCACCTTCACTTTGCGCCTCCGAGCGATGGACTGCTGGTGGGGGATAAGGAACCACTGGAGTGGGCGGAAGTGGAGTCTGGCCCATGCTACTACTTCTATGGTAGCGACCATCAGACCCAAGAGTCTCGCCAGAGAGAGCAGCCAAGGGAATGGAGACTGTAAGGCATTCTGTACCTCTCTTGTCAGGGTTGTAAATCGCTCTTGCGGTAGGAAGAGTCGATCTTGCTCTGTGTTGATGAGTACCCCCAGGTGGAGGAGCTGGTGGGACGGGGATAGCTGGCTTTTTTCGCGGTTGATTATGAAGCCGTGACGTTCTAACTCTGCGAGGGTCGACGAGATGTGTTGTGCCTCTAGATGAGAGCGCGAGTGAAGAAACAAGTCATCGAGGTACGCCATGAGCCGAACCCCTCGAAGTCTCAGCAGGGCCACCAGCGGGGCTAGGACCTTGGTGAAGACTCTGGGCGCAGATGAGAGGCCGAAGGGTAGAGCCGTGTATTGGTAGTGTAGGCCCGCATACTTGAATTGCAGAAACTTCCTGCTCTCCTGATGAATAGGGATGTGCAGGTATGCTTCTTTGAGATCCACAGAGGCGAGGAGGTCCTGGTGATGTAGGGCCTCTGAGATGGATCGAAGAGTGTCCATGCGGAAGCGTTCTCGCCGGACCCACTTGTTGACGTATTTTAGGTCCAAAACTGTACGTCGGGAGCCGTCCCTTTTGGGGACGGTGAATAAAATAGAATAGACGCCTCTCCACTCCTGAAAAATTGGGACCGGTTCTATGGCTCCGATGTCGAGGAGATGGGAAATCGCCTGAGCCATCTCTGAGTGCTTGATAGCCGACCGAGACCGAGGGGACGGAAGGAACTGAGGGGGGGAGGGGCGTCCATTTCTATTTTGTAGCCCACTTGGATGACCTGGAGAAACCAGTTGTCTCTTACGGAGGACTCCCAGGCGGGGAGGAAGCGACCTAGGCGGCCCCCCAGGGAGCCCTGGGGTGTGTCATTGGGCTGGCTTTTTCTTGGATGTAGAGGGCTGGGTCTTGAAAGATTGCCTACTCCGGTAAGGGGTACCCCTTGGCGACCCCAGGAGCTGCGCTGTTGTTTGAAATCTCTATCCCTGCCCCTAAAGGGGCGGGAACCCCGAAAGGGCTGCCACTAGGAGAAGGACCTTTTGAATGTGCGGTCGGGTTTGCGTGCCGGTGAAGGCATGGTTTTACGTTTATCATGAGATTCAACTAGGACGTCCTTAAGGGCAGCTTCCCCAAAGAGCTTGGTTGCGTCGTAGGGGACTGCAGTTAGGTTACTCTCTGAGGTATTGTCAACCTGCCAATTCTTTAGCCACAGGTGACGGCGCCCCAGCACTGAAGTGGCGGCAACTCTAGAGGAAAATCTTACAGAGTCCAGGGTGGCATCGGCTATGAAAGCCTGAGCCTTCTGGACCTTAACCAGCTGTTGCCTTAGCTTGACTGGGTCAGATGGGGTATCGTTAAGAAGGTCATCTATCCATAAGAGAGAGGCTCTTGCGGCCATAGAGGCTGCGGTGGCCGCTCTGGTAGATAGGGAGGAGTTGTCATGCGTTTTCTTAAAGGCAATCTCAACCTTTTTATCGGCTGGATCCTTCAGGGTCACCTCACCATCCCGGGGTACCAATGAATTGGAGACCAGCTGGGCGATGGGAGCATTTGCGCAAGGCGTCTTAAGGAGATCAGATGGAGCCTGCTGGTAAGAATAAAAATGGTTAGTTATGGACATAGGTTTTGTATTGGCTGCTGGGAGGAGCCACTCCTGTTTGACCACCTCCATGAATAAGTCAGGGAGGGGCAGGAGGATGTCCTTGGGTTTAGCTCTGGGAAAAACTGCTTCTCCCTTATCAGAAGCGGAAGCATCAGCGGGGGTACTCTGATAAAGCCCTATGGTTTTCAGAATACGTGTCATTAATGGATTAAAATCCTCCGCCACAAACAGTCTCTGAGACACCGAGATTGCCTCATTGTCCTCCCCGCCAGACGATTCCCCTTCCTCCCTGTCTATAGGTTCGGGATCCTGTGGAAGCCCCCCCGGGTTAGAGAGGTCAATTTCCACATCAGAGTCCAAGACCACTGGCCGTGAAGGGTTAACTGGCCTGGGGTTGCCTGGGGTGGGATCCCCTGACTCGTGCTCTGAAACCTCCGAAGAGTGATGGGAGGGGAGGGCATGTTTCTCTGGCCTCTGAACCTTCTTAGGTCTTAGGTGCTTTGTCTTTTCCCTAGCCTTTTTAGGTGGCGGGCTATCCTCAGAGGAGGAGCAAGTGCTCTCCGAGGAGGAGGACGCTCTCTTCCACTTTTTGGATTTTTTCTTTCCCTTTTTAGCGGGTTTTAGTTGAGAGACAGTAGCACTGATAGCATTTTGGAACCGTGCTTGCCATTCCGGTGGCACAGATTGGGGAATAGCCATCGGGATTACAGGGGCTGCAGTAGCAGGGGCAGCTGATGTGGTAGTGGGGCCCACGTTTGTAGCAACAGAGTCTGAGGGTTCTCCCAAAATCGCACCAGCAGAGGACTCCAAACACAGTACCTCTGACGAATGCTGCCCAGGGATATCCAAGATGGCCGCTGTTCCTTCTTTTTGCGCCATTCTCGCCTTTTCTAAAGCCCTTTCCCGCTCGTGTCTCAGTCCGATCTCCCGAATCTCCAGGGAGGTGGGAGGCGGGTTGGAACAGGGGACTCTGTGAAAATGCTGCAACGAGGTGTCCGCTCGTGCCTGGGTAGCCCGCCTGGCCGCCGCAGCGCGTGTCTCGCGGCCCGGAGGCGGGAGAGCAGCGGCGGGGGGGGAACTCTTTTTTTTTTTTTTGATAAGGTGGACACGAAAGAGGAATGAGTGGTATAGAAACACACGGGTAAATAACTCACGAGGAAGACCAGCACTGGAAGAAGAGAAAGGAAGCTGGAGGAAAAAACACGTCTGCCTGGAGCTGAGCGAGGACAGAAAGAACTGGGAGTGGTTATCCTCCTAGCACCAAGGAGGAGTGGCCGAAATGTCTTTAACCAATTAAATCTGTCCTGCCTTGGAGCTAGTGAGAAAGGATAACCCAGAGGTGTCCCTGGCAACGATCAACCGAGAAAGAATTTTTACCGCAGGCTTCAGGACAGGGGGGGGAAATGTATCCATGTGGTTGGTCTGGCAAGTCATCAGGCTTGCAAAAGTGTCCCCCAGAATACATTTGTTGTTTTTTTAATAAAGGAAATAGAAACAATTTTTCATGGACCCAACTGAAAATTTTCAAAGATGCACCCCACGCATGTGCAGGTAGGAAAGAGTAGGAGCAACCTACTCCCACCTCCTCTAGAAAGCCCTTGGTCAGAAGGAGCCAGAGGAAGACTGGGGAGCATGAGGTATGAATGGTGCATGGGGGAAAAATCACAAGGAACAGAGAGGAACCCTATCACCCCTGTTAACTTGGCAAAGAGGCACCTTTTAATGTGGTGATTCTCTTTATTTAGCAGGAGGAGAGTAACTGGCCCTATCCACTCCAAGCACAGTACTTCCAGTGACAGTTGCTGGTGTCTATCTTACATTTCTTTTAGATTGTGAGCCCTTTGGGGACAGGGATCCATCTTATTCATTATTTCTCTGTGTAAACTGCCCTGAGCCATTTTTGGAAGGGTGGTATAGAAATCAATCAATCAAACAAACAAACAAATAATAAAACAGCACTGATGTGAATGGCCCTGAGGTTTCCCCTAATTATCTTTACTACACTTAATATGCGGCTAATATATATCCTCATAACTCGCTGTACCTTACCCTACTTAATCCTGAAGTAAAGCTCGCCATCTGGGAAAGACCCAGGAGATGCTAACCACTTAGGGGTCAAGGCCACATGTGGGGCTGGCCTTGGTGGCTAAACAATATTTGTAGTTGCCAGGAGCCTGTCCCAGCAGACTCTAGTTCCTGACCTTGTGCTGTCCCTCCAAAGCACAGTCTTGGATCAGAAGCAATTTCCTTCTCCCAGCTCATGGCAAGGTGGTGAATGAAAACATGGAACCCTGCCAACTGTGGATCTCTTGTGTATGTCTGGTTTGGTTCTAAGAAACACACTTTTTGATCCCAGGAAACAAACCAATAATTACAGCCTCCAAGGATTACCATTCAGTTCAAGAAAATCTGGCCAAACTGGCCATCCAGTTTCTAGTTGTCTAGCCTACTCCTGCTAAGGCTATGGTAAATGTTAAGAAATTCTCATAAAAACACACACAAGCTCTTTGGTCTACTTAGCATTTTGTGGTACCAAACGATACTAGATGCAAGTAAGGTGTCCACCAGTTCTGTTCATGTTCTCTGTGGTTAACTGCCCTATAGCAGCCCAGGCAGCTGACACAAATTGCTGTGACCAAGGCTACCACATCTACTATATTGTATATTTTTTTGCATTGGCTGAAAAGGCTCTATACTTCAAATAAGTGCAAAGGATTTTTTGTGCAAAGTGAATGGATTTGCATGCCGTTCATATACTATATTAAAAGTTTGTTTAGGCGAGTAGTTCAGTTTTTGGTCCCTCAGGTGAAATGCTTGTTATGCAAGATCCATTAATGTGAGCTGAAAGGTATGTGCTTTCTGATAGACGGTGGACCAACATGAACTAGGCCATATTAACCAGCTGTTAAATGTTTTGCAGCTCCCTGATGAGTTCTCTCTTCAGGGCCTCTTTTATGACTGTCTGAATACTTGAGTAACCTTCTGCTGGACTCTGAAGGGGGCCTCGTCCAGGCTTGCCTTGGTGGAATAGCTCTGTGTGTTAAGTTGCAAGGTTTTAGGGCGGAGGGTGTGTGGGTCTGTTTATATAACGTGCAGAGAAAAGCTCCTAATAAGATTCCAGAAAGCCCTCTGGCATTAGGTCTGTGGGAGACTGCCATGTAGAATAAGGAAATGATTTGTCTGTGGGTGATTCAGAGTGTAAAGCACTCTTCCTCTGACCCTCAAAATGAGTGTGTCAGGAACTTTGGGGGCAGAAAAAAGCATCAGGCATGACAGTCTTTAAGTTCCTTGCAGTGGGGAGAGGGAGGGGGCAAAGCAGCCATACTGTGACAGTACTCTCAGATAAGCTCTGGGGCCTGGGAGAATGGCATGGAAATATGATTTTATCCCACCCATTGAGAAAGAACTGGAGCTCACCCTCATTAGGAAATTGTTAGCATTTGGACAGCTTAAACTCCCTTCACCTCACTGACAGCCCTGGATTAACTATAAGGCAAAACAAGCACGTGCTTAGGGCATCAAGGGAAGGGAGGGCACCACAGAGTTTCCCCCCTAACTATCATGCCCTTAACTCTTTCACTGAACACAAGAACAGCCCTGCTCGATCAGGCCCAAGGCCCATCTAGTCCAGCATCCTGTTTCACACAGTGGCCCACCAGATGCTGCTGGAAGCCACAGGCAGGAGTTGAGGGCATGCCCTCTCTTCTGCTGTTACTCCCCTGCAACTGGAACTCAGAGGCATCCTGCCTTTCAGGCTTGAGGTGGCCTACAGCCCTCCAACTAGTAGCTGATGATACACCTTTCCTCCATGAAGTTATAGAAACCCCTCTTAAAGCCATCCAGGTTGTTGGCTGTCACCACATCTTGTGGCAGAGAAGTTGATTATGCGTTGTATGAAAAAGTACTTCCGTTTGTTGGTCCTAGATTTCCTGGCAATCAGTTCCATGGGATGACCCCAGTTCTAGTGTTATGTGAGAGGAAGAAGAATTTCTCTCTATCCACTTTCTCCACAGCATGCATGATTTTATAGACCTCTATCATGTCTCCGCACAGTCGTCTTTTTACTAAACTAAAAAGCCTCAGTGTTGTAGTCTTGCCTCATAAGAAAGGTGCTCTAGGCCCCTGATCATTTTGTTTGCCATCTCCTGCACTTTTTCCAGTTCTACAGTGTCCTTTTTTAGATGTGGTGACCAGAATTGTACACAGTACTCCAAGTATGGCCGCACCATAGTTTTGTATAAGGGCATTATAATATTAGCCCTTTTATTTTCATTCACCTTCCTAATAATCCTTAGCATGGAATTGGCCTTTTTCACAGCTGCTGCACATTGAGTCGACACTTTCAATGAGCTGTCCACTATGACTCCAAGATCCCTCTCCTGGTCAGTCACCAACAGCTCAGATCCCACCAGCGTATTCTTGAAGTTGGGGTTTTTCGTCCCAATGTGCATCACTTTACATTTGCCAACACTGAACCGCATCTGCCATTTTGTCATCCACTCCTCCAGTTTGGAGAGATCCTTTTGGAGCTCCTCACAATCCGTTTTGGATTTCCCTACCTGAAAGAATTTGGTATCATCTGCAAATTTGGCTACGTCATTGCTTACCCCTACTTCTAGATCATTTATTAATAAATTAATAAGCACCAGTCCCAGTACAGATCCCTGGGGGACCCCACTTCTTACTTCCCTCCATTGTGAAAACTCCATTTATCTCTACCCTCTGTTTCCTGTCTTTCAACCAGTTAGTAATCCACACATGTACTTGTCCCCTTATCCCATGACTGCTAAGTTTCCTCAGGAGTCTTTGATGAAGAACTTTGTCAAAAGCTTTTTGGAAGTCCAGGTATACTATGTCAACTGGATCACCTTGATCCACACACTTGTTGACACTCTCGAAGAACTCCAAAAGGTTGGTCAGGCAAGATTTCCCTTTGTGGAAGCCATGCTGGTTCATTCCCAGCAAGGCCTGTTCTTCTATGTGCTTTACAATTTTATCCTTGAGGATGCTTTCCATCAATTTGCCTGGAACAGACGTTAAGCTAACCGGCCTGTAATTTCCCAGATCGCCCCTTTTTGAAAATCGCTGTTACATTTGCTACTTTCCACTCCTCCGGTACAGCACCTGATTGCAGGGATAAGTTATATATATTGGCAAGGAGGTCGGCAATTTCACATTTGAGTTCTTTGAGGACTCTTGGATGGATGCCATCTGGCCCTGGCGATTTGTTAGTTTTCAGTTTTTCCAGACAGTTTAGAACATCATCTCTTGTTACTTCTATCTGATTCAGTTCTTTAGCCTCCATCCCTGAAAAGTCTGGTTCAGGAACAAGTATATGCTCTGTATCCTCTGCCATGAAGATGGACACAAAGAACTCATTGAGCTTCTTTGAAACCTCCATATCCTCCCTAATCATCCCTTTCACTCCCTCATTGTCTAATGGTCCAACAGCCTCCTGTTGGTTTCTTGCTTCTGATGTATTTAAAGAAGTTTTTATTATTCCCCTTGATACTTTTAGCTAAATGTTTCTCAAACTGTCTTTTCGCCTCCCTTATTGTCACCTTGCATTTCTTTTGCCACCTTGCATTTCACTGCCACACTCAACTTTAGTTGATTTTTTGTAATTGTTTTTATCTGCCGTGTTGGACTTTATTCTGCATTGTTAAAAAACTGTTTTCTTTGGCCCGGTGAGTGCCTAAAGTTTTGAGAAACTACTAAACTATGTATCTGAAGTAAAAAGTAATTGATTTGCAAAAGATTACTGTAAAGAGCAGTACAAAATATTGATAAAACTTCATGTAAAAGATGGTCATATGTTATGATGTCTTACCTTGAAGATGAAATATTTTTCTCAATCATTCCTTCTGATGCGGCTATTTATAAGAAGTTATAGGCAGTGGAACTGTTTTGTTTTACCTTAAAAAATCTAGAAGAAAACTTTTTAAAATTTAAATAAATATTAAGGTATAAGTAAATAATTTGCTTGAGTCTTAATGTCTTGTCAGTTAAGCAATGGAGGGGGCTGAGGGGGGCACCATTGTTGGGCTGTGCTTAGGGCATCAGTTGCCCTTAATCCGGCCCTGCTCAGAGGTACCTAATCTACCTTTGCAGCTGCTCTGCATTCTCTGCTAAATACACGCTTCCATTATATCACACTTGTGCCCCTTCTGAGTGTTTACTGTTAGACACACAGACACCAACACCACCTTGGGAAGGAGGCACTTTCAGTAAGCAGTCAAATTGATCCGTGTTTCTTAAATATAGCCTTTGTTTGCTCATTTTTAAAAAAACAAATGGATGTTAAAGATAACTGGGAATGGATGCTAACAAATATGTTAAAAAAATAACCTCTGCGAACTGCAGTTAAAATGGTTTTAAAGTGGTGATTTTCATATTCGTAGGCGGAGAGAAATTATTCCTATTAAGTCCAGCATCTCTCCTGTGACTGTTGCTGGTGGTGTGTGTGTGCACACATGCGCATACTGTGAACCCTTTTAGGACAGAGAACCATTTCCCCTTACCTCTTGCTATGTAGACCACTTTGAGAACTTTTGTTGAAAAGCAGTACATAAATACTTAACTATCTCACTCTCTCAAAACTTGCTGTCAATACAGTTTACTTGTACGTACTCGCTCATGTACGTACATTTTACATTCTTACCCCCGACCCCCTTACATTATCCTTTCCTTCTTTTACATTATAAAGTTTTGCTTTATCCATGGCTTGCCCAAATAGAAACATTTTTATATTGCCTCCAGAGGATACTTAGATTCTGGTTTTGGCAAAACTCAAGGGAAAAAGAGTTTCAGAGCTGGGGAGCATTGCTAACCCAGAGGGACTCTCTGTACCTCTTTGGTGGTGGTAGTTCTTGTACTGATGGTGTAAAAGCCAGTGTGGTGTAGTGGTCAGAGTGCTGGACTAGGACCGGGGAGAACCTAGTTCAAATCCCCATTCAGCTATAAAACTAGCTGGGTGACTCTGGGCCAGTCACTTCTCTCTCTCAGCCTAACCTACTTCACAGGGTTGTTGTGAAAGAGAAACTCAAGTATGTAGTACACCGCTCTGGGCTCTTTGGAGGAAGAGCGGGTTATAAATGTAAAAAATAAATAAATAAATAAAATAAAGAAAAAGAAAAATCCTCGGCTGATCTTATTGGCTTTATAGGTTGTAGAAGAAACTGTATCTTTATAATGTAGGACACAAGCCATTTTTATTGTTTTGTATTGTATCTGTTATCCTGTCTGTCTTCCGTGGTGAAACTCAAGGTGGCATGTAGAGTTCCAAGAAGATCTCCTGTCCAGTAAAAAGTAAAATGATCCACCCTCACTCTTGACAGATTGTTTGATGTTGTCCTTGCTACATCATATAGGAATAAACTCCCGGAGTCATGCCAAATTAATGGGTGAGTTGTGTGCATCTCCTCTCCCAGTGCGGCTTAACTGTATGTGTTGCGGGGGGCATAGTTTGTTTGCATCATTCCTCAGCATGCAGGTCAAATGCTACATTAAAGTAGTATCTGGACTGTGGGCTGAAAAGGGGTAGCTTGAATGAACTTCCTCCCCATGTGATTAAAGAACAGAGTGCTGACAGGGGGAAGATGCACACATTTATGTTGTACTCATGTCTTTATCACATGGGGCAGGTCAGTCAGGCAACGTATCCACCTCAATGTAACCACCTCAATGTACAGTTTTCTCTTGGACAGATTTGATGTCTTTTTGCACATGGCTTAAATGATAAAGGCTACAATATTACACACCTTTGTGGTGGGTCCACAAATTTTGTCTGGCCTTGGTAACCAGCCAGAACTTGTGGTAGCTGTGACCTTGCTCTCCCCTGAGTCAGGTTAGGGGCTGCTTCTGCCTCTTTGGGAAAATGACTTGCTGGTTTGCATTTGAGGTGGTTCTTGTATGGCTGCTTATTTCTATAAATTAGAACTGAATCCAAAGATTTATCAGCAGAGGAGGACTCTGGAGTAAGAAAAGTTCTTAGTAGATTTCAAGTATTATTTAGATTGTTTATGGATTTATGATATATATGTATTTGGTGTAAATTGTAAGCCAGCTCAAGATAACTTTGTTCAGGAGAGGCATTGGCTTGATCCATTAAATACGTACATAAGTAATAAATGGAAGTTCAAGGAGATTACTTTTAAATGTCCATGCCTTCTTTTGTATTCCAGATTTTGAAGCTACCAGCTTTATCTGAGGCAGTGTCAGAGGTCAGCCAGGTTGGACAAGGGCCCTAGGGCCCATACCCATCTCAAGGGCCCTAGGGCCCATACCCATCTCAAGGGCCATTGGATTGACCCTTGAAGGAAGAGGATGTTCCGTATTGCTTACTGTCACTTTTCCATTGAGCCATTGTTGGCAAGATGATGGATAATAGCAGCAGCATGTGTTCTCCTTTAGCATGTGGGGCCATTTTTAATTTCCCATGTCCCACCCCCAAAGCTGTACACTGGTCCCCTTCCCCACCCCTGCAGCTGTGCCTGGATTGGGAAATGTAACTTGGCAGTGGACATCCTTCTTTTTTTAACTGGTTAACTTTCTTGGTGGCAGGAATTATTGGACAGACTGTGCCTCTGTTTTCACTCAATGCACTGCTTTCACTCAATGGTGCCCAGTGCCAGGAAAGCTAATAGCACCATTGTGGGGAGCCAGTATGTGCCATAGAGAGCCAGGAGCCCAGTGCACCAGCAGGGATCCTTGCCCAGGGGTCCTTGCTACCTGGTGCCCACCCTGTATGTAGCCGAATCAAAACATTATTGACCATAGGGTTTTATTTTATGAAGGGACAAATATTTTATTCTGCTTTTTGAACATCTTGAAAATGGCGAGGAACAGCAACTTGTCTTACTAACTAAATTGCCTTAACCATTTCTCTAATACAATTTGGCTTAGGAAAGTTCCCCAGGGTCAGCCTTTGGGCATTTACATGAGTGATAAAGAAATCCCTGTTTAAATTTCACACATCTCTGTGATAATGACATGTGAACAATACAATATCAGTGTTTTACTTTGTGCAATTCTCCCCACTCCCTTTATTGGTGTAGGGTTATGCCTGTAAGAAGGAAACTTGGATACTTCATTTTCTGTAATTACATTAATGCACCTTTTCAAGACTGTGTCCATTCACAGAAATAGTGCATCAGTTTATCAATGTGAATGTAAATCTATCTTTCAGCCAAGACCTCAGCTGAATGAAAAATTAGTCTCTTGCACACAGTCTGCTGCCTTTCAATCATTGAATAGCACAACGTGACTAAATGAACTGGAATCGGAATGCTCAAAAAGTCAATCAATCAACCCCAATCTTTTATGGTACATGTATCTGAACAGCAATAACACACCAACTTAATGAAACAAAAATCTTCCACAACATATATAGTCCATTTTAACACTTAGGTGTGATCACAACAGTTCTTATATTGTAATCCAGATAGTCTATAGACAGGGTTCAACACCAATTGAGTAGGATGAAGAGAACTCTTCTCATTGTTGTATAGCGACGCATTCCCATTCACAGTTACCTAGGAATGGAGGTGATATATCAGAACTGTTCTGATCACACCTAAGTGTTAAAATGGACTATATATGTTGTGGAAGATGCTTTGCAACATTTGTATGTATTTTGTTTCATTAAGTTGATGTGTTATTCCTGTTCAGATACGTGTACCATAAAAAATTGGGGTTGATTGACTGACTTTTTGAGCATTCTGATTCCAGTTCATTTAGTCACGTTGTGCTATTCATCCATTTGTTTATGTATCATGTGGCTCCTATTGGGTTAGTGAGCCTTTCAGTCATTACCAAGTACATGCAGAGGTGGAGAAAAGCTAACGTGTTCTTAATGGTACATCTGTTTGTTCAGGTTGGCTGCTGCATCCCATTTCATATTGTCATTGTGATTTAGTCCCTGTGTAGTTTCCTACTCAAGTATCACTTCCATCTTACTATTTTTCTTTATTTGTTTCTGGTAGCCACATACTATGAGGTACTTTAAGGCTCAGACTAGGACACTTGGGAATCAGGTGCCAGCTTCTCACTCAGTACCACCAGGTCAGCTGTTGGGCCTGTAGCTCAGTGTTGGACCATTTACTTGGCATGCAGAAGGTCCCAGGTTCAATCCCTGGCATCTCCAGGTAGAGCTGGGAAAGACTCCTGCCTGAAACCTGGAAGAGCCAGTCAGTGAGGACCAAGGGTTCCTAACCTTTTCCTTTATGCAGACCACTACATCGCCATCAGTGTAGAAACAGCTATTTCTAATAATTTATTATTCTCACAAACATATTGCACTCATCACAGTACATTTACCTGTAGTAGGCCTACCGCTGAGGAAAATGTACCATTTACCTAATGAGGAGACTGAAAATGGGGGCAGTTTTCCCTATTTCCCCCCTTCCTTCAGCCCAATTTCCACAAGATCAGCCTTCTGGATCAGGCCCAAGGCCCATCTAGTCCAGCATCCTCTTTCACACAGTGGCCCACCAGATGCCTCTGGGGAGCCCACAGGCAAGAGGTATGTGTATGCGCTCTCTCCTACTGTTGCTCCCCTACAACTGGTATTGAGAGGCATCGTGCCTCTGAGGCTGGAGATGGAGATATCCCACAGCCATCAGACTAGTAGCCATTGATAGACCTGTCCTCCAGGAATCTGTCTAAACCCCTTTTAAAGCCATCCAAGCTGGTGGCCATCACCACCACATCCCATGGCAAGGAATTCCATAGATTAATTATGCACTGTATGAAAAAGTACTTCCACTTGTCTGTCCTAAATTTCCCAGTCTTGAGTTTCATGGGGTGACCACTGGTTCTAGTGTTGTGAGAGAGGGAGAAAAATTTATCTCTGTCTACCCTCTCCACTCCATGCATAATTTTATACACTTTGATCATGTCTCTCTTTAGTTGCCTCTTTTCCAAGGTAAAGAGCCCCAGATGCTGTAGCCTTGCCTCATAAGGAAGGTGCTCCAGGCCCCCTGATCATTTTGGCTGTCCTCTTCTGCACCTTTTCCAGTTCTACAATATCCTTCTTAAGATACGGTGACCAAAGCTGTACGCAGTACTCCAGATGTGGCCGTACTATAGATTTGTATAAGGGCGTTATAATATTAGCAGTTTTATTTTCAATCTCGCTCCTAATGATTCTTAGCATGAAATTAGCTTTTTTCACAGCTGCCACGCACTGAGATGACACTCTCAATGAGCTGTCCACCACCACCCCAAGATCTCTCTCCTGGTCAGTCACCGGCAGCTCAGATCCCATCAGTGTATATGTGAAGTTGGTGTTTTTTGTCCCAATGTGCATCACTTTACACTCACTTATATTGAACCGCATTTGCCATTTGGTCGCCCACTCCCACAGTTTGGAGAGATCTTTTTGGAGTTCCTCACAATACGTTGTGGATTTCACTACCCTAAATAGTTTAGTGTCGTCTGCAAATGTGGCCACTTTGCTGGTCATACCAACTTCTAGATCGTTTATGAACAAGTTAATGAGCACTGGTCCCAGTACCGATCTCTGCAGGACCCCACTTCCTACCTACCTCCATTGTGAAAACTGTCCATTTATTCCTACTCTCTGTTTTCTGTCATTCAACCAGTTACTAATCCACACATGAACCTGTCCCCTTATTCCATGACTGCTAAGTTTGCTCAAGAGCCTTTGGTGGGGAACTTTATCAAAAGCTTTTTGGAAGGCCAAGTATGCTATGGCAACCCGATCACCTTTATCCACATGCCTGTTGAAACTCTCAAAGAACTCCTAAAGGTTAGTGAGGCAAGACTTTCCCTTGCAGAAGCTATGCTGGTTCTCCTTCAGCATATGCTTAACAATTTTGTCGTTAAGTATGCTTTCCATCAATTTACCCAGCACCAAAATTATGCTGACCGGCCTGTAATTTCCTGGATCCCCACTGAATCCCTTCTTGAAAATTGGAGTCAAATTGGCTGCTTTCCAGTCCTCTGGTACAGAGTCTGATTGTAGGGACAAGTTATATATTTTTGCTAGGAGACCAGCAATTTCACATTTGAGTTCCTTCAGAACTCTTGGGCGGATGCCATCTGGCCCAGGTGATTTGTTAATTTTTAGCTTTTCAAGACAGTTTAGCACATCTTCCCTTGTCACCTCAAATTCACCCAGTTCTTCAGCTGCTAAACCTGAAAAACTCAATTCTGGAGAGGGCATATGGTCAGTATCCTCTGCTGTGAAGACAGCTGCAAAGAACTCATTCAGCTTCTCTGAAATCTCCTTATCCTCCTTAATCATCCTTTTCACACCCTTATCATCTAGGGTCCAACCGCCTCCCTGGCAGGTTTTCTGCTTCTGATATATTTAAAGAAGTTTTTGTTATTCCCCTTGACACTTCTAGCTATATGCTCCTCAAACTCTCTCTTTGCATCCCTTATTGTCGTCTTGCATTTCTTTTGCCAGAGTTTATGTTCCTTCCTATTCTCTTCATTTGGGCAGGACTTCCATTTTCTGAAGGAAGTCTTCTTCCCTTTTATAGTTTCCCTGACTCTACTTGTTAGCCACGCTGGCATCCTCCTGATCTTAGTGGTACCTTTCCTCCTTCTTGGGATTCCCCCTCCCACCAAAAAAATCCTGCTCCTAAGGGCTGGAGAGATTATGTTATAGAGATATGCATTATCTCCCCCACCCCTCGTGAACCACCAGTTGTCTGTGGATCACAGGTTGGGAACCACTGCTGTAGGCAGAACAGAATGGCCTTACAGAACAGAATGGCCTTACTTGGTTTAAGATAGCTCCCATGTTCCTAACTGCAAGTCCTTCAAGTCAGCAGGGAGGGAGGGAGGGATAATCAGGAAGAAATAACCACTTTCTACTCCTTCCTGTAAGAACAGAAGAGCTCTGCTGGATCAGGTCATGGATACATCCAGCATTCCAGAGGATTCTGTTTCCAGCAGTGGCCAGTCAGATGCTTCCAGTTAGCCTACAAGCAAGATATGAAGGAAACACCCTCCCTTCTGCTTGACCCTTCAGCAACTGATATTCTGAATATGGAGATAACAAAGCCAGTAGCCATTGATATTCATTTGCCTAATCCTCTTTTAGAGACATTGAAGACAGAGACTATAATCAGATCTTGCGGCAGCGAATTTCAGAAGTTAATTTTTATGGCCAGAAGTACTTCCTTTGTTATCCTGAACCTACTGCCATCTAGTTTCATGTGGGCTGGGGAAATATTACCTATACACACTTACTTGATGCCATGCCTAATTTCATAAACCTCTGTTTTGTCATCCTTTGGTTATCTTGTTTCTAAACTAAAAAGCCTCAAACATTTTAGCCTTTCCACTAGAGAAAGTGCTCCAAACCCTTTATCAGTTTGCTGCTTTTTGCACTTTTCTTAGAACTATTATGCCCTTTTGAGGAGGTGGGATGGCCCGGATGATACACATGTATGACCTTAGAAAAATCTTGATTCTGCTTTGAGGGTTTGTGAAGAGAAAGAAGAATGGATGTGACTGCAGATAAGTTGTTCCAGTATGAAAATGAATGCATTATGAATATGCCTTTTGAATAATTATGGATGATCAGCTTGTAGTTATTGGGTGGCAAGCATCTTGTGATACTCCCAAAGCTCAGTTTGACAGCTGACTTCACCCAAGCCCAGCTGCCAGTTGACATGTGATTAAAAGTAGCTTGTGTGTCAAGCCTTCCCCACCAAGTATTTCTGTTAACATCTTACAAGACACATTTCATTAGCTCTTATACCACAATGCTTCTTTCCAACCCCCTCATAATGTCTACTGATTTGATTTCATTTTTTGCAAACCTCTCCCCTGAGGAGTTGCTGCACACACTGCTATATGAAAAATTTATCATTTTTCTGCCTTCTCTGAGTTTTTGTTGGAGGAATGTGTTTTTGCCTCCTTTCTCCCCTCTAGAGACGTACACTTTGCATTTCATTTATATTCTGTGCCTTTAAAGTCATGTCTTCCTCCACCTTCATTTTGTCATCTCACTGCTTGTTTATTCTTTTTCCAGTCCTGACTCCATCACCTCCTAATAAATTGAAAGCTTGAAAAACGTGGCTCGCAATGTATCTCATTCCCCTGAAATGTCCTATTAGCGAATTTTAATGAAGAACTATCGTTCAATAGAATTATGCACAATGTGTTTTGAGAACTATCTCATTCAGCAGGTTTTTGAATCATTTACTCAACGTACTATTGGAATTTGATAGATTTCTGTTTGTTTCCCCTCTTGAAAGTGCTACAAATTCCATCCATCCTCCCTCTGAATGACTTCGTAGAAATGAAAAACACAGTGACATTTCTTTTCACCTTTGAAGGGCTTTGCAGGCACTAAATATCTCCCAACAGTACTGGGGAATAAGGAGGCTTTATCATTCCTGCTTTACAGTCAGAACCTTGAGACAAGAAGTGACTTCTGCAAGGTCATTAAAAGTGAGTCTGTTGCAAAGTACTCTCAAGTTCCAGGTTCTTTCTAGTGGAAAGTTTGAATAAACATTTACCTTGAAATTCAGGGAATTCAGCTAGCTTGGGAATTTTTATTTTCTACACCTCTTAGAAATGTCTGTAAGCTTTGAAAACATTTTAAAAGATTCACTTTCTTTGACTTGCTTGTGTTTCTTTCCTGGCAAATTGTGTAATAACATCAGGAGACTGGACATTGACCTGCACTTAGTTGAGAATTCTGATGTTTAATTAGGCTAATCCATTTTTTTTGCTTGGCTGGCTGTTCTTTAGTCAACCACTTGTTGTTTAATGGATGTCCATATGAATTTCACACATAAAAGTTCCAGAGTCAAAGGAAATGTTATATGCGGCTGGAGATGTTTTGAATCAGCTGAATTTAGATAGCAGACCTGCTGCAAGTATTGAGTTCTTATACATAAGATGTTTAAGCCCTACCCTAGGGATATTTTTGTGCAAAATGATTTATCTCTATTGGACAAAGTTAAAATAACTTTCTAGACCATGATGAAATTTTACCTTCGCATACCAGATACTATTTACTTGATCTGCAAATGTTTATTTTAAGGAGAGCTCCAGCTTTACTGAGATTCCAGCAAACACCCTCTTCAATTTTAGATGGGTTATATTGAAAGCACATACTATCACATCTGTAGGGAAGAGACAGTAGAAGACATTCCCCATTCTGTGTTTTACTGTGTTGTCTCCAAAAATATATGGATTATGTTCCTCTACAAGTTATCAAAAGATCTCAAACATTGGTCAGCTGGAACTAGAAATCCACTTGACCAAGGCAAATAAGGACATTTCTAGAACTGTCATAACTTTTGCTTTGGTGGCTGCGGAGTAATGGCAAAATTATTTGGTTTTACATGTAAAGAAGAGGAAAGATTATGCCATGGAGTCGGTGTTGACTCCTGGTGACCACAGAGCCATGTGGTTTTCTTGGTAGAATACAGAAGTGGTTTACCATTGTCTTTCTCCCACTCAGTATGAGATGATGCCCTTTGCCATTGTCACTGAAGTGAGCATCTGCCTCCAGCACCTTCCTATATCGTAGTGTATTCTAAATTGGGTGGTTGCCTCTGAACATTACCTTAAGTGTGAGTGATATACCATGGGATAAGATGTATTTTTGATGGTTTGTATTTATTTATTTGCCTGATGTTTTAAAGTGAATAATTCTTAGCAGTTGAATAGTGCTTTTTGAATATGCAAAATGCTTCACATTTATTATTTTGCTGTAATATTTACAGTAGCCCTAAGGTAAGCAATTATTATTATCCCTTACTGCAGTGAAGGAGCTGAGGCTAAAAGGGAGTGGCTTGCCTAAAGCCTCTAGTGAGGTCATGGTAGAGTGGAAGATTCAAACCAGGAAACCTCAGCTTGGAATTCTCTTGACCCTACACTACACCTGCTCTCCAATTACATAGGAACATAGGAAGCTGCCGTATACTGAGTCAGACCATTGGTCTAGCTAGCTCAGTATTGTCTTCACAGACTGGCAGCAGCTTCTCCAAGGTTTCAGGCAGGAATCTCTCTCAGCCCTATCTTGGAGAAGCCAGGGAAGGAACCTGGAACCTAGATGCTCTTCCCAGAGCAGCTCCATCCCCTGAGAGGAATATCTTACAGTGCTCACACTTCTAGTCTCCCTTTCAAATGCAACCAGGGCAGACCCTGCTTAGCTAAGGGGACAAGTTATGCTTGCTACCACAAGACCAGCTCTCCTCTCCTAATTAAAAGACATTAGTAAATATTGTGTGTGCATATGATCGTTTTGTTCATTGGCTAAAGCAAATACATTTAGTGTTAAGACTAGTATTGTACATCTGTAATGTGCTACATGTGTCCTGTCGGGTACCTTTCCTTATGAGGTCTTGTTTTTATGCATTTGTATCACTTCTCTCAACTAGGTAGGATTAATGCCTTCTGGTCTTGCAACTGGAGTTTTTGCCAGCTGACACCTGCTCAGGAATGTAGCTATAATTGAGGGAATTGGTTCAAAGAACTGGGGGCCCCCAGCTCCACCCCTCCCTATTTTCTTCATTATCTCCCTCACTCTGAGGGGCCGCCGGGGAGAGGGGCAACATGGGCCCACTCACTCCTAGCTGTGTCCCTGCACCAGCTAAAAGCTCTTCATGTGATAGTAGTAATGCTAGTAGAAATTCCACTGAGAACTGGATTGCTGGAAAGCATTGGCCGTTCTAATTTCATTACCTCTGTGTTGGGTGTCTCTGGTGCCATAGAGAGTCATATGAGTTGTACTTAAACTAGGAGAGCAGTAATAATGACCCTAAAGCTAAATGAACAATTGAGTTTGAGAAAGAAGTAAACATCCATTTAGACGAGAAAGCTGAGCATTAACTTAAGACCACTTTTCTCTTAAAACTATTCTGTTAGCAAAATGGTTGGTTATGGCTCTGTTTACAACTTGAAAACTACTAAAGAAAAAAATCTGAAGACTTAGTTCAGGGGTTCCCAACCCCGTGGTACTCCTGATGTTGCTGAATTTGTGATTATGATTGTGCTGTTGAGTTGATGTCAATTCCTAGTGATCACATTCCATGTGATTTTCTTGGTAGGAATGGCTTACCAGTGCCTCCTCCCATGCAGTATGAGATGATGCCTTTCAGCACCTTCCTAGATCGCTGCTGCCCAATATAGCACCAGCAGGGATTCTGACCGGCAACCTTCTTCTTGTTAGTTAAACATTTTCCCCGCTGCACCACTTAAGGTGGCTGCTGCCCAATATAGGTGTCTACAAATATATTTACTAGGCACCATCTGGGAAGCACACCAGCGGACATTTGAATGAACAGCCTCTAGCACTCTAGGCAATCTGCTTCCCTGCAACCCCCATAATCCCCAGCTCCAGTAAATTGTAGCTGGGGGTGATGGGAGTTGTAGTTCATAAACATCTGGAGTACCTTAGGTTGGGAACCCTTGACTTAGGTAAACAAAGGGAACCTATAGCCATTGATGCCTTTAATGCGAGAAGCAGAAAAAATGGCTTTGGGAATGAAAGAGCTAGAATTAGAGAAGAGATTACTTCTATTTAAACCGTTGCTTTTGGAGCAAGCAAGCTTTTGATTTTCACAAATCTCTGCTTGTGCTTGAAACTTGTACATGATCATCAATTGAATTAAATGGGCCTCATAATAGGGACAGTGAGGCATTGCTAAGTACTTACAAGACCTGGGGCCCAGGCCCACAATCCCTCTTTTGATAATTAAACTCAATCCTATTCCTCCAAGGGGAAAAAAAAATTATGTTTTTAAAAGTCTCTAATATAACACAGCACCTATCAAAGTGAAAACAGCAGTGAGCTGGGTGAAGCTAGGCGCTCTCCCATGCTCTGTGCGGGTGCCGCTGCTGCTGTTGCTGCACTTCCTTTCTGCAAGAGGTCACTGGGGAGGGAGGTGGTTGGTGAGTCTTGGGACTCCGAGCCATTCATTGGGGCCTGTGTCCCGTGGGCCACCCTCTAATGACATCCCTGTAAGGGACGTAGTTCAAGCGATTCCTGTATGAAAAGTTCTTCTCCAGCAGTTACTGAATGTGTTCTAACTGCTCCTGTCAATCCAACTCCCTGACTTTGATATTTGGGGCAACAACATATCAACACTGCTGTCATAGTAGCAGACATAATGCTGGATGATTTTCACAGAACTACACTAGGATTACATTGTGGGTGGTGGGTTGTTGTTGGGGGTTTTTTTGCACTCACCACAGGAGTCGGTTAACTATGTTTCACACTGGTCCTTAGCTCAGTACCAGAAGGTACTGAGCTTGCCTGTGTGGTGGAGCTGGAGCTTGCCTGTGTGGTGAATTCATAACTGAATAGAGAGATGAGAAAACAGCAGCTTCTCCTGCCCCCCCACCACCACTGCCACTCTAGCCTTTTCATCCATTCTCCCATCTCAGCTTCTGTGTAGTACACCTGAGTGTGCTCATTACAGCAGTTGGGGGACAGCAGGTGTGAGACAGAAAGAGTGGGGTAGGAAACAGCCAGGGCGCTTTCCAGATTGGGACATTAGAACAGTGTCACTACGGGTCCGTTAAGTGTCCGTTAAGTCCGTTAAGTGTCCGGGCAATTGCTGCTGTTCCTTGCCCTTGCTGCTCGGGAGCCGGTTGGTGCAGCAGTGGGGGAGGGGGTGCTCTGTGGCTTCTCTCCTTGCTCATGCAAAGGCATAGAAGCCCTCAGCGCTATGTGGACCGACTACAAACTGGAAGGGATGCATGCGCCCTGAGGCCTGATCCGGGCACTTATGTGCCCTCCCTTTTTGTAGGCAGTTGTGCAGCAGTAAGGGATTCTCTGACTTCTCTCACCGTTTGGACATGGCTCTCCCCCGACCGCTGTGTGGACTGGCTCCAGAGCAGAAGGGGTGAGGAGCAGCAGGGGCAAGGAGCCGGGCGAACAAGGTAGGAGTGACAGTAGGTTAAAAAAAAGTTTTTTGAAAGAAGTTTTTTAAACGGTGGCACTGTGAAAAAAGATTGAAGGAGGGGCCCTGACGTTCATTGATTGATCACAGCCCCCTGCTGACCTTCCTACACCCCTTCTGGATTTTACAGTAGCACAATGAAGGTTGCTCCTTGTGGAACTTGGTGTAGTGCCCATTGCAAACTATAAATATATCCAGAATGTCACCCCCCGCCACACCCCAACTTAACTTCATAACAACAGATTCCAGTGTATCCTTATCAGTAACCAAATGCCTCAAAGTAAGGCCTAGATGGCCTTGCAGACTGCTCCACAACTCCACTTGTTTTTACTCCGCTCATTTTAGCAACAATCAAGTATACTATCTACAATGTGGTAAGCTTCTTTAGTTACATTTTTGGCTAGATCTAGGCAAATGACTTTCAAAATCTGTAGCCAATTTTTCTCTGTATACAGTCAGAAATGCATTAAGCATAACATGTTTTCTGGCATTAAAGAGGCTTTTATGGGTTACTTCTTGGAAATTTTAGTTTTAAAATGCTGAGGTAGAAGCAAGAAAAGAAATCTGGACACAAAATTGCTGTTCAGCAATTTCTTTAAAGCATGAATGAATTTAGTGTTGAGAGAGTTATCACAATCATGCGCATTGTTTCCGGAGTCCTTCTCCAGCTAGGATTCAGCTGTGATCTTGGGAAAATGCAGGAGCAGCATTACCAGTCTTTTCCTAATATCATACCTGAGGGTTTTTTTTAAAAAGCCATATTATTGATCTAAAACCCTCACTATGTTAAAAAAAAGAGAAGAAATTTCTGTTTCA
The DNA here is from genome assembly GCF_027244095.1 of Hemicordylus capensis. NCBI lineage: Eukaryota > Metazoa > Chordata > Lepidosauria > Squamata > Cordylidae > Hemicordylus > Hemicordylus capensis. Next base: position 160,096,572 of record NC_069657.1, on the reverse strand, counting down.
TGTTTAGTGTTGGAAATATGAACTATAATGTTTATATCCAGACAGTTCAGGTGAGTGCTTTCTGACTCAGGATGTTGCATTGTTTAAAGTTTGTTTTCTTTGAACTTTGATTTTCAGTAACAGAGGATGGTAAATGTGCATTAAAAATTAGGGCTTTAAAAATGCCAGGCATTAAAAAATGCTGGCCCCTAAAATTCAATGTTGTCATCTAAGTACCTGAAATACTTTCCCAATCCTCTCTTTGGAAATATACAAATAAGATGAAAACTGAGGCCTGAGCTACATATGCAGCAGAATGAGGTAGGAATGAGGTGTTAGATTAGACTATACCACTTCAGATTGCAAAGCCCCTTCAGATAGCGGGAAGGTGTCACATTTTTACATGGTTCCCTATGTGGAAACTTCCCTGAAAGTAGAAAATTAGCACAACAGGGATCAAGGTGTTAGTCTTTTTATTTGCTGGGAGTCTTCTTATTTGGGAGAGCTCTCAAAAATGTCACACACACACACACACCGTTCTACAGTCCAAAGAGATACAATTTTCTCTAGAACCTCAGGATTTTATTGATTTTGATTTGATTTGATTTGATTTATATGCCACGCTTCCAAAAATGGCTCTGGGTGGATTTTAGCACTTTATTCAGCAGAATTTGTAGACCAGATCCGAGACTTCTATTGTTTATCAGAATATTTGCTTGTGTTTCAAAGTGGTAATAGATTATTTTGTTCATAAAGTGTTAGTGTTAGTGCTGGCCGAGCACTGAGCATTAGTTGGTTACCACATCCACTTATTTAGAGATTGGGCACCTTAATACTTGATGATGGGCACTAAAGCCTTTGGAGAAGTGCTTGTCTCTAAAGACTTCAGTGCCTTGATTCGGAGCAGATACCAGGCCTCCTAAGTAACACAAGTTCCAGGTGACTGATGATGGAAGGTTATTGAGGTGGTGGAAAGCAGGTGGTGCCTTGAGAACCATTGACGTAATGGAAAGTTGGATAAGGTGAGTCTGTAAAAAGGCCAGTAATTGTACTCTAGAGACAGCTGTGATTTTTCGCAATACTAATCCATTGTGAGAAATGCTGAGCACTAGGCAAACACATTTGAATGTCCTTACCATAAGTGAAGACACAAATGTCAGTTTCTCTCCTTTTTAGCCTGTGGTTTATTCCCCCCACCCCCAGCTCTAAGATCTGTGGAAACATGGGATTTTGTTTTATTTTGGCACGGTGGAGCTTGATTTTGCCAAGTCTCATTAGTCAGTCATCAGGCTACATGAGGGTTAACACAGTGCCTCCCCAGGGGGAATTAAAGGACCGAAATGAGGGCTGTGTTGTTCAGTGCGTGCTTCTCGTTTCCTTCCTTTTGTATCTCAAAATGTAATTCCCACCCATTGCCTATTATCAGTGGGCTCAAAGCTTTACTTAAGTTACACTATGCTTGCATGTGACATATTAACTAGCAGTAACACGAAACCTGTCAAATCTTGCAGCATCTTTGTCCTAGATTTTGTCTGTTCTAGTGCTTTGGAGTCAGATGCCATCATCTTCTCAAAGGGAAAAACATGACTGGAATACATGTTTGTATTAAACAGATACTTGGAAGTGTTTGACTACTTCGAATGAGCAGGATTTCAGGTCTTGTTAAGGAGTTTATTATATCTGGATGCCAACTCTCTACGGGCTTGTTCATTTCTTGGTGAAACTGATTATCCTCTCTGTGCAGTGGAGTGCATCCACCCACCCCTGCCTGTGTCATGCTCTTAAGTGTGTTTCCGTGATGCTTACACCTCAACATGGTTGGAAGGATTATAGGGATATAGCATATTGTTGATGGAGCTGCTCTCGGGGAATTGACAGATACCCCGTGCTACATTTTAGACTTGTGTGGGGGAATAATGAGCTTGAAATGAAGCAGCCCCACCTCAGAATAAATTTGTACAGAGCTTCAGTCACAGAAGGAACTGAACAGAGAGGTTAGAGTTCAAAAATAGAATGAGGTTTATTAGAGGGTTTTTAGGGGTACAGGAAGAGAAAGCAAAGATTAACAGGCAACAATATTTAACTAGCAAGACTATGTTACAGCTCACAAAGAGGTAATTTGGCTTGAGTTTCTGAATTAAGTTCACTCAAGGCTGGTGAGAAAGAAACAAGTTTTGGATTTTTGAGGAAGTAGAGGTTTGAGAGCAGGGGTTAACTACCTCTATCCTTCTGAAGGAGTGTAGCAATGCTCTTGTAACTTGGTCATTACTGAGAGGCTTCTCTCCTCTGAGGAAGGCAGGGGCTGGAGCCCAGGGACCAGGAAGAGGTCCAGGAGTCAAGAAAGAGACTCTCACAGCCAGGACTGCTGCGCAGGCCAGGTTAGGCAAAATGGCTGGTTTGGAGGTGAAAAGTAAAGCAGGAGTGAGAGTCAAGGCAGGGCAGGATGGAGGTGCCAGTTCTAAGACGTAGTGAAAAGCAGCTGGTGGATCAGAGGAAGAAACAGCTGGTGAATCTGGGGTAGAGACACGGGAGACCCAGGAGACACACAGATTGTGTCTTGACTACTTTTAGGAATAATCTTGCCCGAAGGCTTTATTCTGATTGCACCTTGAAAAGGTGGACAATAGGGGGAAAGGACAGGACGAAGCATTGTCCTATTCAATTGTGAGGAGTGGACTTCTTTTCAGTAGAAAGGCTGAATAGGTCTAGGAGTACCAACATAGGACTCCTAGCAGTAGAGTGGCAGTGGACACTTCAGGATTTATCTCATGTATTTTACAATATCTGGGAGTGACTAAAATGTAAACAAGCTCGCCACCCTGCCTCCCCAAGCCAAACATTAACATACGTTAGTAGAGGAAATTACCTGCTACCTTATCTCACCTTCCTGAGGAGGATAAAGTGTGCCATCGAGTCGGTGTTGACCACCCTGTGGTTTTCTTTGGTAGAATACAGGAGTGGTTTACCATTGCCTTCTCCCGCTTAATATGAGATATGGCTTTCAGCATCTTCCTATATCGCTGCTACCCGATATAGATGTTTCCCAGAGTCTGGTCTGGGAAACATACCAGCAGGGATTCGAAACAGCAACGTCATGTTTGCTAGGAAAGTCATTTCCCTGCTGCACCATTAGGTGGCTCTGAGGTTAGAATGACCTAATCCATTGTGCCAACATAGGGACAACATAGGGACAGTACTTGGTTAATTCTTGAAAAGAATAGCACTGATTCAGTCATGTCTACTCTGGCATTCCTCACCTGAAAGCAATCAAGGAGGCGAGCCCAAGGAGACACGTCTGCAGTCCAGAAATTAAACTTGACCTGAGAGCTATCATCCCAGGCTACACGGCAGGTGAAATGCCCTATGAGTTAACTCAGGCAAACTAGAATGAAGATCTCACGGTCCCGTAGGATCAGAGCAGTAAATGTGGGAACCACAAGCCTGTAGCCCTGTTCTACATCAAGGGGTGCTCTTCGGAGCCCCCAAACAGGCTCTCTTGGTAACAATATGTGCTTATCTCCATATGCATTTCCTGCCCACACCACACAGTATATCATACCCTTGATCGTGAGTGAGTGAGGGCTTGTGCCACACTACGATGTAAGATTGTCAGTTGCACCATTGTGTGAACAGTTTCCAAGGGATGAATTCCATCATTTGGGGTCTGAGGCCACTAATTGTAACCCACAGTAATTCTATGGATGTGGAAAAGCAGGCAGATGCAGTAAGGCACAGCTGCACGGATGTTGTGCCAGCGGATTGGCAGCTTTGTTCTTTTTGGAAAAGCTGATGTAGTGTTATAGTGCTATATACTGATAGAATGGAAAACTGCCCTGTATATACAACATAGGACTCCTAGCTGGAGATGGAGGGATTCCAGTGGCATCCAGGAGCACATGCTTACAAAATGCTGTGTGTGTGTGTTTTGTATATGTGTTGCTTTATACAAATTACAGTAGAAGATGGGGATTTCCAGCTATGGAGAGCTCAGTCTGTTAACTTCCTTCACCATTTTCGGCAATCCAACAAAACTCCCTCCTTTTTGCTTGCCACATACTTTGTATCCACTGCTCAATCCAAACAAAAAGGGGTATTAGAGAGAGACTATGCAGGTGAAACAAAACCGTATGAATCCTCAAAATTTACATTTCACAAATATCCACACATACTTGACTCTTTCCTGATGAAATCAATAGGACAACATGCTTACCTTTTGTGTATTATCTCCATATATTATGGTAGCACAATGATGCTTCCTCCTTGTGGGATTTGGTACATTGCAAACTATAAGCATACAGAGACACAATCATCATATGGTTTTCTTCCTAATCTACCTCATAATGAACACATTCTGGGTCATCGTTATCGCTGAGCAAAACCCCTCAAAACATGGCATGATCGCCCTCCATGGCAAGCTGCTTCACAGCTCCACTTTGATCTGCTCTAACTGTTGTTGCTAGATGAGCAACCAAGTATAATATCAGCTGTACATGTTCAGTGAGTTGATATCTCTGCAATGTGGTAAGTGAAACCTTGTGTATGCTGTGAACCAATCGCTGTGGTGTTTTTAGTTTCCAGTTTTGTTGTCGACATTATCACAGACTTTGTTCTGTGGGAAACGTAGTTGCTGAATAGCATCAGCAGGCATGTCCAGCATTATTCCAATCTTTTGCTAAGCTGACTTTTCCTGCCAGCCTCCAGAAGGCTAGGACAGTTTGTTTTCCCACTGGAAATATACCCATTTATTTTCAGAGCCTGCAGCTGTCTCAGCTGGATGCCTCAGTGAAGGGGGCAGAGATTGCCCAGGGTTTGACATTGTACCAATGTCTCTGTTTACATTTTGGATTGATTTCTTCAAAACAGGCTCATAAAATAAAGAGGCTTTCAGGATCAGACCATTTAGTATACAAACCATCTATGGTTTATACTGTGAATGAGAATGCAGAACTTGCAAGATCATTCACTGGGAATCCTTCTAGTGCATTTTGACCTTCTAACCATCTTGGCTAAAGTAATGCATCAAATGTGAGGATTCAATGAACACTCCATCTTGGCCAGTAGCCATTAATAATAATATCTCATACATTGATCCAAATATAGTTGATAGGGGAATAAGGAAGATCTACATCAAAAGGAGCCAGTTTCTTCCTGCTGTTTGTTCTAGTGCATCCACATGAGAAGAGGGTTTGTGAATTACTCAAAATGATGTCATTGTTATGGGGGGCGTTGGAGTTTATACTCAGACAAAAGGCATTATTTGGTTAATTAATGTGACCAATTGGTTGATTGATTTTTATTTTAAACACACATTTCTGGCTGCTGTGTTTCATTTTGCAAGAATGACTAATCTCAAGTTCCAATAAAAATAAAACAAGAAATAATTTATAGTACGTAATACACAAAATATATTACATTAGAAAATTAATGAAGAAAAATGATTCAGACCCAGATACATTTTTCCAGTTAAGTAGCTACATCTATTTTCCCCAGGTGGATTTTTAATTGGATTTTACTCAAGACTGTCTCATGTGAAGAGGTTTTTTGCTGTAGGTAGCATCATTATAAACAATAAAAGCACATCATTTGCAGACTGTCCAGCTGTGTCTTTTTAAATACTTGCTTTTAGCATGGGGTATGCATATTCCTGGTTTGTACTGAAACTGTACTTAATTCTGAAACTTAGCTGATACCTATACTTATTTTGGAATGGCACAACATTGTCTACCTTACTCATGAATTAGCTCTGACAACTTTTGCCGGCTTGTACTGAAACTTGAAATTCTGAAACTAAGTATTATGGATGACAATAGAAATGGGACACCTGAAGAAAAAAATATGCTTTCTGGATGTAGAAAAATTCATATTGTGGATTTCAATGTTATTTCAATTTGCCCCCCACTAGACCCCAGGGAAATTGTTTTTGGCTTGTGCATGAAACTGTTTGTTTACTTAATGTAAAGCAAGCTCACCTATCTTCTATTCTTATGTACTGGAGAGCATGCAAATGATTCAGGTAGTCAGGTATCTATGCTCAAGGACAAAAGTCTCCTAAGAAGAAAGCCTTAGTTTGAATATAATGTTTTCAGGAGACCACAGACCTGAGATAGCATCAGATTAGCGCAGTCTTGGTCAATAGAAGCTCCTTCTCTTAATGGAAGGAATTTCTGCTATGAGTGCTAGTCTGAATGCTGCCCCTGGTTCTATATTGTGAAGACTAGTGATACTTTATTTGAAAAGGTATTCCTCTCTCTGTAATGCTGAACGCTGATAATGTGGTGGTGTTTTTTAAGGTTGAAAATCTAAAACATAACATATAAAATACAATATAGGTGGATTTTTTTTTAAAAAATCTAGGAATATCCATTAAATGTAGCACTGTTGCTACTTAGTCCACACTGTCTTCTCCCTTGTGCCCTTTTATAAATTATGGGATCAAACTAGGGCTCAATGTTCTAAGTACTCATAAAACAATAAAGGCATATATTGAACTTTACTTAATGCTTACTTCCAGTCTTGACATTCCCTGCCCATTGAGGCTTGCCAATGCCTAAACCAGAGCCAACTCAGGAGGCAGTGGAACTATAAGCCTTAATCCAGAGAAAACAACAGGGCTGTTAGTCAGTAGGAATGCTAATCTGGAGCTAGGTGCAAAACCTGTTTTGGATGGGACTGCACTTTATTATATTCATTCATTCAGTTTTTATTCTACCCTTCCTAAAATAGCTCAGGGCAGTTTACATTTAAATTAATGAATTAATTAATATTATTAATTTTTTTAAACCATTTAAACCAGATGAAAAACTCATTAAAATTAAAACTGGCTATCATTAGATAGAGCTGGCCTTGTGGTAGCAAGCATGAATTGTCCCCCTTGCTAAGCAGGGTCCACCCTGGTTTGCATTTGAATGGAAGATGAAATCTGTGAGCCCTGTAAGATATTCTCTTCGGGATGAGGCTGCTCTGGGAATAGAATCTGCATGCTTGCATGCAGAAGGTTCCAAGTTCCCTTCCTGGCATCTCCAAGATAGGGCTGAGAGAGACTCCTGCCTGCAACCCTGGAGATGCCACTGCCGGTCTGTGTAGACAATACTGAGCTAGACGGACCAACCCATGACTTGGTATATGGCAACTTCCTATGCTTCTATGTAAAAGCCAAGCTAAAAAGGCTAGTCTTTCACTTCCCTTGAAGGATTAAGTTTACAGTTTGGCAGATGTTCCTGGTAATTAGAGGTGTGCATGGAACTGGCACCTGCTGGTTCCAAGGTGAGGGAGATATTTTTAATGGCAGGGGAGGGTGCTTTTACTCCTTCTGCTGCATTTTCCCCGCCGGTGCTGCCTTTGATTTTGTGGTTTTCTTTTCTCAACACAGAGTATAATATACTGTGCTATTGCTGCTATAACTATCTGGTTTTGCTAGATCTCAGATTGACAAAGGCAGGACTTGAGTGTCTGCTTTCCTTGAGTTGTGCTTTGGTTTTTTTGTGAGATAGTGTTGTAGCGAGAAATGGTCAGTGACAATTGTGTCTCTCTGTGTGTGTAATATTTCTTGGTGATGGCTGTGATGAGCTCTATATCTGGCCTTGGGACTAACTTGTGCTTTACTCACTGCTCTGCAATCTGCATTGCAAAGTGTGGCTGAAATTGCTCTAGTTGAGCTTATGGCTATGTTTGCCATACCATGTAATGGTACCATGTAAGGCTATGCTTGCCTTACCATGTAAGGGTACTGCTGTGGCAGCTGCAGTGCTAGGAAGTGCTAGGAAGTAAGAAGTCATAATTGTGTGTGAGAGAGAGAGCAACTTGTGCCAATGATGTTACTACAGCGCAGGCACTGTAGCTGGCAGTAGATTATGGGCCAGTGATTCTTTTTTGGCCATTTTTGGACTATAACTGAAATGTGTGTTCTGTGTTGGGAGAGTCAGATGCCCTTTAACTGTACTTCTCCATTTTTTTAAGGCAGGGTTACAAATTGCATTGCACTCTCGTCAATCAACGGCTACTAGTCGGAGGGCTGTGGGCCACCTCCAGCCTCAAAGGCAGGATGCCTTTGAGTACCTGTTGCAGGGGAGTAACAGCAGGGGAGAGAGCATGCCCTCAACTCCTGCCTGTGGCTTCCGGCGGCTTCTGGTGGGCCACTGTGTGAAACAGGATGCTGGACTAGATGGGCCTTGGGCCTGATCTAGCAGGGCTGTTCCTAGGTGGGTGCAGGCTCTGCCATTTTCTCCATCCTCAATAGTAGGGAAAAAGTGCTGGGTAGAGTGTTATCGTTGGAGCATGCACCTGCCTCCCACATGATCACTTCCCCCTTCTCCTGCCTAGGTTTTTGCTGAAAGACAACCAAAAATTGGGGGTGTGCATGCACAGCTCCCAAAGCTGTATAGAACTTGTCTTATCCAGTTTACCTTTGTGGGAAAAGTCTTAGTATTTGGTAGCCTGTTTTCATGCATTAATTGTATTAAAATAAAACTGTTTTAAATATGTAATATTTGTGTATGTATTTGTGTAACACTTATTAATATTTAAAATTAGCAAAGGAAAAAAGATACATAATAAGGAATAGTAACCCTATACCTGTTGGTGTGGGTAGCTTGTGTAAAATCTGTCCCATGATGCTTTAAAGGGGAAATATCTCGTTTCCCCGCTCCCTCTCTCTGATGAATAATTCTCTTCTAACACTCTTTGAGGGCTTGTGTATCATTTGAAAGGAAGTTTATTTATTTATTTAAAAACCCAACCCAACAACTATGTGTTTTAAAATGAGAGCATGATTTATATTAATCACCATTGGTCTTCTGGGAAGGAGGCTGTGAATTACAAGGCAGTTAAGACCCAAAAAGTTCATGGGAAAATGAACAGAGAAGAACTACAAATAAACATTGTGACCTTTAGACCTTTTTCTCCCTATCCAGCTATATTTAGGTTCATGGTCTTGTAGTCCATTTCAGACAGGATGCCTAATGACAGCAAGTGAAGTATATTTTTTAGGGATAAGACTGCTGCTACATCAACTGCTAGGGTAGCTGATCTTGCCTATAATTCCTAATAGTCACTTTATCATTTTAATCAAGGATAGAAGGTTAGAAGAAACATGTTTTGAGGGCAGATACAGTGGACTGAACATCAGCTTAGGGGTGTGCACAAAACTGGTTTGCCTGGTTCAGTTTGAGTCCAAACTGGACTCCAACAGAACCGGGCATGGTTGGTTTTGTGCACCCCTGTACAACCCCCAGCTCGGCTTGAATTCAAATTGGTTTGGGTGTTCGAATATGGGGAAATTGTTGTTTGTTAAAAAGGATTCACTGCCTCCAGGGGATGCTGCCATGGTTGCAAGTGGTCTCCACCAGTTCTCCCTCTCCCTGGTCTTGAAACAGCCTGGTTTGGGCAGTTTTTGGCCCATTCCAGGCCTCTGTGTGGTGGCCCATTTTGGAGGCTGCTGCACATGCACAATGGCCATATGCATCATCCTGGTGAGCCCTCAAGTTGGACCAGTTAGATATTGAACTGGCTCGAGGTTGAGCTGGTTTGCACATCCCTACCTCAGCTTCCATTCTAATTTTGGGTAAGGAAGCGGTGCAAAGTAGCTGGTATGAGAGCAGTCCTTGTGGTTATCATTGTCATGTTTCTCTGCTGAGAAACATGGTGCAGTAAGAGCCTCATGGGATTTTAGTGCAGTAGAGCCTGTGAGGAGAGGGCTACAGGCCACCGCACATGGAATGGACTCTGCAGTCTCTCATGAGCATTTTCAAAATGGTGAACCTGTGAAATTGTGAATTTAGCTCAACGTGATTATTTATTGTACATGTGTTGGGTACACAGTGTAAGTGTGCACACAGAGTGAAAATGCTGATCCTGCTGCTAACTTAATATAAAATTGTGACTTTATTCAAAAGATTCTGATAACCAGCCCCAAATTTTAGCTTACACACACACACACACACACACACACACACACTCTCTCTCTCTCTCTCTCTCTCTCTCTCTCTCTCTCTCTCTCTCTCTCTCTCTCTCTATTCTGCCAATTTAGCTAGAGGCCACAAAAATAACCAGTCCAGTTTTATTTGTACTTAGTTTACAACATTATACCTGTACACAATACATTTTTTCCCCCAGCAGATTTCTCACAAGCCATCTGCTTCTCATACAGTATTCAAAGTGGTTCCCTCTAGGGATTTAATACAGTGGTCGAAGGTCAGCTATTTGTTAATTCTTTGTACTTGAAAATTACTGTTCTGTGGAGTTGTATCTTGAGCCCTGTAAAGTTCATGTTGACTATATGGAATGCTGTAGTATATGTGTGTGAGAGAAATACTGTTACTTTCCCCCCCCACTCCCCATGAGGCATGTCCTTTAAAGCTGGCATCTTTATAGTCAGTTTTCTAGTTGTAGACTTGGAAACAACAGATTTCATACTTCCTGATATGGACAAAGCTTCTAGAACAGGAGAGTTTTGTCTGCCACTTGTGCCCTAGAGACAGTTTTGGATTCTGTAAACGTCAGCAAAGCCCCTTAATGCCCTGAGGTAAAAATTAGACCTGATTGTTTACTGTCGGAGGGGGGGGAAAAGAGCCAATTAAGTCAGATATGACCTTGATGTACTGAAACTCCCTGAACCAGCAGATATATGTTATGGTTAACACCCCCCGCCCCAATTTTCTCTATGAATTACAATAGTTCCACATGTTAGAGGCCATATTGCTATCCCCAAATGCACAAAGTGTTCTAAGTGGTCCAACAAAATGTGATGAGTTTGGCTTAAAAGTGATTAAAATGCATTCCTGTTGTTTGCTCCTTTTTTGTCCAAAAATATTCCTACTCAGTATCTACATTCTGAGTCTTTAGTCTTTTTATAATGATACTCATAATTTCTGGTTTCCTGGCCCTCATGGAACATGCATATTGACTTTAAAACATGAGGCTTGATGTTTTAAAGGCCTTTGTCCTGATATTTCAGAGTTTCAGGCTCCTAGGAATGAATGACTAAAGATGCAACAATTCTAACCTGGACAATTTGGGGAGACTCCTATCACTGCAGTGCTCAATTGGACAGAAGTCTCTAGCTGTTTTATGTGAAGATGTGGGAGATAGAAGACCTCCTACTTCCAAATATTTCAAGTGGCTGGAGTGGGGTACAGGTCTGGCCATGTCTGCCTCAGGGAAGATTCTGCCCTTCCACAGTTAAGTTTTCAATAAAGACAACAGTGCCAAGTGCTTTCCCTATGGTAACATTGACAATCTTTGAGAAAGTGTCAGTGCTGTCCAGAATGAGGCAGAACAGCCTTTGGGAACCTTAGATTTTTGCTTTGGGAACCTCAGAAGAACTTGTATTAGACCCCCAGTCAGTCTCTCAGCCTGTGATCTGCTAGCCTTTTAAACCCTTTAACAGCTCTCACACTGTTCTCTGCAAACTTTCCATACTCAGTGTGTGGATTTAACATACAGTACCTCTTCGCGATAGGTGAAGAAGTGGATAGGCTCCTGCAGTGAAAGTGAGGTTATCTGCACATAAGCAAATATGCCACAGTGGCAGCTTGTGCTTTTTTCCCTATGAAAAGTGGGATGATTTTCAGAAGAGGAGAAAAGTTGGACAGTATCTCCTAAATAGGGATTTACGGGGCAGTATGGGGGGGTCTTTATGTGTAAGAAAATGAGGAGTATAGGACAATGGATGATGTTAAAATGGTTCTAAAGTCAAGTTTACTTTCACTAAGCTTTGATGCTGATAGCTGGTTGGGGTGATACAAAATATCAAACCCCCAAAACACAATGAATTTGATGTAGACGTCATGTGGATTATTTTCCATATAATAAACACGAAAATAATGAAATTCAAATAGCCTTTGTGCAGCCTTTGACATACCTGCATGATTTAGGCAAGTATATGTCCATTACGGAAGGCTGTGGGAATACACCATGGCCCGATCTTTCAGGTTATGTGAACCACTAATATGAGCTGAGGACACTTTGGACAATACTGTCCGACCAGCTGCCCAGTTGTATGAGGAGGAATATGAGCATGTACAGCACACTTCCCCTATGCCTGTGGCATAATTCTGCCCCTGCAAAGTATTGTGGAGGGAGAATGTCTGGAATCCCAATTAATTAATTAATTAATTAGTACACCGCCCCAAACTTTCATCTCTGGGTGGTTAACAATAGCATAAAACAAGTTAAAAACACATACAAAAACAAAAAACAATTTAACAGTCACATGATTAAAATACTACCGTGCACAAGGAGGGGCAATTCAGGCAGTCCATCCCTCACGTGCTCTCAGTCCCATCACTGCTCTCTAGCTATTAATGGAGGACATGTGCACATTCCTCCTCATACAGTTGAGCAGCTGACCGGATAACATCCTTTGAACCAGCCCACTGCGGGAGAAAGTCTGTGAGCAACATGAGGTGTGTTTGCAGAGTTGGGAATACTTTGTCCTTGTAATTTTAAATTGGAGAAAGTATTTGTGGATGTTTTGTGGGGATAGCTATAACCCCCCATGACCTGCTTGAAAGCTTCCCAGGATCTATGAGTAGTCACGGTTGGAGTAAGTGCTGGTTTAAATAAATGGACTTTTGGCAGTATTTATTATATGTCATGGGGCAGAGGGCCAAATGGCAGAAGGCCTCTTGTAGTTATTTAGCATTCTAGAAGTTGAACTCCCTCTCCTGTCACTTTGGCTTGTCCTTTTATTCTAGTTTAAAATTCTTTTGGGATTATCTATTTTTAAACTTTTGGCAGTGGTTCAAACAGCTGGGCAGTGGAGCTTTTGACTTCTCTGCCCCCCTGCCACTAATGCCACACCCTAAGCCTCCTGTAATAATTACTTTTGAAATAAGGATATTTTAAAAAGTAGTTTATTGAAAGTAAAGAAAAGTAGTGTGGGGAGCCACTGTGTGTGGTGCGTGTATGTGTGCGCGCAATCAAAGCACTTCTGTATACCAGCCTTTTGCCTGTTTAAATACAAGCTCTTGTATCAAGGTGTTTGTCAGGTACCATAGAATCTTAAAAAATTGCTGCATATATAGACCATGGAGCTATGAATTAGGAACATAGAAAGCTGCCATATACTGAGTCAGACCATTGGTCTAGCTAGCTCAGTATTGTCTACACAGACTGGCAGCAGCTTCTCCAAGGTTGCAGGCAGGAATCTCTCTCAGCCCTGTCTTGAAGAATCCAGGGAGGGAACTTGAAACCTTCTGCTCTTCCCAGAGCGGCTCCATCCCCTAAGAGGTGCTCACATGTGGTCTCCCATTCAAATGCAACCAGGGTAGAACCTGCTTAGCTAAGGGGACAAGTCATGCTTGCTACCACAACAGGGATACTCCATGGTGGAGCAGGTGAGAGGATGTAGGCGGGGAGGTGGGGTGCCTGTGGTCTATAAGAACATCATCTCACTTACCAGGATCTCTGTCGGGGAATTAATGTGTGTGTGTATAATGAACGTGTGTACCTTACTCAGCCTAGGGACCAAGGATAGAATGGGACTTCAGCTTGTGTACTGATCACCCCACTGCCTAACAGAGTCTCTGAGCTGACAGATCTGGTTGCTGAGTTGGCATTGGAGTTGCCCAGGTTGTTGTTGGTGGGCAACTTCAAAGTTTATTTCAGGATCGGGTTGTTAGGAGCGGCTCAGGAGTTCATAGTGGCCATGATGACTATGGGCCTATCCCATTTGGTCTCTGGACCAATGCATGATTCTGGTCACATGCTCAACTTAGTCTTTTGCTCTGATCAGGGTGGTGTTCCTTGAGTGGGGACTCCTGTCATCTCCCCATTGTCATGGATGGACCACCATCTGGTTAAGGTAGGATTGCAGCTAGGGGTGTACGAGCGGGTTCAGTATCGAAACTGCAACATCGAATAGGGTCGGTTCAGTGGCCCAATCACAGATACTTAAAAAGAAAGAAAGAAATATAATTCACTGCTGCCTCTCCGGGGACTTGTTTGCGGCCGCAAGGGCGTCTCTAGAGGTCCCCCCCACCGCTGGTCTCCACTGAGTTCCCAAAAGCCCGGTTTGGTTAATTTTTGGCCTGTTCTGGGCCTCATCTCTGTGGCGGTGGCCATTTTGGAGACTGCCACGCATGCCCAGTGGGCCTCTGTGTGGCCAGGTTGGGTTGAGGTTTCTCAGCTTGAGGGAGTGACAAGGAGTGCTTTTTATCCGCTTTGGCTGATATGTAGGCTACATCCATTTCTGGAGGGAAAGGTAAAGTGTGCTGTCAAGTCGATGTTGACTCCTGGCACAGTGGGGAAATGACTTGATTAGCAAGCCAGAGGTTGCCGGTTCAAATCCCCGCTGGTATGTTTCCCACACTATGGGAAACACGTGTATTGGGCAGCAGCGATATAGGAAGATTCTGAAAGGCATCATCTCATACTGGGTGGGAGATGGCAGTGTAAATGACTTTAAAACAGTGGTGCATATGCTGGTAATCTCCAGGCTTGACTACTGTAATATCTCTACATGGAGCTGCCTTTGTACATTGACCAGAAATTACTATTGGTACAGAATGCAGCAGCCAGACTGGACCCAGAAGGGACAATATCACAGTGATTTTTAAAGTAACTGTACTGACTGCCAATATGTTTCCGAGCAAACTACAAAATACTGCTTATTACCTATAAAGCCTTTAAAGGCTCGGGTCCAGGGTACTTAAGAGAGAGTCTTCTTTGTCATGAACCCTGCCACCTATTAAGATCACCTGGGGAGGTCCAGTTACGGTTGCCACCAGCTCATTAGGTGGCGAGTCGGGGCTGGGCCTTCTCTGTGGCTGCCTGGGGCTTTGGAATATGCTCCCTGTCAAAATAAGAGCATCTCTATCTCTGATTGCTTTTAGGAAGGCCCTTAACACACCTGTTTTCTCAGACTTTTAACTGAAAATAATTTTAAACTGATTGTTTTTATCTCATGAAATTGTTTTAACAAGTAAGTAAGTAATAATTTATTATGGTCAAAATTGTGTTAACTTTTTTAGCCTACTTGCCAGTAGGCTTATGAGATCGCCCAGCATTCTGTGTATGTGTCCGTCCATGTGCCCCCCCCATCCCATCAACTTCGCAACGCTTGGACCAATATGAAGCAAATCAGGTACAGTTGTAGGGACACATAGGAACACCTCAATGGCGCAGTTTGTGATGATGTCATCCACTTCGATACCAGATGGCAGATGCGTACACTTTTTAGGCGCGTGTGCTAATTTGTGAACCACCTAACTGATTTGAACCAAATTTGCTATAGCTGTAGAGACACATAGGGATGCGCAAATGGTGTGGTGTATGATGTCATCCACTCCAATTCCAGATGGCGGCCATGTGAACATCTGAGGTGCAGGCAAGCTAATTTGTGGACTGTCTAACCAATTTGAACCAAATTAGGTACATTTGCAGTGAGTGACACACAGGGACACCTCAACAGTGCAATTTGTTATGATGTCATCCACCCTCATCCAAGATGGTGGGCACCTGAATGTTTGAGACTTAAGTGGAATATCTTGTGAATTGCCTAACAGATTTGAACCAAATTTGCTAAAATGTCGGGACACAGAGGGATGCCCAAATGGCCTGGAGTGCGGTGATGTCATCTACTCCATTTCAAGATGGCGGCCGTGTGAACATCTGAGGTGCAAGCAAGCTAACTTGTGGACTGCCCAACCAACTTAAACCAAATTTGGTACAGTTGCAGTGAGTGACACATAGGGACACCGCAACGGCATAGTTTGTGATGATGTCATCCACCCTGATCCAAGCTGGCGGACGCATAGGCTTTTGAGGCGCAAGTGCGCTAACTTGTGAACTGCCTAACTGATTTGAACCAAATTTGCTACTGCTTTAGAGACACATAGGGACGCCCAAACGGCGTGGTGTGTGATGATGTCAATCACTCCAATCCAAGATGGTGGACAAGTGAAAGTTTGAGACACAAGTGGGCTAACTTGTGGACCGTCTAAATGATTTGAACCAAATTTGCTACAGCTGTAGAGACACATAGGGACACCTCCAACGGTGAAGTTTGTGACAATGTCATCCACCCCAATTCAAGATGGTGGACACATACACTTTGGAGGAGCAAGTGCATTAACTTGTAGACAGTCTAACTGTTTGTAGACAGTCTAACCAAACTTGCTACAGGTGAATGTACACATAGGGATGCCCCAATGGTGCAGTTTGTAATGATGACATCCACCGTGATGCAAGATGGCGGACACATGAACTAGGGATGTGCAAACAGGTTCGGCATTGAACATGTTCGATGCCGAACCTGTTTGGTTCGGGGTCGAACCAAACCATCCCCTGTTCGGTCCGACCCTGGACCCAACCCCCCCAACTGTTCGGGGGTTCGTGGACTTTGTTTTTTTAATTATTAAAAAAAAAATTTTTTACTTACCCCCTTCGGGGGAGTTGTTGGGGAAAGCAGGGGGGCGTAGGTTTCCCTTCCCCCTGCTGGCCTTGCTTGCAGCCCAAACTGGCCCATTCAGTTGGCTCTTTGGCCTGTTCGGGCCTTCCTCCTTTGGCACAGTGGCCATTTTGGAGGCCACTGTGCTGGAGGGGGAAGGTCTGAACGGGCCAAAGAGCTGGCTGGACGGGCTGGTTTGGGCTGCAAGGGAGGCCGGTGGGGGGAGGGGGAACCTCCATGGACCTCCCCGCCACTTCCAACAACTCCCCCAAAGGAGATAAGTTAAAAAAAAAAATTATTAAAAAATTTTTTTTGTGAAGCCCTCCCCCCAGACCAAACCGAACTGGGCAGGGGTCGAAGGGGTGCCGGACCGAACTGGCCCAGTCCAGTTCAAGTCCGGTCTGGACTCGAACCAAACCGGGCCAGCCAGTTCGGTGCACACACCTAACATGAGCATTTAACGTGTGAGATATCTAACTTGTGGACCTCGATTTGCACCAAATTTAGTCCAGTGGTAGAAACAGTGAAAGGAAAGTAGGCTGATTAGGTCTTACTAGAACAACTTGTTGTTCTGTGAAATTGTTTTAACTGCTTTTACTCCGTTTTATATTTGTTGTATCTTATATCAGGTGGTATAGGAATATCTTCTTTATATTTAAAAGCCTTAAGACATATGTAACAAATCCCGTGGTAGGTGGCACATCTCGTGAGAGTTCTGACGAGAGAGAGAGAGAGAGAGAGAGAAGGCATGGAGGCGGCGGCTGAGGAGTGGATGGAGGGACTGCTGCTGCCAAGGTGGAGCGGGAGGGCTGAAGAAAGAATAGCGGCATCGCTTCCTTCCTTCCTCTCGAAGCCCCAATTGCCGGCCTCTGATGCCTTGTCGAGTCAAAAGCCAGGACTTCCCATCTGGCCTGCATGGATGGCCCTCAGTACTCTCTCCCTCGCCGGCTTGGCCATCCTCCTCAAGAGGAGACTTGGGCAGGGCATCGGAGGACAGTGGTTGGAGCCGAGGGAGTGAGCGGCAGTTGGGTGAGCTGAGAGAGGGGGGGTGCTGCGAGTGGGGTGGTTGAAAGTGGTGGAGAGGCGGGGAGGAGAAAGGGTGGCTGCAAGTGGGGAAGTGGAGGAGAGGGGGTGGCTGCGAGTGGGGTAGCTGAGAGTGGGGGAGTGGAGGGGAGGGGGTGGCTGCGAGTTGGGTGGCCGCGACTGAGCAATAACGCAGTGGCTGTGGTGGGGCTTTAAGGAGACCAATAAAGTCCTAGTGCACAGATGTTCTGTGCAGGGCCAGCTAGTAATAAATAATCACGCAGCAGAAAGAGAGCATAAGTATAATGTATGTGCACTTTAAATCATTTCACCTGGTTGTGTCCATCCACCCGCAAACGCCATGAGCTATGACTTCTATTTAGTCCAGAGTTAGGCACTAGATGAGGTGCACATCATCTGCAGACCCGCAGCTGTTGAGGGGGGATGTGTCACATACACCTTCAGTGGATTAGCTTGGCACCTCTGACAATGGTTATTCTTAGCATTGCAACTCCACCACCGTTCTGTTTTTAAATCTCTCAGAAGGGTACTGCATGTACAAGACAGCAAAGAACAACGCAACTTCCTTGGTGGTGAGTTAAGCGTGGATGGAATGGCACAGTAGCAGTGCTATTTATATATGCCAGATACAGGTTCCGGGAATGGTTTTATTTTCAACTCCCACTGTGGAATCTACTTTTCTTTTGGGCAACCTGCAATAATGGATGGCAGATGGGAAGTATTTTGAAATCCATTGTTGATGATGCATTAAAACAAGCACGTGCAGCCCAATCCTATACATGTTTATTTGGAAATAAGTTTCCACCTCATTAGAACTTAGTCTCAGGAAAGCATGCATGGGATTGCAGCCTTAGCTAATTTAAATTACTTTTCATGCTGTGCTGCATATTGCAAAGTATACACATGCCTGCCTTTCATAAACAATGCTATTTGTGTATATTTTGTGCTTGGAGTTCAAGGTAAAAAACAAACTAACTAATGTGTAGAGCCCATACCTGTGGGAACTAGAGCCCTTTCTCACAAGCAGTGAGAAAGGGCTACAGGGTTTGTGGGGAGGAAACCGTAAAAAGCTTACCTCCCTGCTACTGTTCCCTGTAAGGTGTGTGGATGTGCGTGCACTCACACATTTTCTGATGTCCACTCAGTTAATTTTAGATCCCGCTCAGGTTGAATCAGGAAGGCCCCATTCGGAATGCATGAGTGTACACACGGCCTTGATACTGCCGCCCAGAACAAAACTCATTCTGCACACAGATGAAAAAAATTAGAACACTGATTATCATTCTACTTTCCCTGGACAGGTGGATCGCCTGCCCAGATGAGCTATGGCTGTTGCCGGGATGCATCACCCCGCCCCCAGAGCTCCAGTAATGCACTGCGTGAGTGCACGGTACATTATGGGGACCCCCCCCTCCCCGAGTTTGCAAGCATCCGTGGCTTACAGACGATCATAAAAATGAGGTTAAGGGACCGCTTGCTCCCTTAATCTTGTTCCCTTCCTATGAAGGGAAGCTTCATAGGCAGGTTTGCTGCCCTGGTGTCGCTGGGATCGGCCAGATCCTGGCGGTACAAAACTGGGCTGGGCTCCCTTACCCGGGCTTTGCACATGCGTGTGAATAGCCTCCTAGTCCCACAGGTATTCAAAGCTGACTTCAAAGCCCATCCAGAACACAGTTCAAATAAAGTGTGTCAATCTTTCACACACATCTCTTTTGAGGGAACATTGCAAATTTATTCTAAAGCAAAAAAAAAGAAAGAAATGCCTTTTTGCCTCTTGGGGTGCACTTTGAGGGATGTTGAGGTGATTTATAAGGGTGCTGCTGAATAATAAAGTCTTGAGGGTCTGCTCAAACTTCCTTCATGGTTTAAAGTTTCCAGCAGACCGTTTGTGCTTGTAAAACTCTCTGGCCCCTTTTGCACAGCTGTTTTAAAACAACATCAACTATGTACTGGCAAGAGTTACAGAGATCTTCTCAGATTTATTTATTTTTAATTTGTGTGTATTAAATTGCCATGAGTGCTGATTAACCCATTTTCCTTACGCTGTAGGATTCCCCCCACCTTTTGCTCCCCCCCAATATTATTTGCCTGCAAATTAGAACAGCCAGAGTGCTTTGATAAATTGTGTGAGAGGCTGGCAAGGACCGTAGCATGAAATGAATGACTCTTTATGGTCTGAGTAAAATGTTCCTTTTGTGAAGCTGAATGGCAAATTTTGACCATTTGACATTACGATGCTCTATCCTTTTTTCTCCCCCCCCCCGTTAGTTTATTGCCCTATTCATTTAATTTATTTTACTACTGTGTGTTAACTGGGTCAGACTGCAAACAGCAGTAGCAATCTTCCACTACAAATGTTGGTTTGCTTTTGTCTTTGGTCAAGTGCTACTATGTTTATAATAACATATGATGTACCTCCCTAGATTACCACGCTGAAGAAGGATATTAGAGATGGCTGATTTTAGGCTGACATCCTCCAGGAAATATTGACTATCACAAACTTAATTTACTCACCACTGGGCACCTTTTAATCCCTTCTTAAAATCAGAGTTGGCAGTGTTCGTGCGTGCATGGAATGACTCATGGGTGTGACCTAGGCTTGCACCTACATATGCCAGGGTTTTGTACATCTTTCTGATTTTTAATAACTGCACCATTCCCACTTGGATTAGTCCCTCTCCATCAAGAATGCATGTCTTCATAGATGATTAGGGCCCCAAATCCTTCTCAAAACAAAATTGGCAATGTTTGGTGTATGGCACGCTCAGAATTATTACCTAGTTAATGATGCAGCCCTGTCTGCTTCCAGCTGTGCAGCAGCAGTGCATGGTCCGTGGCAGCAGCTTGATTGCTCATCAAATAGCTGTTGAGCATCATCCCCTGTCTGTTATAAAACTAAAGGGTTCCATGAGGGTTAGGCGGCCTCAGCATAGCCTCACTACCTCCTGACACTGTAATTACCAAAGAATTATTGCTAGGTGTTGGCTGTTTTTGCTTTTCTTCCTTTCTGTTCAAGGGAGTGATTACCAAACTCATGCCGCACTACTTGGAATCCACCAAGTTGAACATGGCCCACCCACTGACCCACAACTTGCGACCCACCAAGTCAACTGCAGCCCACCAGCTATGTATTGCTGCCTGCGAGGGCACAATAAAGCACCTGTTTTAGCTGACCATCAGCAGTGCTTGACAGCCTCGTTGTTTTTGTTAGCCCTTGAAGGCAGCTAAAACAGAAGATTTATGGTGCCCACTATACATGCCTAGTGGGGCTGGGTTTGGCTTGGTGAGCTGCTCTTGGCCCCTGGAAGAGTTTTTCAGGTGAGAAGGCTCAAGAGGTCAAGCTGTGATGAATGTTGCCCACTTAAGATTGCATTTTTTCATCTGCTTATTTAACAGGCAAATAATGTATAAGCTATCATCTATAATTATCTATTTTATGGCTGATATATTGTTATGCACTGACAATTACAAAACACAAATTAAGAAAATGTATGATGATGCTATTCAGAATTAAGCCTCACCAAGTTCAACCCAAGTAGGTGGGAAATAAAAGATAAGCAGCATGCATCACATTTAAAGGACATAGAGAAAGCAAGATAAAAGGAATTAAATGCATTCTGTTACACTGATCCCACTCTTTTCAAAGCAACAGATACTTATTTACATTGTTCCTCTTTGAAAACCATCGTTATTGGGAATGGGGATGGTGAGAGGAAGCTACTTTTCTCTTCACTCACAAAGAGTAGCAGGAACCCTCAACTTTTACAATAATAAGCACTTAGTCACCTGAGTTGTACAGGGCAAAAAAAAAAAAAAAAGGCTCTGAGATAAACCAGTCAGCTATTCAATAACCTCAAGAACAATCCTGGTGTCTAGTTACGCTTCCACACCTGGTGATTTAGAAATATTCCTGCGCATTCATGCACACAATTGACCTTTCACTAACATTTAATCATGGGGGGGGGGAAGGGATTGGGGAAGCAACCTGTCTGCCTATTTTAGAGTTGTGCTCCTTCCCCTCTGCTCTATGTGTGTTTATGTTGGGGCTTACCTTGCTTCCCTCTGATCTGCAGACAGCACAATTTATCTAACATTGGCCTTGGCCAGCACAGCTCTTTAGTTATTTTATTATTGTTGTTTACATAGTCAGACAGGTGTTATTGACTGGTTTGTTTTATCCAGACATCGAGTCCTTCCCAAGGACCTGGATGGCTGAATTTTATTATCAGTGTTGTTGCTGTTGTTATTATAGATATCATCGCAGAATATAAGCTGTTCCCAGTAATGTTGCTTTTTGTAATTGGCTGATGGTGATTTCTGTGGCCCCTATGGTGTTGAGGTGCTCTTCAAGTTGTTTTGGAATTGCACCTAGGGCGCCAATTACCACTGGGATTATTTTGGTCTTCTTCTGCCACAGCCTTTCAATTTCAATTTGTAGATCTTTGTATTTGGTGATTTTTTCTATTTCTTTTTCTTCTATTCTGCTATCCCTTGCTATTGCTATGTCGATTATTTTAACTTGTTTTTCTTTCTTCTCATCTACAGTTATATCTTGTGTATTGTGTGGCAGATGTTTGTCTGTTTGTAGTTGGAAGTCCCATAATATTTTTGCATCTTCATTTTCTTCAACTTTTTCAATTTTATGGTCCCACCAATGTTTGGCTACAGGTAGCTTGTATTTTTTGCAGATGTTCCAGTGTATCATCCCTGCTACCTTGTCATATCTTTGTTTGTAGTTGGTCTGTGTGATTCTTTTACAACAGCTGATTAGGTGGTCCACTTTACAAAGGTGGCACTTGCTGTTTGTTGATTTCTCGATGTTTGCTCTTATTGCGTTTGTTCTTAGTGCTTGTTCTTGTGCAGCCAGTATTAAACCCTCAGTTTCTTTCTTCAAGTTGCCATTCTTAAGCCATTTCCAGGTCTTGGTGATGTCTGATTTTTCACTTATATTGTGCAAATAATGACCACACAGTGGCTTATTTTTCCATTTTTCTGCTCAGTTCTTGACTTGTTCTTTCTTGTAAGCCTGCTTTGTTTCATTGGTGTTGAATAGTTTCTTGTTATTGACCATTTGAAGTGCATCTTCTTCACTGTCCTTGATATATTCTTCAAGGCCTCTTTTCTCCTCCTCTACTGTTTGATGGACTTGCAGCATTCCTCTTCCACCTGAGCTGCGAGGGAGGTATAGCCTATCTACATCACTGCGGGGGTACAGAGTAAGATTGATGGTCATGATTTTCCTGGTCTTACGATCTAGTGTCTCTAGCTCTGCCTGAGTCCAGTCTATTATTCCTGCAGTGTATCTGATAATAGGTATAGCCCAGGTGTTTATGGCTTGTATGATGCTCCCACCATTGAGTTTGGACTTGAGGATTTTTCTAACTCTCCTGATGTATTCACTTCCAATTTTTCTTTTAACTTCATTGTGTGCGATGTTATCAGCCTGGAGAATGCCCAAGTATTTGTAATGTTCTTTCTCTTCCAGGTTCTTGATCTTGCTTCCATTGGGCAGTTTTGTTCCTTCTGTTTTTGTTGTTTTTCCTCTGTACATTATTAATACAGCATTATTATTATTTCTTGTTTACACAGTCAGACAGATATTACTAACTGGTTTGTTTTATCCAGACATTGAGTCCTTCCCAAGGACCTGGGATGGCTGAATTTTATCATCAATACTGTTGGTTATTATAGATATTGTCGCAGAATATAGGCTGTTCCCAGTAAAGTTGCTTTTTGTAATTGGCTGATGGTGATTTCTGTGGCCCCTATGGTGTTGAGGTGCTCTTCAAGTTGTTTCGGAACTGCACCTAGGGTGCCAATTACCAGTGGGATTATTTTGATCTTTTTCCACCACAGCCTTTCATTTTCAATTTGTAGATCTTTGTATTTTGTTGTTTTTTCTATTTCTGTTTCTTTTTCTTCTATTCTGCTATCCCCTAGTATTGCTATGTCGATTATTTAATAATAATAATAATAATAATAATAATAATAATAATAATAATAATAATTCAATTTCTATACCGCCCTTGCAAAAATGGCTCAGGGTGGTTTACACAGAGAAATAATAAATAAATAAATAAGATGGATTTCTGTCCCCAAAGGGCTCACAATCTAAAAAGAAACATAAGATAGACACCAGCAACAGTCACTGGAGGTATTGTGCCGGGGGTGGATAGGGCCAGTTACTCTCCCCCTGCTAAATAAAGAGAATCACCATTTTTAAAAGTGGCTCTTTGCCAAGTTAGCAGGGGTTAGGGTTAGTTGATAGTTTATGTACACTTACGTGAACTCAGTGGGTTTTATTTCTGATTAAAAAAGCATAGGATTTAGGCATTCTATATTAAGCCTGCTCTGTTTGAAAGATGACTGCAGGCTGTAATTGGATCCCATGTTAAATTAAAAATTAAATTCAAAAGGGGTTCCAACTTTACTGATAATATATATTTGCCGAATATGATAGAACTAGCTTATCCTGTGCAGAGTATCTGTATTCTAGGACTTTATTGCTCACTCACCCCCTCAGCCAGTCATCTCCCCATAGACATTGAGCACTGGCATCTGCCGCTGCCAGGTCTCCTTGCGAGGAGGACGGCCATGCCGGGGCTTCCCTTCCTGTCTGCACAGATGGCCCTTAGTGCACTCTTATGCCCTGGCTCGGCTGTCCTTGTAAGGAGACTCGGAGGTAATGGATGCTGTTGCTCAATGTCTCTTTCTCCTTTCTTTGTCTTCTCCTCGACCTCCCTCCCTCCTTGGCAGCAGCTGCCCTTCCGGCAACACTCTCTTGCTGGAACTCTTGCGAGAGCTGCCACACATGGGATTAGCCATAGGTACGCCTTAGAGAATTATATATAGATGGTAGAAGAATTAGAAGTGCCAGCACCCAGCCTTTCCAATCTCAGTCTTAATTCATTCTGTCTCTCTTTCTCTGTCTCTGTCTGTCTGTTTCTCTCTCTCTCAACACATTAGCTCTCCTTAGCTTAGCCGCTTCCTCCATAGCTAAGCTCTGCTCGCAAGACACAGCAAACAAAGCTTTGAGGTCCTAGAAAACAGACTACACCTCTCTCTTTCCTTTGTCCATCAATCTTGTCTATAACAACAATCAGCCTTGACTACAAAACAGTCTCTCTCACTCACTCATTCACTCACTCACTCTCTCACTCACTCACTCTGCATCTCCCCCCTTTTTTGGCCTAATCATTCTTTGGCTGGGTGTGCTTAGCACCTCAGGCCAGTCTTAGAAGGGAGGCTCCAGCCCCTCTGTTCCCTCCCCTTCCAGAGTCCATCCGTGCTCTGAACAATTGCTGACTTCTACAGAGAGGAGTTTCACAGTTTCCTGATGGACATCTGTTCAAGATTAGAGCACTACACTGAGCTGCGGTTTTCTGGAACAAAAGCTGAGTTCAATTTTTGTTTTACAGTAAGATCCTGCTGGTTTTGAATTTAGGATTACAATGCTGGAGAATAGTTATCTGTTCGCTGCCCACATCTCACCAAGAACAGCATTCCCCAATACCATTGGTGTCTGGGGTTGACTCATCAGCTTGTTTGAGGCTGAGTCGGGACTTAATAAAGACAACAATGAAGGACAAGCAGCAGTTGCAAGAAAACAGCCATATGTCTTCTGGATTTTGTGTGTTATCTTCCTTGCTAGATACCTTGACGTGGTCCAGAGCCTGTTCTGCTTGTTGCTTGTATCCTCTTGCACTCTTGCCCTGATCACTTAGATCTAAACTTGGCCTTAGTTCTCATGATTTTCTCCTTTTGAGCTCTAAAGATTTTGTCTCTGAGTGTTGCTACTTCATCACAACCCCAACTTATCCCTTGGGTTGTAATTTAGACTGTGGTGTCTGAGTGATCACATTTTGATCCTGTGATGCTAACCACAGATATCCTCTCTGTGACCCCAGGGAATATCCTTTAAGGCTTGCCACACCTCTTGCAAAATGTTATAATTCTGCATTGATTACTTAGACTTTAAGTCCCCTTCCCCTTATTGTTTCCTGCTGTGTTTATGGGAGTACACCGTTGGCCACAGAATGGATCATAAGTAAGCCAAGTTTGTATTGGTGAAGATCTTGGAGAGTCATGTTGCTTGTTCTTAGCTCTGGCAATCGTTCTCTTTCCTGTAACTGTATTTAGGACCAAGAACGAATTTTGGAATAAATATAACATTTCATCTCCTTACAAGCTGTGACATTTGGTAGGATCAAATTGCCTATTTGTAAAATGTACTTCATGCTTAATCTTTTTCTTCGTTTCTGGGACCAAACGTTTGTCCCAGAAACAACCTCAAATGCAGATTATAATTGGCCATCTTGCTTGGAATATTGGATACAGATCCTGTATTTAGCCGGATGGGCCAGATGGCCTTAGTGTCCTTTCTAGACCTCAAGGTATCTCGTTTTTAGGAGAGTTTGGTGTAGCTATTATAACCCATTTGGTATAGTGGTTCAAGTGTTGGAATTTGACCAGGAAAACATGGATCGATTAGCTTCAAAACAAGCTAGATGACTGTGAACCAGCCGCCATCTCTTTAGCTGAACTACCTCATAGGTACATAGGAATCTACCTTATACTGAGTCAGCCCATTGGTCCATCTAGCTCAGTATTGTTTACTCTGATTGGCAGTGACTCTCCAAGGTTTCAGGCAGGAGGAATCTTTCCCAACCCTACCTGGAGATGCCAGGGATTGATCTTGGCTCCTTCTGCATGCAAAACAGATCCTTTACCTTGACCACTGATCTACAGCCCCACAGTCACAAAGCTGTTGTGAGAATAAAAGCAGGATGACCACATATGATGTACCCACCCAGTTCCTGTAGGAAAAAGTGGAATAAAGGTTTGATAGATAAAATAGTAAGAATAACAGAATGCAGTAATAAGCAAGTCCTCAAGCCCAGAAGTTTTGTATGCATGGGCAAGAGCTTAACACTGATAGCATCATCATGTCGAATTCAATTGAAAAACCATATACGTCTGCCCACTTTATCATAAGCAGCTGCAAACATTTGCAGTTGCATCCGTTAGTGACAAAGCAGAAGAGTTTCAGTCACAACTCTCATTTAGTTGGCATGCTTGGTGAAAATGTCTGCTTGCAGTATGTGCTCTTTCTGCTTGGCTGTGCTGTTATTTATAGGGCACCTGTCACTATAGTGTTCAGAGAGAGGCCTTGTCTGTGTTTTGTGCAAGTTCCACACTTTTGGGAGTTTTGCCTGAACAGAATAATGGATTTATGCAGCAAATCTTCTTTTGTTTTGGAAATGCACATTCAGATCTGGCAATGTGTTGTGCACTGTATATATTTTCTCCAATTTATTGAATGTTTATTTGCCCATAGCCTAGGAGTGGTTAGGGTGCACCCTGTTTTAAATATTCTTAGCGTTTTATCCTTTGTATGCCAGGACAGTGTATTTCTTTAGTTTTAAAGGGTATGACTGTACTCATTGCTACTGTGTTGGGTATATTTCGGTGGTACAAAGCCATTGTGACAGACTTTGACACAATTAGCATCCTGAGTTGTTATGGACTTTGTCTTGCTTTAGTGTGCCAGAGCTGAATTCATTTGAATATTGGAACTGATTATATTTTTATTGCCTGCTTTGGAGGATGGATTTGAACTTTGGTTGTAAGTGTTCTGGCTATATCTTTGAGCATTTCAAACAGTCCAATTAGAACGTGAAGTTGAGGACAGAAATAATATTTTAGAGAGTGAGAGGTTTTAAGGAAAACCTCTTTTAAAGAAGGGTTGCTTTTTTAAAAGCAAGTGTACATTTGACTTGTGTTGCTTTGGTAAATAGGTTTTGCAGGGTTTTTTTATTATTTCAAATGAGGTGTACAGGAACCTAAATCAGTCTCAAATCACTTGATCTTCCTTAAAAAATAAAAGTATGTTGTCTTTCTGCAACCTAAATGTGAAAGTCTGGGCTGACCCAAGCTTGGAATGTATTTTGAGATATTGGCTCCCAAATAATATAGATTTTATGCAG
Organism: Hemicordylus capensis; assembly: GCF_027244095.1. Lineage (NCBI taxonomy): Eukaryota > Metazoa > Chordata > Lepidosauria > Squamata > Cordylidae > Hemicordylus > Hemicordylus capensis. The sequence continues at coordinate 160,069,176 of NC_069657.1, read as the reverse complement.
TCTAGGTCCCAACCTAAACCTATCAACTTACTTTGTATTCATGTGGCTTTAGAAAGAAAGATGAGTAATATGTAAAGGTGCCTAGGCTAAACAGTATTTCTGTTAAAATGTTCATTTCTCAAATGATATATTTGGTACCTTAATTTAACATGGCACAGTGCAGAATTGTTGAGACTGTGTGATCTTTGTACAGCCTAGGCTGTGTTATGGCATATGGCTTAGTTTATCAAGTACAATTTTGCAACAGCCAAAACTTGGTTTGAAATATTAAGCTAAATTCTTGATCAGACCAGAAGAATCCAGTTTAAGTCATATAGATATGTACAGCATTACAAAATACTTAACAGTTTTTTGTTAGCTGCATACTGATAAATCTCTAACATAGTACAGTGAGGGTGAAAACAACTAGTTTCTGCCAAAAAAAACCCCAAAAACTGTTCCCTGTTTCTGCTATTCAGAGCTTTGCTACTGTGGATGAGTGAGACAAATCAGAGGTCAGGGAGGGATCCAGCAAGAGCTGGGTTCTTCATTGCAAGACTCAGGAACCAGTGGCAGCTTCCACTGACCTTAAGTATGGCTCCTTCACTAATTATTTATTAATGCCGTGTGACGTTTTGGCTCAAGCTGAACACTTTGCACAACTCCCCAGCACCGCACGGGGGCATCTCACAGTGCTGCGCTTTGCCGACTGCTGGAAGAGCCCTTGAAGATAAATTAAGCCCTACCAAGTGCCAACACCATTTTGGAAGCCACACAAGGAGCACTAGAAGTGAGGTCCTTCTAAGAATGTTCCTACAGAAAGCTGGGAAGTGTAGGCCTTTCCAGTGCTTTCCCCATAGCGCTCTATAGCTAACTTTGCAGCACGCTCTGTACATTCCTTGCAAGATGCCATTGGAGCTCAAGTGGGCTCCTTTAGAAATGGAGCCCAGTGGGAAAATTCTGAGAAGGACCTCACTTCTAGTGCTCCTTGTGTGGCTTCCAAAATGGTGTTGAGGCTTGACAGGGCTTAGTTTCTCTTCAAGTGCTGGGGAAAGTGCAGCACTTCACAGTGGTCAGTGCAGTGGAAAGTGCTCTCACACTGTTTTATTTATTTATTTATTTAAGTGTCCCCTGCTTGAAAAATCATGCAGATCACTGAGTGAAAGATTCTTTCAGAAGATACATCCCTGCTCACTTTTAGTAATGTCTTTGTAATGACTTTGTGGCACAGTATGAGCAAGACTATGTATGAGTTGGCATCGTGTGATCTTGGCAAAATAACCTATACCATACCCTCCGCTCCAAATAGACTTGGAAGGAGGGTTGGGAAGGGGAGGAAAAGGTATCATCTGATCTGGTAGCCTTTCAGTTTTTGTATTATGTTGTTTCAAGACAAAGAGAGCAGCATCTGTTTTCTGATCACTTCCTTGTTTTGGAAGAAGTCTCTGTTTATATGTGTGATGGTTTGTGTTCTCTGACATCCCAGAATCATCCTGAGAAATGCAAACAGTTAATCAATAGGATGTAGTGCTAATGCTACACTGTCAGTATCTTCCATTGGGAAGTGACAGCTTTGAAAATTGCCTCGGCAAGATCTGTGGTGACCTTGAACGTGCCCCAATTCTTTACTATGTGCACAGCACAAAATACTTAACTCCATGGATTGGCAACAACTTGTTTCCTGTTGGGTCTTTAGTGGCCCATATCCATACTGTCACTGTGTCGACTGTTGGTGATTTCACCAATGATCACTGTTGGTGATTTCCAAAGCATGAGGAAGGAAGGATGATTTTTCAACTCTGTGTATAACGCCTTGAGCCATTTTTGGAAGGGAATTGAATGAATGAATAAATGAATAAATGAATAAATAAAACTATCTCTCCTTCCCTCTGTAGTTGCCCTCCTCTTCCAAAACAATGTGCCTTCCCTCAGCCCTCAGAGTTATAGTTTTGGGAGGCACAGGCAGCTGCAGAGGGAAGGGGAAATGATCACTTCTGCTCTGTTGTGTGATGGAAAATGTTGGTGCGTTGGTTTAGTGTTAGTCTGAATGTAAGCCAATGTGTAATTACACGTGAGGCTTAAATCACCTTTAAGCTTTTATCTCTTGTACTTATGTTACAAATCTTACTTAATATTATTATTGTTGTATGAAGTGGCAAGTGGAAGAGAAACCAGGGGAGAGGCATCTGTAATATGAATACGCACTGTGACCAATGCTAGGTTTTATATTGGAAATCCAACAAGTTTTATATTAACAGTCCAAGTGAACCAATAGCTGCTTGAAACCTGGCCAGAATGCTGTTTACCAACTTAATGTCTTTTTTTTTTTTTTTAAGTTCTCCTGGAAGTTATAGGGCAGTTTGCTACAATAGATTTTAAAGGGCTTTATGACACTGCTGGTAAATATGTGTTTGGGGAGGTATTAAAATGTGATTCATTGATCTGATAAGCCATAACATTATCTTCAAATTATTTAAGGTGTGTAGTAAAAGCATGCATGAAAATGTGCTAGATACAGAGGAAGTATCTCTAAGTGAGAGGCATGGCCCATTTGGTCTGTGCCATCCTCCAACTTAAGATGCAACTAGAGGCCTGAGGAACCATTTTGAGCAAAACCTATATTTGCCCTAATGCATCTAACACAGATTTTAAAGTAAGCATTCATGGCGAGAGTCACAGCTGGCCCTAGGGTATCTGGTGCCTTAGGTGAAGTTTGACTTTGATGTTGCCTCAGCCAAGAAGTGCAGAGCCCAGCTTTAACTTGAGCCATGAAGGCTGTTCATTTGCTGGGTTGAATGACCAGCTTGCTTGAATCACTAGTCCATGCTGGTTTGAGGATACAGTGGGAGAGGGAAAAGAGTTGAGCTTGGAGTCAGCTTGACATCTGCACTTTCTTTACTGCCACCACTTCCCTCCCCTCAGCAGTGCAGATCCTGCAATCCTTGGGGCCAACCAACTTCTCTGCCTCCCTGAGAGGCTGTTGAACAACACTGTGAAGGGTTTCCCTGAGTGACCAACCAGGCCAGGCTGCAGCCAAGCCAACTGTTGTACACACCACTTATTTCTGGCAGTGGTGCACTCCAAGAATTGGTGCCTCAGGCGACTGCCTAGTGGATGGGTCAGCCCTGGTTAAAAGACAAGATGTAGCCTTTACTGGTGGTTAGCCTGTATCACCAAACTTCAGATGGGGACTTAAAACATGTCAAAAAATGGGTTTCAGCTTAGCCTTCTCATTGACATGCTTGTTTCCTTTGTGCAAGTTTTTTGTATTTTTGTGAACTGTAATAGTGTGAACTGCCATCTGCAGTATGAAGTGGGACATTCCAGACATAGGCTAACTGGCGAGAGCTAGGCTTAGGATATGTTGGAACTCAGTCTTAGGGGCCCCTTGTTGTTTCACATCTCTTCTCTTAAAACCCAGGCATTACCAAGTACTAATATAACGTTAACTTTGAGGCACTTATCCCTGCAACACTGCTGAGTGCTGAATTTTCAAATTATATTCATTTCCCCCTATATTTCTTCATCTTGAAGTTTGGCATGGAGCTTAACATAACAGGAAATATCTGTCAGAATCTACTGTAAAACAGCAGATAGTGATAAAGATGTATGTTCAAATTGGCTGAACCTCACATTCAAATGGCTGCCCCTCACTTTCTCGTACCTTGGTAATCTAATATCCACCATATATTACAACATAGGTCGTTCACAAGACTGAAATCCCTGGTGGCTAGGGAGAGCTGGGGCGGGGGGGACAAGAGTATATCTACTTCACCCCACATGATCATGCTCCTTCCGCTGCTTTGCACATGATTGCTGTAGCGGCATGTGGCGCAATGTTCTGGAGGCTGGGGATATGCTGGCCAGCCTCCAGGAATCCCACAGTGTACTGCACGAGGAGCACGGTGCATTGGGGTGATTCCCCCGTGAGTCAGGCGCTCTAGGCACCTGGCTCTATGTCTGTTTGTGCTGGCTGGAGCCCAAGCATTCACACAACAACAAGAAGGGCGCGCTTATGCTCTTCTACAACCAAACCACAACCAAACTGAGAGGAGAGCTGGTCTTGTGGTAGCAAGCATGACTTGTCCCCATAGCTAAGCAGGGTCTGCCCTGGTTGTATCTGAATGGGAGACTTGATGTGTGAGCACTGCATGATATTCCCCTCAGGGGATGAAGCCGCTCTGGGAAGAGCAGAAGGTTTCAAGTTCCTTCCCTGGCATCTCCAAGATAGGGCTGAGAGAGATTCCTGTCAGCAACCTTGGAGAAGCCGCTGCCAGTCTGTGAAGACAATACTGAGCTAGCTAGACCAATGGTCTGACTCAGTATATGGCAGTTTCCTATGTTCCTATGTATCCAGGTAAACGGTAGGGTAAAAATCTGGGCTACCTGGGAAGGCAGTACCGGAATCGAGGCTGATCCCGGTGCTTCACACGAGCAACCCTACCCAGGTAGGCCTGCCCAGGCCTAGGTAGCAATGCTCATGAGAACAGCCTTAGTTCCCGCCCCCCACCCCCCAAATAGAGATTTTTCTCAAAGAAAATCTGTGTAAGCAAAATAAAATAAAAGAGCAGCTGTTGATCTGGAGGCAGCTAATTTGCATCCATGTAAAGGTAATGTACACATGTTCTTCATGACACTGCAAGATTTAATGACTGTAATGCACTATAGATAGGGCTGCCTATCAGGACTGTCTGGAAATTTCAGTTGGTTGGAAATATTTCTGCAAGGATGTTAACTGGTATAGACAGGAGGGGACATATCTTGCCGTTACTTTAAAAAGCTTCACTGGCCTCCAATTTGTTCTATGCACAGTTCAAAGTTCATTTACCCTTTAAAGCCCTAAGCAGTCTGAGACCAGGGATCTGAATGGCCGTCTGCTTCCATAGGATTCTGCCTGCTTGTTAAGATCTTGGTTGGAAAGCCAACTCTGTGAGGGGAAGCCTACTTCTACAAGTGGCTACAAGTGATAGGGCCTTGTTGGTAGTGGTGCTTCTTTATGGAAATTCTTCCTCAGTTTCCTGATGCCAGTTTTATTAGTTTTTAGGTACCAAGTTCACGTTCACTCGAGCATTCAGTGATTGTAAACTATACGCTTATTGTCTGATGAATTTTGTTTCTGTTGCTTAGTTTGGTTGTGGTTTTGTTATGTTGTTGTATTGCTTATTGGTTTTACTATATTTTAAAGGTATTTGTCACTCAAGAACCTCAATTGGAGGACAGGGTAAGGCTATTTTTAAATGAATAAGTGGTCTTTAAATGAATAGTTACAGTGTGAATTCAGGCAGACCACTAAATGCAATTGTAAATCCTTGTCTGTGCTTCTCCCCATCTCCCTTAATATATTCTGAACTTAGAATTAACGGTTCAATCCTGCAAATTCATGTTCATTTGCTTACATTTGGAGTTTTTCAAAAGTCAGAACTAGGAGGATAAGGAACCATGATCTCAGACTAGGGAGTGAGGAAATACTAGAAGCAGGGATTATGCATCACAATCTAATAGTATGTGATGCAGTAAACCAAGGAGAAATTATGGGCTGGTTCAGATGAATGTTTTTGCCATGGCTGGTTTGGTTGTAAATGTTATCTTAAAAGCTCTTGAGCCCATGCACTCCCTCCTTTTCTCTGCCCTCACTGCTGGTACAGTGGGAATTGCGATTTGTTCAGCCACAGCTCCACAGTTCATCTGAATCCAGTGATGTTGTTTTGAAATAACTGTGATTTACAAACTACATTTGAAGTAGGATGTGAAACTGATTTTCTGTTCTGGTTTCATGTTCTGATTTAACTTGGTTTCTAAGTCACAGTAAACATGAGCTCCGAATTTGAGTAAGTCACAGAGCTGTGGTTTAAGAAATGATTGTGATTTTGGAGATCTGTGTTGAAGCTCGGGAGATAAAGGGAGGAGAGAGTGGCTTCAGGAAGAGGAGGAGAGAGTGGCTTCAGGAAGAGGAGGAGAGAGTGGCTTCAGGAAGAGGAGGAGAGAGTGGCTTCATGATTTAAAATCATGCTTACAGCAGTGACTTTCACACTGTGCCAGATAGACTTTTCACTTATTAATATGTCACATTGCATGAAAAATGTAAATATTATATGAAATAATATAGTGTTGGACTTCCAGTGGGCACTTCCAGTTGGAATGGTGGTGCTCCTTTGAGTTAACATAAGAACATAAGAACAGCCCTGCTGGATCAGGCCCAAGCCCATCTAGTCCAGCATCCTGTTTCGCACAGTGGCCCACCAGATGCTGCTGGAAGCCACAGGCAGGAGTTGAGGGTGTGCCCTCTCTCCTGCCATTACTCCCCTGCAACTGATACTCAGAGGCACACCCTTGATGCTGGAGGTGGCCCACAGCCCTCTGACTAGTAGCCATTGATAGACCTCTCCTCCATGAAGTCATCCAAACCCCTCTTAAAGCCATCCAGGTTGTTGGCCATCACCACATCCTGTGGCAGAGAGTTCCACAAGTGGATCAAGAGTTCCATGAGCCTTCCACTCACATCCAGCAAAATCCGACTCTTTAATTCCCTCCCTGAGCACGGAGAACTGCCAAAGGGAAGCTTTCAGCCCCAGCTCCATGTTGAGTGCTTCAGAGTTTGTATTACAGCTGACTGGCCCCTCCCCTCACCGCTTGAAAGTTCCTGTTGCGGGATCCTCACCAGCCTCCCTTTCCTCGCTGCCCCCAAGGAACGAAAGTGGAGCCCTACTGCTACCGGAGTTCCAGAGGAACACAAAGGTTTGGCAGCAGCCTGGTGGCCTGAGAAAGGGAGAGGAGAGAGTTAATGAAGGAGAGAGATGGAGGAGGAGGAGGGGGCCAGGCCACGTGGTGGAGGGGCGGGAGAAAAAAGAAACGCAGAGGGACAACCAAGAAGGGGCTGTAAACAAAAGCCAAGTTCAGTAAAGTGCAGTTGAGCAGCCTTCTGGTGATCACTGCCTCCTGTATTTAAGACAACATGGCCCTTTAAACCTCTCCCTGCACATTGTGGCTGATCAGCCTTTCCCTTCCCCATTTGGAAGATACTGTTGTTCAAAATTTGGAGGAGAGCTGGTCTTGTAGCAAGCATGCCTTGTCCCTGTAGCTAAGTAGGGTCTGCCCTGGTTGTATATGAGTGGGAGACTAGAAGTGTGAGCACTGTAAGGTATTCCCCTCAGGGGATGGAGCCGCAGCTCTGGGAAGAGCAGAAGGTTCCAAGTTCCCTCCCAGGCTTCTCCAAGATAGGGCTGAGACTGAGAGAGACTCCTGCCTGCAACCTTGGAGAAGCCGCTGCCAGTCTGTGAAGACAATACTGAGTTAGATAGACCAATGGTCAGACTAAATTGGCCCGTTTATTATCTCAGATCATGCACGAGTAGTATTAAAAATAGTATTGACAGATACTGGAAATCAGAAGCCGAAGAACCAGAAACCCCAAATTTATTACAGTGATTGGGTCTGATATTCAATAATTCTAGCAGTCTAATATGACCCCAGGAATTAGCTGTGTGCTCCTTTGGGATACTCTCAAGGTGTACATACGAGGCAGGTTTATCACCTTTGCCTCATATATAAAAAAAGAACAGCTCAAGAGAAACAAGGAATCTGAAGAGAAAGCGGCTTGGCTTGAATAGAATGCCAGCCCATCCCCTCGTACCTATGCTAGTCTCCTGAAGCTACAGTATGAAGTCAATCTGATACATGCCAAGCAGGCTAACTTGCTCTAGGCAAACATACTGGGAATCAGGAGAAAAAGCAGGCAAGTTTTTGGCCTATAGGATCAAACAAATACAAAATTGCTCCCACATAACAGGCATCAAGGACAGTACAGGCAGAGGTGTAACTATGGGGGGGGCAGGGGGCACGTGCCCCGGGCGCCATCTTTTCGGGCCACGTGGGGGGCGCCGCCATGACCAAATTTTTTTTTTAAAAAAAAAAATACAAATTTTTCCTGCCCAGTGCAGCAGCGCTGCAGCAGTCAAGGGAGCGCGTCGGCGCCCCCTCCCCCACGAGCGGTCCCTTCTGTGCCACCCGCGCTCCCCCCATTGCTTTGCTGGCGGCCAGTCAGTGGCCTGGCTTGGCGGCGGCGGGCACCGCGGCGGGCGCCTTTAATCCTGCTCACTGTGCCTGGCCCCCCGCGCCCCCCCATTGCTTTGCTTGTAGCCAGTCAGTGGCCTGACTTGGCGGCGGGCGTCGCGGCGGGCGCCTTTCATGCTGCTCACTGCGCTTGCCCTTGGCTGAGGCTCGCTCGCACCGTCGCTCGCTTAGTCTGGAACAGCCAGAAAGAGGCCCTCTAGTGGCTTGCCAGCCAGAGGGTCTCTAGTCAGTGACGCACTCACGCGCGACTCAGCCAGCGTGCCGAGTCGTGCTGCGCATGCGTGTGTTGCGTCCGTCCTCCTCTGTTTGCCTGCACGTGGTGGCGCGGTCGCCGTCGCGGAGGAAAGCGTGGTTGCTGGGGCTGGGGCTGCACTGCAGCAGGCTCAGGCAGGACGACGAGGACACACACGGACACCCGGCACGGAAGAAAGGATTTTGCGGCGGACGGGTGGAAGCAACAGACCAAGTGTCAGGGTGAGAATGAGTTGCAAAAACTACAGAAGCCACATGTGGAAAAAAAAAACATATTAAAGAATCAGGCTTTTATTTAGCTGCCCAACTATGGTCTCAGGTGCCTAACAGGTGTTAAAGTTTGCATTATACGCTCTTCTCTCTGCCCCAAAAGAAAGAAAAACAATCATAAAAATTCTTTGGCACTCAATCTTAAATGCATGCATGTATATGGAACTGAGAGTCAATTCCCACAGCCTGGGTAGTACAGCAGTGTGAGTTGACTCAAGCAGTGTAACATAGCTGCCTGTGCATTGTTACAAGGTGTTTCAAGAGAGTTTTACCATGAGTTCTGCTTGCTGGCATGCTCGTTTTTGCACTGTGAAAGCTTGCCTTGTGATCTCAGTTTACGCTGAAGTGCTCCTATAACAGCTCCATCTCAGAAAAACCTGCAGTGTTAGCTTTAACAAGTGCCTGTGGTATCCTGCTAAAGACACAAAGTTTGGCAAGAAAAATGGGGGAGGGGGTTATATGCCAGGACCTTTGGAGATTGTCTCTTGCTTGTGAGGAAAAACCTAAGTATAATGTGGTGTGTATCATCAATCATTGCATCATAATTCTGTTGTTTGAGATACAAGCCAACTCCACAGGGTTGTTGCTTGTGAGGAAAAACCTAAGTATAATGTGGTGTGTATCATCATTGCATCATAATTCTGTTGTTTGAGATACAAGCCAACTCCACAGGGTTGTTGCTTGTGAGGAAAAACCTAAGTATGTAGTGCACCACTCTGGGCTACTTGGAGGGAGAGTTCGCATTTTTGGTTATTTATCGCATTTTTGGTTATTTATCGCATTTTGAAATTTTTGGTAATTTTTGTAATTTTTAAAAATTTTAAAATAAAAGTTTTCTGAAACATGTGTGTCAGTCAGATGTATGCTGGGGGGGGCGGCGGGGGGGGGGCGCAATTTCAGTGCTTGCCCCAGGCACCATTTTCCCTAGTTACGCCTCTGAGTACAGGGCAACTACATACAGACAACAAAGCTATTAATTTGGCATCTGAAAAGTTTCATTCAGCACTATATAATCATGACCCGTCTCATGATAGTGAAGGGATCCAGCAATTCCTGGATAAAATCCAGATGCCGACCCTTACCGAATCACAATCTACACTCCTTGCTGCACCTATCTTCCTAGCTGAAATCCAAGAAGCAATTTAAAAAATCAAATTGGGAAAGGCCCTAGGTGAGGATGGTTACTTATCGGATTGGTACAAAACATTCTCTGACAAACTTGTACCACTATTGGTAGAGGTGGCTATGGAAGCCATGAATACGGAGGAGTTGCCACGTACGATGTACGAGGCAAACGTGTATCTTATACCAAAGCCACAAAGGGATCCACACCAATGTGAAAACTATAGAGCAATATCATTACTAAGAGTTGATGTCAAAAATTTTGCTACAATTTTGGCAACCCATCTTAATAGCTATGTACATAATATTGTACAGCTAGGACAGGTTGGGTTTATATCTAGGTGACATTGAGAGGACAACATGTTTGGTGCACAGTCTTATTAATATTACATCCCTGAGGAACGGACAGTCCCTCCTACTGTCCCTTGATGCAAAGAAAGCCTTTGACAAGGTACAAAGGGATTTTCTCCTTGAGAATCAGGTTTCTAACTAATTTTCTAAACTGGGTACGTACTACTATATATAAAATGCCTACAGCAAGGGTTAATACCAATGGCCAGCGGACAGGACCCATTTCTCTAAGGTGTGGGGTAAGACAGGGCTGCACCCTGCCTCCTCTGCTCTTTAACTTGGTCTTTAAACCCTTGGCCTGCGTAGTGAGACAAGATGGAGGTATTAAGGGGATTGAGGTGGAGGGACAAGAACTTAAAATTGCGTTATATGAGACCCTTCTGAGACCCTTCTGTTCCTTGCAACAGTAGGAATCTATTCCTAAACTTATGGAATTGTTACGTCAATTTGGGGACCTATCTGGAAATAACATTAAGTGGTGCAAATCTGAGGCTGTGTCCTTAGGGAAATTACCTCTTTCCAGCAGGGAAATGCCATGGCCCTTTATGTGGAAAACAGACTCCCTGAAAAACCTAGGAAATCCGATTACTAAGCAACTTAGTCTGGGAACCAAGACTAATTTTATCTCCTCCGCTGGGCTGACCTCCCTCTGAGTTTGTGGGGTAAGATAAATGTGATAAAGATGAATGTTATGCCCAGATGTATTTATAGAAATCGACAGTCATTAGGAGGTTTCTCTGGGGAAGCAGCAGGCCTCTGATTGCTTATACCAAACTCCAGCTAGCTGCAAACACAAGGGGCTTTAACCTGGTGAACCTTAGATTGTATCATAACACATTTTTAATTGCACAAACTGGTGATCCAGTGTGGAAGTGAAAGGCCAGATTGGGCACAAGTGGAGCTAGCAGAATTGCAACCCTTAGGAGGTTGGGGAAACACTGGGCTCCAGTAATCTTAAACACCCCCATTACCAATCTCTTACAATACAAATAGCCATGCCTGGAAGGAACTGCCAAGACAACTAAATTTTGACCCTTACGCCCACATGGAAATCACACTGTGGGGAAACCCGCACATACTGATAGGTAAACAGCCAATTGTATGGAAGTATTGGGTGGAAAAAAGGAATCAGTGGGCTATCACAGTTGATAAACGAGGAGGAAAACTACAAACCATTCACTTCCCTGAAAGAGGAGTTCCACTTAACCCCAAACAGTGCCTGGTGGTATATGCAATTGAAACATAGTATATCTGCTCAATTCGGACCTGACGCCCTGATGTCCCCAGCAACTCCAGATATATTAGTGCATGCCATTTAAGATGTCACTTCTTTCAAAACTAAATAAATATCTGTATGCCTTTGTGCATGGAGACATGGACCCTGGCTTGGATATACTTAGGGACAAATGGAACCTGGAACTTAAACATAAATTGTCACCAGTGCCATGGCAAGATATTTTAGGTAGTGTTAAATGTAGCTCAATGGATCTTAAATTGTGCCTTATTCAGCAGAAGATTATTTTCAGGGCATATTGGCCGCTACACCTTAAGCAGTTAAAAATGGCCTCAAATAGTAATTGCTGGAGATGGAATAATCCTCACGCCAACTTAATGCATAAGTTCTGGGACTGTCCGATAGTGCGAGGATTCTGGAGGGAGGTTATTACGTGTATTAATTTAGTGATGGATTTATCCCTTGCACTGAAGGACCTGAACGCAGTACTGAGGTATATTCCAACTGAGTGGGGACTAAAATCAGGTCCTAAGCAATGGCTATGGAGAAGCTTACTGGTAGCCAAGAGATTAATACTGCAGCAATGGAAATCTCCCACTCCCCCTAGGAGTGAGGAATGGGTGCATGATCTGCTCGAGTTAGCAGCACATGAAAAATAGGCCCTCATAAAAGTAAATAAATCAGATAAATAGAAATCTGGAATAACTTTCTTGAACTATTCTTAGAATAATAATAATTTTAAAAAACCCTTCTGATTTACCCACATCTATTGGGGCAATGGTGAGTATTTCCTTCTCTTCTCTCCCTCCCCTTCTGCTTCTCTTTTTCCTCGCATCTCTCCTTTCTTTTCCCACCTCCCCCCAGCCAGTGCAGTGTGCAAAGGCTGGTTAGGGGAGGGGAGGGATGGGGTGTGTGTGTGGAAATTTGGAAAGATGTATGTAATGTACATTTTTTAAAAAAAAAAACACCCCATTAATTAGAAAAAAAATATAGTGTTATTTTGTCAAAGTATAGTACAGGGCTGCACTATTTTCCTGCACATGCTGGACTACAGCTCTCACCATCTATCACTATTGGCCACTGTGGCTGGGGATGATGGGAGCTGTAGTCCAAAAGGAGCCAGAGGGCCAAAATTGTGCAGCTTTGGTAGAGGCGGGTGTATATAAATTTGCCTGGGTGAAGTAGTTTGTCCCTCAGTCTGATTCTTCCAAACCAATGCTGTCATCTTTTTTTTTTTTTTAACATATCGTACAGGAAATGCCTTTAATATCTTGGGCTAGTTGCTTAATTTATTGAGCTAATTGGTGAAAATGTTACCAAGGGCTAAACCTGTTTCTAAATATGTCTGCATGGAATGCCAGTTTGCAACCTCTTTTTGTATCTGTTGTCTTTCCCCTTTTGGCACAATTTTATCACCGAGTTGCAATTTTCTACCATTTGATGTTGTTATGATAACTGTATTGCAACTATAATGTAAATCCATCTTGCTTTAGCTCCAGTGTTTCAAAATGTGTGGGGTTTTTTTACAGTGGATGTGATAGGTTAGTTCAGCCTGCCGTAGAATGATCTGAGAGTCAATGACTTGTAAGCATACTCACTAAATGCTTGTCTGAGAGCCAGACTGATGCCCTCTACGATAAGCTGCCAAAGTGACTCTCAAACGGCTCAGAAGGGAATGCAAATTTGAGTAATTTTCCTTAAAGTCTCAGATAGTGAAATGTTCTCTCTTGTTAGGATCAAAAACCTACAGAGCTCTTGTTTCAGCAAAACACCTTCTGAAGTTCAGACCCTGAAGATCTTATGATGATTTTCTTAATTAAACTCTTGCTTGAGTAAGAATTGTTGTTAAAGCTTTTTTTAAAAAAAGAATCTGCTTTAAGTAAAGCCTTTTATGATGCTGTGTCTCTGAAAGAAAGAACATTAAATGAGAACTGGTTTGAAAACCAGGCCTGTAATCCTGTGCATAGTTAAGCTACTTAAATCTCAATGAAATAAATGGGAATTAGGCAGACTGTGCCTAGGATTGCAGCCCTGATAAATCTTGGTGTTGACCTGTTGTTATTCTTGTATGGAAAAATTGTCCACCTGTTACTGTATAACCACAGTCCAGAGTTTACCACAACCTTTGGGTGCCTATGTGATTGAGGAATGCTTAAACAAACAATAAGGCTGAAAATGAAGCAATCTGTCTTGGCATTCATATAAAAGGTAGGCCTTTCACCATTTCCCGATTATAAACAAATTGGGACTTTGATGGGCCTAGCCAAACAAGGGGTTTTAGTGATCTAGATACTTGGCTATGAACAGCTTTCCTCCAGTCCACTAAAGATTAAACATCATTAACTCTATTCAGTCATTCCTGGTGTTTGTACACATGTATGTGTGTACAGGCCCTCTTCAAATGTAGGGTACAGATAGGAAGTGGACTACTGTACATTCAGAGACCATAACATGTGAATAACTCTTATGTATCTATTTGTGTGTGTATTATACACAGATTTGTATATGCATTGAACATAAGGTCATTCACACTAGCATGTGTGTGAAACTGGTTTGTGCAGTTCTGTCCGAATTCGGGTGGGACCATGGTCTGCAAACCAGTTCGGTCAAACTGACGTGCTTCTCAGTTTGAATGCCTGTAAACGGGAATCTGGTGAGGATTGCCCTTTGCTTCCAAAGGTAATAAAAAGTGGCAAGGGATTGGTGAGAGAGAGGCCCCGTTAAAACCGAAAGAGAAGGCACTTACTGGCAGGCCTGCACGGCTACCCCCCCCCTTTCCTGGCAGCGGCAGCCCATAAATGGCCACTGAGAGTGGGGGTGGGGAGCATCAAGCAGGCCTGCCACTAAAGGAGCCCCTCACCTGCTGACTTTTATAATCTTTGAAGGCAAAGGGCAATCCTCACCGGATTCTGGCTGGTAGACTGCTTGAGCATCATTAGTGGAAAACTCAGAATGAATGTGACTGAACACAGGCTAGAGCCCACATTAGGGCCTATTCTATGGGAGTGATGGCAGCGAAGAAATCTTACTTTTCCGCCACTATCGCGTCTGCTCAGTGTCATTTAGCAGAACGTTTTTGAGTGGTTCAGGCAGGGCCTCCTATGTGAGGACCCCAAAGGCCATTAAATAGAATCCTCAACAGCCCGCTGTAATCAATTTATGTTACATTTCGCTGATAAAATAACTTGTATCGGTTTTTGCAGCACCAGACACTGTCTGTTCTTGTTATATTGGATGGTTTTCAGACTGTGTTGCCTGAGGAGGTGGTGTTGTGGTCCAGGCCTGATTTATATACTAAATATGCTCATTAGCTAGCATACAAAATTAGGCCTGTCTCATAGTGTCACCAAGTGATCAAGTTCTTTTATATAGTGACCATGTAGGATCTGGGCGCAAGGAAGAAAGGAGATCAAACCAATCCTAAATGATTCAATGGGCTTTATTGAGTATAAAAGAATAACAACATCAATCTAACTGAGCAGAAAGCAGAACATTCTATCAGTATTACTAACAATATTTCAACCCTAGCCAGCAACAACATTCACCCAGTGTTCCTAACTAACATATGTGTGTGTATTAAATCTTCCTAGAGCCTAATACAATTCAGATATAGACGGAAAAAGGGCGGGGGGAGGTAAGGAAGGCTGAGGGCTGGCATGGTTTGGGGAGATCAGGAATTAGTAGAGGGAAAGAGGGGGGGAGAAGGAGGGGAAAGGATGGAGGGATCCAAGGCTTTTGGGGTGGCATATTACCAGGATCAGAAACTTGAGAACGGTGGATCTTTCAGCTGAAGGAGCGAAGCTTTTGGCTGGAGACAGGAGCTTTTGGATCAAGCATGCAGTTTGCTCAGAGCACGGCTGAGAGTCAGAGCACCATGGCTGGGGAAGTCTTGACTTCTCACTGTGCAGTGGAAGTCACAGACAGTTCCTGTCCATGAACAGAGTTCCTGCCTCTAGCCCCGTGGCTTGGGCAGCAAACTCTTGGATTACTCATGAGCAAGTCTTGCTTGTAGGCACAAGATTTCGTGTAGGCACAAGACTGCCTGTAGGCAAAAGACTGCTACTTCTCTGTCCAGTAAGCTATTCTTTATAGTTGTATCTTCCTTTGATCTCCCATCATCTTTCCTGGGTCCCAAAAGGTGACAACTTGCTGCTACCTTCTGGATAATGTCTTTTAATTATTCAGGATATTAGCCCAGTCCAGGGAGATCTTAATCCCATCTTCTGTTAGCTGATATCTTGAGGAGGGGACATTGCCCAAGGCAAATCTGCCTCTCTGAGCTGCAAATGGGCATCTTCTCTTGTCCCCAGATTTGTTAGCCTGATCCCAAAAAGGTGTTAAAAAGGTGTTAGTAAAGCAAGAATTAAAGTCTATAGGTGTTTTCTTTGTATGCATCTACCTATGTTGAATTTCTATAGAGAGCAATTGAGTCAATCATTGACAAGGATTAACGTGGACTTCTTGCAACAGGAAAGGGGAGATCAGCCTCTGGCCTCTTCCACAGACATTATCTGGTAGTGAGTCACATTTTAGCATTTGGATTGTTCTGGCCTGGCTTTTGTGCTTCCTTGAGTACCCATTTCACAATACAATGCTGGATCGCCTCTTCCCTCACAGACCAGTTGAGATCTGGGGTGTCAATTCACCCTGAGCCCAGGCATTAGTTGAACTCTTAATATAAAATGAAATCAGACACAGGCCTGAATTCCATATACTTCTGGGTTGGTACCTCTGAGTCTAATATGTTGTGGTGCCCATAACAGTGGTCAGGCTGCTTGGAAGGCTGAGACCTACCATGTACATGCTCAACACATGCTCAACACTTGGTGAAGGCTACTAGCGAGGGATTGGGTCCATGGGTGGCGGGGTGGTAAATACCTCTCTGAAGAAGGTGGTGGTCCCAACTCAGCTGAAGGGGGCAGTAATTAGGCCTTTCCTTAAAAAGTCCTCATTGGACTCAGATGATTTAAAATAACTTTCAACCATTGTCTAATCTCCCTTTTTTGGGCAAGGTGTTGGAGAATGTGGTGGCATCTCAGCTCCAGGCAGCCTTGGATGAATCTAATTAGTTAGATCCTTTCCAGTCTGGCTTCTGGCCTGGGTATGGGACAGAAACTGCTTTGGTTGCCCTAGTGGATGACCTACACCGGGAGATAGACAAAGGGAATATGACTCTGTTGATTTTCCGGATCCTCTCAGCGCCTTTTGATACCGCCTTGGGGTTATCTTTTTAACGAAAGGCGGTATATAAATGCAAAAATAAATAAATAAATAAATAAAATAAATACCATCGTATCAAAGGGATACTGTGGTATCCTTCTGGATCATTTCTCTAGGTTGGGACTTGAGAGCATGGTTATATGATGACTCCACTCCTACCTGGAGGGTTGTACTCAGAAGATGATGCTGGGGGATGCCTCTTCCACCTCTTGGCCTTTTCCTATGGGTTGCCACAGGGATCTATTCTTTCACCTATAATGTTTAACATCTACATTAAACCTCTGAGAGACGTCATCCATGGGTGTGGGCTGCAGTGCCATCAATGTACTGATGACACCCAGCTCTACCTATCTTTTAAATCAGCAGACACCGGGGAAGCAGTGGATGCTCTGAACGGGTTTGGAGGCTATTCTGGATGGGGGAAAACAAGCTGAAAATTAATCCAGATAAAATGGAAGTGTTCTAGATTGGTAAAACTAGTCAGAGTAGTAAGGTAAATCTGGTCTTAGATGGGTAAGATGAGTAACACTTCCTCTGAAAGACAATGAGCTGGGTCTCATGATCAGTGAGACATGGTTTGGAAGGGTGAGTGGGGAGAGCGGGCTTAGCCCACTCTCCCCGCACACTAGCAGAGCAGGAGCCCTGGGCGGCCAGATTGGCCACCCACACGATTGACGGCTCTGTGACGGAGGCAGTAGGGGCTGGGGAGCTTGGGGGCCGCATGGCCCCCGGAAGCTCCAGTATGCCCTGCGCAAGTGCGCAGGGCATACTAGGAAGACCCCTGGAGCTGGGAGGCGGCTTCTTGCTTCCCCTCTGGGGGTCCACTCGTGAGTAACCGCGGTGTGGAGCCGCACCACGGCTACTCACGATCTTTAAAACCACAGTTGCAGAGCGACCTGGTTTTAGGGCAGGGGTAGTTAGGTGGGTTACCCGCCTAGAAACCACCAGGCTCGCAGCTGAGCCTGGTGGTTCACACGATGGGGCGAAATCAGGCTAGCCTCCGCTAGCCCGATTTCGCCCCATCGTGTGAATAGCCTCAGTGTCCAAAGCTTGTGGATTGTGACAAAATGGGAGTGACTCTGTGCTTTCCTGGGATATACCCTTAGTAGAGAGATTGCTCTGATCCAAAATCTAGGAGCACGCCGCTCCTTCAGGGTAGGCTGCCACCAGTTGAAGACTGATCTAAAGCCACTGACCAGGCTTAGACATGGTTTCAGCAACCTAGAACTGTCTGGCTTGGGACTTACAGGCACTGTACAGCCAGAGTCCACACGACCCAGCTCTAGACAAGAAGATTTTATTCTGAAAACAACTCAACAATAGCAAATGACCTTATGAGGCACATGGGGAAGAGTTTTGCAAGTAACTCTCCAAAACCTGTTAAATCAGACTGAAGCCACTTCTAAGTATATGATCTGTATTAAGAAACAAGGGTTACACACAGAATAAGGAATTGGGGGGAATAGGGTGAAACTGGGGGTGAAGAAAGGAATACAGGAATTCAAAAGAAAATACAAAAAACATTTACTAACTGGCTAGCACTGAGATTTACCTTAGTCTAGCAGCAGGAAGGTCCTTGGCTGAGAGAGCGTTAATCTCTACAGCTTCTCTGTGGAACACCCATTTGCAGATGGAAAAGAGTGAACACTGGCCAGGCCTTTGTCCTCTAGCTTTAAAGCTATCAGGGCGGGGGTGATCTGGCTCTGGCAACTGTGGGTGTCTCACCTGTCTGTAGTTCAAAGTGTATGCTAATTTCCGCCCCTCTGGGTGGTCACATGCAAAGTGGCCCTATCTCCTGTTTCAGATAAGATTTGGAAATTGGTGAACTCTTCAAGATGATGAGAGGTCTGCGTTTGTCATAGGGTGCTTCTGAAGCCGATGCTGTCCTTGGAAGCACAGGTGCTGGGAGTGTGCAGAGGTGGGTTTTTTTACCAGTGTTAATGAAACTGCCTCAAGATTATTGGCCTGCACCCCCCTAGTTTGGGCATACGTGGGGAATTTAGCTCAGAAGGGGAGACAGTTCCAATCAGCCTTAATTTGTGCAAGCGTATGAACTCAAGAAAATAGGCTTGAGAGAGAGGTTTCAATTAAATAAAAAAGGAGTTTATTTAAAGCAAAAATAATAAGACTAAATAAAGTGGAAGCAATGCAAATATGTTTAAAAATAGACTATTGTAAGGCACATTTAGCTTAAAGTTCCAAATTATGTGTAAACTAGCTGGGTTGGGCATAGAGCATCTGTGCCTCTAGTTCTTTCCCCCGGGCCCCACCGCTTTGTTTGCCACCTCGCCCGCAAGCCTGTTCGCCAGCGCTGGCGCTTTTCTCTCCTCCTGCCAGTAGCTCACTCGTGAACTCTTGCAAGAGCTGCTACACAGGGGATTAGCGATGGGTACGCCAGATAGATAGATAGATAGATAGATAGATAGATTCCCAGGTGGGTTAGAGAGGTACTTTAAGATGGGGCAAGATTTCAGAAATAAGAGAAAGGGATAGGTTCAGCCCTGAAGAAGCTGGGCAAGAGGCTATATAATCTGTCCTGGAAAGGAACTCCAAGGTGGTCTGCTGGAGTCTCTTGTTGCAGTCTGCTAGGGTCCAGAGTGTGAGGCACAAGGGAACACTGACATTTTTCGCAGTGGAAGTCCCAGGTATAGTAATACATGAGGAAGCACACTGGGTGATGGAGTTAGGGTACTTATATCCCAAAACGTGCCTTGAGGGCACATTTCTTTTGTCCTGCTCTGCTGAATAGGAGAGCCCAGACAACCTTTTTTTATTTTTATTTTTGGAATGTATTGTATCTTAGTCCTTCATGGGTAGGAATGTGTGCGAATCGTCTATGGCATTCAAGGCTGATTGTGAGGGCAATTTTATTTTTATTTTTTAATTTATTAACATATTTTATACTGCCCAAAACTTACATCTCTGGGCAGTTTACAACAAAATAAAAACAGAAAGTAAAACATTAGTTAAAACAAAAATGAAAAGTTAAAAACATTACAACAATTTAAAATTTTTAAAAGAATATTTTTAAACAGCATTAAAACCATTAAAACAATATTAATTAAAAGCCTGGGTGAACAGATACGCCTTTAAAGTCTTTTAAAAAGCTGTCAGAGATGGGGAGGCTCTTATTTCACTAGCGAGCGCATTCCAAAGCTTTGGGGCAGCAGCGGAGAAGGCCCGTCCCTGAGTGGCCACCAGACGAGCCGGTGGCAAATGCAGACGAACCTCTCCAGCTGATCTCAGTGGGCGGTAGGGTTCATGACAAAGAAGATGCTCTCTTAAATACCCAGGGCCCAAGCTGTTTAGGGCTTTATAGGTTATAACCAACACCTTGTATTTTGCCTGGAAACATATTGGCAGCCAGTGTAGCTCCTTCAATACAGGAGTTATATGGTTTCTCCAAGATACCCAGAGACCAACCTGGCTGGCGCATTCTGGACCAACTGTAGTTTCCGGACTACTTACAAGGGCAGCCCCACATAGAGTGCATTGCAGTAATCCAGTCTGGAGGTTACCAGCAGATGTACGACTGTTTTGAGGTCACAATTGGAGTGTACAGGTTCGTCTAAAGAATATCCTGTGCTGGGAAGAGCTTCCCAATAATTCTATCAAGAGTTTCAGTGGGCACCTCTTTAAAGTTATATCACCGATTCACCCCTATTGTAATGGAGTCTGTTGTTTCCCTTTTATTTGCCTTTTCCTTCCTGGCCTGCGTGTTTGTTAACAACAGATGTTATCTTTGCTTCAGAAAGAGGGGTAGGCTTTGGAATGCACTCCCTGTTGAGATAAGAGCCTCCCCATCTCTGGCAACTCTTAAAAAGGCACTGAAGACCAATGTTCCCTCTAACAGGGATTCCCAGATGTTGTTGACTACAACTCCCATAATCCCCAAGCAAAAGCCATTGCAGCTGGGGATTCTGGGAGCATCTGGGAATTCCTGTTAGAGGAAACACTTCTGAAGACATCTTTGTTCACCCAGCCTTTTAATTAGATTTATAGTTTTAATACTTTTAATGTTGGGTTTTAAATTATTTTAATGTTGGTTTAAATGATTTTAATTGTAAACCACTCAGAGATACAAGTTTTGGGCGGTATAGAAATATGTTAAATAAATAAATAAAACCTTTCCCCCTCTTCCTTTCAGTTTCCTTAAAAATTGCCCTTTCCTCTCTGAACCTACTGCTAAATTGTCTTGTTTATATTCTTCTAGTCATTTCTCATCTTCTTCCCCCATGTTGTATTTCTGCTCTTTCCTGGATTCAAAAGATGTCTGCTAAAGCTCTGCATCTTTCCCATTCCTATCCTAATCACATCAGTTGTCTCCTCAAATATTTTCTCTTACTCAGTGAAAACAAGAGTTACTTGCAGCTCTTAGTCCTTGTGTGTTAAACCTCCCTGTTGGTTGCTACCCTGTTGGTTGTTACCATTCTCTGCCCTTATTTATTTTATATTGGTGAATTCAGTCTAACAGGTATCCCGGTCCCAAGCCATATAAGGTTTGAAAGTCAAGACCAGCAGTTTGAATCTGGCCTAGAAGCAAACTGGCAGTCAGTGAAGCTGCTGCACGTTAGATATAATACTGGCATTGTGGCGGGTGCTCACAAGTAAATTTGTGACAGCATTCTGAATAGTTGAAGGCTTGGGACTGGGTTACTTGAGAGAATGCCTTGACCCATATGTCTCTACCCATACCTTAAGATCTTCTCTGGAGGCCTTCCTCTAAGTGCCCCTGCCAAACGAGGTGAGGATGGTGGCTACCAGAGAGAGGGCCTTTTCAGTGGTTGCACCCCTTTTATGGAATAGCCTCCCCAGTGAGGTTTTCCTGGCTTCATCACTTTGTTCTTTTAGACGCCAGGTAAAAGAACTTTTTGTTCACCCAGGCCTTTTAAATTCAGGTTTTTATATTGGGTTTTTCAGATTTTATCTGAATTTTAACTAAGTTTAAAGATGAGTTTTTAATGCTTTGTATTCTATTTTGTATTTTATTTTCACCTTTTTTGTCTGGTATTTCTTTTATTTACTTAAAATATTTCTATACTGCTCAAAACATGCGTCTCCGGGCAGTTTATCAAATCAATTAACAATTAAAATCATTGAAAACATTGAAAACCCAATATTAAAATATTAAAACTATAAATTTAATGTGTTACTTATTTTTGTTGTATGTATTAATCTTCTGTTGCGAGCCACCCAGAGAACAATTTGTTATGGAACAGCTAACAAATAATATTGTGTATTGTGTATTGTTCATTGTTTATCTTTATCATCATCATCATCATCATCATCATCATCTTCCAAACCATCTTTGAAAACAGCCCCACGCAGAGCACCTTGCAGTAATCCAAAGTGAATGTAATAACAGTGCATGCATAACAGAGTCAGAACCAGTTTTTCTAAGCAGAGTCACAGCTGGCATAGCAGCTGAAGCTGATAAAAGGCACTCCTGGACACCACCACCACCTGAGCCTCCAGGGCCAGTATGTGGTCCAGGATGACCCCCAAGCTATGAACTTGAACTTTCACGGGTAGTGTGAGACCAGGTTTTCCTCACTGCTTTGTTTATACTGAATCTTTTGAGCCAGAGCACCTCTGTCTAACCAGGGTTACATTTCAGTTTGCTCCCTAACAATCTAGCATGGTCTCCAGATGCCGGTTAATGACATCAACTGCTTTCATGGTATTAGCAGATTGAAATGATGTGTAGAGCTGGGTTTTATCAGCATATTGATGACACTGCAGCCCACACTTGCAGCCCACCTCTCCCAGCAATTTGATACATATGTTGAACAGAATGGGGGACAGAATAGAGCCCTGCAGCA